>NC_140572.1:16853953-17535203 GCF_057381845.1 Rhamphochromis longiceps
GTTTCGACTCTACACTTTCTTGGGCATCTGTTGAATGGATGGGACGTAATTCTTCAAAAAATATTCCTTCATTTTGTGTTTTGAGGATTGCAATGGAGAGCTCTGACAAGTCAGTCCAATATCTCCCCCATAGGTGTTTAATTAGGTTGAGATCTGGTGACTGTGAAGGGCAGAATCATTTTCCCAATTGCTCTACATGGTCATCCAGGAAGAGACCAATCGGGACAGAAACATTTCATCAAAGCATGAAGGTGATCATAACTTTATTAAGTGATTTACAGTGAAGTGGACAAGTGGACCTTAAGCATGGAAGCAAAATACAGCCCCCGCCCCCTTTTCCCAGACAAAGGATAACCAGGCCACCCAATGCTCTCAGGTTTTTCCTTTAATTTGTCACCCATCTGTATAAACGAGACATTTCAGAGAATACAAGTATTGCATTACAAAGTGATCTTGTTTTTTTTAAATTACAACAATCATTAAGGGAGTAGCTTGAGATAAAGTAGAACGTATGGGAAAGGTAGCTTTAAAAAAATAAAATAAAAAAGACAAAATAATTTTTAAGTTCTTTTAAAATATACAAAGACCAAATGGTATTACAATAGGAGATAGTTTGGGTTAGATTCGCTTTTTGCATTTTTGGTAATATAAAAATTACCAACCTGTACATGAGAAGATCCAAACAGGAAGCGAGCAAGGTCACCACATGTGAAAAGAGAGAAAAGGGAGGGAAACAAAGTCAGAAACAGATTTTTCTGTCAGGGCTGTAACTTAATAACTCTATTTAGCAAATCAATGAAAGGAACCCCAACGTGTTTTATCTCCGCCATAAAGACTTTCACATTGTGTTCTGCTTTTGTTGGCCCAGTCCTCACCAGATCAGTGCAATAGCAAAATAAGATGAGTCTGACGCATCTGTTCTGCGACGCGTTCCACGAACTCCGAGCCAAACGGACAATATGCGGAAAAATTCAGAATACTGTTGCGAAATATTTTCATTTTGGAATGTTTGCAAACACGCCACGAGCCGCGTGACTGCCAGACAGCTCTTAACCACCACGTTACCAACTAACAGAAAAGTACAGGAAAGACAGAAAAGAAATGGCATCATCATCTCCGTATATGTCACAAGCCAAGGAGATCTATGTCAACCACCGAAGAAAAAAAAAAAGAAAGTGTGTGAACCTGCCCGCGAGCACGCGCCTGCGCGTGTGTGTGTACATCCTTGTGTATGTAAGCGAGTCTGTGTGTGTCTGACCTGCTCCATCTGGAGGATTCGAGCACTCGGGGGCTGTCACACAATAGGGAGACGAAAGCCCGCTGAAGGATAACAAATGACTTCATGGCAAAACAGCCATTGAAATTCTTTCAGTATGTGGCATTAAAAACAACTGAACAAATAGAGATAAGAAGGTGGGTAGGATTTGAAATTAGATTTTTCTTTACTCTCCCCTCTCCCTTCCTCTCTCCCTCAGCTTAAAAGCTAAACAAAACAAATGGAGCTTATTACTGCAGATTACCTTACACTGGACAGATTCACCACATGAGGCCTAGCGTAAACAATGTCTTTCTCTCTGCGCACTAACTATGTGCCATTTATAACAGTGAGCAATCATATCCACCGTACCCATAGATAAAAGCAAAATATATCCTGGCCAGCAGTTTAAAAATATAATTGTTTAAGGGCCTGTTTCCATGGGGGTTGCCATAGCAAACACTGATAAACCAATTAGGGTCTGTTGTATTACTGCTTATTTTACCTCTGCATAAACGGCAGCTGCCACAGGAGACCGACTGGATGTGTGTGAGTCAAAGGAAAAGCTGAGCCCTCCGTCTTCCTAACAGTGTCACTCACAAAGTGTTCGGACACGCAGTTAGCACTGCCAAGACCTGAACCATGGTTTCTATTTCCATTTAATAAATCATTTGATTTGAAGGAGGGGTGGAAAAAAAAAGCTAATCGCGTTAAATGTACTGCGCTGTCCTCTTTAACCCAAAGTTTTCTTGCGCCTGCAGCCAAAGATCCATCCAAATATAGTGTGCACACTTCATGAGAATCAACCAGGGAAAATTCTGGTTCATGCAGCTTTCTGTTGGATGGATGCACTGAATCAGCAGCACCGGAAGTGGCAATTCGATTAAATAAAGCAGGCACATTAACATTAAAATGGGACAATATTTACATTTTAATTCTGCTTGCTTTATTTTTTCCAAAAATGACTTTAAATAGGATTTTTTTTTTCACCATGCGGATGAGAGTGCATCCTCATAGAGGGTCATCTGATTGCTGTAGGGTCTCTACCTTAAAATATACAATATTTACAAGTATCTAAATCCTACTGTTGAATTGAATTTTGTTTGCTTGTCTTTTTTCTTACATTTTTCCCCCTAAAATAGTCCCAATAACATACCAACACTGGCTGGAAAACCTGTGCTTTACCATATGTAGTACAGCATATGTTTGAAGATACAGTTCATATAGTGGGCCTGGCCTCTCCAAATCTTTTTTTGGTAGGGAGGGGGTTGCATTTTTGGGTCCCCAAAGTTTTGAAATTAATCTAGCAGCCTTGTATCAACTAAACACCTGTGGGTGCTAATTCTCCAGTCAAGTGGTTTTACTCATGCAGAAGAAGATGGCAACACATACTGAAGTGGTTCAGAGTCTCAATCAAACCTCGAATGAAACACAAACTGTGGAAAACAACATGGAACGTGTCAGCTTGCACTGTAATAACTTGGGAAGCGTTTGAGTCTTCTTATCGGTCCACAATCCACAATTTTCTGTCTCTTCTGTGTAGTGGAAGTGTCAGTGTATGATTAAGTCACACGGTTCTTCTGTGTTATGATTAGCTAAAAACTGAAGGCTCGTCTCATTGCTCTTTGTCACGGGTCTCTTTCTTTTAAACACTTGTATCCATTTTTC
The DNA here is from genome assembly GCF_057381845.1 of Rhamphochromis longiceps. Classification (NCBI taxonomy): domain Eukaryota; kingdom Metazoa; phylum Chordata; class Actinopteri; order Cichliformes; family Cichlidae; genus Rhamphochromis; species Rhamphochromis longiceps. The sequence continues at coordinate 16,856,877 of NC_140572.1, forward strand.
ACCATTTCCAGGCATTCTTTTATGAAGCAGATACATACTTGGCTGATCGACAGCAAGCACCATCATCGTTTCCAGAGATGGACAGTGTCTCAGTATTGATTTTAAAGAAGTGGGTTTTGTGAAGTAATTTCCTTTACAGCTTTTCAGTGAAATAATTACGGTATGTTCAGTGCGTGTAAATGATCAAAAGAGTTGCATTTAACAGGCAGCATGATCGGCGTTAGGTACAGGGGGCAGCAAACACACAGCTATTGCACAGAAACAACCTGCTCAAAATTTATCATGCGACCTAGTCGGCCTAACAATCAGGCGTTAAAGAGAACAAAAGCCCATTCCAAATAAATTCCCACTGTATTTGTGCTGGGATTTGATTTAGTGGCCTGTGGGGAGGCACCATTTGGTAGCACAAGAAGAGGCGGGGAGAGGTAGGTGGTGTCTGAGAGGAGAGCGTACGAGTGTGTGAGTGTGCGCGCGCCTTGTGTGTGCGTGTGCGAGGGGGCTAGGCACCAGGGGATGGTGGGTAGGGGGGGTGCTCATGTGCCAGAAGTGTTTATTGTGTCATGGTGATTTATTGAGTGAGCTTCATTTCACTGAATGTTCTCAGATATTTATTTCCCTAAAGGCCCCACAAAGATATGAACAGGCCTGCATCCACATATGTCATCATTGCCCATTTTACAGCGTCAGGAGATTTCTCTCAAACTAAGAGGGGGGAAGGAAAAAAAAGAGAGAGGTAGAGAAACAGCTAGTGGCGATCTGGGCACCTCTCCATCAAAGCCCTGTAAACAATGGTACCTCAGCAACACGGAAATGGCATTTTGGAATATGGCTGACGACTTTTCAGTGTTCATCCCTCCTCCTCCTCCTCTCCTCTCACTCATTGCTGCCAAATACATACTTACAGAGCATACATAATTTAAATCGCGACTTTGAAGGCCCACTCAGCAAGACCTCGCTTTGAGTGTTCGCCGCGTCACAGTTTCGAGAATTTCTTAAGCAGAACTTGAGAGGAGTCACCGAAGACTTGGGCAGACATTTCCGTCTCCTCGTGCAACATTAAGGGATTGCTGAGGCAGGCTTAGCATAAGATGCTAACTGAGATGCTAGGTTGTATCAAGACTGACGCATGGTTCGAGTTTTATCCTGCTTTGGTTCTTCGTTGCAAAAGCACTATGGTGATCTTAAACAGTGCTGCTCTAAAACTTTTCTATGCACATTCCAGAAAATGAGCCTGAGAGGACACGTGAGACAAAGCTGGAATTAGTGAACATCAGGTTTGGCAGGAGGATGAGCTTGTGTTCATTTTCAGGTCAGATATTAAGACACGAAGGCTTGAAGAAGGAAGGTTAGGTCTAGCTTTTTCTTCTTCTTTTTCTTTTTTTTACTTAAATGCACTTTTACCCGACTTTTTCTTTTTTTTTTCTTCTTCTTCTTTTTTTTTTTTTTAACCAATAGGCCAATGAGCGTTATGGCAATGTAGTATCTGGTTGATTCTTATTCTGTGGGGGTAGAGAGTGGGTGAGGCAGCCAGATGGTAGGAGTCTTTGATTCTCCAGATGGCTGTTCTGTGTGGTGCTCAGTGACACTGGGCAGGCTCATTGACATGCTGCCTCCCTCCCCTCCATCTCTTCGCCTCCTCTTCCTTCACCTACTCCTCCAACACAGTCGCTGTTACGAAGATGGATACCAGCCCCCTGGCCTCTAGCTGCAGATCTTGAGAGGATGGGATGGGACTCACCACTTAGCCCAACATAGAAAATATCAGTGTTTGGGTTCGTATTGATGACACCCATTTGCCACTGTCAGATCTACGTGAATTGTCTGTGGGAGGCGCTGCTATTGCGGCTAAAATGATTTAAGGAACGAGGAAGAACTGATCTTAGGCTGGCTGCAGCATGACTACGGGGCGAGTTGGAATTGGGGTTTAAATACAGGTCCTGCTTTAATAAATCAATTTCACAAAGCAGGAACATTTGTAAAACATTTATTCGGCTTCTCTCTTTATTAAATTTATGAGAGCCCCGTTTGATGGTTATATGATTATTCATTCTATGACTGGCAGTGCTATTTAATAAACTTTTGGACCTTTATATGAGAATACAACACAGAGTATCACATGGTTATTATTAAGTCATTTTGTCTGTGTGTATAAATTATTATATTGGGAGTTGACTGCTGACATAAAGAAAATTGTCATCTTGACCCTCATCATTAATTTTATGGGAGGAGAAAACACACCCTAGCCATACTCACGGCTGGAAATGAATCTACATTCATGCACATCTAAATTAGCCAGTTAAGCAAATCTTGGCCTAATTTGAATTGGACCAGTTAAGACCGTGTTTCTGCACATCAGCCAAGCTCTGGCATTAAACGCTCCCTGCTTTTATTCCCTGACCCCTGGTGCACCTCTCCTTTTGGGGTCATATCATCATTACCATAGTGCAAGCTCAGAGACTGTGTTTCTGTGTGCCTTAATTAATGTGTGTTTATAGGGGGCCACAGGAGTGAGTGCACTTAATGAAACATTGCTACGGTAGCCTCCAGGGTCCAGAAGAGACAGCTTCTCTATTGTGCTGCTGATTCTTACAGGCTGTAAACACTTAATTGATCTGAGGAGCATATTTCACTGCGCGTTCTAGGGAAATCCTTTTTGAATTGGGACTGTTCATGATTACTTTTTAACTTCTCTTTCAGGGATCTCGGAAAAAAAAATAACACTGTCTGGAGTCTGTTTATTTCCACCAAGAGAGGTTTAATTAATGATAAGTCTGTACATAAAATGAAATGAAAACACAAAAGAAAGGGAGACGGCGAGTAAATATACGGCGGGAAATCAAGCGAAAGAATGCCGCCGTCTTTCCAAGTGTTTCGTGCGATTATGATGATGCCACTGGAAATTATCTCTGCTTGTTGTGATGTCACGTCTGGGAGTCTGGCGTGGAAGTACTGGTGCTATAAAAAGGCCTGGAGGTCCCTGCTTTGTGGCAGATTGCTTTCCTCCAGCAAAGAGTGAGCCTGTGTTTGCGTGTGTGCGTCTGTGTGTGAGTGCGTGCAGCAGGGCCGATGACAGGGGCCATGGCCTCCCCACCCGGGGGACCGCCAATGAGAAAGAAGCATTTCCTCTAACATTCCATGGGTCACAAAAACAATTTGCCCAGAGAAAAGTGGCTAAACAGCCACAATCCTACTCAGTGAAGCTTGTGCAGGGTGGGGGGAGAGAAAACGCTTCAACTTTCGTGGGAAGAAATGTGCTATACCCTACAACGAGGCTGTGTGCTAATACCGTGCTAGCTCCACAGCAGTGTATAATTAATAAGTTTGCTCTGTATGTTCTGAAACTGTTTTGCATTGGAAAAAACAAATTCATTTTTCACGCTTCAGTTGCTTTGTGATTACTGTTAATCGAGAACACAGAATGATTCCCTACTTCATTACCCTGTACACATACCATGTCTGCAGCAAAAAAAAAACCCCAACCATAACTACGTGACTAACCCCTCATAGGTGTCCACATCACAGCGTACACCTCTCCAAATATACCTCTGCTTGAAATGGCCATATTATCTAAATATAAGCATGGAAAAATCAGACGTTCCCACCCACACAAGCACACACACACACAATCATCTGTGGCCCTTTAATCAGCACAGAGTCTGGACTCTTGATAGATAGATATTCACGATGACATAACACCAGGTCGAGTGAAACCTGGAACAGGAAAGCCAGGCAAAGTCCGCCATAAATAAGCTTGAGCTGATAGAGAGAGAGGGAGAGAGATGCAGCTGGATTGCTGCTGAAGCGCACAGAGCACTTCCTCTGTCTTTCCCACAAGCCAGACGGGCCGACTTCTGGGACAGGTACAGGGAGCAGAGCGGACATTCCTCAAAATACTCCCGATCTAGGACAACTGGAAAAAAAGACGGCGACAAGTTGCTGGTGCGGTGTTACTAGGACAGTGGGACAGGAGGGAAAAAATAAATAAATAAATAACCTCTGTCAAATGGCCGTGAGGCTTGGCGGTGATAAAATGCTGTGTCGCGGGGACGAGAGCCCGTTTCAAACGGCACAGCTCGGGCTTATCCTTTTCACTCATCCAGATAAAAGTTGTCGAGAGAGCACCGAGCCCTCACTCGCGCTCTCTCCGGCTGGTTATGAAAATGTGTTTAGCGCCAGTCTTTAAGAGGAGTTGATTGGGGGAGGAGGATTCTCCCTGAACACTGTGCTTTTCCTGGGAGAGTGAGGCCAGGTAGTTAATAGGGGTCAGAGCCAGGGCTGAAGTGTAAATTGGCAGGGGTGCATCAATTAGAGGGTGGCAGAGGCTAGGATAAGGAGAGGAGAGAAGAGCTAGATGGAGCAGGAGACAAGCATATAATCTTTATCGCCACTGCAGGACGCTGCAGGAGGTCTACAGAAAGAAAGAAAGCTAAAAGATTGCACAAATTAATGAGACAAAGCAGCGGCTTTATATTCACGTCCAGGGCTCGTCTAGGTTAGCGTGTCGGACTTGATATATTATGTGTAGCTGCAGCGCTGGTGTGTCTCTGAGAAATTACAAATGTGTCTCTGTATTTGCATAGAAGGGACAGAAACAGCCACTTATCCCACCTGGACACGGATGCACTTCAACATATATATATATAGATATATACACATATATGCACCTGTGTGACCCTCTTTCCCGCTAACATGTATGTTCCGGTGTCCGTGTGAACAATTATAATATGCTCACCTATCCAAGTGATCCAAATAATCTGAACACTGAGCACTGGAGCAGACGGCCACTACAGAGCTTACATTTGCAATCTTATACCGTTTAAGTGTATATTGGAAAAAAGACAATCTCACTTATTGAACACATTCACCCTGGAGGGCAAACTGCTACGGTAATGAACACCACACTCTCAGAGAATTACAGTGTCCTTTATCCCGCTGTAGTGGAGGATGAAAAAGGATCTGGCCGACACGTACACACAGGCGGGGACACGCGCACGGGCTCGCACACGCACACGGGACGAGGGGGGAAAGTGGAAGAGAGGAGAAAAAGAGAGCAAACATGCATTTCAAGACCCCATAAACCTGTAAACAAAATCTGTGGAGCAGATAAATTATAAACGCCACAATGCAATTAAAGCCGAATTCAATTTGAGCACACACTGTCCATCTGTCACGGTGAAACAAAAGCCGAGAACCTCCATTATTACCAAATCCCTGCTCCCGTTAATTTGCTTGCTGGGAGATTTTTAGTTTCTAGGAGCGAGTCGTACTTAAATGCCAGGGTTGCTCACTCAGGGCTACATCCTCTGAAAAACAGCCTCCAGATGCTCCCAATCAGCCTTCATCCAACTGTCACCTCTTCCCCACCACCACCCGCCCCTCCCGAATAAGAATTTTTTTTTTGTGTGCCCCCCCATCCTAATGAGCTTTTTTGTTCAACAACAATACAGCAAAACAAGGATACCTCAGGAGAGAGCTACCATAATCTACATTCTCCAGCTTTTGCTATAACGTGCAACAGAAAATTAGCAGTAAAAAAAGAAAAAATAGAAAGAAAGTGAAAACATCTAGAGGAAAATTTTCTCCTGGAGTGTGCTCTTTTGATCGCATCTGCATGTCTTGCAGGGAATGCCTGAAAGCTCCTCTAACAGGTGAGAAAACAACAGCTGATACAGTCACAGTGTGCATCTAAGATCTTTAGTCAGGCTCTGGTGAATTGTGAATCGTGTACGCTTCCTTGGTCCTGGTGAAACAGAGGCGCTCCTCTTCCTAATCCTGTTTGGCCACTTTAGAACGGCAGATAAAGATCTGTGCCCCAGAATCTGAGAGTGGGGTTCAAGGGACTGAGCTTTCTCTGCTTTATGCCAGCAAGAAGAAAAAGAAGGAAGAAGAAGAAAAAAAGACACAACTATCATCTTCAAAGGTGGAAGAGTGTGTCAATTTAAAATCAGAAATGTATCTGCCATCTTTATGCTTCTTAAACTACAATACATCTCGGCTGATTAAAGCACATCAAAGAGGGCTCATTCGTTCCTCAGAGCAATAACGGGGGAGATTTTAATTGCAAAATGTTAAACCTCACAATTAAAGGCTTTGTGGTAGTCGGATCTAACCCAAACACAACCATTAAGGACACCATACAAATTAGCCTTAACACGAAAGAGGCTCGGGAGGAACAGAAAATGGTAATAACACGAGCAGAAATGATAATCTCCCATCAAAATCCTCATCTCTGCCCATGCTTTTAGAGAACGAGGACAGAGCTGGACTCTTTTTTTGTTTGTTTTTGTTTTTCCACAGAGAGGGGCAAGCCTGCTAAGCATGAGGCAGGAGGTGTGGGGGGTTAAAAAAACTTATCGGGCCTCGCTGCTTTTTCTTAGACAAACCCATTTTGGACGGGGGGGGAACAGATATGCACTGTCCGTAAACAAACAAGTACATACTAACGCACACGTGCACGCGCGCACATACCATTGAGGTGTCGGCGTGTCAGAAAGGGCTGCGGCTGCCATGATAAGAGGCTGACAATGATACTGTACGGCTATTAGGCTGGAAATAGCCTGCCAATACAAACAGTTGTCAGGCCAGCCCATTGTCAGGCTGTGGATTTACAGTGAAGCCCAAAGAATTTAGTCGACTGCACTTTCGTAGGTAGTTTCCTGAGAACCTATTCAAAACATTGTTTTCCTTCAAAATACTTGAGCATTAATAAAGAAAAATAAACATGCTGGAAAGGTGCGACAGTAAGTGAATACATAAAGCACGCAGCTACACCACACTCACTCACACATAGCCGCACGCACGCACACAATGCGCACACATGCCTCCTTGTAACAAGCACAGAGCCTCCTTTTACAACCCCTTAGAGTAACAACCGTGTCTAATTAAAATTCACATTTCAACCAAAAAGGGAAAACAAGCCATCTTTGAACAATCCCGTCCGTCCTCGCCCTGGTCATGAATTTCAGATAAACACTGCGATACACAGAGAGTAGTGCCACATTAATTAAAAGCCTTGATAGACGTGGCTTCCATCTAACAGACCTATCAGGAATTAAATTTGTATCAGCGGCAGAAAGAGCAGTTGAGGGGTCCCTCAGGGGGATTAATGAAACAGACTTTCATAGCAGAGTCATCAGAGCCCTGGGCTGAGGGGAGGAGGCAGGGAAGAAAGGGCCAGCAGCAGGATGTCATGTGTGGGACCGTCGCGTCACTGACCTCTCATTTCATACTTTAATAAAGTTGCACCCAGGTGTCCTTGATGCCTTCCAGTTGCCTGGGGCTCTGGGAAAAAGCTAAACAGGAGGCAGATATAACATAATTCCGAATGCCCGCCCCTCCCTTTCTGCGTTCCCTCTGTGCTGTTGTGATATACATCCACGGGCACGCAAGCGTCACTGTGTGCTGCGAGCAGGCACGTATGTCGCAGGCACTTAAGGCTTTCTCGACCGTGCAGATTTTTGGGGCTTTTTATCAAGATGAAACTATGCTTTGGTTGAGAAACCTCGATGTGTTTCCTCACTCTCAAACTCGAGCATTCAACTTGTGCAATCCAAAGTAAGGGTGTTACATCAATTCTTCAGAAGTAGCCTCAAACGCTGCCGAGTTGGTACAGCATTTGCCGTGTCACTTCGGCTTCATGATTTACTATCACTGTGCAGTTGGTTACAGGAAATTGGAACAGTGCTGACTTGCTTTTGAATTGTGGTCGAGACAGTTTTCTGTTGAAAACAGAAGCAGATTATCTCGACGAGAGGCCAGCAGATTTAGAGATGTACAGTATGCAATATGTTATCGCAGCGTAGTCGGCCCAGACAGCTGCTATCTGTCATAAACTCTGCCTATTGTTGTCCACACTACACAGCAACATGTGACCTAATCTAGATGAGCAGCCACTGAGCAAATACAGAGTGGAATGGTGTCATTTTTAATAAAGCTGTTTTATGGACTCCAGTCAACAGAGCCAGAGGAACAGGCTGAAACTTCCTTGTGCAAATGATATGGCAGTAGGAGTTTCATAACTTCCTCTGCGCAGACAAGCCTGTGGCAAGTCTCCTAACAGAGCACAGAGCAGCAGTCACAGACTGAGAGAGAGAGAGGGGGAAAAAAATAACCTCAGCCTTATCAAGATTTTCCAGAGACATTTCTTTAATTAGTTTTAATATTTCTTGTTTAGATAATGTCAGCCAATTGACAATTCGGTCCCAAAAGAAACGGGGCAAGGGGGGTGTGAGGGATGGGAAGGTTGGGGGGGGGGACTGTGCACTTGTCTGATACTGAGAAAAAAAAATGGCTGATTAAACAGATTGCTTATTTCATTTGTTTTAACTGTATTTGCATTTTCTGGACAGAAATCAAATACCTTTGCATGCACAAACTTTTGCCGCTGATCGTTATCTCCGGCGCCCGAGCGATATGCCCTCTCCCCCCTCTCCCCGATAGTATTTGTTAAATTTACAGGTAAACCGTCGCAGAGAAGAAAGCTATCTCCGAAACATTAACTGTGTAAACACGCTCGCAACAAACCCCGCGCTCTCCACGCCGTTACGTGCTCTCCGACCGCCGTCCCGGACGTGGAAGCGTTCACGCCGGTGACGGGGCGGCGATGGAAAAGCAATTAAGGGCTGCGGAGGAAAAAAAGTTTCCCCTCTCTGTGAGATCTCGGAGAAAACGGGGCTCGGACCGTCGGCCTCACACAAACAGTGCTGATCAAAGCACGTAAACATCTGGAGCAATGCCTCTGGAACAAAGATATCTATTTATATATTTCTCTCTCTTTCTTTTTCGTTCTTTCCAAGATAACCGCTAAAGATAACCGTATTTCACGCATAAGGGAGCACTTAGAAAATGTTTAGACTGTGATACTGTAGCCTACCTGCATATACACCCCCCACCACCACCAACACCACCTGCCTCTCCTCTAATCTTTGTTTTTTCACAATCCTCACTCCCACATTAACACATTCTCTGCTTTTGTACTCATGTCGCCTCTCCCTAACCACCTATCTCTATCCCCCCCCCCTTCTCTTCTGCACACACCTTTTCTCTTCACCGGGCAGCAGGTGTTGAGTGGTTATGTTTACTCCCACCACCACCACCACCATACCCTCTCACTCTCTCTCCCTGTCTTTCTCCTGGTCTCTCTTTCGCTCTCTCTCTCTTTCTCTCTCACTGGCAGCTGGTAGGAGGAGGGAGAAGGCTATAACAGCTGCACATGAGGGCGGGTGGAAAAAAAAAAGAAAAAAGAAGCACACAAGGAAAACAGCTCAAACCCCCTCAGGGTTGTCAACTCCAATCCCCCCCCCCCCCCCCCACAAACACACACCCCCAAACCCCACCTCAACCTCTGGCGTTTCTTAACCAGGCAAACAGAGGGGAAAACTGTTGCAGTTGGAAGACATCGGGTGGCTGAAGTGGGGGCTCGTTTTTTTAGCCCTACCTGGTGATCTCAGCCTCAGCGAGCAGGAGTTTGCGCTCCCAGAGGGTCTCTGTATAAAAGCTGTCTAGTAGCCTGCATGAGAAGTGTCCACTTAAATCCACTTACTACCATTTAATCATTTCGAGTTTGAAAAACATGTCACTTCCAAATGGAAATTGTGCTGAAGGTACTTACATCTGTTGGAGAATAACACAAAACAACGGACACCATTGGGGCGGGTTTTTTTTCACTCTTCCCTCTTTTTTTTTCACCCCTCTCAAAGTCTGAGCACTGTGTCGGCATGTGTGTGTGTGTGTGTGTGTGTGTGTGTGTGTGTGTGTGTGTGTGTGTGTGTGTGTGTGTGTGTGTGTGTGTCGTTTTCACAAACAGCATCAAAATACATGAGATCAGCTCTCGGGCTTTGTTTGGCCCTGGCAAGGTTAGGCCAGCCTCATTCCAAATTTCCTGAGGGGGAACAGAGAGAAAAACGATTCCATGCAGATAAATCACTCGCACAGATCAAAAGACAAATCAGTGGCAAAGACAAAAGATGCTGACTCGCAGAGAACAATGGAGACAAGGAGATGTAGGTATCAGAGGAGTCGGCCCTAAGATCCCCGGCACCGCTCAATCAAACCTGCTAACCAGGGTTTGCACACTAGGTCAAACAAACTCTGCTTCTGTGAGAGGAAAAAGTGTATTTAAACTCATCTTACAAAGATGGGGTTTTTTTCAAGAAGGAAGGGGCTGCTGTGGTCTGATGGTTTAGTTTTGCAGAAGCACAAGTAGAACTGAGAATTGAGTTTCTGGCTTTTGCAAACTCATCTTCTAGTTTTGATTTAATAGCTACCCTGAGAATGGGAGATGTCCCGGTTTGAAAAGAAAAATGGGAAGAGAAAGAAAGAGAGGGGGTAAACTATTTGATATAAAGCGATGGTATGTGTGGGTAGTTGTGCAGCCGCACGTCTGTGCGGCTTGATATATGTGTTCAGCCGGGCTTTCTATAGTTCTGCATCTAAGACGAGAAGTCCTGTCCCATGCAGCCCTTCACGCATCACAGCCCACATTCTTCTATTAACTTCTTCAATACGAGCAATAAATAAATATATAGAATCCACAACTCTTTACCATGCAGCCATCACTTTTGAGAACCGAGGTGTCACGCAGACAAAAAAAAGAAAGAAGACGACGACGAGAACCAGCAGCACCCTCACCGATATTACCTTTTGATCAGACTGCTTCAGAGATATCAGAGGAAGAAACACATCACTTTTAGAGCTCTGTTTAAAAACAATTCTCACAAAGGAAGGGTCATGTGAAAAGCACCTTTGTGACTTCGCTTGAAAGCATGTTCCATAATGTAGAGGACCAAATTATGTTCAAAAACAGTTCACCATGCCCCACTGACAGCCATTATTTGAACCCCTCCTCTGAGATCCATGTATGATAACGCATCAATTTAGATTAAGGTGATGTGAAAGAGAAATGTAAAATAGGCTTCAAGAGGGAGGAGCTGATGCATTCGAGATGAATAAAATGATATTAAAATTAACACATTGAGCATGAGCACAGTCACATTTGACCTGTGAAGTGTGCTTAAGAAGAAAATATTATAATTTCCAAGCTCTGGGTCCAGATAGGCCGTGAGAGCTGTCCATAAAATCTGCTGAACTCGTCAAAAAAATGTGGCACAAGTCTTGACATCGGGCTTTATTCGAATATATGAGGAGATAAGGAGACCGACGGGGGCAGAGGATTTACCCTAATAGATTTGTATAGCTGGTGAGAGCCCCATTTGAAGTGTCCAAGGGAAGATCAGTGTGTAACTCTAACTGTTAAACGGAGCTGGGTCGAGCCCTCGGAGAATCTGACCCACGTTCCACACGGTGTTTGCCATCTCCAGTCCAAACATGTAAGATTTGATACTGCTGTTCAGGCCTGGAACAGAGGGGAAAAACAAGCCCAGTGCCACAACAAAGACAGGAAATTCAGCATAGATTCCTACTTCTCTCTTTTCTCCGGCCCCTCTATACCTAACAATGCTGGTAATGGAGAGAGAACAGTGCCCGGAGCTGGCAGAGACACCTGCGACATATTTTCTCCCCCACTCCCACTCACCCACCCCCATCCACCACCCTCCTCGCTCTTCCCACCCCCTCGACATTAAAGTCCTTCACAGAAATCAGAATTTAATAAATCACCCCAGAGCCTGACAGAGTTTATCTCTGGGGGTCGCCTCCACTGTGCAGAGACTCACAGACAGACAAAGCCCGGCCCGATAAGATGTGAAATTAAATACAGTTAGCAGTTTGAGACAAAGGAGGGAGAGTGTCAAACCGAGCTTTGTACGACGTAAACGGCTGGCTGCTAGTCGGGGCGCGTGCACGCACACACAAACGACACCGAGACGGCGGGGTGATTCATTTCAGGTTTCCTCTCACATTTAGCCTCATTTGCATCATCCACTGTCAACATATCGCCTCTCCCAGATATGTTCAAGAGCTTTCATTAGACGTCCAGGGGATGACATCCTTTTTACCCAGATGCACCATTATTAATCACCAGCTCTTCTCCTATGTGGACTCATCTCCATCACGGATCAAACGCTATCTGCCCGTGTTTCCTTTCATTCAGCAGACATCCCTGACACCAGCCATCACTACAGCTAAAGGAGACTTATGGGAGTGTGTTAGGGCTCAGACGACCTTATGAATGCAGTACATAAGCATTTAGTACTGAGAGGATATAAATGTGAGGATTTGTTCGACACTGGTAGGATCTGTCAGCAAACCTCCAGCCGACTAACACGTGTGCCTCGCAGCATACCAACTGGAGGACTCTGTGAGACAATTAGTGGCACTTTGAAAAAAAGAAAATGAAACATCCAGTATGAAATTGCTGCCTGGTGTTAGAAGCCTGATTGCAATGTCTCCATAACAGTGTACCGTAATATTCTTTTCAATTAGCAGCGGTCTCCAGTTCACATCAGGATATGGCCGACCTCAGCTGTTCAAAGCTGATTTTTTCCCCCTGCTCAGTAGTTAAGAGAAAGCACAGTCAGGTTTCCAGGAAGAAGGCGAGCGGGTTGCTTAATAGGCTTAGCCTGGTCGTTGGACCTGACCTTTCCCTTTAACAATACCGGGGCCGTCGGGCTCGGGCCTGCTATGGGAACACAATGACCGTGGGTGAAGCCTAATCTTCTCCAACTCCATTCTCTCTGCTGACCAGACAGCCTTCATCCACAGCCTCTCTGTTGCTCCAACTGATGTCTTCCTGCTGAGACAACAGTGCCAAAGAACTGTCAACAGGCCCGGCCCAGCGGGGTCTCGGCTGGGACGCTCACACAGAGCCCTCTGGGGTCCGCAGGCACTGACACTCTGCGCTCAGACTGTGAGTGCCCCTACGCAGAATGTCGAGAATGACAGGAATGCTGGGTGCCATCACGAATCCTGATAACGCCGTACATCTAAGAGCATGATTAGCAGTCTCTGTAGTCAGCCCATCTATAGTTGTTATTTTAAAAAAAATGGGCTGGTGGATATTGTTGGCTTGTCACTGCAGTGCAGCAGCTTGTCATTTCAAATAACCTGATCCCAAACCTCCAGCATCACATGTCCACAACGCCGTAGCGCGTCCGTGATAATGGCAGATGATTATATTATTGCGTATGCGCTTAAAGTTTCGAGTTCAGTAAGTACAACTCTGGAAAAAATATGCATTAAAAGCTTGCCTTTTGATTTGGCCTCTACAATTGTTGTAGGAAGGCATCGGTTCAGATAATATTAGTCATTAATGTTTATTGCTAGGGAAAAAAAATGGCTATGCTGTGGAAAAAGCATTACACGTCAAAGAGTATTGTAAATACGTGTTTATACACTCACAGATCCGGACCCACTCAAGAGATTAGCCTCGAGTGATTCTAAATCTCGTCATCCAAAGCCCATTTCTGTGACAAAATGCATCTGATAAAGAAAGAAAAAAGTAAAGAAATGCCTCAAAACTCAATTCAGCGCTGCGCTACTTAAACTTCTTAAGTGTTTGATCTGTGCAGGTGCTGACAAGGCTGTTCATTCTTTTCCCCAAATATTTTCTTGTTTTTATTTTTTTCGCCCCCCTCCCCAAGTTCAAATGATGTGCTGCAAAAGGTTGTTCTTTCTTCTCCGCGCAAGTAAAACTATACAAAGAGGTGTTTGATCTTTGAAATCCGATCTGTATTTCTAGCATTGTCTCCAGTTCCTACTGTGGCATCTTAAAGGTCAGGAGTGAAAGGCCATTTGATAACTACAGAAAGACCTTTCGGATTTATTACGCTGCCTTTCATCTCCTTTCCTGCGGAGGTTAAAACAAAGCATTGCATCCTTTGAAAAAGAAAGGATAAAATGGATCGCTTTGGAGCCTCAAGCCTCTTTTTTTTTTGTCACTAGGGGAAGTCTGGCGTGCAGTGTACAAGGAAAACTCTAGTGGGATATGTTTCTGAGAGCGACGAGTCTTCTCAGGCACAATTAGCATATGTCCTCTCAACCTTCTACCAAACCTCTCAATGAGACCCTGAAATCCTATTGAGATATTATTACCACTCAAACAGGGCATTACACGAAACATCTAAAGGATGCACGCAACCGCTCGGTGCACACGCGCAAACACACACGCACAAGCTCAATGACATCCACTTCCCTCTGAATATTCCTTTCTTTTTAATGGTAACCTTGGGAGACGGGCCGCACCGGCGCGACACTTAACAGCCACTAGTCTGAGAAAAATGTTTTTGATATGCTTGTGTCATTTAATCATCCACATTCTGCCGAGGCTGTGCAGGACAATTTTGCAGGATATTAACTCCCATCTAAACCCTGGCTTGTATCATTTGTGGGGCCAGTCAAGCAGGAGTCCCAGGAGGAGCAGAGACTTCCTCCTCACAGTCGTAGTAATCTAAGCTTGACTGGGCACACACACACTCGCACGCAGCTACACACACAGACAAACACACAACTAATAGACAGGTAGAATCAACCATAAAGGAGGGAAGGAATCGGTAAACGTGTGGCACAAATAAAGGCCTTTTACTGACAGTCGCAACAGTAAAAAAGAAAAAAAGAGGACGAGTATATTTGTGATTTGGGTGATCAAGTAACAAAAAAACAACACAGCCCAGGGAGGTTGAAGCACAGCTACAACAATTTTACTTCCTTTTCTTTTTTCATTTTCACCCCAAAAAAGTTAGAGATTGAAGAGCATTCGTAAAAATGTCACTTTAACGTGATCCATTTGGACAGCTCACATTGCTTAATGGGGTAGGAAATTCATTTTTTTTCTGCTGTGGGACAGACATAGTGGATGATGTGATTCTATGCAAAATATATGAAGCCATTACTAGAAAAATGCATGAGTTTCAATAGTTGGGGGGGGGGGGGGGGGGTGGGGGGTGGAGAAAGTATCTGAGTGCACGGAGGCTATCCCTATTCTTTACCAAGAAGCATCGCATACACACACACACACACACACACACACACAATGCAAAAGACAGCAAAGGCAACTGATGAAAACCATTTTTGTTCCGTCACAAAGAACTAGGTCACCCTCTCATAATTGTCAATCATGCAATAAATCTCTCTGTGGCACAAATGAATACAGCATTGGAAATGAGACAAAGCTTATTGGCATGCTATGTCAGCTTGACTCAATTCATCCTCCTTTTCACACAAGACCATTCATATGTGAAGTTGTGCGAGGGTGTCTCTCTCTCTCTCTCTCTCCCTCTGTCTCTCACGTTCACACTCTAACTCTCCTTCTCTCTCACACACACACACGCATACACATACACTCTCTAACGGAGCGCCCAGCACGCACTCGCGCGCAGGCGAACACGCTCACACGCTCCTAATGTGAAAGACACACAGGGTTAATATATGTGGACAGACCATTTCAGCCAAGGGCCGCTTTATTATCATAACCATGTTTGTTTCCATAGAGAACGTGTCTCACTGTATTTTCTGCACTACTGTGGAATTACTCGCAACGTACACAAGCGACTGTTGCAGCGCATCACTTTCAAGGGATTAGCACACGTACGGGCAGAGTTTGACAGCTTCAGACGGTCGAAGTTATCACAATCACGTGCAAGCTGTATTTGTTTCCAATAACGATGAACAACTTGCTTTTTTTTAAAAATCTTTTATTATGAAGTATTAAACTAAACTCACAAGCATTACCAGGTGTACAGTGGTTCTGTTTCCTGCTATCTGATTGGCCGGGAGCATTGGCTTGACGCAGCACTACAGCTCCATCCACAGAGGTTTGTGTCACGTCTCTTAGGACCCGACTGTCACTCTTTAAGAGGCGGGTAATAATAGCCAGGCGCCACAGCAAGTGGTGGCACAGGCGATTTTAAAGAAACATCAGGGAGACGGTGACATTTGAGTCTGCGAGGAGAGAAACCCAAGCGCCGCAACCAATAAAGACTCCCACCGATATTCTCACTAGGCTTACAGGGGAGAGACACAGAGGCAGAGAGTGAGGGGGCGCGAGGCAGAGAGAGATGTCAGTGTTAGATGAAAATGTGTTGACCTGGAGATATTGATACCCCCGTTCATAACCTCTACAGGTGTGCGTCAGGAAGCAGCTCTGGGTGTGGCTCTCTCTGTGGATAAAAGCCAGAGTTGCAGACCTCATTGTTTCACAGCACACTGAGCTGTGCACGGTTCACTTTGAACTGGCGAGAACTGAAACTGAGAATAGAGGTACCCTAAGTAAATAGAAAAAAAACAACCACTTTTTGATTGGGCAGATTTATTAGCGAGCTTATGGTGATTTTTTTCTTCTTTCTCTCTCATCTTTTGAAAGACAGATCTGGAGCAATCTGTCGAGCAGCGCCTCACATCAATCTCTGTTGTTAGATGTCTCGTCTAGATATGACCTATTAATATATTAAGGTAGTCTCGCAAATAATCGCAGCAAGTGAGACAAAAGTGTTTTTAAAAATGTAAAAATAACACAACTCTTCATTCCCTCTTTGCAGACTCTGATCCCCAAGAGTTTCTGAAACTCCAAAAACCAGAGCCATGAGAGAAGCTTAGCATCTAGCCTGCTGGCTCAACAGGGAGCTTATTTTATGCACACTGTTCGCTATAATTCAATGCAACAAATTGACTGCATAAAGTGTTTCTGGTGTCTAAGTGAATTCAAATTCACACAAATAGCTGTGGGGATGTTTTTTTTTTGTTTTTTTTTTTAATCGCAAGGTATTGACTGAGCAGATGCTTTGAACCACCGTAGAATGTGCTGCTAGTCTCAAGTGTCATTAGCTTCAGGGCTTTTCCAGCTAGCGCCAGGTAAAGATTAGATAACAATCAGCCCTTTAATAGATACTGTTGGAGGCACTGGAGCCGTTCCTGTGCTTTGCTGTTCTTCTGTTGTTAGCTTCAGATGAAGAAAAAGAGTGGAAAGCGATGTCATTTCCTCCCCGGTTTCTTCTCTGTGATGTACCGCTGAGCCCAGCAAGGAACACGGCTGTTGTTAAATTACATGTAACTGTTGGCTCATAGCAGAGTCATTGCAGAGTGGCTGTCTGTCTGCGGTTAAGCATTCCTGCTAGGATTTTTTTTTTAGAGGCACAATTCTTTTGTGTGCCTATTTTTTTAAAGAGATGTTGAACATATTTAGACATGAATTTGAGAAATTTAACTTTGTTATGAAATTCATTTATGATTAGTTGACCAGCTCCTCACAATTCTAGATCAAACGTGAAAAAACAAAAGAGACGAAAAAAAGAAAATTTAATTTAAATTGCTCTATGCCGGACAAAAGACGGCTTGTGCAGATTCTTAGCCCTTACTCCCACTGTAATGAAAAAAACTGCTGTATAATATGATGAGCATTACTTGAAATTCCAAAAAAAAAAAAAAAGTACAAAGGGCTTTTTGTTGGAGGACTTTCTTCTCTTAATATCCTCCAATTATTAAGGAGGAGTACTGCATTGAGCAAAAGAGCTCCAAAAACATTGACACTGGAGGAATAACATCTGCATGTTTACTCAGGAGAAGATTCATCCCCGATAGCCTCCACGAAAATGAAGAGGGGGAGAAAAAAACAAGGAGAGGAAATTTGTGGAATCCCATCTGAGATTGCTTCCCTGATGGATTCCTTTTCCTGTCAGCTCAGACGAGAAATGAAGCCGGGGAAAATTAACTCCTGATACAGCTACGCTGAATTAGACAGAGAGGAGGGGGGAAGAAGAAAAAAAAACCAACAGACTTTTTAAGGATTCCAGCCTTGTCATTTTCAATTTTCTGCTCTTTGGACATGCTTGTATTCAGATTCCCCAACATCTATTCGCCATATCAATCCTAATTAGACAATCTGGGCCCACGAAGGATGAGAGCGGAGTTATTTGCATAATTTAATCATAAATACTCAGTGATACATATTTCCAAATGCATTTGTACAATTATCTTTTCATCCTTGGGGCAAAAGTATTAATATGATTAGGCAATAATTCTTTAAAAAAAAAGGGAAAATAGGAAACCAGCAAGTGTGCACTCTTTTTTAAACTCCAGCTTTGGGCTATATGAAAAATTAATTAATTTCTGAGGAAAATCAATTTCTCTATGTGACCATATTAGACAGAGCCAGGCACGGCCCTGCATTCCTCCTCCAATCAGGAAATCTCATCTGCTCCCTCTAACTTCTGTCAGTAGCATTTAACATCCTGGTACGAGCGTCTGTGACTTCCGCTGTGCTCCCTAAATGCGCTGTAATGCGAAAGAGCTCGTAAGTAAAGACGAGCTGGGGAGCTGTGACCGAGGACGGAGGAGAATGGAAATGAGCATGACCCAAAATCTATTGCTGGCGTGTCAGACAATCACTCACAGGTGAAAGAAATCATCAGGAAAAAATCAAACCGAGCTTAATGTGCAAGATTACTCGTGGATAGATGGAGAGATTTTAAACAGCTTAAGTCTAGGGGGGGGGGGATCTAAGCTAATGCATGTCTATGGTTGAGGAACGTAGCAAATAAATCATTTTCACGCGCTGATCAATGCAGAAAGACCTGACGGACGTCGGCGTTGAGATTTTAAGCCACTTCGTTTCGCAAAGGAATTAATTGGTAATTCAAACTGCTGTTGCTGTTCCAGTAAAGGCATGCAAATAAGGCAGGAGCATGGACAACTAATGCGTCCAACAGGCAAATTAACAATACAGGCCTCTTTGCCATGCAAATAGCCTCTAAATCCACAAATGACATTAGACAGTGTCAAACAAAGCCTCTCTAACAAGTGAAATCTGTGGTTTCAACAATCTTGCCTCCCACTTCATTTAAAGCTATAGAAATACGATCCCAGAAAGCAGTGAGGACTTGATGTAATGTAACTTTTTTGTTAACTGAGCTTCTCCGTGGACCCCCTTCTCCCCAAAAAAACAAAAAAAAAAATGTTTTAATTTGCTCTTGTTCCAACTGAGTGAATGTCAAGTCAATAAAGCAATTCTGATTTTCAAGGAGACTATTTGTTTTGCGGGAAAAGAAAAAAAACAAAACACCTTGCCACCATCTGCCAACTGCACAGTTGACTTGAGCACATGTACTGTACCTAATCAAATTTAGCAGAGCCCCACTGAAGGATTAAAATGCAAAAAAAAAAGCAGAGAAAGAACGAGAAAGAACCTTAAATGCTTCTTCTTCTTTCTTTTTTTTTTACTTCAATAAAGTAGCAAAGCACAATATGAGGGCCAATTTGGCTTTCAAGAAAGCAGTTCAATAGATTTGTATTTTAAACAGCTTTGTATACCATTATCTCTCTCTATCTCTCTCTCTTTCTCTTCCTCTCCCTCTCTTTCTCTCACTCTCTCTCTCTAATCAGGCATCTGTCACTCTGTTTTTGAAGTTATTATCGCCCAGGCTCCCTCTTGGATGTGGTTGCTGGGTGACGGGTATCTCGGCACCCACTCTGACTGGGAATGATTTGAATGGAATCCAGAAATCTCCCCTGAGTACCTGTAAACACATCCGTGCCTTGTAGAAAACAAATATATTATAAGAGAGCTCAGCAGAAGAGAGGCGGGAGAGAGACAAGCTGGCACCCTCAGTGGCAGCTCACACTGAGCGCTAAACAAAACAATTACCGTCATTTGCAAATATGTGTGTTTAGGCATAAACACTCTTGAAATAGGAACAAGAGAGGTGATAGCTCTCGTAGCACTCGCTGTCATATCAGTATCAATTAGACGCATTTGTTAAAGGAAAAAGGGGCTTTCGCCGTGACCTGTCACTCGCGACACTTCGGAGGAGGATCTGCTCGACTGAAACAAGGCAGGTAAAAATCTATTTAAGGGGAGCATGTAAGTGAAAAAGCCATCGCATTCCCAGCGGTGGGACATCGTCTGGGGCGTGTGGTTAACCTTCAGAGGTAGACAATGATTGTCAATTAACTGCTGTATTTCTTGCGCCCCAGCATCGGATAGCCTTGCCTCCACAAAGCACACCAATGAGAGATATGCGATATCAACACCCCCCCCCCCCCCCCCCCCAAAGTCCCGCTCCCGCCCCACCCTCCGTGTTATAATAACCTTTCAGAGAGTTCAAGTGTCACACAGCAATAAGAACCTTTTTCATCCCACCGCGGGGAAAATGAAAAGGAAAACAAGTAGCTGAAACAGAGGGCTCCTGGAGAGGCCAGAGTCATAATGTTGGGGTGGGTTAGGAGGTGGGGGTGTGTGTGGGGGGGGGAATGAGATGGCAGAACCTGCATCAGTATGGGAGCAAGAGCGCAAGAGCGAACATGGCTAATCTGGCACGAGAGTCCTTAAGAAAATGAAGGGGCCGAGAATCGCTATATGCCGAGTGTCTTTAAAGATGAGCAATAATCACTACAGGGTAAGCAGACACAGTTTAAACACTCACTGTAAAACTAAGAACTTTAAATGAAAATGAATTCTAATTATTTAAATCTTTTTATAAAACACAGGAAAAGGGGGGGGGAAATCCAACACGGCCTTTGTGAACAGCTCTGCTTTTATTTTTATTTTTTTTTTGAGTTGTGCTAAAGTAAGCATGGTGGGGAACAATTTGGTTGGAGCTTGTTTGTGTCCACATCAAAACTAAAACAGCGGGATGCAGTGGTGCTCTGTGATGCTATTCACATTCACACTGTGTACAAAATGAGACGAGTGTTGTTTTAGCACAATAGACTGTGGGAGGGGGGGAAAAACAGCATGTGAAAAAGTAGGGGCCCATTGTATAGGAGTATTATTCACTTCATTGTTATCACTCTGCCACTGTATAAAAAGAGTAGTGACATCGTGGTAATGGGGAGAGATGAAAAGCTAAACTATCTCGGGCAGCGGGCTGTTGTTGTGTAACCTGAGTGGGTTAACCGGTGAACTCGTCTTTTTATCTGGAGAGAGCACAAACAGCAAATAAAGAAATAAAACGAGAGCAAATACTTCGGAGAGGGGACCTGTTCTCACCTACGGGGCAACCCGCGTCCCCGTGACTCGGGCCGATCATTTTGTCACTAGCTATTCAACGACAAGGAGAGCAAAGCACACATCCCCGCAAATAAAATCAAACTCTTTCTAAGTAACAGAAGCCTTTTATCCAGCGGATGCCTCGCTCTTCCATGATGTAATTCTCCAAATGGGGCAGGCAGGCAGGCAGGCCGGGTCTGAGTGATTGATTTCAGCCCAGCACAGGGAGAACCTGGCTGCTTTCAGAGACAATTACAGTCCTGTCCATGTGCCTGTAATAGCCCAGCACTTTAGCGTCATTAAAGCGACGCGAGGCACTGCATTATCCTTTAACCCCATCGCTGGCCATCCCCCCATTGACAACCCGGAGAGTTCAACCACGTACTTTGTCACCTGAAGCCCCACGCCAGGCTTGAGAGGAGGATCACCGCACTGTATGCTTCTCTCTGCGGAGTGTGTGTGCGTGTCTGGAGTGTGTGTGTGTGTGTGTGTGTTTTGGGGGGGGGGCTCTGCTCTCTTGACGCTTTATGTAAATGAAGCTTAAGCGCCAAAGTGCACAGGTGAGATTTTTGAGACGACTGCAAGTGGGATGGAAACATAAGACTGCAGCATATTTATACGGGAGAATACAAGGGGGGTGTTTACTGATAGCATAGACTGCAACACAATGCTGTAACATAAATTTAAACATCTGAAGTGCACGACAAGCAGCCTCGTCACTGTAATAACATCACTCTCAGACTTCCTCCCTGTGTGGTGCGTGCTATTTGATTTTTTTTTTTTTCTTTCGTTTGTTTGTTTTTCTGCTGTTTTTTTGCCCACATGTACCTTTTTAGTTACAGCAACACTTTGAGGCTTCAAATATACTAAATGTTAACACTCGTGGATTTCTTAATGACACAAACTGGCAATAAAGAAGAAGAAGAAGAAGAAGAAAAAACATGCTTGCGCAGCAACTTGTGTGTACGCGTCTGTGTGAATATTTGCACGCTGCATCCGAAACTCTGAATTAAGTTCGACCTCACACGGTTGGGGTTTTTTCTGGAGGGGACAAAAAATAGGGGAAAAAAAGAAGATGCATGCTTTAAAAACTGAGACTCAAAAGTGTTTATTGCTACCCCTCCTCCCCTCCCCAACTGATGTGAGCCTTTCCATCATATTTGCATTTCCAGCTCATTTCTAGAGCCAGGAGATCAATATGGAATCAATCATACTGACAGGTAAGATGGTAAATTTGACCAGGCTGAACCATCCTGTGAGACTGAGCGATACATCAAAGCTAGGAGCAACAGGACAATAATATTTTTTTAAAGGCTTTTAATCAAATATTGATCTTCGCTTTAAATCACACTGATTTTAAGATATTTTTTTAAAAAAACTCCAAAAATAACTGAATGGGTCAAAATGGTTTAATGTATTTATTTAAACACTCGTAGTCCTTTGCCTCATTTGATTTAGTGAAATCAAGTATGTTTAATTAAGACAGATAACTGAGTGCTCTCATGAATTATCCTTAGCACTTACAGTGTGCAAAAAGAAAAGAAAGCTCCTCCATTAGTGCACTGTAACCTCCCTGAGAAATGTCATCAATACTAAAGGGGGGTGAAAAAAAATCATACAAGAAAAAAGCTGGCCCTTTTATTTTTTTTTTAATACTCTGGTTCCTTCTTGTTTACTGTCTGAAAACTCAAGTTCTAATTGAAATCATGCTACCCCCTGTGGCAAGGACAAATAATGAGGCATAGCCTAGTTTTATTTCAGTCATTAAAAAAATAAAATTGAGCTAAAAGCTGTCTAAAATTAAACAGAAATTGGAGTTTTAAAAAAAAAGAAAAGGCTCTTATTTGTAGTTGTATCTTTGTGGTGGCAGCTGTATAGCGAAAGTTTATTCAACAGCACTGTGAAACTCAACCAGGGTGTAGCCTACATTATCGATTCATTTGTTCAGAGGGAGACAGGCTATCCATCACGGCACAGCTTTGCCTTGCACGTGTTAAAAAACTTTCACTTAACTTTTCCCCTCTCTCTTTACCACTGGTGAAGTGCGCCGGTCTCTTCCTGCCCAAACACACCAGCCTCGGTGTTTGGGATGGAGTTTGACACACACACGCGCGCATTTTCACACACTCCGTGTAGGAATCAATTATTAAATTCGGCTAAGACAATCGTACGACTCTGACCGCTTGTTTTGCAAAGGCAAAATGTCTCCCCCTTTCTAGCTCCTGCGCCTTTACGCACGGCCGTGTGTGCGGACATTTAAACCCCCCAAAAAGAAAAAGGAAAATCCACAACAGAGCTCGCCACTAACCTCGCATTGGTGCAGTCGTTGTACAGGGTCTCGAAGTCTTTTCTGGAGATGAGTTTACAGCGGTTCACGCCGGGCTGGATGGCGCCGAGCCCTCTGAGGATGCGGACCTGCTCCACATTGCACACCACCGGCGTGATCTCGAGCCGCTTCAGCTTGGTGTAGACCGTATGCAGTCCGCCGACCAGGTGCTTCAGGAACAGGTCGAAAGCCTGAGGAAGGCAGATGAGCTCGCAGCCGTCCACGGTGAAAGAGGCGACTTTGGCACCGCGCAACTCGACCATCTTGCACTCGTTGTTTTGCGGTATGTTTTCAACAGGCGACGGAGTCGAGTACACGGGTTTGCCCGGGGGGAGAGCCGCGGTTGGGGTCGGGATGCCCGGGCTGCTGGTTGCGAGGAGCTCTGATCTGAACAGGTTCTGTCCGGGTCCCGATGGGGGGGCCAGGGATGGAGATGGTGATGAAGTTGTCGACGGCGGGGACGTCGTCGCGGAAGGAGTCGAGATTGGAGGCGGTGGGACCAGAGGGTTTGGTGGGATCAGAGCAGCCGGTACGGCCATGGTCACCTACAAGAGGGGAAGAGAGTAGCCGAAGTTCAAAGTAGAAAACCCAGCCTGCCGAGATACCCCTAAATGAAAGAATCCACGAGAGTTTAGCTCCTCAGATAAGTTGGAAAGTAAAAAGAGCTACCGAAAAAAAGGCGTGCTGAGTGAGGGTTTTTTCTTTTGGGGAGGGGGGCGAGCGGCGGGACAATGATCAAAGATAGGAGGAGGAATGACAGGAGGAAAATGAGCTGAAAAGTGCAGCTCCGCTCTGTGGATGAGTTGTTGTTGTCACACGGTACAGAGAGGGAGGAGCTAGGGGACAGTGGGAGCCTTTGAAGAGCAGATAACTGGGCTCCGGCCACTGCTCGCACGTTTCACGTCTGTTAAATGATTTCATTGCCCAAAGTAAATACGTTTATGCTGGATCATAAGTTGTAAAGAAAAGCGTATGTTTAAAACAAATAGTTTTTAAATCCCTTTTTGCCAACATTAATGCAAAGCTCACTTCACCTATGGCGATCAAGATTGGGGTAATGTTTTTTTTTAACTTTTGCTTTCATTTTCGTGCAAATACTAAAACAAATTTTTTTTTAATTAAAAAAAAACCCCTCAAATGCTTAAAAAAACCCTTTTAATTCGCACGTTATTTTTGGTAATTTTTGTCATATTTACCAAGAATGCACGCCAATATGAATCACTGTTCAGCCGACTCCATCTGTGAGGAAGGATGTTTGGTCTTTTTATGTGCACATCCAAAGTGGCTGTAACTTTTTGTCTTGTGAAATATTTTTTTGTAAGAAATATGTGCAGTTAATTGCATATAAAGCTTTCATATATATATATATATATATATATATATATATATATATATATATATATATATATATAAACCCTGTCATGTGAGTTAGGGGTTAATGTTAATGTATAGATTACATAAAGGTAGCATATTTTCTGGTAATTTTGCAAATTGAAGTCAGACAGTAAAGATTGATTTCCAACAGCTTTATATCATCTTTCACTTTAAGTGCATCCACTCAGTTTTATGTACTGTCCATCTCAAACCCCATGATACTTTTCACAGGAGTCAGGTGAATATTAAAAAAAATGTCATGTAGGTTAGGGGTTAAAAAGTTCATGCACTTAAAGGTAAAACCTCAGAAATGAAAGATTTAAAATATTAAACAATATTATAATATTTTAGAACTGAACTATTGAAGTTAACCTGGTAAGAACACAAAGCCATAAACTCCAGGAAGTGCAGGAAAGAAAGATAAGAGAGAGGAGGAAAATAACAGCACTGCAGAAATGTGCAGGGTCAAGTCCATGTGTAAGTGTCTTGCTGCAGCTCATATACACTTAACTGCACATTTATTTCCAACCACTAAGGTACATCATGAGGTGGAAAACCTGACTTCCTGCCTTTCCTAACAAATCAATCAGTTTATGCAGGGCACTAAATCATGTACGGATTATTTTAAATCAGACGTTATTTTATTTAAAAGATGGCAGGCCATTATTGATTTCCTGGGACATTTGGATACTGCGTACATCACTATAAAATTCTTTGTAATCCATTTCCCAACTACCCGAGATTTCTAAATATCAAACTGGTTGTAAGATAAATTATATAAAGTATACTATACATATATGTCACGGCTTTATTATTTTGTTTGTGCAAACTTTTTGAGACAAATGTATTTCCCATTAGTTGGATTTCAGTTAGTTTCATTCTGGTGAGCACATCAGCACTTATTATGTATTGCACATCTTAAAGATTGTTGCTTATCTGTCTGCATTTGCCTTAATATTTTGTGTATTTCTTGTGTCCTGTTAGATCAGCTTTAAGATAAGCAGTGTGCCATTTCAAAATTATCATTCAGGGAAGAGGTAGCTTGTAGTGTAAAATCAATAGCTGCTTAAAATTCATTGCCAGGCAATCCATTTGCCCTTTATGTTGCTAACCTTTCACTTAAATATGCACCATATTAAGATTTCATTATATACAATGAATGTCACAACAGTTTGCCCACTATTTCTCCTGTTTGCATGGGTTAACTGCAAATCATGGCGCTTGTAATGTCTGAAAAATGACTTTCATTAAGAGTATGCAGAAAAAAATAGGGAAACTATATGAGCTTGAGTGGTCTAATAGGTATTAAAAGGCACCACCGGATGTGTATGATGTTTTAGATACAAAGGCCCTTTAAACAGACTGGATGTGTCTGTATCCAGTTACGAAAACAGCCACATAGCACAAAAACATATCCGTGAAGTGGTGAAAAGTGAAATCCTTACCTGATGTGAAATCATGTATTTTAACACAATCTCAAAGGAAACCATTTCTCAGCTTCTGAGAAATGGTTTTTAGAAAGTTTACTTGTGTCTCGAAAAAAAAAAAAAGAAGTGTCTCGACTTTTTCCTCAGGCGTTGGTGACCTAAGTATTGGCAGCTTGGAGAAACACTTTCAAATTAGCCCCATAAAAGGAGTTCTCTGTGGCCTAATATTTGGTTAACTAAGTAACATAAACAGTTAACACAGTTTTCCTAAAAGTACACAGAAGTAGAGTACATGTGGATGAGATTGCGGTAAACAAATGACTATGTCAAAATGTAATCACCCCCCCGTATGATGAATGGCATCAGGAAAGTGTTTGAAAATGTATGGATATGGGACAGGACTTGTGTATGATCAATGACACAGTATATTGTTTGATGTAATAATTTATTCACCCCATAAAGCTTTGATAAAACAATGTTGAAAAGCAATTTAAATTGAATTCATTTAAATGTCAATTCTCATGGTTAGGATTTTTCTATAATTGGCTATTTAATTAAAATAATTTTCATAGTCATTAATACAGCCAGCAACTTGTAGCGCGCTGACGTGTTTTAATTACATGGTATTAACAAAATTGATATGCTTTAGAAAGCATGGTGAATAAGAAATAATTAGACCAATCATACATCATCCTCTTATGGACATTAAGTGTATCACAATATAATTGATGAACTTAAAAAAAACGAGAAAGATAAATAACTTTAATTGTACAGAGTTGGTGTACAGAGCTGGGAACAAAGAATCATACTTACGATGTATTATATTTCAGAGGCAATTCATTATCTGTAACATCACTTAGCTCTCTGTGCCCAGCACTCTCCCCTAACCTATGATTACATGACATTTGAAAGCAGTGATACTGTGTAGTCTTTTAAACTGTCCTTTTACCCAGTCTGCATAAATCTTCAAAGTGCTTTTCCGCATGGGCAAATAAGAAGAGGAAAAGCAGCTTCAGACATAAGAATCATTTAGATGCTTGGAATAAAGCTCTTATTGATCATGAATATTTGTTTTCTCCAAGGTTATACTGCCTTGACCCCATCTATCCATAGACATCGGCCAACACAAACATGCCACTTGGGGTGAACGGGGGGATGTCAGAGAGCACTTTCTGATGGTGGAGGATGAGTGATAATTTTCGGCACAGTCTGCATCAGTGTCTTTCCATGTAGAAAGAGTGGACTTTCACACCTGCTGTCGAGTTGTTGAGTTATCAGAGAGTGTTTGTTCAGAAGCCCTTACTTTTCATTTACAGAGCAAAATATGATCCTTTGACCTACAGTGGCTCATTCATTAACCAGTCAGTGGAGTGCAAATGAGGTATTACTTACTACATTCTTCACGCACAACTCTTTCTCAGCTCCTCTCATCTGTGCATTTGTTACTTTTTGTTTGTTTTATATGAGAGCAAATTGAAACTTTTTTGCTCTCGTTCAGATATCAGACATAGAAACTCTTTAAACTTTTTTTCACGATTTCCTTAAAGAATTTTATTTTGACCTCTCTTTTATGTATAAAGCCATGATGCATTGAGTTTTTCCTTTCCAGTCACCTTTCTCACTCACTATGTGTTAACAGACCTCTCTGCATTGAATCATATCTGTTATTAACCTCTGTCTCTCTTCCACAGCTTGTCTTTTATCCCGTCTTCCTTCTCTCACCCCAACCGGTCGCAGCAGATGGCCCCGCCCCTCCCTGAGCCTGGTTCTGCCGGAGGTTTCTTCCTGTTAAAAGGGAGTTTTTCCTTCCCACTGTCGCCAAAGTGCTTGCTCATAGGGGGTCATATGATTGTTGGGTTTTTCTCTGTATCTATGAAGTGCCTTGAGGCGACTTTTGTTGTGATTTGGCGCTATATAAATAAAATTGAATTGAATTGAATTGAATTATAAAGCGAAGGTAAAGTCAGTATTGTTAACCAAAGTGGTGAAATATAAAAGAAATAAACTGAAAAGTTCTGAAAGTCATAAAAGAAAGATAAAACGTCACAATCGGCCAGGATTTGGTGAACTGAATTCGTCTCTTTATCCTGCAGCAATTTTCTTCAACAACACTGCCAATATGAAACAAAGTAATTCGGTGCAAGAAGCTGTGTGTACACTTAACCTTGACAGACGTGCGCTGAGAGTTTGGGCATTGTAGATGCGCAGTCTTCGACCTCTTCACCCAATTGTTTGGACTCAGCCGAGCTAATAGAAATGCTCCTTCGCGCAATAACAGCTTTCTGGTAATGTAACTGCTCAAAGGAGCAAATGGAGCTCAATTCATTTTCAAAGCACCAGCCCCACCAATAGTACCACAATTAGAGTAGTCACGGCCCACATCCTCTAATGCTTCATTTGATGCCACGCAGCTTCCAATATAACTGGGGTGCAAGAAACAGAGAGATTTGTGGATATCTAAATTGCTAAAGCAGAAACCTGTATAAACAGCGGTAATTACCGGCCCATTGACAGTCTCTCAGTGTTGTGCTCATTCTGCCACAGTCGCAGTGATTAAAATGAATCCTCATCGACTTCTCCATTAAAGCGCTGGCAGGAGCGATCCCGTGACCTTTCCCCATTGATTGAACATAACAATCACAATTCAATTGTAATGCAAAGAGAACATTTGTTATAATGTACACGAGATGCATGAGCCATTTCCTGGGAGCGGAGAAGGGTAATCAATGGAGTGACTCTTGGCGTGATGCAAGGAGAATGAGGCTGTGTTTGCGGGCCCTAATTCATACAGCCTGCAGTGTATGATGGAAAGCAATGATATGCATGTAAACACTCAGATTTCTCTCTGCTCATCATTCAGCGGGATAACAACAAATTCTGATTTCTATATCTACATGCTCTACGTCACTGTGGTTGGCAGTGGTGTACATGCCTGCACTTTAATTCAATCTGAGGTTACAGTTTGCACTGCAGTCATACTGAGGTATCCCTTCCAAATTGTCTTTCACAGAGCAGGAAATGCCAAGAAGTGACTTAATGCAACATCTGACTCCAGACTACACAATACTAGAAGAGTTACTCAGCTGACGGCTGAGGAATAACCTAAACCGTTACGCTCTTGGAACAATCTCACATGAAGCTATACAGTGTGTAAGTGAGAATCGAGCAAGGACAAGCTTGTATAAGCACAATAACTAACGATTAGCCAAATTCGTGCAAATGAAACTACAACTTGAACAATCTGTGTGCCTGAGAAAAAGAAAAGCATGATAGGCATAACAACCCATGCTGTTCAATCCCCCTTTAAAAGCCGCACTCGATCATGTCTTTCAAAAACTGCCTTATGAAGAGTGTATGCGAATTATGTCCTTAAGGGATTTCGTTTTAGAATCAGGAGATTATAGTTTACACGGACATTAAACAGATTAAACCAGCCAGCTCTCTAAAGGCAGTTATCTAATGGAGAAAATGTGGTATGCTAATTGAGAAATTCCGATGGTAAAATTATATTTAAACCCCGCGCTCTCTCGCTCTCTTCCTGCTGGAGGATTTTTAGTTTGGCTTGATGAAATCAAATGGCTAATCACAGCCATAAGCTGAGAGACGTTAGCTGAGTGAAACAGTGTTTGCCATGCTAAAAGGTAATTGTCCCGGAAAACTTCATCGATGACAGATTCAATTCCATTTAGTAAATGTTTAATAAATGTTGTACAAACAGGCAGGCCTATCTCGCTGCGCTTGGAAAACAAAGGGAAACTTTAATTGCTTTAATCATCCCTAGCTTTGACGTTGTTATTGGCCTTAAAAATAGCAGTTAACAGAAACTGTCCTGCTGAGGAAATTGAACCACATTTGGAAAGCGATCCGTAATTAAGATAGGGGCATCCCGAGCAGCTAGGTCCCAGCAAATTGTTGTGACTAGGAAAAACATTCCAAGTCATACAAAGCTATTCAATTAACAGAAGGACCCAAGGAAAACAACCTCTCTATTATGTATCACTTACTTTAATCAGATCGAAAGCAATTGTATCCCTTTTTGAAATTCCCTTAACGCAAACATGTTAATTAACAGATAGGAAAGTGGAAAGATGTATTTTTCATTAGTGGGTAAAATAATGTTCCCCTTTAACATCAAGGAAAATCAACTGCTTACTGCAGTTAAACCAGTCAGCGGTGTAAATTCCCTGCCAGCATTTTTATTTAAAACCTCATTAATGTGCTTCAACCCAGCATAGCTGTACCTTTAATCTGCACTAAAAGGAAATAATGCGTTTCCTGCTTTATTTACCAGCCTTACTTAACAAGTGTTCCTGTACAATTAGAATTGTTAATAGATCTGGAAACAAAAGGACTTTGAAGGTGGGAAAGTGCTGACATTATTTCACAGGGGAAAAACACTCTTGAGAAAAAAGATCTGCTGTAAATGTAGTTTCCTGGAACACAGGCGTACTGCAATGTTAGTCTCTCTCATTAGAAATGCCATGCACAGGACATAAATCAAGGCCCGTAAAACATTTCATTGCCACACAACACTAAATTACACACTTGCTGGTTTGCCACACTGATTGTATTTAAACGTTGTAATTTTACTTTATTCCCATTAAATCTATGCAGAGTTTTACAATCCATAAACAGAGCATCCGTAATAAACGTTAATAAATGTCATAATTTGCATTTGGAAAAAAACACCCCGCTACATTTTTGCAAATATCAATCTATGAACCTTTCAACATTTCGTCAAACAAAATGCTAATTGTACCTTTAGGAATTTAGGAGACAAGTGACAAGAAATGAGATGCAATGTCCTTTGGAATCAGGAATCAGGGAATCAGCTAAGCGGGAATACATTAAGGGAGACACCAAAGCAAACCGGAGGAGGAATGTTCATATAGTGGAAAAAAAAGAGAATGACATTACATATATTATCATTATACAGATATGCCATTTAAGCATTTAAACACCTGTTTCACGTGACCCTTTGTTGCTCTGTTTTGTACTGATTCTCCCCACTTTCCTGCTACTTCTTCTTTACTTGATATACATGGAGAAGCTTACCCTCATTGGCTAATCCTTATAGCTTACTATTGCAGGTTTGGATCCCACTTCTACCTCCAGAACTTCCTTAATTCTTTGTGGCATAGATTCAGAAACAGTCCCAGAAACATTCCTGCTGCAGATTTGTGGGCGGCACCTTCGTGATGTGATTCTCCTGTTCCACCAAATCCCAAAGGTGCTCTGCTAGATTGAGATCTAATGAGGCCATTTAAGTACAGTGAACTCATTGTCATGTTGAAGAACACAGTATGACATGAATGACCCTCGTGACTCAGCTGCTGAAAATAACCATCAGACGATGGGCACATTGTGGTCACAAAGGGCTCGACATGGTCAGGAACAGTTCTCAGACAGGCTGTGGCAAATAATTGATGCTCGGTTGGTACTAACAGGCTCAAAGTGTGCCAAAAAACAAACAAACTACTACATCACCACCAACCTGAATTGATGGTACAAGGTGGAATGGCTCCACAGAGAAAGTGCAGCTCATCAGACCAGCAACACTTTTACAGTCCGGTCTAATTCAATTTTGCTGAAACCATGCCCACCATAGCTTCATTTACCTTTTCTTAGCTGACATTAGTGGCACACAGTGTGGTCTTGTGCTGCTGTGGCCCATCTGCTTCAAGCTTTGACGTGTTGTGCATTCAGAGAAGGCTCTCTGCATACCTTTTTATTGTTGCCTTTCTATCAGCTCTAAGCCGTCTACCCATTCTTCTTTGACCTCTGCTGTCATCAAAGAGTTCCTATCCAAAGAACCAGCACTGACTGCGTGTTTTTCCTTCTTCTCTTTCGGACCACGCACTGAGATGATCATACACGAAAATTCCAGGCGATCATCAGTTTTTGGAAATATTCAACCTGCTTCTTGCACACCAACAACCGCGCCACACTCAGAGTCACTTACATTACCTTTCTTCCCCATTCAGATACATTGACTGAACTTCAGCAAATCCTATTAACCATGTTTATAAGAACAGATATTTGCTGTAATGAGCAGTTGAGCAGAAACTTATATAAGAGACGGACTATAAATGTATGAATGCTGTGCATTAACTGAGATTAAAACTATTACTAATGTCATGTTGAAGCTGTTGTGTGCAGTTGCATCAAAGCAAACACTCATTATTTATTAAATTACAGCACTTTAAGTTGTATCTTACATTAAGAAACTGTCAAACTTTAAAGTGTGCTCCTCAGTGTGCAGAAGAGTCTTCTTATACAGGCCAAGATTTATTAAACATATTATATTTAATATGTAATTTTTCCAAACTTACAGCATAACGTCCTAGTATGAAGCAGTGTATATTAAATACTAACCAGCTTATCAGTGCAATGTTTAAAGTATGAACAATAGGACAGAAACGTTAAATTATACAATTGTCTTTTAAGTAACAGACAACTGCAGGCAGTTTGAGAGGAAACATTATATAACTTACACTTATTTTGTGTGTAATGCAAGATGAGGTTTGGTTAGGTTTGTGTAAAATTACCTAATTTCCCACAGCTTCATAAAGCTAAAACTACACAGCTGAACATTTGTAGTAATAGAGAAGAAACCATTTTTAATGGA
Organism: Rhamphochromis longiceps; assembly: GCF_057381845.1. Lineage (NCBI taxonomy): Eukaryota > Metazoa > Chordata > Actinopteri > Cichliformes > Cichlidae > Rhamphochromis > Rhamphochromis longiceps. The sequence goes on from NC_140572.1 coordinate 16,889,507, forward strand.
ATCATGTTTGGCTAATGCCCAATAAGTTAAGGGCGGTATTCACACTGAATCATTGTGTCATTAACATGAACACCAATACATCTTACACTGAGCAGGCCAAGCCAAATAGAAGCTGCTTGCCAGTCCAGCAGCATCAACAGCCATCAGTCATGGAAATAATCGGCAATTTGTAGCAGTAAGTGTGCTTCTTTGTCCACGTGTTTGCTTCACAGTGGGTCAGTGATTCTACAGTGTGCGATATAATAATTAGAATGTATTTTGTGAGTAAATACGAGAAGTCGTTTCTCTTTTTAGTATCCAAAATGCAATACATCAGAAACTCTTGGCATGGCACCGCCACGTTCTTTAATATCTCTCAGTTTGCATTAGGTCACCGTGTTCTGCCGACTTAAACTATGCATCCAACAACAATGATTATTCATGTCATTCTTCAAAGGTCCTTGAGAGAAGCTTGATGCAGCAGCGATTCAACCTTTCGTATTAATTCAAGCTTGGCTAAGACTGTACCATCTGGGCCCTTGTACTTCATGATTAATGCCAAAGAGTTGATTCATATGTGCAATTGGAGTTTAATAAACATGGATTTGGGAGTTAAATGGCACATACAAATGCTCGGGATGAACTCATTCATAGTATCTAATTTGTGTTCTCTCTAATAAATCCTGCACATAATTGCTTGGTACAATCATCTCCCAGATACACAAATATTGGGATTTTGTGATTAGCATAATGTGTTTCTTCCATAGAGGAAATAATCCTACAACTCTAAGATGCCTTCAGACATATGTACACAAGATTCTTTATTTGGTCCAAATTAACTTACTGCGGGTACAGCGTGATTAATACTGGCACCAAAAATAATTACTGTTCAACGCTGCACAGATTAAGCATCGAATAAGTTTTTCCCTTTTAAAATCATGTTGTTTGTAGTAGACATTATGGCTTGGAAAACAGAATTGACTTTGTAATCCTTCTCTTACTTATGCTCTCTTGATCTCTTTCAATGTCACAGTACTTAGTGGAGGCTTCATGAAGGAAGGTGCTACTACTGCTGGTAGTATCCCAGTCTGACACAAAGACACCACACAACAGTGACCTCTACAGGAATAGAAGAAATCAAGTGAATTCCAGTTCATGCTTACTTGTACTACTGTAACATTAGCCCCAAAATGATCACATTAAACATTGCACTCACCTGATTGTGTTCTACAAAAGCACAATCTTTGTTTCTAATAGAGTACAGAATTATATTTGTTTTATTACAAATACCAACAACTAAGAGCAATAGTAGTTTCTAGAAATTTGCATTTATGGCACAACTAAGAAGTTAGATTATTGTTGCTTATTGGCCACTGGATCCCTGTGGATGAGCCAGGACCAAGGCAAGTAAGAGTAAAGGTGTAACGCAAACAGGTGAGTTTACTGCATATTAACAATTAATGGCCTCCCGAATTCCAATCCCTCTTCTTTTAGCCCAAAACAAAGAACGGTGCCGATCAGTGTCTTTGGTAGCGTAGAGGAAGAACGGGTGGGTGCCAAGCCACACAGACCTCAGCCAAGTGCAGGATCACAGAGGAGGAATGAATGATGCTCAGATAAGGGGCAAAGTAAAGAGGGCAGACCAAACAGGAAAACTAAGACGGGAGAATGTGCGGGGCGTTGCCTGCCTGAGCAGGGAAATGTGTTGATATGAATACATGGCATTCCTTTTTTGATTCTTGGTGTATTGTATAATCTGGTGTTTTTTGGGGGGGGTTTACTGCAGTAATGACTGGAAATATTCCAATTTAGCATGTATCACCAGGGTGTAAACGGTATAATAAGGCATCATTATATGACAAAAGTGCAACCCTCTAACTCTAACTTAGCAGAAATATGTAACTTATTTAGTAGAAGCTCTTTTAGTGCAATAATTCCTTTTGCAGAGTTGCTTAGCAGAAGCGCATACTCTGATTAGAAAGAAATGAACTATCACTAAGGAACAACACATCTGAGAAAAAAAAAAACGGTCCGTGGGGGTTAAATATGCAGCTCTTGAGCTAAAGTACTCATGGCACAATTGGAGACCTAAAAAATGCTAAATTAGTAGTTGAGACCAGGCAGAGAATGGAAAAAAGAAACACATAGGCTAATCTGCCTCTTTTCCCACACAAGGGACCGGGAGAACACAGGCTATGTTGTACCCCCCTTTTCTTCTTACCCGAGTTCTCCTTTATGTATTCAAATTCACTTCAGCAGCATAAAATTCTCCCAAGAGACAGCATTGTCCTCCTGTTTGTCCCTTGGGCTTCCCATCTCTTAGTAACATCTCTTCACTCCTTACAATTTATCCCTACATCTATCAGACAGACTTTTTTTCACAGTACCCTCTTTTTAAATAGTTCAATGCAATTTAAGGAAAATTAATCAAAATGCCTTTAAAAAAAAGGCATTTTTAAATACTTAATACAAATTATTCTAGTTTTTTTCCTTCTTTCTTTATTAGTAGGACAGTCAGAAACAAGAGCTCTGAATCAGCCTTTCACTGGGTTTAACCCCTGAATAATAATCTCGGTTGTGTTATTATGTGTGAAAACAAAGGGTACACACATTTTCCCTCTCTCTGTGTCTCGCTGCATTCAGGAAACTTAGAATGGCAAATTTTACACTGATGGCTGAGTTGCAATTGCAGTTACAAATGTATGAACACTAAACTTTCATAATAACGCGGTCCAAATGTTTCACAAGGCACGTAGGTCTGCTCTAGTGAACTTGAATGTGTGGTCCTTGGTGCATAAAGTAAGCATAAGGCCAGCTCTATAGCAATGAGGCTTTACTGAATGAAAAAAAAGAGGGGGGGGGGAAGCCAGAGGCGTCAGAGTTAATACATTAACGAAGGGGACGACGAACAGACAAGAAATACAAAGAAGTGAAAGGACGACTGATTAGCGTGGAAGTGAAATAATGCTTATTATGGCTTATATTTTCCGCACTCAAGCGATGATCCAAATATAAGTTGGTGAATCTGGAGCCTCGGCGTGGAAGAATATCACGAGCAGTTGCGCCAGGGGCTTTTACTCCGAGAATAAAATCATCACACTTTAGTGGGAGTGTTTCTATCACATTCTAAGTATCACAATATTGTGATATCTATTCACTGCTGGCATGATGCAAATGGGCTCAATGACATGCTTGCCTCTACAAAACTCTCCCACAGGGTTCTAATAAAACAGTACAATTTCCCACTCTCCACTCTCCCTCAGAAATGTAGCAGTCTGCAGCCCTGTGATCTGCCACAGACAAAATGAGACGCAGCAGCTACAACAGAACTGAGACGCAGCCAGAGTATTCCCTGCGCTCCTTGAATAGATAATGCTTTCCTTCACATTCCTTTATTCTTTCAAAAAGAATGCATCAGAGGCCAAATATTAATTCTTCTCGTCATATGGAGGAGCTACACAAGTAGCATACTAGGATGGGCTTTTGAATGATTAAGGGAACACATAAAGGCTTTCTTGTGGCGCTTTGAACTTTCTGCAGAGTTCTGAGCACTCGCAACTTATTCCCCACTCTGCAGGAGACTTGATGTTAAAAGACAACATTAATGAAAGCTCTGTAACAGGTAGAGACAGAGGGATTAATGCAATCTAAACACAGCAAGCCTCTCAGAACTGGCTCTGGCTAGCAGGTGAACGAGGAAACACTTTTCCTCACTTTCCCCCTTTCCTCTCACCATGAATCTCCTTTAAAGAAATGCCAATAGATCTGATTGCCTAATTCACTATTCCCTCCCTTCCTCCCCAGGCCCATAAAGATGCACGTGTGGGGGAATCACTTCAAGGAATGACATTGACTGGGGAAGTGCTGACTTGCACCGCTGTTTGTCTTTTGATGTGAGAGATCAAATCAATGTACACGCCTGTCTCCGAGCAATGTGCAGGCAGATTAGCATTAGCCCGAAGGTGCCTGCTTACACTCAATCATTAGCGTTTACGTGCAACTCTCTAAATAATCAGGATGTACTCAGTGACGTTGTAGGTGCAAAAATAGAAAGAGAAGAAAACATTTGAAGACATTTGAGATGAAGGGTAGTGTGAGGCTGTCATAATGACACCTACCTAAGCCACAGACTCTGCTTGACACTGGCATTTATTATTGGTGTGAGCTGTGTTATTTGTCACTGGTCTGGTGTGCAATGGTGCTTTCACATGGAAAATGCCACAATGAGATCTCCTGAGTGCTTAAGTCAGATGGATTGAATGCTCTTGAGCGCTGATAAAGGTTGATTTTAGGTTCTGCCAACATTATTGTGGGCACACTAATGCAGAATAATTATCATATTTTTTGCTGTCAAAAGCCAGGACGACGACATATTTAATGCTCTAAAGTGTGCCTTCGCGTCACAGGCGAGAAATGAATTCAGATTTGAGTATGCTCAGGTTCATGTGTTTGTATACTTTCTCAAAAATGCTAATCCTAAATGTCCTGTCACCGTTAAAGCCTCGGTCCTCAAACAATCACTGTGGAGGGGAAAAAAACTATTAAGGGGTGCAACTTTGAGATTAAAAAAGGCACGAAGAGCTTGGCAGTGCGTTTCTGCCACATTTGAATTCATAATGTTTGCCTGTAACTTCATGCTAATGATCAAAGTTGGGGGTGGGGGGGTGGGATTCTCCTGAGTGCAAGTTATGAAGATGAGATGAGGAGAGAGAGGGGGAAAGGGAGAGGGAGAGAGAAACTGCTTTGCTGCCCTGCTTTGAACACTTTTACACTTTCCAACAAGCTTTGTTTTTTAATTGGCTGAAATTAATCTTAGGGATGTAGATGCCTGATTTGCATTCATTAAAACCCAACCAAAAGAAGTCATGCTTAATTCCAATCAAATTTGCTTAATTATGCATGGCGAGATATTCCCAAATGAGCTGTGGATTTTTGTTAGACCCTTTTTTTGGTTTCCTATAGCAAATAAAATGTAATGAAGCTGTCTTTTTGTGTTTTACTGAATGTTGAGGAGCGTGTGAGGAGCACCTTGAGCCCGAGCTAGAAAACAATATTACTGCTAAAGTAATTATAAGAATCTGCATTTTTCATTGTTAATTGTGGATGTCAGCGTCATTAATTTTAATTTACGACAGGCAATAAAATTAAGAATACTTTGTGCTGATGTTTTAAATCATGCCTATGAAAGGGACACATAATGCAACTTAAATCTCAAGTAGATATTGATTGGGGTGGATGGTCTTTTCTATGAATCTTAAATAGGCAGATGCTGGGAATCTGCTTGAGACTTCACTTTTACGAGTTAACTCCGGCACCAGATAGCAGGAGTGCAATACAATTAAAGTGTCAGTTTAGGCACACACACTTGTGCGCACATTCACACACACTTAATCAGCTAACCGCCTGTCGAACCCTCATAAAGGAGTGAATGTAACAACGCGGTCTTAACATGAACTTCTCGAAATAGAACTCCACCGCGCTACCTTTTCTTTAATCCAGCAGTCGTATTAATGCAGCTGTTGGACGATCTCTGACTGTTTGTACAGACGGATTGAAAGCAGGGAGAAGGAGTTCGAGGTGTGGTACTATAGCGGGGTCTATGGGGGATGACATTATGTGTTTCTGCTCCAACACTTGATTTATAGCTTCATTTGGGCCGTGCTTGTACGAAAAACATCCTGCTGCTGCAGGAGCTTTAGTGCATTGTAGTCTGAAAACAAAGGAAGAATAAAATTGATCTTTCTGGACACACACAAAATCAATGAATGGCTATTTCCTGTTCCGTGGCATGTTAGTCCAACTGACTTGCTCAATCCTTGAACTTTCCTTGTGTCCTCATCGCGGGAGAGGAAAGGTCTTCAGAGTTCAGTGGAAACATAAGATGATGTCATTTCAAATTGGCCTTGGATTGGAGGGTTTTTTGTTTTTACCTCTCTACAGCCGCCCTAAAGAGAAAATATTGAAAGCTTATCGTATCTTTTAAAGTTCAAGGTAGACAGAGTTTTTGGTTTTTAAAGAGTTAAATAACACTCATGTTGCCATCACGACCACAAAGGAAAAACATAATAAAAATCTTGAAATGTGTGGGCTCTTTTTTCTTTTTTTTAAATTCCACATGTTTACCTATTGTTCTAGAGGATGTGTTTGTACCTGTTGCACAATGCTTTCTGTTCTCCAACAAGGTGATTGTGTTTCCAACACAAAAAGACTCTACAGTGATGTTCAATTGTTCTCTTTGGGGCTGGCTGTTAGCCAGCAGCTCCTTCATGACACATGGAGCTGGTACTATCAGCTCCCCTCTCCTCTTCCTGCCTGCTTTCCTGCCGGTGACTGAGGCAAGTCACTCTAATGCAACAATGATGGTGATTTCACTCTGCTTATCGAAGCGAGTAAGTACTTAAGCAGCTGCTTGTACTTTGATCCAATTTACTTCCTGAATGTGTGCTTCCTCATGCACAGTAAACAGGCCTGCCTAAGTTGTCATTAGTTCAAAGCCAAGGTAAATAGTTCACATGATTATTGTTCGCTCTTTTTTGCTCTCCTTTGTACAGTAACTCTGTTAACAGAAGTGAGCTAACGTGAGCCCTCTAAATATGGGGGATATTTCAGGTATCGGTTTTTATCTTGCAGCATTGCCTCTAATTCAATACTGCCGGCGGAACTCTGGAGGTTGAATGGGAAAGCCATAAGCTGAATACCGCAACCTTTAACATCATTGTGTGCTTGAATCATCCCCAAGGACAGGACAGATAAAAGATGATCAGTAAGAAAATTGATAGCACTGATTTAATAAACATCCTCAAAATGATCTCTGTGACCTGCAGGGAGTGCGGCAGTCACTCGTACTTCGCCTGGGTTAAAGAATCAAGTGCGATGATTCATTTGAGTGACTGAGGTAGTTGAGTTTGATGGATCATTCCTAAAAGCATCATTGCTAATCTTCAGCTCCTCTTTTTTAGGTTATTCACAGATCAGTGAGTTTTCCGGCTAATCCTGGACCTGACGCTGCTCTTGTCTGTGTACATGGTATTCATCATACTCTGACAGGGAGAGTCCTTCAGACGACAAATAACCTTCAGAGAGAGGAGGCAGGCAAGCAGTAGGTGTGCAGTTATTTTGGATACATTTCACAGTGGAGTAGGAAAGCTGCATGGGGAGATGTATGGTGTCCTTGTTGGGCGCGAAGAGATGGACCCCTCTCCGTTTCCTAGCATAATCATTCTGAGCCTCAGCCATGCCTTCGACAACTCAATCAGACAGCCCTCTACCTGTAAAGTGGCTGGGTTGATTTGATTGCCATTTTTATTGGATCCTGGTCACATAAATCAAACCAATGGGGACGGCTGTACAGACGTGACCACTCGTCATTCGCTAGTAGCCTTGGAAACATTGTTTCGGGGACCGCGTGGCTGTCATCGGAGGTAAATCAGGGTTCTGAAGTTTCTTTCCTCCAACACAGGAGCATGGAGTTAAATCATCTTGAAAATTGATGTCACTGTGCCCAAGTGTTTTCACCTATCCCTTAGATAGAGTCCCATCAAGTGGTGACAATGTCAGCACTTTCACCTTTCTCGCACAAAAAAAAAAAAAGGATGTTTCCTGTCCTCGGGCCTACGGGCATGCTGTGGCTGATAAGAACCCTTAAAGTTTTCACCGTTTTAATCATAGGTCTTCATCCGTTTATTAAAGACGTAGCTTTAAAACAAAGACGAGCACTCAGACCAGCTACATCACTCTATTTGTAATGTATCCTGTGTTATATGAAGTAGGCCGCTGTTTCAGGAGGTAAACTCAGAGACCTTGTCTTTAAAAGTTAATACATTGTTCATCGCTAAGCACTGTCTGGTGAGCATTTTGATTCAGTGCGAAATGATTAAGTCTAACATGTCCACCAGCGCTTACAGTGGGAACATATTAGATTAAATACAGGTAGCTAATTTCCTCCTCTGCATGGGTGAGTGGGAGTATGAATGAAAGTGATGTAAAATTAATTTAGACCTCTAAAATTTTGATCACGCCGCGGCTATTTTGGTTCTCATGATGACAAGTAATAGGACGTTGTTGCTTTCTAACCTCACAATATTACCATGTTTGCCTATAGGGCTTTCAGGATCAATTTCATTCAGCATAAATATCACTTGATCTGTAAAACAAATTAGAAATAATAAAAGCCATAAAAATGCACCCAAGCTCTATTGAGATGTCCCTCCTAGCCATGTGTCAAGACTGAAGACATTAATGATACACGGAGGAGAGAAAATTACCATCTAGGATACGTCCAAACCAGTAAACTGGTAAACAAGCTGGCCGTTAGGAGTGGGGATGATTTGAATCAACAAGGGTGAACAGATATGGATACTCGGCGCATTAGTGTTAATAGGAATAGATTATGGAGGGATTTCGTGGAGTGACCTTCAGTGCACTAATTGAAATAGTATTCCGAGTCAGCAGTGGAGTAATCAACTTAAACACAGAATCATAAATCATCATGAATAGCGCTGTCACAACCAAGCCATTAGCCTCATGTTTTTTCCCCAGCAACCTCATGAAAATATCTGCCACACCGATCCGTAGGTTAATAGGAACAGAAATGGCATTTAGAGTCTATTTGGATCAAATGTACTGAGAGCTTGAAAGTAGAACTTTGCTAATTTGCAGGTAATGTGAATTGATGTAGTAAGGCTTGAAGATAGTTCAGACGACGAGTCAACACGATAACAACGTAAGGGGAAAACTCGTCTGCGGAAAAAAACGCAAGAACTCGATAAAGCCTTTTTCCCAACTCTAGTCCTCTCCGTACGTGACCGAGGGAGCCAGCGGTGACTAGATATGTTATCAGGCGGGGGTTAGGTAATCGTGCTGGCTGTGTGTGACCTTTGTCTTCTCGTATTAATTATGTCTGACTGAAACACAATAAATTGCAGGACCTTGCAGCTACACTTGCTCTCTCGAAGGATCTGCAGAGAGCGACCTGGGCAATCATTGCGCAATTCACAGCAAAACAAAATGACTGAGTGTAACGCTGCAAGTTTTTCAGAAGCTACTCTTTGATCTAATCCATATTATTGTAGTTTATTAATATTATCGCTTAATGCCATATTTCAAGTATTGATACACAGTGCTTTGTCAAAGTTTACAACATCTATATTAACATCAACAAGTGTTCTCGCAGTAAATAGCTTTTTAATTGCAACTAAAGTGAACGAATTAGATACTAAACAGTCGCTTAGCGTCAGTAAAACGTCTTTCACACAACAATACCCAGCAAACTTGTCAGAAATGCTGATAAGAGGGCCGATCCTGAGCGCTTACACTGCATTAATCAAATAGCAGGTCTAATTAAAAGCGCTTTAAACAAAGCTTTTTTTCTAAATGTTGCTCAGGTATGGCAATAATTTTTGATCAGCCAAGCCTGGAAGACAAATAATTAGAACTGCCACAGCGGCCTGATGAGTGATGTCAGCATCTCCGAGTGACCTTCCCCTGCTAATTAATTTTCATTCCAGGGAAAAAAGACCCCGTTGTTGCACATTATTAATTGAGTTCATGAAAAGATGCACCTGATTAATTTTTGTTGATAATACTTGTCATTCTGGCCGCCGTTCGTAATCATTTTATGGGTTTTCATCTTAGTGTTTTTCAAAGTTGATCTAAGTCATCTTTACTGGAGATTAATTTGTCCAAAGTAGAGCTGCCCTGTCCCAAAAGACAGCAGGGCCTCAGTGCGTCTCACTTAGATGCCCAGCAAGCACATGCATTTGTTTATTTTTAATTCCCTATACTAAAAATCATTGTAAAAGTAAAAACAGCTAATCTTATTTTTCTGTATTTACTGTATTAAATACATCGTCTATGAAGACAGTTATTCACATTTACTGCCCTTAACAAAAACTGCATCTTAACCAGTCTGCACCTTTACAAATGGATGGCTGTCAGCTGAATATTTTATATTATCTACATTTTTTCCATTAAAGATTCTGGGTATTACAGTATTATAAGCCATAAAAATTAACCGGAAGACAACAGATATATTAACCTTTCTTCAAAGCTTCAGGAAAAGATGCACATTTTAACACCTTAACTTGCGAACACGTAAAGTGTGTTTAATGTGGTACTTACAGTGTTGCTTACTATAGGTGAAGTCTTAAAGTATGATTTTGTTTTATCTGATAGAAGTGCTGTATTTTGACATCTCAAAAAATCCTAAACCCTACAAAATCAAAGCATGCTCTCCCTTTTACACATAAATTTATATGTATATGCTGTAAGCTTTGCATTCGCTGTATTTTTACACTAATATATGTAGATTTTTTTTTACATATTCAGATAACAATCACAAGCATGTCCATCCTAGGAAACGGTAAAGACAAAAAGAAGAAAAACAGCAGGGAAAATGGAATGGCTGCATATAAATGAATGACTTTCCGTTAACACATGCAAAGATTGTCCATGATCCAATCTACATTTACATTCAGACCAAATCAGTAGCCACTATGATTAAAGAGCTGGAAGTCCTTAGGTTGTAAATCATTACGGTAGTAAGAACGTGACACGATAATTTGGTTTCTGTCATAATTACAATTCTATAGTAAATTTACCAATACCGTAATAATCTACCGTAGTTGTCCCTTTATCATGCAAGTGCAATGAAAAAACTACCATTAACTGCTCAACAATCATTTTGGCTGTTATCACCGTCTATAACTTTAATGTTCAGAAACCTTCCCTCAGTCCCAAATTCTGATGTTCTGAAGGAGCTGATAGTGTCACTGCTGGCAGTGGAAAAAGAAACATCCAATAAAGCATGATGAGTTACAAGGATGGATTAACAGAACTTTGACACAGTCTCAACAAAAGTGTTATATATTTTAGCAACTCTTAGAGTATATATAACAACTTTATTGTTAGAATGATGTTTCAGCTTTTTGCCCTTATCAAGGTCACTTTGACAGAAAAGTCAAACGAACGTATCTCATGATGGTCAAACCCAGCTCAAGTCAACTATCAGTGAGTGAACAATCCAATGCTTGGTAAACCCAGTGACAGAAAGAACCTACATCATGGGTGACCCTGCCTAAAACTTTAATCATTTTAGATTTATAATATCCAGTAGCTAGGATCAAGTTTGGCAGTCAGTGTTCCAAATCTTCAGATTAGTGAATGTGGTCATAAGCTTCACTTTTATCTAGTATACGTGCAACACGGTAGACAAAGGACGTTTTTTGTCTGCACTGTTTTCCAACAAGGAGTGGTCACTGCAAAACAGGGCTGGGTATTTCTAAAGCTCTCCTCAACCGTTATATGTGGTTGGGTTAAAGGCAACATCAGTGATTTCAGCTAATCACTTTTAATGGTTGAGTAAAATCCAGAGTAAATAAAGAGCACCCCACGCCAAATTTTCCAATTCTTTATGTTGGTTGGTCACATTAGTACCAGCAACTATATCAGATGCCAAAAACTGAGCAACTGGCACCGTAACGTTATTGAAACTGTAGTGCAAATATGCCTTAAATGAATGAACGTGGAACTCACTTGGTCCTTTCTATTGCGAAGTAACATGTTTTTGAAACTTGGAAGTGTGGTGGTAAAAAACCTTAAGTCATTTGTTTGTTGGTGCAGCAGGTGCTCATATTTGAATTAGCCTGTGCTGACGTATTAATAGTTAACCTGGCTACCTAGCAAGGATGTTTAATCCCTTACCAGTCGAAGGCTCATGCCATTTAATTAAACTTTTCCAAATGAACAGAATTTATTCAAGAAATCATATTTGACCATATAGAACATATAAACTGTATTTGCCACCAGAAAGGATTAAAAGACTAGTTTAAGTAACACCTAAATATTTGCATTTGTATTTGCATTATTGCTTTCAGTTTCCTGAGTTTTATACAATATACTATGAGAGGCAGCGCCTTCATCTCATCCTCCAATAGATGCTCCTACTTTACTTTTAAGTTGAGGTTTTTGATAAAGCATATGGGTAGGGCTGGATGAAGAGAACCCAAACCATCCCACAGGTATTCTGCTGAAGGTTTAGGCTGCCAGGGGGAGCTTGCATGATGTACTGAGCACTTCTCCTCGTCGCCCCACTTTTCACTACAGATTTGTTTGTTGCTACTGCTGCATGTCTTTAACTTGACTTATTTTCCCAAAATGTATGTTTTGTTCTGTCGAGGTTCAAGTTTTTTCCTGTGTTCTCTTCCCCTCACCACCAAAAAGGCTGCCCACCCCGATCCTTGTTCTCTTTGTGCTTTCCTCCTGGTGACTACAGTGGAAATGATATTTAGATCAAGTCTAATAAGTAACAACTGAGCTCCAAACAGATCATTTACAACAGTAAAATAATCTTTATATAGTTATATTTAATGAGTAATAGTAATTTAAATAATCTGTGACCATTCTCCTGTAGTGAGTTGTTTTTTTTTACTTCAGTAACATCTACTGTAATAGATTACTTTGCAGCGTTTTAATATTTTAGTGATTTTTTTTGTGATTTTTTAAAATTATTTAAAATTTTAGTTATTAGAATTGTGTATTCAGTGGGTTTTCCCTGATCAATAAAATCATCATCTTTATAAGTTGTTGGTGCTAAGCTTCTACTGCACCACTGCAGTGTGTCCCCCTGGGCTACGTTTAGCTGTAGTACTGTGGTGCTAACATGAAAAGTAAAAAAGAGGGTCAAGCTGGCCAGTTAGCAGATGGGCTCATTTACTAATGATTCTATGCATGAGGAGAAATAAACGTAATTTGTCATGTTTCTACTTCCTTAAATAAAACGCTGAAATATGCATTGCAGGTTGTTTTTTTGTTTTTTTCTTCAATCTTCTTCTTCTTAATGGAAAAAACCTTTACAGCCACAAAAGCCTGCTATTGTTTGATAAGCTGAAAATGTAGAGTGGTGTATGAAACTCCATTTAGATTTAATAATACCCAAACCATTCTTGTTAATGAAAAACTGTAATTTATCTGAAGAGGCTCCGAGTCATCTTTGAAATGCAAGATGTCACCGAGCTGAGAGAAATGCAGTTTTTAATGGATACATCGACGCTGCCGCAGTATTGTTCATGACAGTCGAAAATGATGTGAATACAGTTGCACGTCATTGTTGGGAAACTATTAATAGATTTGTAATTACGGTTGGTAAATTGTTGATTATTTTTTTCCTCTGTGGTATTTGATATGCTCAGCACAAAGAAGAGATGAATTAAGACTAATAAACAGGTCTCACGATTCTGTCTCTAATTGGAGGATCATTATATCTCTTCCAGAGAGATGCCCACAGCTAAAGCCTTTAACGGCACTATTTCAAACAGGACACAAAGGCCTTAATGAATACTCCTGTGACTTCACAGTGTCTTTCACAAAGGGACACACATACTGTATGCTGTTTTTATCTTATACAAAGTTTCCTGTAATTGTTGGATTGAGGTGCTAGATCAACCCCGCTTCCCTTGGAAATAACAATAATTACACTGAGGTCATATCTTAGGTTAAAGAGCTAATTGATCCTTTAAAAACATGCGAGAGACTTAAGATAGCAGTGGAATGACACTACATTTTCTTCTGTATGAAACCTGCACCTGCTCGCTCTGTGTGTCTAAATGTGATGGATTCTGGAAAAATATAACCGATATTGTTGTAGTGCAGAGTTAACTGTTTTACATTGTCCTAACATGCATACTTATGCATTACCATTACAATACAATAATGAAAATACATAGAGAAAATGTAATGCATGCTCAGGGAATGTGTTTAAATCTCTGGGTGCCATTTGCTCCCATCAGTGTAGCTGATAGAGTCATTAGAGAGCTGCTGCAGCTCGGCTCTGGGGTCTCTCTCCTGTAAATGGCTCTGTTGGATGGGTGAACAACCTTCACATGGTTCCGTGGCCTCAGAGCACTTCACTAAAGCTAATAGGTCATAGCTGTAGAGATGGGTGACAAAAGCATGAGAGTTAACAACGGATAATGTGAGAATGGATTGCATTTATCTGGCGCTTTTCTCTGTTTCACAATTCAGTGTTTTACATTGCATCGAGCGAGCTTTAAGTGTAAGTCACGTTGTTTTTTCCTCTGACTGCAATGACAGCAAGGTTTGGGAGTTTTGACATTACACATATGACCTCCATGCTAATGGAGGAGCTTCTTCTTTATCTATTAGTGACTAACGTGATCACCCTTGGACGGCTGAAAAACCAAAAGTGCTGAAATCGTCTAAATGATGAGCTGAAGGATCTGTGGGTTTTTGCATATCACACCTCCTCTATGGCTTTAAGAAAAAGGGTGAAAGAGGTCAGCTCAATATGCATATAATTTGGGGTTACATTTGAAGTTTAGGTTTTAAGCTTCTTGATGAAAGACAGCTATGAATAAATGTAATCTTTTCTCTCACATTTGGTCATTTGCTGAGAGGTTGGAAAAAAGCCTTTGTGCGCTCTTTGGCTAATAATATTCCTTATTGCCATTCCTTTACATTCATTGTCCTGCTGAAAAACCCTGTTTAAATGAAAATAGTCAAACATGATTAAAATTACTGATCTACGTTATCCAACTAAATAAAAATCAATATTGTTACTGTCACATTTTATGCACTCGGTTTGTCACGGATGGATGAACAGAAAAGTTTAGGCCACACCGAGGAGGAACTTATTTGTTGAGCAAGGGAAAAAACAACAAGACGAGGGCAGACTGTCAAAGGATCGAAAGCCATTCATCTGCTCACCTGTTCAAGGTGTGCTTGGTTGATGTCCTCCTCTTTGGTGGGAAACATATGTCCACAGCAGCTGTGCCACCATGAATAGGCGGTGACTGTGTGCTAGCTAACTGCATTCCTGGGAATCAGGCCAAGTCTGAGTGGAGTAAGCTGTCCCATTTTTGATGCGAACATTCCACCTGATTTACACATCTCTTTTCCTACAAAACTAGCAACCATCTACACAAGCCAGGACAGCACCTGACCAAAAATAGTGAATTGTGTGACATTTCTTCGTGCAAATAGATATAACATTAAGAAATTATGAAAACACCTTCATCAATTTAACGAAACAAGCACACAAGCAGAAAGAGTAACACATTTTTTTAAAAATGGATCTACTACTACAACATCTAGTACTACAACTTTTACTAGACGGTAATGGAAACATTTACATGTGAAAGAAACCCCAGCTGGGATATGGTGTGTTTGGTGACTTAGAAGATGCGCTACCAATATAGGTAAACTTATTTCTGTTGTCACTAGCAGCAAATCCTAGTAACTGATTTCAATGTGTGTATTTAGCAAAGTTTTTGACTGTTTACTTGTGTTGTATTTGAAGGACATTGTCTTTGCATGCTTTTTAAGTTGCAGTACATTCTCAGATGAAAAGCTATTAGAAGTGCTTTGAACATCTGTGTTACTGAATCTTGGCAGTGAAACTGCAATGATACACAATACTGTTTCGATATAGATGGTAGGGGTGCAACAATACTCGTATCGATATTGAACCGTTCGATACAGTGCTTTCGGTTCGGTACGCATATGTATCGAACAATACATTTATTTATTTTATCAACTTTTCTTCTGACGATGCTGTCTGTGTTGAGCGCTCAGTGAATCTGAGTTTGACTACTCCGCCTAGGCTGCACTGTTGACTGCAGATCCACTGAGCGCAGCGCAAGCTAGCGAGACAGAAGCTAAGCTCGTTGCAACATGGCAACTGCCTCAACGCTACCCGAAATTGAACCTCCCCCACCCTCATTCAGATCTGGCGTTTGGAACTATCTTGGTTTTCTTGTGAAGCATGACCCTGATGGTCATGGACAAAAGTAAAACAGTATGTCGGATGTGCCACGCAATGCTCAATTGGTGGGAACTAGTGCGTTAGCGCAGTTAGCTTGATAACGTGTTGATGCCGTCCAGCCCCGCGCACAGGGCGATCTGCGGTAACTCGTTAACGGAGATTTGCCGCGTTATGGGGTTAATGTCATTTTAACGAGATTAACGCTGACAGCACTTGTGGGAACACAACGAATATGACTACACATTTACGCCGACATCATCCTAGTGCAAAGACAAGTGGAAGCAGACAAAAACAACAAGCATGCATGCTACAAACTTTACCCGAGTCATTTAGACAGCCGTTAGCACATGATTCTCCTTATGGGGACCTGATATGTTTAATGTGCTGCTGAGAATATAGCCCAGAAGAAGCGTATAGTATAGCTTTTATTTTGGAAAGAGCCATTTCTCTGTAATAAACTCTCTTTTCCAAAGATGAGCGATTCCTCGATCAGATAGATTTTTTTTAATTATTATTATTTTGTTGTTTCAGCAACATTAAATTTTAAAACTGTACTTTTGAGTTAAAATATATATTTATAATTTTAATAAATGACAAATTAAAAAGGCATGAACATTTTTTGTATCAAAAAAATATCGAACCGTGACACCAAAATGTCGAACCGAACCGTGAATTTTGTGTATCGTTAGACCCCTAATAGATGGTGTAGGCTTACCTTGGTTCAGACCTTTGAATCTGTACATCGCGGTATTTGATGGACCTGTATTTTCTCAATTGAAAACTAAAAGGCTCAGTGAAGTCTGTGGCAGGACAACACTTATCAAATCAGAACTACTAGTGAATCTACCACCATCGTAATGCAGTTAAAGATTAAGCAGGCTCTATGCCATTAGCCATTTGTGAAGTCTCCATTTTAAGATTTGCGCAATTATTATGTCATCTTGTAAGTGCTATATTTGGATGATGAGGCAAAAGGCTAAGTTATCCACTAAAGCTAGCAAGTTTGATTAGCAAGGTGCTTTCATAGACTTTGTGGGGGGATTGCAAAAATACAAATACAGAATTCTAATAATGAACTCACCAAATCTTTTGCACAGATTTTTGGACAGGCTCTTTGTACAGTTAATCCATTTTAATTAGCCCGGTTGGCAAGCAATGCAACCTTGTCCCTAATAATATGTAACTTTAAGCCTTAATAAAAACTAACATTAGTGAGTTGTGCAGTGGTCTGCATTGTCACCTCACACCAAGAAGATCCTGGGTTCGAATCCACCAGCCAACTGAGGATCTTCTTCATGAAGTTTGTGTGTGTGCAAGGGTTCCCTCTGTGTACTCCGGTTTCCTCCAACTGTCCAAATACAAGCAGTTAGTTGGGTTAGGTTAACTAAATTGGCCATAGGTCTCTGTGTTAGCCCTTCGATATACCGGTGAACTGTCAGGGGTGTACTCATGAGAGCTGACTCCAGCTCCTCCTTCCACTGAATTGGATAAGCTGTCATGGTCCTGGGTCGGTGACCCAGCGCTTTTAGTTATCATTTTCTAGTTTATGATGATGATTATTATTGTTTGAGTTCTGTGTGTTATATTTGGTCTGCCTTTGAGTCTGTGTCTCTGTCTATGGTGTCACCCCATCTGTTTGTGAATCTGTCTGTTTAGTTCAATGTCTTGTCTGGTTCCATGTGTCTGAGTTTCCTGTTTTATTGTGAAGGTCTGTGTCGTATGTGAGTGTGCTCAGTTTACGTTTCCCCTGTCTCGTCAGCTGTGATTTCTCCCAGGTGTGTTCCCCTCCTGTCTCTCATCCCTTGATTACTGCCATCTGTGTATTTAAGCCCTGTGTTTCTCTGTGTCAGTGTCGTGTCGTACCCTCAACTAGCTGTGTGTTCTGCTTCTATGTTCCTAGTGTTTGGTCTCCTGCTCCAGTTTAGTGTTTCTTTCCAGTGTTTCAGTCCTTGGTTCCTCTGTTCTGACTTTTGGTTTTCTTTTGGTGAGTTTAGTTTGTACGAGGTTTTTCCCAGCAATAAAGCTGCGCCTTAAGTTTCACTTCCGTGTCTGAGTTCTGCATTTTGGGTCCACCACTCCTGCTTGCCTGCCACACAGCGATTCAGGACAGAACGACACGACCAGTATGGATCCAGCAGACTCACTGAGGAAGCGCAGCGCAGCCTTTGACGGGACCCAGCTAGCGCTTGGAGGGCCTCCGTGCTGCCGTTCCTCACTAGCTGCTTACCCTTCGGTCCACTCACCTGCTTCTTCCCCCCGGATGCCCCGGTCTCACAGAAAACGCTCCCGCCGGTCCCGGGAGGATTACTATGAGACCGCGAGCAACCAGCTTACACCAGCTCAAGCTTTCTACAAGATGTTAGGGATCATTATAGTGCCACCCGACTCACCCAGCATTTCCACATCACAGCAGGAGCAGCCACAGCCGAGTCATTCCTTGTCACATTCTGCCAGCGCTGCTCCCTCTTCTACTTGGAAGCGGCGAACGTGCCGCCAGCACTCACGGCTCCGGCAGGAGCCTGGGACTCTTCTCAACCAACCGCCTAGGGTGAGTGACAAAGTCCCCCTTCATTCGCCTTCTGTGTCGAGGGATAAACGTACCGTTTCCCCCAAGGCCGCTAACGTCAGCTTCATGAACTCTAGAACTTCTGTTCCTCCTGTTCCAGAAAATGACAGAATTCATTTTGAGAGCGATCGTTTCCACTTTGGTTCAAAAGACTGTGCTTCTGATGCTCCTTCGGACCCAGGAGTTAAGACTGTTTCATCTGGAACTGTTTATTCTGGGGCTATGTCAGCTCGGCTAGCCGCCCGGCCCGAAGCTCGGCTAGCCGCCCGGCCCGAAGCTCGGCTAGCCGCCCGGCCCGAAGCTCGGCTAGCCGCCCGGCCCGAAGCTCGGTTAGCCGCCCGGCCCGAAGCTCGGTTAGCCGCCCGGCCCGAAGCTCAGTCGCCACCTCCACCACATTCAGCCTCGCTTCCCATAGCACAGTCACATCCACAGCCTGACTTACTACAAACCTTATTTCAATCCTTAGCACAGTCAATAGCTCAGTTGGTAGAGGAATCATCAGCCTTATCGTCAGCTCGGTTTCCAACTTCACAACCATCATTTTCCCGACCTTTTCTTCAGTTGCCCTCAGCTCAGCCACCTATACAGCCATCATCTTCACCTACACCTCCGGTACAGCAAGCTATGTCTATCCAACCCTTACAGAACTGTTCCACAACCTCGAATCCTAATCAGAGAGACAAACCAAACAATATTGTTATCAGTCCTCAAAAGCTGGCCAGTTCTGAGACTGAGATTCACTCCAGGGCCTCCCCAGAGGCTGGGTTTCAGCCCCCAGCAGACTCTGGACCCCTGGCGGTTAAGAAGCCAGCTGAGGACCGCACCCGGCCGTTGCTGCCTGAGCAGACTCAATGCTCTGTGCAGCTGCAGTCTGCCATGTGTTTGCCAGAGGCCCGTGTGCCTGGTTCTGTTCTGTCCCTGCCGGAGGCCCGTGTGCCTGGTTCTGTTTTGTCCCTGCCAGGGGCCCGTGTGCCTGCTGGTTCCGATCTGTCCCTGCCAGAGGCCCGTGTGCCTGGTTCTGTTCTGTCCCTGCCAGGGGCCCGTGTGCCTGCTGGTTCCGATCTGTGCCTTCCAGGGGCCCCTGTGCCCACTGGTCCTGAGACTGTTTTCGCTGGAGGGCCCGAGGAGCCCGTCCAGCCTCCTGCTTTGCCAGCTGGGGGGCCCGAGGAGCCCGTCCAGCGACCTTCTTCGTCAGCTGGGGGGCCCGAGGAGCCCGTCCAGCCACCAGCTGCTCCACCAGCAGCCTCATCCACACCCGCAGCAGCAGCCGCATCCACAGTTTCATCCACACTGCCTGCTGCAGCGCCTCCGTCTCCGGCTTCCACGCCGCCGCCAGCTGCAGCCTCTGTGTCTTCATCCTCGCCAGCTGCAGCCTCTGTGTCTCCACCCACGCCAGCTGCAGCCTCTGTGTCTCCACCCACGCCAGCTGCAGCCTCTGTGTCTCCACCCACGCCAGCTGCAGCCTCTGTGTCTCCACCCACGCCAGCTGCAGCCTCTGTGTCTCCACCCACGCCAGCGGCAGCCTCTGTGTCTCCACCCACGCCGTCGCCGGGTCCAGCTTTAGGTCCACCCACGCCGTCGCCTGGTCCAGCTTCAGCATCCTCTTCGGCATCTCCTGGTCCAGCCTCTGCTTCAGCTTCATCCTCATCTGCCTCGCCTGGTCCAGCCCCCGCATCAGCTCCAGCATCGCCTGCAGTGGCCTCCTCTTCAGCGTCACCAGTTTCGTTTGGCCCAGCCTCGGCCTCTGCCTCGTCTGGTCCACCCTCCGCCTCGCCTGGTGCCGCAGGGATCACGCCACCTTCAGGTCCCAAACTACCGCCTCAACATCATCGAGCGTTTGTCAGGCCTCTTGTTGGGCATCGTCACCACCGTGGCCGCCCTCCGGACTTCTGTTGCCACCCCTGCCTTCTGCGTGGACAACCTCCTACACGCCGCCACTGCCTTCCGTGTGGTCGGCCCCCGGACCTGCACCCGCGCCGCCGTTGCCGTCCGCACGGTCGGCCCCCGGACCTGCACCCGCGCCGACGTTGCCGTCCGCACGGTCGGCCCCCGGAACTGCACCCGCGCCGCCGTTGCCGTCCGCACGGTCGGCCCCCGGAACTGCATCCGTGCCGCCGTTGCCGTCCGCACAGTCGGCCCCCGGAACTGTTTCCACGCCACTGCCTACTGCGTGGCCAGCCTCCGGACCTGCCCCACTGCCGCTGCCATTCGCATGGTCGGCCTCCGGAACTGAACTGTTTTGGCCTCCTGTGCTGTTGGCCCCCTGAACTTGGCCATCTGGGCCTTTTTGGACTCTGTCCCTCCGTCCTGGGCCCCCTCCGCCCGCCCTGGTCGGGTGCTTTTCTTTTTTGGTTTTGGTCCGTTTTTGTGTTTCTGCTGGGCTGTCTGGAGCCAGCCCTTGAGGGGGGGGGGGGTACTGTCATGGTCCTGGGTCGGTGACCCAGCGCTTTTAGTTATCATTTTCTAGTTTATGATGATGATTATTATTGTTTGAGTTCTGTGTGTTATATTTGGTCTGCCTTTGAGTCTGTGTCTCTGTCTATGGTGTCACCCCATCTGTTTGTGAATCTGTCTGTTTAGTTCAATATCTTGTCTGGTTCCATGTGTCTGAGTTTCCTGTTTTATTGTGAAGGTCTGTGTCGTATGTGAGTGTGCTCAGTTTACGTTTCCCCTGTCTCGTCAGCTGTGATTTCTCCCAGGTGTGTTCCCCTCCTGTCTCTCATCCCTTGATTACTGCCATCTGTGTATTTAAGCCCTGTGTTTCTCTGTGTCAGTGTCGTGTCGTACCCTCAACTAGCTGTGAGTTCTGCTTCTATGTTCCTAGTGTTTGGTCTCCTGCTCCAGTTTAGTGTTTCTTTCCAGTGTTTCAGTCCTTGGTTCCTCTGTTCTGACTTTTGGTTTTCTTTTGGTGAGTTTAGTTTGTACGAGGTTTTTCCCAGCAATAAAGCTGCGCCTTAAGTTTCACTTCCGTGTCTGAGTTCTGCATTTTGGGTCCACCACTCCTGCTTGCCTGCCACACAGCGATTCATGACATAAGCAGAAGAAAACATTTGGATGAAGTTATAAAAAAGTCAGTTGTAATTTTTTCTACAGAAACCGTAGCCAGCTTTTCTTCCATGGTGTAAACATCTTTAGAAACAACAACGTACATGTAACATATACACATAGTCAACAACATACTCACAACGTATACGTTAATGTCAACAACACACATGTAATGTACACCTAAATTCAACAATGTATGTTTATAGTGTTGATCATTATAGTAAGATACATTAATGAAAAAAGAATAGCTAAAATACATACCTCCTGCTCAACAGTTATTAACATTTAGCTCTGCACAACATGCAACATCACCATGCTAAATGCTAACGAATAAATTCATCTTAAATGTTAATTAATGGTTAGCACCATCTTTGTTTCTCATATTAGCATGCTCGCATTTCCTAATTTGCAACATGTATGGTACAGATTTAAAAATGAAAATATAATATGTTTGATAGTAGTTGAGCATAAATTAAATAGCTGGACAACTTTAAATTGTTAATGCTTTTAGATAATCCTCTGGGGCACTCCAGCGTGTATTCCATATAATAACCGCCCACGCTTAAACAGCTGAATAACAACAGATTTCCATGAAACACATGAAATTGTATTCAAGAAATTAAACAATAAATATGACCCTCAAGTTGGTGTTAACGAAATGTCTCTGGGTGTCGAATAGTTTCTCAGTGAATGTAATCACTATTTTTAAATATGACACTCACTCTACTTACAATAAACTGAAGCACCTGTAATAATTATTCGGAAACTTGCACAAGTAAACAGAGCCTGTGAGGGCAATTTAAATGTAAACATTAAAAGGCTGTTGCTAAATGGAAATGTCGTTTCTGTTTGCCCTGATGTCTGATCAAAAACAAACAATAGACATCTGCAATATTTCGCTGTCCTATCACCAACCTCCATCCTATGAGGAAAAAGGTCAACAGAAGAGCTCCAAATGGGATGGTGATCCCAAAATAACAATCCCAACAAACGCCCCCCCTCCTCTCTTAAACACAATCACACAATCAAAGCCCTACTGCCTTTCCTTCATTGTTTAATTTCTGCTGGCTATCTTAGATATCTCTGCGGCTGTTCTTATCTTTGACCTTCAGCTTGTTGCTTTGTCGTCACCCCCTTACATGCGCACCCTCCACCCACCTACCTGCTCCCACCCCCACGCCAGTGTGCTGCGACCTTCAGAGGGGTGTCATTACTCCCTGACCCATTTGACGATTCCCTCATGTGGAATGTGCATATGCCGAATCGCTGTGGATCTGCACAGTATGGGGTGAGGTGAAGTACTTACAGAAATATGACTTGACACGCTTTATCAAATGGGGAAAGATGAAGACGAAACAGCTGCTGGTGCTGTCGTAAGCAATCTGGCCGTGATTGAATAAAAGTGTCAGGAAAAGGGCTGCTTGATGGTCTTTTGTTCTCCCCCATCCAGCTTGATGTTAGTTTGAGCTGTCAGGAGGGAATCACAGCTGGGTGATTTATCAATACTTGGAGTGACCTTGTAGCCACACTGCTATGTGTTTGTGGGTGTTTGTGCAAAGGCTTGTATCTGTGTGTGGCTCTCCCAGATTAAAAAAGACACAAAGTGGAATATTTTCAAAATAGTTGGCACACATAGACAAAGACTTGGCTTGACTTGGAACAAAATTCTCTCTTCTCTTAAACATAGTAAGTGGATTGTTCTGCCAACACGATAAGGGTATTTTTCTCGACATCAGAGCACTCAAAGCAGCACCGGGAAATGTTTAGGAGAAGTGTGTCTCTTTTAACTAACTTTCACAATTTTTTTTTCTAAAATCGCTTTACTATTTTTCCCCCCTGACCTGTCCACACGAGCTCTTCTCCTCACTACTTTCTTTGAGATGTACTTGGACAGCCTGTTTTCACAGCAGCCACTGACTGTCTCTGTTGTGATTAAGCAGATGTTTTATTGCAGACTGGAACAGTCATTACTGCCATAAACCCATCTGTGGAATTGCTTTTTATGCAAATTTGCAAAGCATCTGCATAAATAAAGTTCTAATTAATACCTTTCTGCAAACCTCTGCGCTCTTTGATTCCTAAGTGTTCTTAATTGTGTACAAGCAGGTAGAAAGTACAAATCAATGCTCACAACATGAGAAGATTTTGTTCTTCATTTACATTATGTGTGTGTGTGTGTGTGGGTGGGTGGGTGGGTGTGTGTGTGTGTGTGTGTGTGTGTGTGTGTGGGTGGGAGGGTGGGTGGGTGGGGGTGATTATTTAATTTATTTATTTAGGTAATTCAGATGATAGAGGTAAGAGCAAATAACTAATGACTGTCGCTATAATTGGCAATAGTTTGCAGACTTATAGATTTTTGAAAACACGCTGCTCAGCTGTTAGTTAAACATAAAGCGTGCATTCATACACAATTATATTTTTGATAACCCAACATGGTTAATTATTGACAAATTGTTAATTAAGAGCGAGCTGTAAGCAATTTCAATCAGGGAAAACATTTATGTAAAGTTGCATTGAGTAGCGTTTTTAGCTCCTGTTGTAGGTTACAAGGGAAATAAAACAAAATCTGCTGCTACCGGTTGATTGGGAACTACTGAAGAGTAAAGTTTCCCTGAGAACATTAAGGCTGCTTTATAGATCCCTTTGTTGTGAGGGTGCCAATGGAAGCTCATTAATTTTCCCAGGTTTTTAATGGGGAGTGTTGAACATGTGGCAAGAGTTGTCTTGGTGGGACTCTTATGGCTTGCACTTATGCTGCTGGAAGGAAGCTATTTGTTAATTGTAACAGTGTCCTTTGCTAAGTAATCGAGCCCATTTTATTGTACAACCCAATTTACTTAAGCTGTGTTGACAATTTGTCATTCAATTCATATCAGTCACTTCTCTTCTTTCATGCCCTGTTTTGCAACTTATTAGCCGTGATTTTATTTGCACCTGCAAACATTACCCTCTCCTTGTCATCTCATCTCTGTCCAGTACATATCACCTTTAAAACTAACCTTGTGCAACTCCACCTTGGGTTTGGGTATGGACGTTCTATAATAATACAGCATAATAAAGC
This sequence comes from Rhamphochromis longiceps, assembly GCF_057381845.1. Taxonomy (NCBI): domain Eukaryota; kingdom Metazoa; phylum Chordata; class Actinopteri; order Cichliformes; family Cichlidae; genus Rhamphochromis; species Rhamphochromis longiceps. The sequence continues at coordinate 16,913,936 of NC_140572.1, forward strand.
ACAGTAAAAGGTACAAAGGCATTTAGATTAAACCCCCCCAGTATCTCTGAAATCACAAGACGAAAGGAAGTGTTGTGGATGAAGAAGGACTTTGTTTAATGATTAAAGGCGGCATCTGAGGCATGAGCGAGAAGGAGGAGGAGCTGTCAGCGAGGTCAGGAGACGAATGACAAATGGTTTTGAAAAAAAAAAACATGTTGGGATAGAGGCAAGATCCTCAGCTTCAACTTTAACTTTTATTTTGAAGTGTTTAAAGAACAGCACTGTTTTAAAGCAAAAGGACTTTCCCACTTGCACGTTAAAGTGTGTAAAGTAAAGCCTGTGTGCTAACCTTCAGCCAAATGCATCAAAACTCACTGTATGACATTTCATCATTCAGCCACTGACAATCCTAAACACATGGCCAAAGCAACCAAAGTGCCCCACACAGACAATTTATTGATGAGAATAAATGCTGTGTAACCGTCTAACTATGCTGTGATCCATGTTTGATATTTACTAATGCTAGCACAAACAGTACTAAACATTTGAAATGGGGTATAAATACCAAATTAGAGACTATAGAAGTTGAAGCTTTTGTACAGAAGTCGGTATCATTTACGTAATTAACATGCAGCCTGGGAGCCAGATCAACACGGCCCACTGGGTGGCTTGGCAAAGTTCGAAAATTTGGAACAAAATGCTTCACATCTGTAGTTTTTTCAATAAAATATGTCAGCCCGGTGACGCCTTTATACACAAGAGTGAAAATGTATTGTCAAAAGGGAAATTAAATGTCATCATCGTGACAGCTGGCTTCAAAGTCATAAAGAGTAACATGCTATTGTTGTTTAGGTCCAAGAACTCTGGAGGTGTTGTACTTTTGCAGAGCCGTTGTAAATTATAATCCACATACCATAAGAGACACAGCACCGAAGCACCTCAGTGTGTTCTTCAGTCTGTTTTGTGCAATTAATAAATGTGAACACTTTTAAAATGTGCTTGTTCTTCTTTAAACTTAGATTTAAGTTTAAAATAAGTCCGTGACACACACAAACACAAAAGTGATAGAGGGAAAGCTTTCTTCGACAATGCAGTGCCAGTTTCTTGCACAGCAAAAAATACAAACATACGCGCTGCTACTCTGTTTCTCTCATCAGCTAGTGAGATCTAGCAACTTTTAGCATAATGAATTTAGCAGGGATGCCTTCTCTACACAGCCCATCAGTCCTACCATCTAGGAGATTAAATTATGTCTGTAAGCATTAAAGCTTTGATGCTGTATTTGGGCCGCATGCATGCATCCATTTGCAAAATTCTATATAACAAAATTAAAAACATGGACACCTATGGAAAATGGCTTGGCACTAGCACTTAAACCCAACCACTCCAAACAGTCTGCTGACTAATGCATTTCTAATCATTTCTGTGATCAATGTTAGCTACTGTGCAATAAGATTAATCAGCCATATGCAAAGCTAGGATCACCTTGAACAAGGCACGACGAAAGAGAGGAGAAAAAAAGGAGATAAAAGGGCTGAAAGAAAGTGTCCTGCTGTTATGTATGATAAGCACACCGTACAGAAATAAAGCGCACCTGCATTATTCACGTTTTCCATGGCGTTGGTTGTGTGTGTGTGTGTGTGTCAGTGTGTGTGTCAGTGTGTGTTTCATCGGCATTACACCATTGTGCTTCCCTCAGCTGTGCTTTGGCATCTGTGCATGGCCATCTCATTGCTGAATAGCTGCCTGATTATTCCAAATCTAAGGGAATATTCAAACAAGGCCGATAATGCATTCTTCCATATGATTCTCCAGAGCTGGGACAGCTGTTCAGCAGCTTTCAGTGCCATGTTCAGAAAGGGACAGATTTCTCTGCTCAATTAATAGGCCCCCATTAAAAATCCAGGAAGAAGTTTGACAAATGAAGCAGAGACTGAGTTTGTCTTAGAAAGATAGCTACAAAATAACTATCTCGCATAACTGATAAATAGCACACACTTTGAGCGAAATGATTGGGAAATTAATGTTTAACTTACAAATCAATGGCTGCGCTGAATCACTGTGGCCAGACGAGGCTGACGGATTGAAATTTGCCTGTGGAAGCACACAAAGCCTGCACTATACGGAGAGGAGTGTCGTTTACATTTCTAGACAATAACTGTCAGTAACTTTGTCACTGTGCAGTCATCGAAATTAAACAGATTACAACCAGGTCAATTTCACGAAGCGGTCGTGATAAAAAGCAACATGATAAAACTTTAATGACAAGAAGTGGTCGGCTGTACCCAGACAGGAGGAATTACTGGAGATCACTGTCTCTTTGTTCACTTCACTTTAGCCACACGGTGATATGAGAACACAGAGCGCTGCTGCTGCTGCTGTGCCGCCGCCACTGCCTCGTAACGTTTCAACTGGCAGATGAATTCTTTCAGTCTGGCTTCGCCCTCTCCCTTTCTCCCTCACTCTCCCAAGAACAACGAGGAGGTTGTCTGTCCAAGGGCACACCTGTAAGGTGCAGACCCTCGACAGGCTTACCTCAGTGGCCTCTCCTGCTGTACTCAAAAGGCAATTATTCCTCTCAGAAGATAGAGCACTGTCAACTTCAAACAGAGGACATTCTTTAGGCAGATTAGGCGAAAATTATGTTTTATTATTTGGGCCCTGAAGAATGAATTGGACTCTATTTGGCCGTCTTTGTGGTGAAATCTAAGACAGTTTAAATGGCAGAGGTATGTTTGGAGTCAAGGTAATACTCTGGTGTCTTTATGAAAGGGCAACAGAGAGGATCAGATTAGAAACTGAACAGCGAGAGTCTTTCAGTGCGGCTGTGCTATCATCTCTGTCTTCTTGTCCGTGCCTGTAGAGAGGTTAAATTAAATGGCTGTAATAAATGTTTTGGTCTTGCTGATGTGGTATGGCTGGCTATCAAACAGAAACACTGTGGAGAAATGGCATGGTGGAAGATCAGAGAGAGGAACAAATGGAGGGTGGGAGAACTATGTCAGCACATTACCAACATTAGAAACGGACTTGTTTTCACTTAAACCTCAATTATAATGGTGGCTCCAGAAACAATTATATTGATGAATGCTTTCTTAGTTACTGTAATTAAATTATTCCATTTAATTAACGAATTATATTGAATTTCTCCCTAGAGGACGGCATTAGCCTCATCTGCTGTTTTACAAACAGGAGTACTCTAATGTTGTGTGCTATGGAAATGATTACTAATGCCTAATGAAACTGTGTCAGATCAGATAAATGCTGTGCACAGTCAACAAGCCAAGCTTGTAACACAGCCAAACTTGAGACAAAACAATAAAGCCAAAGAAAAAATTATTGATTGTATTTTTTCAAGGGCAGGCTTTGTAAAGCTGACATCAAATGAATTATAATTCAGAGTGCCTGCTTCATGTTTTAAAGACTATATAGAAAGTCAAAGAGAATTTGCATTAAGCAGGTTTTAAAAACATAATTGTCCTTGCACCAGTTCAGTCAAGTCAAGCTTTTAATTTACAATGAAAATAACCAGTGATTTAAAATTAACTTTACGTGTCTAGTTAAAAAACCACCCAGATTTAAAAAAGAAAGAAAGAAAAGGTCTTGCTTTAAAAAATTAGTAGCACTAAATTAAAGTGTGGATTTACTGCATAAAATGTCAACCCACTGCCCATTACACTCGTGTGTGTGTGTGTGTGTGTGTGGGGGGGGGGGGGATTATACACTATATAAAACTACGTAGAAAGCACACAAACTCTGATGGTTCTGCAGTACAAAGCTACACTATGTAAATCCACAAATGAGGAAAAAAGATATCCAACTGCAGCTGACCATTGCCCTCTGGTGGGTGTGAAAAGCACCTGCTTGAAGATGACTAAATATAGAGGGTAACTTAGATTTGTTTGTATTTCTTGTGTTGCAAATTTCACAAGAGCTCAGATTATTCAAGACAAGAAACAAGCACAAATAAACACAATTTATACCAGTTACACAAAAACAAACCAGCTAATTTATTTCTTATTAAGCTGTTTCGTTTCAAAGGAATAAAAAGAAAGAAAGCACGAAAACGTTAATCCAACAGTAGTAATGTGATGCATGTGTTTATTGTCCGATCCCATTTTGGCTTGGCCATATTAGTCCATGTGAAAGGAGACAGGAGTTGTGATGCTGTAAGCACATACCGTGCATTCTCTGTCCTCCGCTGTGCAGTTGTTGGGCATATTGTGAGGTTTTAATACGAGGGATATGGCGGAGGGCTCGGCTCACATTCACTGTACAGGAAGAGCCAAGAATGACAGTTGCTCCTCTTGCAGCTGAGACATCCATGGATTTATATTGCACTTTTAAAGGTCAGCACATGACAGGCAATCAGTCAGCTCCCAATTGGATGATCAGCAGTCATTTGAATATGTTTCTAAAAAACTTTTCTCATTATTAAAAAATCTGAAATTGCAAGCATTTTCTTGGGGGTGACTCATCCTGATGTAGGTAAGAGTTTAAAAGCCACCCTTAATATTATGATCACACCATCTTATAAAATATACATAGAAAAAAATCTTTGATAATGGTTATCTTAAAATGCAAAAGGTAAGATGATTTCTTAAAAGAAAAAAAAAAGACTTTGCTGTAAGTTAAGAGAAAGCCATAAGATGAAAAAGCAGAGGCAATTTAGAAAACCATAAAGACTTTAAAAGAAATCTCTAATAATTGTGAAATAAAGTGCAAGAGTCAATATGACTTTTGTGTAATATTAAATAAAATTGCTGTATACATTAGAAACATGTTTTCCTCGTATATTTTGGCTTTCAAATATGACCATATGTAACCCGAGCGATTCTCATATTTAAAGCATGTTCAGTCAAGCCTGCAATGGGTGTAGTTACAACATTTTAATAAGAGGACTCAAACTGCCTGAAGGTGAAAGTGGATGGGAGTGGCAATAAATGTCACATTAAAAGAAATCCTAACACACACTGAGGTTTCATATATATATATATATATATACATATATATATGTGTGTGTGTGTGTGTGTGTGTGTGTGTGTGTGTGTGTGTGTGTGTGTGTGTGTGTGTGTGTGTGTGTGTGTGTGTGTGTGCCAAATTGTGGCACACCCATATTTCCAGTTCAAGCATGCTCCCGTGGAACCATCATAGGTAGCATAATATACACAGTGTATTATGAGGGGTGTGTGTGGGGTGGTCGACAAGTCAATTCTGTTTTGTTAAGCTGAGTTATAAAGCTGCTGTCACTGATCTCGAGTGGGCTGAAGGCTGTAATCTCCTTTATTTCTGGGCCAAATCCAAGAAAATACAGTAAAGAACAAAAGCAAGTTCCTCCAGGGTCACATTTCCAAGTCTTTAGAGTGCAAAATGAATACAGGACTGGAAGTTTAGCAGGGATTGCCGCAGGACGAAGTTCAAACACCTGCAGGTTAAAGTACAGTACAGTTAATCGGTGCTAAAACGCACAATGGCGTACGCTGCATTTGATTGAAATGCTGAGCTATTTTGATGGAAACATGCGTAGCCTGTATATGCGCGCAGGCTTCGTCGCTGGCTCAGGAATGTTGGCATCAAGTATGCAGTCCTGACAGACAGCTGCACTGCAGTGGCGTTTTTAACATGCCACACCAGGACACAAGCCTGCAGGATCCTCTGTCTCTGAACAAAATCAGAGAGTTTGTAAAGAAATTAGAGCGAAACTACTGGCGAAGCGAGACGCAGAGAACTCACCAGTTTGACTCTATCTGTGGGGATGTTAGAGTTAAAAAGATTGCTGAATTTCCTTTGAAATTTGAGAGAGAAAAGAAAACCATGTGTATAATAAAATATTTCCCCTCAGAAGTCTGTGTCCAGTTTGAAAAACTTGCAGCTTTTATAAAAGCGTAAGAAGCAAAGCATTCTTTTTAAGTATGACCCTGCGGGGTTCTGCACCGACTCCATCAACGAGTCACTGACTCACTTTACTCTAATGTCTGCGAACTGCGCCTGTAAACCGCTCCTTCATGCTCACAAACACTTGACACCTTATTCTCTCGCAAGTGACTCTTTAATCACTAATCCCCAAGAGTTTTGGCGTTATTTCCACCCTCTGCCATTTCACCCCATCACACAACCACAGTATTCATTACACTAGGTGTATCGCGATCGGCTGGTTGCCCTGTTTATTTTGTACATGTTCAGCCCCGCCCTGCAGACGCGCTGATATCACGCAGTTGCGTAATTTGACAAGCCAGCGCAAAATAGGGAGAATGAGCGTTTGACAGCTGCCGTTTTCCTGCTACAGATTTCTTCGAAACAAAAGAACACTTATGCTGCATTCATTCGCTAAAGATTTCGGATAGTTGCCCAGAATCTCTGCTTGCATGGCCGCTGCCGTGAGGAATAATAATGTTTGGGTTGCTCCGCGGCAGGACGCGCAGTTCCTCCAGAAAACCTCCGCACCATTGACATCCGACGGTCTTAGAGGTGAAGATCATGGACAAGTGCTCTGTAACACGAGGGATGCCATCCCGGGAACTTCCTCCTTCCACGATTACAATTTGGTAGGGGCTCGTATTATTATTATTATTTTCTTTCCCCGTCTGCCTCTCAGCATCACAGGCTTTACTGGTGTCAGCAGGTTTAACGCAGGATTACAGTGTGTTGCTGATCAAAGCAAAAAAAAAAAGAAAGAAAGAAAAAAAGGCTGTTTTCATTTAAAGATGTGACCCACGATACTGAAGGAAGGCCCGTGTAATTACAGCTAAATCCTGGGCTTTTAACCTCTGCATCGATGCTGCTATTTACTAACTGTTAAGAGGGGGAATTGCAAACAGGACATGGCTGGGATGTGACGCGTTGCTCCCGCTCCTGAAACAACTCCTGAGGAAGATGCATTGCCGTGCAGCGCAACTGCATGTTCTAATTTCAGCCATGTATTCTGAAACAGCTTAGCCTGGAGTGTTTTAGAAGGGCGTCTGCTGCTTGTAGGGAGGGGGTGGTGGGGGCGTCTTTGATGTGGATGGGTGCACACGAGTAGGCCCCAGCATGCATCCCAGATTAATTTACGTCAGTTACTTTTGTTATTGTCAGACTTCTAGTACCTTAAATGGGCAATAATGGGAAGTTCTGAATGTCTCTGATTTTTCATTAACTCTTGCCCCAATTAATATTTCTCCAAGTCCAAAGAAATAATGATATAAACAGATGAGTGCATGATGAGTGCTGACCTTGATAAATCTGAATGAAAAATGTCCTAAAACTAAGCAATTAGTGAGCTTGAATCAATTGCACAACACTTGTATTTCCTATTCTGCTGTCTTTACATCCACAGTAACAATCTTGCTACGACTCACCTGATCATTTTCCTCTGTTTTGCCTCTCCCAGGGTAAATCCGAGATGGACAGCTATTTGTGTTCACAACCACAGGATGTAGTAAATTCCAAAATGATGTGCAGAGACAGCACCCTGGCTCTAGAGCCACCTTTCACTGAGGACTTTGCCTCCCCTTACAGCGTCAGCATGAGTTTGCTCCTTCCCGATGTCACATATCTGCACCCAGGCCTTTGCAGGACTGTCAGACAGATCAAAACCGAGCCAACAAACTCTCTGATGCATCCCGCGTGCCAGGGGAGCGGAGTATCGCCAGCAGTCTCTGAATACCCAGGGTTTTTTTGCGCAGCTGACACTGCAAGTGGTAACTTCGTCATCAAGCAGGAAGTGCCAGATTTCCAGGACGTTCCCCTATTTCAGCTTTTGAACTCTGATCTGGAACAGCTCATTCACAGCTCGCAGGTGAACCCCATCCCCATAGCCCCGTTAAGCATTCCCACTGGGAATGTTCATGCTGGCCCAGTCCCGAATTCTACGAAACCTGCGAGCAGCTTGCAGAACGAATGTTTTTCATTTAATCGACGCGTGGGCCATCAGCCAGGATCAACCTATCTGCCACCTTCTCCGCCAAACTCTGAGCCCTCAAGTCCAGACAGGGGCAAAGGAGTCCTTCACAACCTCTCCCCACCTCCATCCTACGAAGCCAGCATCGCCTCTAAGTTAAATTTTGAGACCCACAATTCCATTGACCTTGGACAGACACCCAGCATAGCTCCAATCCAAAACCAAGATCAAATTTCCACGTCTGGATTCATCCAAAGTTCAGGTTCTGGACCAGTACAGCGTTCAAGCCTGACACCAGTTCAAACAACGTCGGGTATTGGCCCGCTGTCCCCGGTGTTGGCTCAGTCGGCTCCAGTTAAGTACAATCGAAGGAATAATCCTGATCTGGAGAGACGGCGGATTCACCACTGTGACGTCCCAGGTTAAGACTTCTGTTCGGTCTCCATAACAACAATTAATTTGAGTTTAAATTTTGTCAACATTAAAAAAGATATAAAATGCAAGTACTTAATGTGCTCTGTCTGTTTGTTTTTACAGGCTGTCAGAAAGTATACACAAAGTCATCTCACTTAAAGGCTCATCTGCGGACGCACACAGGTAAAATGTTCTGAGTTGCACTTCTTATTTTTGGATGAAATTGGTGACGTTGCCAGGCAGAAAAATTGCACTTGGCTTGCAGATGCATTCTGTCTGCTGACAGACCTGGCCCACATCTCACTGCTGTCAAATCACATAAACCCGCAGCTCTCATAAAGAGAGCAGGGACGACGACAGGACATGGTGTGATTTATGACTCACAGTTGTGGCTTAGTGTGAGTTTGTTTTTTTTAATTGGATGGAGTAGTTTGGTTTTTTTTCTTGCATAACATTAAATATTGAAGGAATTCAAATATATTTAAATATATAATGACTGGCTACCTTTATTCTTCAACTTCTTCCCGATGAAGGTGAGAAGCCGTACCACTGTTCCTGGGAGGGATGTGAGTGGCGCTTCGCCCGCTCTGATGAGCTGACACGCCATTACAGGAAACACACCGGGGCAAAGCCTTTTCAGTGTGGAGTGTGTAACCGCTGTTTCTCCCGCTCTGACCACCTGGCCCTGCACATGAAGAGACACCAGAGCTAGAAACCTCTTCCTATAAAAACATCAATCTTCCTTTCCTGTTTTTTGTTTTGTTTTGTTTTTTTTGGACAAAATACCATCATATGCATATCAGCAAATAAACATGTTAAAAACTGTGAAACTTATTTCACTCACTCCAAAAGGGGCAGATAATCTTAGCAGTGCTGGCCCACAAATACGAATAATAATAATGTAAAAAAGATCAAATATTATGGTTGCCTTATTTTTTTTCCACACAAATGCCTCAGTTTAGGGGATGTTTGCATAGGTATTAGTAAAAAGAACAAAAAAAAAAAAACATAATGTAATAACGTAACTATAATGTATCTTTTTTAAGATTTTATTTTAATTCTACACAAAAACATTTTGAAATTTAAATTTTATATTTAGGTGTTTTCATTGTACACATCATATCACTCACGTGTCGTAGGGGCATTTATTTAGTATGCTGCAAACTGCTACACTGTAAGTGCAGATATCTATGTATGCTATTAGCCGGAGGGAGGACGATGTTGTTGCAGCTAGTAGGTCAAAGGGTTGGTTGTGCATTTGTGTAATATAGAAAGTAAAAGCACTTAAGTTAAAGTTGCAGGAAAGCAAGTTGCAGAGTTTTCTGAAGCGGTAGCAGGAAGAATAAACATTGAGGGGGTGATGGGCATTGTTTGTGAGCCATGTGGTGATTGCATTGCTTACAACATGAGGACACTTGGTATGAGATATTAAGCGTTGAATGACCAGCACGGTGAATGATCTTTATCTGTGCTCTGACACTGTAACATACACATGGTCCTTACAGAGAGGGTTGTCTTTTTTTTTTCTAAGTGCAGCAGATGAATCCAAATGTTGCATCTTGATTTTAGGATTTCTGTGAACACTTTCCACTACTGTGGTGTTTAACTTTCAGCGAGAGCTCATTTTATATTAGGAATTCGAAGTGCTGAAACAATTTACAATATCTTTGGGAACATTTATTTTCTCTCTCCTGTTCGTTGTCATCGTGGAGAAATCAAAACAATTTGACACTTAATGTTTTCAGTGTGAACATCTATGAAAGTTGATGGTTTCTTTGACTTGTCTCCAAATATCAAACACCTTTTTGAAAGTGCCTTTAACTGCTTAGTTGTTGCTGTTTTTTTTTGAATGAATGAATGAATGAATGAATGAATGAAAAACGAAGCTGCCCCTGCCTGTTAAAACCATCGACTATGTTCCTCTTAATTTCCACAATGTAACATTAATAGAAATCTCTATTACCTGACCAAATTTGAATATGGCTTAGCAAAAACTAATTTTAAAGTTTCTGTTATTTAAGATGTATATATTTTGTATCTGCTGTTTTAAAATAAAAATAAAAAAGAACCATGTATTTCTTTTGGATTGTATTACAGTTTAAAATTTTCCTTTTTTAAAATAAATTAGGTTTGTTTATTTTTGTTTTACAAAGTACAAAAAGGATTAGATTACGCCGCTACAGTCGACGCTGTTACGAGTTTATCCAGCCAAGAAAGAAGCGCAGCGAATTATTGCAATACTGTTGAATAAATAAATATGCACAAAGGTCAGAGGTTTGTGTCAAAGCTGAAACATTAACATGTAGCCTAAACTGATCAAATGTCCAATGGAGCTGTGTGTCCCTCACGGTGCAAATAAAGATGTTTTGTGTTGAATATTAACTTTTGAAATGTCTGATAATTTATTCACAACATTTAAAAGGTTTACTCTAGCCATATGTCTCCATGCTAAATCTGGAGAAAACGCTGGCTAATGCTAATCTTTTGTTGCTTGCAGAGCGGGAATATTGCACGTTATTATATAATTTTACACCACAGCTTTTGCTTTCAGTGAACCTTGCTGGTATTGAATAAGAAATAGCACAAAAACAGGCATGGCAATGTTGATCGGTTTTTGCTTTAGAAATTCTGCTTTTTATGCAAAATAGGAGGGAAAAAGATTAAACGTGGCTCATTGACACCATTATTTTTTAAGTTACAAGCTGAAAATACAGATAGTTTTAGAAGGATAATAAAAAGAACTCATGTAGCACCTTTGTAGTCTGTCTAACTTTCCCAAGGACACTTGCCAGCTGGAGGAGCCAGTTTTTCTGGAATTTGCTAATTAGTCCAGACCACACCCCGATTCATGACTTTCCTTTTTAACAATCTGGTGTAATCAAAACAAAACAAGTCATTTTCTTGGTTTCTCTTGGAAGGTGTCCCTAACATGAGTCATAGCAAAGCTTTTGCAAAAAGTACCAGGAGAACCTGTAAAAGCCACAGAAGGTGTCTGAGCTTGTCCTGGGTGCAGAGGAACTCCTGAACTCTTCTGAGGATTATTTACTAGTGTAAGTCCCCCCCCCCCCCCCCCCCCCCAGCCCTCCTCCCAGTGCTTTACATTACTTACGGTACAGTAAAGCCCACATAACTCAGACTCTAGTGAGTGATAAATCATTCAGGTGAGATCCTGCACAGTAAAATGCTTAGTGGAGTGGGAATTGATTGTAATCATCTCAATCCGTTGCTGCCTGACAGAAACATTCATCCAGACCTCGTTATAATAGAGCAGAGGACAGGAAGTACAGGGTGCATTCTTTTAGCTGAAACCTTTTCTCAGAAAAGGCTTGTTTGAGAATACCAGGTCTTAAAATACTACTCTTTGTTGATACTACATAAGAACAACAAAGCATGTGATATTACACCGAGGTACACAATGTTTTAGTTGGACGATTCAAAACATCTTTTTCCGCTTCCAGTAGCGGTCCGATGAACTTTGCGTACAGACCACTGTACTGTTGTTCAGCTACGTCTTCCCTAATAGCGAGATTAGTTTTCCGAATGCCAGCGAATGGGAGTTCTCGGATGTCTAAGTGACACCGAAACCACATTCCACCCATCTCAGTCATAGATAGCAACTGGCTCCGTCCCAGTCTGTTACATACAAAATGCAACTTTATTAACCTTCATGCCTCCATTCATATTAATATACATGTATATGTTTGAACTTATTTTAATTTCACAGCTCCATCCATATGAAAAATACAGAGAAAAAGGCAAAAACACTGACTGGATACTTAAACAACTCTCGGAGAAAAGGAAACAAAAAAAAAGTGTAACAGGAGAAAAAAAAAGAGTACATCTGTTGTTGAAGTTTTGAAAAATATCAGGATTAAAAATTTCTGTTACAGATGTGGAATTCCATGAGCAGAATCTCCCTTTTTGAAGCGATGTTGAGCAATATCACATTTTTCTTTACGGTAAGAATGAAAAGATCTGAATATATTTACACTACACTCACTTTACATAAATACAGGAACAACGATTACTGTACGTAATATCAGCAAACTTGAAACAAAGGCATTGGCTTCACTACCTAAATTTTCAAAACCAGGAAAATCAAAAGCAGATGTTATACAGAAAGTAAAATATATATTGAACTGACAGAAACTGCAAGATAAGTATTCATTAAGAGAGGTGTGACTGCTGGAATCCCAGTCACAGGATTTTTTTTCCTTTCTTTTTTTTTTCTTTTTTCCTGTGAGTATGATTCCTCATCATCTTCCATGGAATCACTATGTTGAATTGATGTGTTGAAGCTGAAACACCAAGAGACCTTTGTAACTCGGTTTTGTTACCCTTAGAGGAAGTGACTTATTGCAAGCAAAGTAATAATGTGTGCTATAAACAGCCTGTGAAAGTGTTATGGGAAGATGCTGCATTGTACACAATGGTATAAGGCTCAGTGCGAAAAGAAAGTTCAACATTAGAGGTCCGACTTGCATAATGTTGTCTGTGCTTCTTTTTTTTCCCCCAGAATTCGTGGTTTTCTCGTTTGAAATTTATTAATCCAAGCACGCGTGCTGAAATCGAAGCTCTGCACAGAGCAGCTGATATTACAAGTTTGTGATATGAGGCACTATTCATTATTATTATTGCATAACTTTGACCCTGGTTACCGTAACAAAATTATGCTTTAAAGTATGAGGAAAGAGATGCTGAAGGGAAATACAATACACCCTGTCCTATGGAGACACCATCTTCAAGTCAAATTGAGATTTTCAGAAATTGGTGTATTAAGGCATGCAACGTCATATACTGAATACAGGAGTACATGTGTCGCTGATATGTGCTTGATCGGTAGAATTTCTTGTCGGGTATAGCAAAATAGCAACACAGGGAATTGTGTACCTTAATACTGTGTATAAATAATTGGTCGATTCTAGCAAACACTGGTTCAGCCTTGGGAACTGAAAAAAAATGATTTGATCATGAATGTGTTTAACCACAAACCAAAGAGAAAATAAAAAGCAAACTGTTCTATAACATCACATATGATCATTTACATGATGAATACCATTAGCCCCATTTCACTGTATATCAAATTAGATAAATTACAGTCTCTGAAAAAAGACTTTACATGTATAAATGTATTTCCTGCATCTACTAATCAAAAGCCCTATTTTTCCAATGTATGTACAGGCTGTAGAACTTTGTAATAAGTTTTATCTTCACTATCACATATATTACAACATTTCAAAATGTCCTTTGTACAGAAGAGAAAGATTTATATGCAAATGAAGACGTGCCCCTCAATCATAAAAACGCTCTAATACATTATAAGGATGATAAAATACGATGATGATTATTCGCTTATAAATTGACATCTGAAATAAAATCATTTGAATATCATACGAAACAAACAAACAAGGTGCTGATATGGTTTTGCCAAAATGCTAATACAACTGGGCATAATGTCGTGCACAAACAATACAGATAAATAATGACAACATGCGTTCTCCAACAAACCGAGAAGGGCGTCGCACGCTTCCGTGCGGAAATTGCTTCCTGGATTTGGCTGTTTTACTGAAAGTGAGAATGTGGAATCCAAGTTTGTGCATTAGCGTGCAAGTGTATGGATTTCAAGGTACCGTAATCGAAAAGGTTAACATTTTTCTTTTTTACTGGCCTAGGTCCAATAGATGCATTTGGCAGCATTATCGAATAACATTGGTTGGCCTGATATTTTATGTCCGAAGCTTTTACGTAGCATAAAGAGCGCTGGAAATACTTGCAAAAATGTCCGTTATTAGGTCTATAAAAATATATTTTTAATTGAATTTCCTGATTAAGGTTAAGTGATGCTTTCCAATAAATATATCTCTGCCGGAAACTGCTTCTAAAAGGTACTCCTGCTGTGAATACAAACACACACACAGAAAAAAAGAACGGAAAAAAACAGTGTGCATGTATTTGTGTATGCATGTGTGCAATTCCTGCATTTTTCTGCTTTTTACATGACCAAATCTCAGGTAAATCAGACATAAATCATAACTTATATCTGGTCTGAGGCGATTTCAAGTGACTTTGTTTGTGTTTGAGACAAACAACAGGAATAGAAATGATACATGTGGAGACAATCACCAGCTGGGAGACATCAGATTAGAAACCAGTCAGTAACGGAGGGAGTTGCGGTACAGAGCGTGAGGAGGTGGCCAAGCTGGGAACTTCTCCTCGGATATTGACATCAGCAAACAGAACAAAGAGGAGGTTTAATGTTCCTTCCCATCACTTTGTTCAGAATGTATTGCTCTTCTGTATTGTACACCAGGTGCCACACTATCCCTGTAACACTTCAGCTGGTGTCAGTGTCATTTTATGGACAAGTGCTGCGGTGCTGTGCAAAACCACAACACAAATTCCTTTTTTTTCTGTTAAACCCAGCTGAAGTGACTTTTTCTTTTTAAAAAATGAGAAATGTCAGGACACAATAAAAGTCTGTAAGGTGCCTCTATTTTTTCACATACTGGAAATCTCCTCTGATTGTTCAGTTCACTGTACATGAGGGGTTGTATTTTCTGAGTCAAACATAAGCAATAAGCAGGCATTAAAAAAGAAGCAAAACCCAATAAACAACATTTTTATACTGAAGTATATTTATCCTTTAAGATTGCACTTTACTGATTGCTAATCACAGCTCAAAATCCACCAGATTTTTTTTTTCCTTTTTCTAATAAATGCTTTGAAGAGGCTCAACATAAACATAAAGAACAGCACTGATGAGATTTGGAGTTGCCATGTGAGTGGATCATCAATGGTGTGTGCTGGTGCGATGATATGCAAGTCCTATTTTCATTTATGAAAACAGGCATTGAATGACTGAAAAAGTGGAGGTGCTGATGAGGTTGATCTTTTCGGGTTGTGGGCATTTGAGTCTATCTTGATTACAGTTTGCAGGCGATGAGAGAGGTGAAAGTCCAACCTTCTTTTAGCTTCTACAAGGGATGCCTCAGATCTAAGAGCAGAAGCCAACAGGAAAATGAAACCACTTATGATTAAATGGTGCCCCCTGCTGGTCACAAATCAGACTCACACAGGGGGGCGTGGTGAAAAAACACTACCTGTAACTTCAACTACCGGTACATCCAAGTCCGTTCCCGTGATCCAGTCGAGGCCAAACTTCTTCCTGCTCACACAGGAAATCCATTCCTTACAACGGGGTCTTTCACATTATGAATGCTGGAAAAGCAGCCGTTTGGAACAATAATGAAAAGAAAGACACCAAAACAAAAAAAGACACAGTTGCAATTGCATTATACTTTTTTTTGTCCAAATAAAGAGTTAATCTTAAAAATCAAAGTGAAACATTTACGAACAGTGCTGTAAAAGACAGTTCCCTATTATGCTCCAAGCAAAGACAAAAAAGATCCTGCCGTCTCTTCGTTCCAAACCAAAGAGGAACCAGAAGTGACCCTGTTTTGTGCTCCTCAAGCTCTGTGCACCTTCATCCATCAGTCTTCTCTGTCTCCGTCTTCTCTCCTTATGAAGGATGAGGGCATGTGTGCGTCTGTGTCTGTGCGTGGGTGTGAGTGTGATAGTGTGTGTGTGTGTGTGCGCGTCCAGGCCGGCTGAAAACATTCACAGGGAGATCCCGCTCCCCTGGCTGCCTGTGTATGCATGTGAGTGTGTGTCTTTTCGTTGACCTCTCCATCTCTCTCTTTATCGCGCTCCGTCTGATTCACACCAGCATGTGTCTCCGTCGGTGCAGGGCCAAGTGGTCAGATCTGGAGAAGCTGCGGTCACAGTCTGCACACTTGAAGGGCTTCACCCCTGTGTGTTTCCTGTAATGCCTCGTCAGCTCATCAGAGCGGGCGAACTTCCAGGTGCAACCGTCCCAGGTACACTTGTATGGCTTTTCACCTGGAAAGGAAGTCAGAAAACACAGTCCATGTTCAGTCGCATTTCCGGCAAATTAATTAGGAAAATCTGCACTTGATGAGTGATAATCCATGAATTACTGCTAACCTAATGTCCACTTTGGTAGTGCACGTTTCAAGAATCTATATAACTCACTAAAATGGTATGGATGTCTGATGAGATATTATTGAAAATATTTAAACACAAAAAAATTACAGGAACATATAAGTCACGCATCAGATTTCGACAGGGAAATATTCAATTTGAAAGTCTTCACTGAAAGACTGTGGAAGCACAAAATGATGCAAAAGCCTGGATTCAAAGTCACGGCAAAAAAGAAACATGAATTTGATCAAGTGTTATCTTAATATTCTGAGCAGTCTATACTGTTGGACTTCAAACTGGCTTTAAAGTCTATATGATTTCCAGTGAATAAACAGCAAATTGCTGTATATTGGCTAAACAACTGATATGCTATATTCTATAACAGGCCAGGAGCCGACACCTTTGCTACCCATAAGTCAAAATTTAGGGTTATTATCTGAAAAATTTCAAATCTCAAAAAGTTGCCTTTCTAACTCAAACCTCTGAGAAAAATCACTCAAAATTTAGAAAATAACTTGAAATTTCCAAGTAATTAAATTGAAATTTGGAGAGAATAACCTCAAATTTTGACTTTAGATGGCAAAATGTGTCTTTTTTTTTTCCATAGAAACCTTGTCAAATACAAAAAAGGTCTAATTGTGGACTGAGGTCAGAGACCTTTTACAGGGAAAAGCATTTTCCATTATCCTAACAGCTTAACCCATACGGAAAAGAAATAGTAAAAACTTATATGTGATTACTCATGAAAGTGGCCACTTTCATGAGTAAATCATATAAGGCTTACATGATTTACTCATGAAAGTGGCCACTTTCGCATTACTTTCATACATTGTTTTAGTAAGTATCCAAAACATACAAGTTTCATTATATAATTTTTCAAGGGATCTTATATCTGTTTTCACTCTTATATGCTTTTCATACAAGTTTCACACAAGACAGATACAAACTTTATAAGATTTATATATATCTTTTCCATATGGGAATGTTCACTGCTTGTCAGCTAGTGCGCTGGCTGAAAAGTCAGGCTTTGCAGCAGCCTGAGAGAAATGACTGATTTTATAATGTGAGGTGTCACAATCATCAAAGATCTACACGGTTGGGGTAATGAACGCAACATGCTTATTTCATTTGCATAAATGGTCTCCATATGTGTATATGCACTTAATCATGATATGCCACAGTTCTTTTCTTTTACGACTCTACTGCGAGGCCAATTCTTTAAATAATGCTTGACCATTAAAAAAAGTGTGCAGAGTAGTAACGTTCTTCTCAATGTGTGAACAGAATAATGTATAATTTCTTGTGTGGTGCTATAACGTTGTGCCAGGGAGCCATACAATTTACAATCAGTATACACCTTTTACTTAAAGCAGACTCTGAGGCTTGAAATGATTTAAGGAAGCTATAACTTCAGTGTCCGTCCACAACAATGGGAGATCGTTTCAGTAGGAACGGCTGTAATTGTTTTAGCACTTTTCATGAAATAAATCATGTTAAGGACAATTCAGCCTTCTCAAAAAGTAATTAAAATGTTCCAAGATGCCGTATGCTGTCTTGTCTTACTGCGTTCATGAGACAGATAAGAATAAGTTTAGCTGCTCAACGCTCTTCTTCTGTGAGTCAAGACTCTAAAGTGGTTTTCAGCAGTAACTTTCTCAAAATGTGAAATGCCACCTCACTTAGACTTAAACAAATAGCATTTAACAGCATCAAAATAAAATAACAGCATTTCACAACAACTGTTCTCACACGTAGATTTACTGACCTGTATGCGTCCTCCGGTGTGCTTTTAAATGCGAGCTTTTGGTGTACACCTTATTGCACCCCTCAAAGTCACATCTGTGGATTCTTCTCTTTTTGGAATCCGGTGACTCCGACCTCCGAGGACGCCGTATGCTGTCGATACTGAACGGGGACATGGAACTGCAAGGAGGACAAAAAGTAGCAACAGATAACATTATTAGAGTCTGATGATGTCTTTGTCTTCTTCCGTGATAAAGAGCAGTTGTTGAAAGTTTTGAAGAATAAGTCAGTCATTTTAATTAAAGTTTGCAGTGCATTTCAATTCAAAACCTGCTGAAGAATATTGCAGTGTTTATTTAACTTGCATTATTGCACCATTTACCATTTCAGTTTCAGTTTTCAGTTTTATTTGTCATATGCAAGTTAGCACAGGGTCAACATTGCAATGAAATGTGTTTGACGAGCAGCAGTCACTCAGCAGCATGGTACAGTAGAAGAAAATATAATAAAATATAATAAAATAAAATAATAAAAAAAATAGAAAAATAGTAAAGAGCAAAATATTAGAGAGACATGGTAAAAGATAAAAGATGACTAAATATATATGTATCTATAAATATAAATATATGTACACTAGTGATTAAATAAGAAAATCTTGAAAAGAAATATGACGGGAGGGCAGATGGGATATTGCACAGGAATGAGCAGCAGAAAATTACAGTATTGCACTTTTTAAATATAAATATTAATAACAATACTTGTGAAGCTGCAAGGTAGCTTCTGAGTGCGTCCTGTGGAGTGTGTGTGTTTAAGTGTTGTGGTTGAGGTGTCGTATGGCTTGGTGGTAAAAACTGTTTTTAAGTCTTGTAGTCCGAGCAGGCAGACTCCTGTAACGTCTGCCAGATGGTAACAAGGAGAACAGCTGATGATGATTTGCAATAAAAGGTTTAAGTTTTTGTTTTATGCAACCAAAAGAACATAAAACATAACCGTCATACCGGCTGTAATGTCACTAGTTATTGTGTTAAGAGAGGAAAAGGTGTGTAGATAAAAGACAGACTGGTATTTACAGAGTGCTTTTGTGTGCTTAGTGAGAGCTCACTACGCATTTACACTGGAAGCACACAGTGCACAAAGACGTTCATACAGCACTTTGCTTTATGCGCTTGATCTAGAGCTCACAGTCACACAATTTGAGGTTCATCTTACCCAAAGACATTTCAACATGTCAGACTCTAGGAGTCAAACCACCAGTCTTCTGATTTGTGGATGATTTTGATGCCCTCAATAAGTACAACCATTTTATCTCTTTCTTGTAAAAAGTAGTGCGTTTCTAAACGGAATCAACATATATGTATTTTTGAAATGCAAAAAAAAAGACAGTATACAGTGAATATTGAAAGATAGACACGTTGAAGGTGGCAGAGCAGCAGCTTTGCCAGCAGGTGGCAGTGCAACTCTACTTAAGTACCTCTGAAAAAGTATGTAAGGTAAGAGGGCTGATATTCGTATGGTTCCAATACTATTGTTAAAGCAAAAGTGGTGAGATGAAGAAGTTTTTGTCTTTTTTAAAATCTCTGTGTGAGTGATTTATGTACTCATTGCATTTTGGCATTTCCTCTCCAACAAGCAGTCAGTATCACCGTCTACTGTATTTGTCATTGTGAAGCAATGCTGCAAAGTGTGTGTGCCTGTGTCAGTGAGCATGTGTGTGCGGTTTTACATGCATGTCTGACTTGCCAGTGTTTGTGAGCGCAGTTGCAGAGTACAGTCATGATATCTGTAGTTAATCTGAATGTACTGTCATCTTTGTGTTCTGAAGGCAGCGCTGCACACAAGCACACATCCCAGAGAGAAATCCAGAAGGCAGCAAGAGGCGGTCAGAAGTTCATGCCTCGCCCATGATTGTTGACTGTGCAACAGTGAGCACCTTTTTACACAACACATGACTCGTGCACGCAGCCGGCAAACTGGCGAGAAAAACTGAGATACGATATTGAGCGAAAACAAGAACATCTCTGTTTTGTAAAGAGGGGAGGAGTGATATATTTGGGATATATTTAACAGGGTTCTCTGCTTATGCTGTGAGGCTCGGAAACAGGTAAAAGGTTGAAGTGGGTACAATTAAAGCAGAGTAGCGGGAGGAGGAACTGCTAAAATCATGCCAGAGGAACAGGGGCTGCCAGACAGGCCCTCCAGTGAACTGTCTCCACCGCACACAACCCACTTCCTGTCTCTCTGTCTTACACCAAAGCACAGTCAAATGCAGATACAGTATACACGCACAACAAAGATAAACACATAGCTATACGCAGGCTATATAAATACACTGAAACAGAAGCGCACGAATGCATACAGATCACCTGTTACTCTTGGCTTACTGCCAAACTGAAGCTGTACAGGAAATGAGCACATGGGTCAGATATGAAGTGAACTCCATTTCCCCTCTCATTTCTCTCTCTCTCTCTCTCACTCTCTAAGCTCAGGGAATATCGCACTGTAACGTGATGACAAAACAAATGAAGAATTTAAGACGAAGAGTTAAACTCCTTTTCTCAAAATGATTGATGAGTTTCCCGCATCACATATAATCTAGATGAAAATTTAGAGGGCCGTTTAGAGTCAGAGGTGCTGTAGAACTCTGCGTGTGTGTCTGCCCGGGAAAGTAAAGAGAAGAGCCAGTGGATACACTCTGAGCTCAGACCATCGAGCAGATGAGGCGGATGTTTACATTCTGACTTCATCCATGAAGTGACTTCATGATTATGATATAATTTAGGAAGGTCTGAGTACAACAGCTTCTAAAACAAAGAACAAGCAACCATCATAAATTATTTCACCGAATACAACGCTGCTGCGTTTCAAGAGCTCAGTGACAGATTGGTGTAATCAGTAGTGGGAGTATTTATAGACGTTTTGTGCATCTGCAAAAAAAAAAAAATTAAGTGAGAAATGTTCCAGTTCTCAAAGAAGAACGCCCATTGCTCACCACCGCTCACCAGTGACATAAAGGTAAACAGTGGAAAACTTCTAATCCCACTTAAATGACATTTTAATGATTCAAGTGAGGAAATTGGGTCACAACAAAAAAGCCAGTGAGCAGAATTCAGTGCATAATTGAAAAATAGCAATAGAAGTTAAAGGCTTAAAGAGAACTGAATATGAAATACTGTGACAGAGTTATTACTAGACCTACTGATTTAAGCTCCTGCTACACACTCACAATGAATACACGTACAGTCATGCGATTTGCCTGATTATTACTATTATATAATATATGACTATTTTGATAATCTGATAGATGTCAATTAAGAGCATTTAACAAGAAAAAAAGTGGCAGGAATTCGGTGCTTTTCAACGATAGCGTTGTAAACGCACAAGAAGTCTTCACTTTTACTACCTCATTATAGATGCACAAATTAATTTTTCTCATTTTTAAAAATCGAATAATAATCCCAAATGCAAGAAAGCACACAAAATGTATCTCTTTGGATCTTTCATGCTTATAATGTAGTTCTTGTGTGACCGCGAATTGGTTATATTTTCTCATTAGAGCCCAGAGGAAAACTCACTCTGCCTTGAACCCTGAGTCACCGCAGCATAATGCTTGTATGAATGTGTCTGTTTGTGTCTCCCGAAGTAGCAGAAAGAAATGGGAAGTACAGCTGAGAATAATTTCAAACAGCGCTAACCTCTGTTTTTGTTCCTTTGTTTCCCCGTTTTTGGTTTTTTTTTTTTTCCCATCATCATCCACTGGGCTCTACACATACGACAGAAAGACGGGGAGCATGGGGAATGAGTGTGTGTCACCTGCATTAGGGATTTCCCACAATACAAGCACAATACATATTTCTAACTCCTCACCCGCAGCAGGGTCACAACACCGGCTTGAGCACAGCAACAGCACGACCTGCTTCAAGGCACTGGTGGAATTATCAAGAAAACAGGAAAGGGAGTGCTCAAGTTTGTGTATGTGTGCGCTGGAACACTGCCCACCGGGCATTCCTGTACCTGTCCGAGGATACTACCCCTCACCTCGCCCACATCTCCTCCCTCCACCTGCTCTCTGGCCCCCCAGGTCCTTGGGGACCTGCCAGACTTCAACAGAGACAACCCTCCCAACACAAGCCCCTGCCCCCAGCCTCACACACCTCTCCTCTCTGTCTTCCTCTCTTTCACTCGCACTCTTCCACAATAGCCTATCCTCTGATCCCCAGGGAAACGCATGAATATGGAGGAGGCTGACCAAGTAGCACATGATACACACAAACTCGCTCTCTACCCAACTCTCCTTTCACTCATTTATTTATATATGGATACCTATTGGAGGCTGCAGGCACTCCCGTCCTCCGCCCTTACACCTCACCTCTCTGATGCTCTCTGGGTGACTGTTTGTGTAAATGTGGCTGCCAAATTATGTAAAGCTGCTCTTTCCACAAGCGCGGCATACACATTTAAATGAAAAGAAACGCAATATAGCGACGCAGTGGACTGATATGTTTATAAGTCGGCTTCTGTTGCGGTGCAGATGTCCATCGAGTGCATGTGCTATGTCAACACACAACGCACATTCTTCCTCTCTGCGGCCAAACCGGCGTGTAACTCAAGAAGACTACAGACTGCTTTGTTTTTCACAGACAAACATGCAAGTCTGTGTTCCTGTTGACAATGGCTGACCTCCTTCTGGAACCAGCTGTTCTGTCCACTGTGCAGAAAACACGTGCATGCATACAGTACAAAACACGCACACACACACCGGAGGATTAATACTTACAGAAGTGCACACATACTTTTTTTTCACACTAACACACACGCACGCACAGTCACAGTCACATACACAGCGTGCACACAGGAGTTTCCACACAGCACAGTCTGCACTTTGCACACAGAGAAGTGAGTGTGTGGGCAGGCCCTGGCAGGGCAATGCTAACCCTGGCTGGTGATTTATCGCCATAGTGAAAGCTTGGGCTTTGAAAGGTTGTGTCCTGCCAACCTCTGTTCTCCTCTGACCACCCGGTGCCCACGTGTGGCACTCAGGGGCACGCCTGTCCCTTTCAATAACCTGCATCGAAACCTGAGTCCTCTGGTGCGTGTGTGCTTGTGTGTGTCTGAAGCACAGCAACCTATACTTGTACCCCTGAACCACAGCTTTACTATTATGTGCTGTACTTTGGAACTACAATAAAAGATTTAGGTTAATTACAGTAGATGGTCACACAGCCAATGGATGACAAACAAACAATACAACATCTAGTACACAATGTCAAACCTGCCAGCTAGAACATTACAAAACACAGTGAGTGCCGGCAGCCTTGTTAATGTCGCTACGGCATTAGCAGGATTCTCAAGGAGTCCTGGAATACTTTCCTTACAGTTAGTCTAAATAAAAGTCTGATGGGTATTAACTTGAGTCTACCCAGGCTGGCAATTATGACTGTTCTGGGTTTATGAGCAGCAGCGCAACAAGGACAGGGCCGAGCCAAATGCTTCTCTGCATCTGATTTCCTCCCTCTGATAAGAATTCTATACGCTGTCGTCAACTTTTCATTTCAACACAGATGGACTGGCACGGCAGGAGTTGATGTCTGTAGGCCGAACAGGGCATAAAGTATGTCTGAGCCATATGCATACAGGCATATAGATGCACGCCCACGCAGACACATCCAAAGAGTGGAAGAGCGGTTACAAAACCACACGGAAATGCACAATGCTAAGGATTACAATGGATCTGATAATGACGCCCTCCTCCAGGGAGTCACAAAAACATATTAGTACTCTGTGCTCTGTCTATTCAGAAATTCAAGACTGCAACATCACTGGCTTGGATGACTAAAGGGATTTTTTTTTTTTTCAATTTTACCATATTAAATCCATTGAAGATGATTTAATTTTCAAAATAAAAGCCTCTAATAAATGCGTGCACACATGATAAGATGTTATATTATAAAACATATTTACGTGTATTAAGTTTCATGCATTATTTCTGTGAGCTGTTTTTTTTCCCCTTTATGCAATGCAGAGTGCTACTTATTTTAATAAAGAGCTCTGCTGTGCTGTCATTATTAACTATTTGGCTCAGTAATAAAGCAAAGTAACAGTAGTTCGCATAAATTTGCTTTCCCCAGCACTAACAATAATGCACCAGTGGAACAAACTGAAACTTTCATGTAACCAAATTTAACACCGGTCACTGGTAAAGAACGCAAAAACCAAAGCCACATACTTCTGAGCATCTTGTTGTCATAACTCCGACCCAACTCATGGCAGAGATCCACATTTGATTTATGGCTTTAAAGTTAGCGAAGAAAAAAAAGTCAGCGCCAGGATTTCCGGCGTGTGTTCAAGAAAAAAAATGAATATACTCACTCTTGTACAGCACGGGCTATAGACAGCGCGGTAGAGCCGGTCTCATTAACACTGTCCAAGGTCACGTTTGGCAGGTCATCGTCATCGCTGTCACTTTTGATCTGCCTTGGCGACAGGCCGTTGGGGTCTATGTGTGCTGTGAGGATGGGACACAGACATGGGAGACAGACACATGAAACTGGAGCTGGCGCTGTAAACTTATAAGGCATATCACATTGTGCGTCTTTCTAATTATAATGAAGTAACTCCTTTATATACAATTTCATCCGAATAACCCCAAAAGTATTCTTTTGTGTGCCATTATTTAGCATACTGTATGCAGTAGCTGAGCGTGAGTTGAGATGGCCTCAGTACTTTCCAGTATTTTCTCTCAGGAGCTGTCAATCAAACGAAACATTTAACTGGAGGACAGAACAGTCGACCGTGACTCTGTACCCAGAGGTTGCGTACTTACAGAGTAGCATGCGAAAAGGACACACGTGTGCACATAATCTCTATCTGCCTCCAACCACAAAGATAAGACTACAGGGTGGAGCACTGTTTAGCTGTTGTTGCCTGTGAGCAGCGTGTGAAAACATTCGCGCATTTGTTACTGTTTCCAACTTAAAAGAACATGTGCACGCATGAGAGCAACTGTGAGCATCTGGTCCTCTATACAGTATGCACACCTGAAATAGAATCTTATTCATCATAGCGACGAACCTGTACACAACACCTGAAGAGATCAGCTGCTAATTTCTTCAACCTCGAAAATTAACAAGCAAACTGTATATGTGGGTGCTTGTTTCCTTTTGGACAACATGGACCAAAACCATGAAAAACAAGGAAAAAAAGACCACAATGCTGTTGAACCATGACCCTCTGAGCCAGTGAGCTCAGTGGTTTCTGTCTCTTGAGCTACGCAGTAAGGTTACATCTATTCCACAAGCTGTGAAAACTTGTCCCTTGGACAGCTCATCAGATATGCTGCCAGAGCCTGGAGTCATTCTGTCCATTCTTTCTCTTTCAGCCGACAGATGCGGCGAAAATCCCGGATAACACAATAAATTAATATCAGAAGAAAAAACAAAGACATGCTGTAGATGGAGAATTAGCAGCAGGGCATTCTAATACAGCACTTAAAAAATGTACACTGTTAACGGTTCTGTAAAGGCTATTCTTGCTTAAAATCACCGGAAACACTGAATATACGGAGACATACAGTATTTTCCACTGAGGTCTACAACATCCCCATCTACTGTAAGCCAGGGTGCTTTTATAAGCTATCAGGACTTCACCTTCTCTGCCCTCTCAGCTGAGACTGTGGCCATAATGGCCCATAATAATGGTCTAGAGTTAGGAGCAGACATGGTGTTATTACTGGAGGGGTGGGTTGGACACAGAAATAATGCTGTAACTCAGTTGGAGCTTTTGCTTTTAAAGGTTTCTGCTGTTGTTGTAGACTAAGACATGCAGAGTGGTCACCAGCTCGCCGAACCCTATGGAAAACCTGTAATTAGCTAGAAATACATCGCGTTTTGGAAATGGGGATTGGAGGGTGGGGGTATTTTGAACTAGGGACACAAAGGAGGAGTGGTGGAGAGGTGGGCAGAGCAGCGGATTTCTTCCTTTCTCTCCTGTTGTTTCCAGTCAAGCCCTGTTTCCATGGCAACCTCCTACCGGAGACAGGGAGACAGCAGTGAAAGAAAGGGTACCCGCCTTCTCTGAAAGAGGATGGCCAACCTGTGTATGTATGTGAAAAGCGAGTGAGTGTGCACCTCATATCTACGCTGAGAACTTTAATAATCGCATTAAAGTTTTCTTGGTGGGGGGTGGGAGGGGGGCTGGATTTAGTTCGGGATTTGCCTAATGTCAACAACTTATTTGTTTAACCACCGGCCAGTAGTGACACTTGAAATTCCAGATAAGGCAGGAACAAAAAAACTCTCTCTATATATAGATGGATAGACAGATATAGATATTTTTCCTATTGCTTTAATTCATTTTTGATTTGGCTTTGATGGTGGAATGTTGGATTTTGTAGACATCATATTAAATGCAATAAATAACCAAATGTTCTGGTTCTCAACCGTTTGCACTCTCATTAAAAGTAACTGCGTCCACCACACCCAGCACTCATTCACCTCGTTTCCTTTGTGCTGGGTGCGTTCAGAGCCGGGCACTGCTGATGTTGCTCTGTGTATGTGTGTGTGGATGCGTCTGCTTGAGTGCCACCCATCTTCAATATCCATCCACACCCTATTATGCAAGTCTTGTTTTTCCCTATCCTTCCTTCTTTTCCTCTCTCCTCTCCCTGGGAACTGACATCTAGCATTTTAAAAAGCAAAAAAAAACAACAACCAAAAAAAAACGCCCATCTCTGAGGACCACCCCACCCAGCCGGCCGAGTGTCTGTTTGAGCACATGCTCTAATTACATATCATTGCTTGTTTGCTTGTACGTACTGTACATGCACGGGTGTGAGCCTTAATGTGTCTATTCCTTCTGCAGGGAGTGAAAAGAAGCAACCTTTTTTTACAACCAACAGTTGCCCTGTGTACAGCTCAGACTTGGACAGAAACACCTACTGTAGGGTCTCATCCAGTGGTTGGCAGTAAAACCACACCCAGAGAGAAAACCAACAACACATCCAAGGCAAGGCCGGAGAGGTCTAACTCTCAGACTACCCCAGACTTCTGCTTCTTGACAGAGGGAAAGCTACCTGCACTGGAGGCTGTTAAACACAAACAAGGCGTTCAAGCTCTAAGCCTTATCTTCCCTCTGAAGAGGCCATTCTGAAAGCATGGACATGACAGTCTGCCTTCTCAGCAATGTGTTGACTAAAGACAGAGCAGAACACCTGCCAGATAACAAACCACACAGCTTATCACTGAGCTTTCCCCCTCTAACATTTCAAAATCCTCAGTGCTAAATGTCAGTTTGTGCCATCCCTTATATCTGACCCAGGTGCAGCCAAAAAAACTTCTGTAATTGTTCCCAGAGAAAGCTGCGAGCGGTTTCTCTATTCATACACCTCTTAGTAAGAATACATTGAAGCTTATTATGATTATAACCTATTTTAAGTGAGTTAACGGATTTAAAAGTAATATTTCTCAAAAGGTAGCGCCTAAGAACAGGTACCAGCACTTTCAAACTCTTAAATGTCCTATTAGAGGTTTCACCCAATCTGGATTAGTATCTAGGTCACATGGTTGAGGTGAGTGGTCATCCTTCAGTCAGGCTGATCAGGAATCATGATGGCCACCAGTGGTGAAACACGCCAACAAGGTGGTAAGCCATTACATTTTTAAATACAATTGTAATTTTCAATAAAACAAAAACGTGATTTCCTAATTAAAACTCACTGGTGTAGAAGAAAAATTGACCTTAAAAAGTACGCAATTCAATTCAGAAACTTTTGAAATATATGTATCCCTGAGATACATTTTAATCTGAAAAACGTGGTAATACTAGCTCCAAACACAGAAATTGCATTATGAAAGTATTGCTTTATCTTTTCCTGCAGGGCATCGCAGGTAGCTCATTTTGTAGGAAAGAAAGAAAGTGATTAGATTGATCCACGCAAGCCTTTCAGACTTTGAGCTCAGTGATAAAGGCGTTGAGAGATAGTTGCAGTGGTTTACACATTTGCCATAGATGTGAAAAGACCCCCAGTTTGAGATCGGGAGGAGTCACAGGCTGGCGTACTCCTAGGGCCGGTTCCAATCACAGATAATCGAGAGGGTTGCGTCAGGAAAGGCGTCTGGTGTAAAATCGGTGCCAATTCAAACAAGTGAATCTATTCGCTGTCGTGACCCCTTGGGAAATAAGGGAGCAGCTCAAAGTCCCCCCCCCCCTCAAGATATAGCTCTACTGCAGAGGTAGAGGATAGAAGTCCAAAAACCCTCAGTGGATTTAGGTTGTGGTAAGCCTACACAGTATTTGTAATGTAATGGCCAGGAGAAGCTAGAATATGTAACTTCTCTTTATTGAATCTAACATTAAAATGTTTATCATTTTGACTTTGTTACACCATAGGGCAACATTTCCTTATAAGTACGTCTTAGAACATGCAAAATACACCAAAACAAGATGTGGGGCTAGAGTTTCACAGGGGCCCAGGCTGCTCAGTAAATATAAATGTAATAAAAAAGGCAGCAGTTCAAAACCTGAATCATAGTTGAACTTTTTGCAGTGTATCTTATTAAAATAATGACAGAGCTTTAATAGAAATCCCAACAGAACAAAGTTAGCTGTATAAATATAGAGCAAATTCAGCGAGCAGGGTCTCACCTTTGCCCTGGCTTTTGGCCTCATCCAGCAGAGGTAGCATGATGGCATTGTTGAGGCTGGAGGGTGATCGAACGGCAGTGGTGTACATGAGGGGCAGTGACTGTACCACAACTGGGATGCGGTGAACATGGCTGGCGAGCTTCCCGGCTCCCTGCAGGCTCAGAGGGCTGGATGGAGGCGGAGGCACAGAGTGCAGGATGTGCAAATATGGCTGACCTCTCACCCCAGTTCCCGGGGCAACCAGAGGGCCCGATGTGAGCACCGACGAGGCTGAGGTGATAACAGATGGAGAGGAGGAGGAGGAGGATGACGACGATAACGAAGACGGGGAGAAGGCGGATCTGAGGGGGGATGACGATGAAATCGTGGTGGCGGATGAAGAGGAGGGGCGGGGTTTGTTGATGGACAGGTCGACGGGCTCGGTCTGCGTGTGGAAGTGCAGGTCGTGGGCGAGCAGGTCTTCGGGAGGTTCCGGTTTAACTCTGCTGAGGAAAAAGGGGACGCCGTCCATCGCAGTGTAAGGGCGCACTTTGGGTGACTGTGGGCGTAAGAGACAGTGATGTTTCAGTTTAATGCCACAAAATACATTAACCTCAAAAGACAGAGTGTTTCTATGGCTGAAATCCAAGTTCTAATAGTTTTTGTGGAAATATTTGTTATGAAACACAAATACAGAGCAAAATATTCATTTAAGAGTTCAACTTCTCCCGTGAAGCTCTTCAACTGGCATGATGTCACGCACAGAAATGCACGAGTAAAGATAACGTCTCTAAAACTCGCCTCCTTTCGCTCCCTCGTTCTCTTCTCCTGCCCTGGGTTGCACTCTCTCTTTTTCTCCTGTTTTCCATGACTCCCACACAAACGCAGCTCTCTTGGCTCCCCTTGTCTCTCTCTTAAATCTCCTTTGTGACGGTGAAAAAACATCATATGGGCTCAATTTCCTGACCGTCTCTCTCCGTCTCTCAGAAATGGGCCTCCTAAGGCCAATGCTGGTGGCTTAGCGTATCCCTCAACACATCTTTCACTTAACACCAAGCAGACTGTAACACAACCTCTCCATCTGTCTGCACACGTTTCAGGAACCTGTTTACTTGGAAAAGATAATAGAGAACACACACGGTAGAAAATGTGACGCTCACCCTGCTACTATTTGCTTCTTAGGGCTCCCAAACTTTGGCCCCTTTACTTGATATCGCGGTCTTTGTTCTAATGTCAGATTAGCCGAGTTGCATGTGATGCGGCTGATCTCAGCTCACTCTGCTCAACGTGGGTGCTGCAAAGTGTGGTAAGCAGTGTTGATCCTCACAGTGGAGCCTTTCAGAGGCTGAGTCACAGTTAGTGCCATCAGGGAGCGAGCACGTCCAGGATTTTTATTTTTTTTAAATAATCAAACAGGAAAAGCTCATTAAAATTAAATGGAAAAAAAATCACTCCAATAGCAGCTGCAGGAGAAATGAAAAAATGTTCTCTAATGTGGGTTTTCATGCTCACTTTTGTTTTCAGAGACTCGCATTTCTTTTTCCTTATGTAATGCTGACTGAGAGTCGATCTGCGGTGAATTACGAATTTTTCTGAGTGGTGTGTATGGGTGTTCTTTTATGTAGTAGCTTACTATTTTTACTCCAGACTTGTATACTTGTTTTCAGCCTACAGGAAGTGTTACAACCCCATGAATCAAACAAAAAAAAAAAAAACTTCACGCAGCGTAACTCCTCTTCAGTTGGAAAACAAACCATGCCCCATGAAAAATGCTTTCTGATGAACTCTGAACCTCAGTGGGGTTCAGCTCAGAGTCACTGGTGTCGTGTCAAGATCCACAGTAAAATATGGTCTGGGTCATTACCCACCACCGATTTCAGGCATGAGCCTTCACAGCATTTCGTTTGTGTTATTCTTCAGGGGTATTGCTTCAAAAAAAAAAGCTCAATCATGCTGTTTATTAAGAAAATGGAAGACATGATCAGTTCTAGTGTACTGTGATAAAGATAACATCACATCTCCTTCAATTTTGTCAGTACTATTCAAACAGAGACACTTCCCTAAAGGGGCTGACGAATCGTTATAAAGTTCTCCTCTTTTAAAAGTTATTCTCAAAGAACGAGAGCGACCTACAGGCACATATAGAATATTTAGAGATTCTAAAGCAAATATCAGTAAAGGCTTCAGTAGAAGCAACTTAGATCGTTGCGAATCCACAGTGGCATAAGGCTGCCAGCACAGCGACAATGAGAGCGTCATACAGGTTCCCTTCTACCTTTTCTGTTACGATCGAACTTGTGGGCCTCATCGCAAAGAGGAAGATGAAACCAAAGTTTACAAATAAGGTTTTGGTTTTTTGGTTAAAGAATTATGGTGCAGTGATGAAGTGCAAAAAAGAGTAAGAAGATAAGAGAAGCTATGAGAGAGCCACAAACTCTATCAGCAAGAACAGCGATCAGTATCCGGCTGTGCATGTTTGAGACAATAAAGCCCGTGCACCACTGAGAGACTCCGACACTGTGGGGATGTTATGGGCAGCGCACAACAACTTTTTTGATACTATTTGAGTATTCAACTGTTAGATTTGCAGCTAATTAAAGAGCCACTGGTGTGAAAGCATAAACCAAACCAAACGGCTGATGATGTACATGTACAATAACAATAAAGAGATTTTCTATTTTATTCTATTCTAAAACACGTTTTTGGTACTTAGAGGCAAAGAAACGGAATACACTTGTATTCTTAAACATGCTTCAGGCTACATTTATATGCACAGATGGATACATAAACCTATCATTTTTATACAAACAACCTCAAGTGAGACGGATGACGCTTGCATTGCTTTGCTTAATAAAAGTTACACTCTGTTGAGTCTCCATGCTAGCAATGTCTAGATTTAAACAAGCACGTCCCTCCTTTAGGTTATTCAAATTCACATTTTATATTTTTCGTTTGTTTGTTTGATTTTTTTATGGTTGAGTGTCTGCTATCTAGTGGCTATATCAAGAATTTACCAAGACAAAATTATCTAAATAAATTTCACACAGAGTTAAACATTAACCGTCATCTCTACTTTGTCTTGCATCAGTCTGACGTAGCCTTTCTTGGCTGAGCCTCGGGCTACCATCTAGCTGCTTTTGCACATGGTCTCTCTGTGTTTCCATTTTTGTGTATAGAAAGCGAGTGTCACAGTCTGCCCGGAGCTATACCGCCTGTCGGCTTTGAAGCCGTTAGATTCACCGAGGCTAATCTCAGTGTTTTGAAAACAGTGTCTTTCTTAGTAAGTGTGTGTAGCCCACTCCTAAAATCATGTAGTATTAGCAGGTCTTCTTACCAGTTAAAGACATTGAAGTATCTCATGTGGTAAAGTGCAGAATGAATAATGTTATGAATAAAACAGATATGCTGCCCCAGTCCTAAATGTTGATTGTTTAGGACAATCAATGAAATGGAATTTTTCTGGCAATATCTTCCCAAGTGCTTTTTTAAAAGAGCAAAGAGTTTTCAACATAGCATTTCTAAACATACTAGTTTTCTTTGGAAAACAGAAATTGTTTCTATTTGTCACAAGAAATATTTCAGAAAAACAAAAGAAATTGGTTTAGACTATTGACGCTCACAAAGTAGAAGACCCATATAAAAAGTTATCACAACATTTCCTGGTGTTAAGAACAGAAATCAAAAGAAATTGAAAGAGTCACAGAGTACAGAAGAAGCCTGGTTGAAGTAAGAAGTTAAAGATTTCAAAGCCTCTGAAAGAAAACTAGTGAGAGTTGGTGTGTAAAGACTCCAGAACGACTACCGAGGCACCAGTGAATGACTTAACCCATTTGGGAGAACAATAACTAGAAGCAGGCACAACAATGGACTGTGCAGGTCTAATGAGATGAAACTAGAGTGCTTTGGCTACTTTCAACATGGCAACGACCCAAAACATACGGTGAAGAGCTACCTCCAGAAGACCAACGTGGTTGACTATTGACGTCAGAGGAGCTAATCATTTTGACCGGGTAGTTTGGCATTGCGTTGAATGTAAGCATCCAAAATAAGGCTAGGCTGTTTGGACAAGCTGTGTTAAAAATTCCTTTCTCTGTTTAACAGTACTTTGGAAATACTTCTGAACTAAAACTAAATTTTCATAGGGAGGTCTAATAATTCTGTCTGCATTTGTGTATGTTTGTAATGACAGTGCACTTGGAAAGTGTCCTATAAACAAAGACTAGTTGGCGCTCTAGCAATGACATTTCCTTTTTAAATAAAATACATATACACTGTTTCTTAAAAAAAACTTTACTTATCTGTTAATTTATTTATAAAGTAGTTAAAAGTAACTTAATGTACTAAATGGTAAGTGAGCAAATTGCACTACAATAAATGATCATATGGCACAAACTCAGTTTACAGCAAGACATCAAACATGCCACTTACAGAAAAGTATACTTGCAACACTATTACAAGCCTATAAAAGTAAATCTACTGCTTTTTTTAGTCCATTGGTATTATACCTTTTGTTTCCATTCATTTGTGAGTGCTGCCGTAATGTTGAGAAGTAAGAACTCTATTTAAAATTCTCTCGTCAAAATATTAGAACGGTCTATACATAAACAAAACATGCAGAAACGAAAGTTCTGCCTTTTTTTCTTCTTCAAACACAACTCAACAGAAATGGAAAACTTAAGCCACCCCTACTCTCACTTTGACAGATACAAACCCACACATGCTTACAAACCTGACACACATACAGCAAGAGCCGCTCAACCTGCCTGCCTGCCTCCGTCCTCATGCCATTGTCTTTATTAGGGGATAATGGTTAGCGGGGCAGATTTTCCAGCCCCTTGCAGGCGAATTGTCTAACGAGGCAGACCATTTCCAGCAAGCCCTTGGCCCCACGCCACCCAAATGAAGACCACATTTCTGCAGCAGCCTAAACTGTCTGTCTGCCTCTGCCATCTAAAGGGAAGCTCGGTCTGTTAGGGCAAGATTGGATCTTAGTGCACTTCAAAGCTGTGTGGGCTGCAGTGCTCACATCCTGTCTGTGACTGACATCATTACAAGGAGAATGATTTCAAACCCAAGGTATGAGGTAGCAGCGCAAGAGCCTAGCTCTCAAACCCTTAAGCTGCAGCTGAGGAAAGGACACCCAGAAAGTAACCACCTGCTCCCTCTATGCCAATTCCTTAGATGTGGAGATTCAATTCTTATCAACACAAACCACCTCCACAGCCAAACAATTCTCTGCAAGGCCTCCGAGATAACCTGACGGGTTATCAGCAGCCCGTATTTTTCTCATCCATCACAGGTTAATGCTCCCAGATTCATCTCAACAGAAACTATTCCGTTATCCCACAAAGTGATCTTGGTGATTTATTAGAGAGCTAAAAATGTTATTGATAGGTTATGAATGGAAATCAATAATAAGTGAATTCTAATTCATCACGGTTACAAATATTAAGTGGTCTGCGCCCACTACACACACAGCTATGCCAGCAACACAGAGCCCTTGTAACCTAGCAACAGCTTCACCATAACAAGACCACTTTATTTCTAGGTACGTCAGACCAGAGAGCACTGATACTGTATGTGGGCCATGAAAAGCTTACGCGAGGTGCCTCTGTTATACATAACATGATCAATACATTTAAATGAACTCATGAAAGTAAATTGTTCTATGTAGCCGACCGGGTAAACAAAGTTATTACAGATTTGCTGGTGGAATTTTTAAACTGCGCTCACATGGGCTTGTAGTGACAAGCTCTTACTCTGTGTAGAAACACCACGGAGGTGACATGGAGCTCTGTGAGAGAGCAGAGGCATGCAAAGGATACAACAAAGCAGCAGATGAAGCCGTAATAGTGTGTGCAGAGAAGGAGTGTGGCATGCTGTGTTGTTTGTCTGCCTGTATTAATGTGTGCATGTGTTTTTGTGAGAAACCCCAGAGGGAGGATAAAGGAAAATTGAGAGATGTCAAGAAGCAGGAACAGGCAGAGATAGATAAGATTTAGTTTCCCATGCAACCCTCCTCCTCCTCAGAGTAGTGACGAGGCTACATCTGCACAGGCCTCACCCACCCGTCCAGCCAGCCAGCGTGGACTCCGCTGGCTCCAGTCACCTCCCTAAAAGACCCCCAGTGCATTCCTGCTCCAGCTGTGGCTCTCTTCCTCTTGGTTCTTCTCTTCTCTTTTCTTACTACCATGCTCTCCGACCACTCCTCTAAGCCCCCACTCAGTCACTCACTTGCTTAGGCCTGGGAGTGATTATCAGCCCATTGCCGGGAGGAGGAAAGAAGGAAAGGAAAGCAGGAAAAAAAAAAGGAATTGTCTGGAAAACAACTGCTCTCTTACCCCTTGTTCCGATTCCAGGGGCTCGGCTTTGACTCGGACTGCAGGCATTCCGTCAAGCATTAACATCCTGTTTCTTAGCCTGCCTGTGAAGGAACACAGAGGAGGTGTAAGACGGGTGTTTTAGCATGACTAAGCAGGTCCCACACTCACTTATTCACACATGGACATCTACAATGTTGTCCTCACACCCACTGAGAAATAAACACATTTTAAATAGACATGACTTCATGTTTCAGAATCATCAGAAGCTGACACACAAACACACACACACACAAAAAGACGCACACAAACTGTGAGTCCCTCTTCTTTATAATAAAGATTTTCGAATTGCCTGGTGGGCTGCAGTGGGGCTAATAACACTTAATAATACTGAAAGAAATCCTCTTAAGACTTCAATGGAATACAAACACATGCTTCATATACAGTTAATCAACAGCAAAGGCATGAACACAACCCGTCTTCAGAGTTTTCCTCTTTAGCCACTTATATAGAGAAAACAATGAGCGCCGTTTGAAGTTGTGGCACTTCTAAAGGTGTAATGTAATATTCATTAATTCACATTA
This sequence comes from Rhamphochromis longiceps, assembly GCF_057381845.1. NCBI lineage: Eukaryota > Metazoa > Chordata > Actinopteri > Cichliformes > Cichlidae > Rhamphochromis > Rhamphochromis longiceps. Next base: position 16,949,476 of record NC_140572.1, read on the forward strand.
TTATTTGAAGTATTTCTTAAGATCCACGCATCCCTCTGCCTCTGAGCACGGTGCCCGTCTCCTCAGCTCCGCACTGTGGCTTTAAGAGCGATACTCAGATGGAGCCAATGACAACAATGCATGTTCCGTATCCCTCAGCTTGGGCCCGACCTGAGGTAACCCTCCCTCTTATTATTTTAGCAGCAGTACATGGAGGAATGCAAGCAAGGCAAATAGACCCTAAACATCTCTATTACTCTCCACTGCTGGCACCAGCAGCGGGGTTTGCGGCCCAGTCCTCATAGTCAGCAGCACCACGGCAATCATGACCATTCTAATTCTGAGGAATAAAAGCTGAGGCGGTAATGAATGACATACATTATCTCTGTTTACCTTATGTCCTGGCCATCTAACCACACTAAACATATTGCATATCACACAAAATCCCCGTGGCCTGCTCAATTACTAAACGTTTGGGTTTTGTTTTTGTTTTTTACTCACCAAAGTATCCACTCAAGACAGCTATCGGAAAACATTTCTTATGCAAAAATTGTTTCAGCAAAACTGTTTAATGCCAAGTATTGTTCCTCTACCTCTCAGAGTCTCAAGCGAAAGGCTAATCCTGACTGTGTTTGTGAGTTGAGTGTGTGAGGGAGGCAGAGAAAGAGGGAGGATTTACTCCCTCAATCTGCAACCCCCCAGATCTCGCCTCACAGGTCTAAGTCCCTCAGGTACCCTGGCTGTGCTGCTATTGTATTGTTGTCCAGGATGTCCTTCGGCTTCAGGTCTTGGTAGGCCCAGATAGCGTTGCCATGGTAACGACTGGGCGGGTGGAGCTGCAGCCTCGGTCCAGCCTCAAGCCATGTGTTGAGGAGGAAAAGAAGAGAGGAGTGCACTAAGAGAGGCAGAAAGTGAGGTTTTGTTTTCCCCGGGATGACCACCGTTATGGCAAATGCACTTTCTCCTCATTCACGAGAAAAAAAAAGAAAAAAAAACCCAAACCTCTCCAGACAGAGACACTTAAGATAAAACTTTATTTTCCTGAGGGGTTTGCTATTCTTACATCAAAAAGTTGTTGTTTTTTCCTTTTCTATTCATTTTTCTTCACTGTGCTAAATGCTCACTCTATTGCTGATGGAAAAGCAAAACAATTAGAACTTCTTGAAAGTAGCAATCTTTTCCCCGTGTGCCTAAAGTCCATTTAATCCAGTGGGTTTGTGAGCAGTACCTAATGAACTGGCCTGCAGAGGGATATTCATAGGAAATCAATGGTCTCTGCTTTCCTTTGCTTGTGATGATAATGACCAAAGAGCTAACGGCAGTCGGGGAGCCCTAACACTGAGTAATGAGATAACTGAGGGGTGTTGAGGAGTTCGTGTCGCACTCCTTTGACTGAAGTCAAATGTCAATCGCTTTTGTTCCCACAAAAGAATTGTTTCTAACAGCTAGTGCTTGAAGATCAAAAAAAAAAAAATCAAAAAGATTAAAGATAAGAACAAAGACTGAGTTGAAACTGAAAAGAATTTGTTGGTGGTGATAAACCAATGCCTATCCAGTATCACTAAATTTGCTCTGCTGGCAGCAGGCTCAGGCAACTAGCAGTGCACTGTCCATCAGCGGTATGAGGCACTGTGTGTGGGAGATGGAGAGAAGGAGGGGTGGGGGGGTTAGAAGGAAACAGGGTAGATTAAGATCACCTTTCCATTTGCTGCTCTCTGAAATGAAATGGCCATCCCAGGTGTGTGGGGGAGTTGGATGGAGAGAGGAGGGCAGTGGAGTGTTGAGGCATCTCATTTCTCCCTCCTACAAGCCCTCCTGTCCCCACCACAATCCCTCGGTAAAAAAAAAAAGAAGGTAAAGGGAGCAGGTGAAGATTGATGTCAGTTCTAGCAGAAGAAATACTCCAAGTATACCTATTTGTGAATTTTCTGCTGTCTTTGTTTTATTGTTTGAATTTATTTGCGTGCCTGTTAATGCGTTTAACTGAATGAAGTGAAACTCCTACTGCACATCAACATCCATGACCTGAGGTTCACCATCTCCTAGTTCCCTGTTGACGGCTATTGACTGTGTACTCACTGAGGCAACAGCAAGAAGCTTGCGGGCTGCCTTAAATAAAGTGTTAAAAATTAGAATAGACAAACTTCTCTAGAAGACATCAGACATTGTGAGACCAAATGTTGACCTCATGCGCTCGTTTACATGCACATTTCCTCACTGCATACAGAATCAAAAAAATCAAAAGGAAAGCATATCAAATTAAAAACCACTGTGCCAGAAACAGCTCTGTGGCTTACTCTTGTCTTTTAGCTTTACACCTGTGCTACTAGCACGCTGCCAACACTGTGAATGAAATAATTTTATTTATGAACTGTTCAGTGTTAATTAATGGAGTTTAACAAGGAAGTACTTGACTGGCTAAAAAAAATTATATTAAAAAAAAAGATGCATGTCGGTTGGTGGTGAACAACACTGTGACTTTGTGCAAGTGCTTGATACTGTCTCTGGGTGTTCACTCTAAGAGCACGGAAAAACATTTCTAATTTTTTTGTTGTTCAAGTAAAAGTTGAGGCTTAAACAAGCTAATGAAACCAGATTTAGTATCTAGCTGTGTGCACCATCTTTGCTTCCCTTCTCATCTTTTTCCTCTCATGTGGACATACTAGCACACACACACACACACACACACACAAATGCCACACACCCTGTAACACACTGCAACAGACGGGCCCCGCCAATGCTTTGTTCCCATGTCGAACGCCCAGAGCAACTGGGTGCATCTGTGTCACAGAGGCTGGACCTGCTGCCACGGGCTGGGATGGAAGAGGGATGGAAAAGGGTGAGAGGAAGGGAAGGGGTAATGAATAATTGGGGGGATTGGGGGGAGGGGATGGGGGGGTTACATGAGGATGGATTCAGGAAGGTGATAGGAAGAGATGGCGGGGGGGGGTTGAAGAGCGCAGAGTTACTGGCAAAAGCTGTGGTTAGGAAAGCAATCACGGGGAGTTGAAGGGGTTGGGGGGGGTTGTTTAGCGGGGAGGAGGAAGGGAGGGAATCAGAGAAGGGAGAGAGGGGAGAGAGGGGATATGGACATGAGCCAAGGCCCGGTCGAGCGCAAAGCACACGGTGCAAGAATGCCAACAGACCCCCCCTCCCATCCAGTCCTCTACCAAAGGGAGGAGAGAAAGAAAAAAGGGAGAACAAGAAAGCAAAGCAAGAAATGCATTTAAAATGTAAACAAATGCTTAACTAGTTCTATGGATAAAAGGGACAGAGCTGTAGTTGATGCGAAATAAGCATTTCCTGTGTTTTGCCCAGGCTGTCTGTTGCTGGCCTCTTCGCTGCAGCTCACTTCCCTGTTCTGTGCCCCTGGACACCCCAATGTGACACATTGGCCTGATAACCAACCTACGACTGTTAGCTCACTTGCACACTGCAGCACTTCCTCTCTTTCAAGTCAGCCAGTGCACAGAGGTTTTTGAAAACTAGTAAAGAAATACTGTAGCAATTTCTCAATAAAGAAGGTGAAATGAGGGGAAAAAACTTGCTAGACAAAGAGCTTTGGATGAGTGATACTTTTGCAGACACTGGGACATAAAGCTACTGATTTTTTTTTTGCTAGCAGAGTAGACGGGTCAGCCGAATCACAGCTGATTTTCAATCTCAGCCTGCTTCATGTTAAGCTGCATCTGTGCATGACCTCATCTTGTTGAACTAATTCTGGTCTTGAGAGCTACGTGCATAGTTCCTTGCTGAGTTAGTACTCGAAGAGTAACTGCGCCCAGGAAAATTATGGCATTTTATGCGGTCAAGGGCTCAACATTTGAATCTTAAACCCAATCCAGTCAGTGGTGCCCTACAAAGCTAAACACCACATAAATAATGCAATTCAAACAGGACCACTTTAGTCAGAGAACTTCTTATTTTCATTTGCAGATGACTAAGTTATACTTGGCTGCTTGGCTCTGCTCTCAGGCCTCCCCAGCAAAAGCCTTGAAGAGCACACCTCAATCCCATGCTCTTCCACATGCATAGATAGAAAACCCAAGCACTCTCAAAGGAAGAACAGCAGCACAGGCGTCAGTGACACCAGATATGATGCTGAGAAGTCAGATAAATCCATAGAGCTATTTGGGGAATGTATATAAAGAAAATCTTAGCTGTGTTAACTCATATTCATATCTGACAACAAATTGCATGGCTGGTAAAACATACAACTGACATGTCTACTTGGAACCTGGGTTTTCTCCAGGATGTCAAATGATAATTTGTGTGGGAATTAAGTGGAGTTTAAGGGATTCAGACACACAGCATCAGCTTATCCTCCATATTGCCTTCTGTGCCTGCTGGCGACTGTAAAAGACCGTAAAAAAGCGCCTGATGCATTGATTTTTGCTGGGAGTGGGGGGCAGTCAACTCATTCCTGCTTGCTACAATATAGCTGTTGATGACCAAAATGACCCTGAAGCCACCGGAAAATGTTCCCGTGCTCCTGATTGGTAGTCTGCCGCTGTTTGTCACAGTGCGCAGCGGTCAAAGTTCAAATTAGTTGAACTCTCAGCGCGCTGCGGGTGAGCCACATCGTTGCTTTGGCCAGCATGCCAACAAGCCATCGGCGCAGTAACAAACCAGTGGTGCGCAGTGCAAACCATTTTAAAGTATGGATTTCACAGCGTCAATGTTCCATCATGTTTGAAAAACCGATTATGTTGATAGATATGAAAAAAACTCCCTTCAGAGCCACAGAAGGGACATAAAGATTACAAACAAATAAGGCAAATAACTGTTTTCAATACGATGAGTTGACGTTTGAAATTAGCAGAGTTCCCCTTTAAGGTCTCTCATGAAAATGAGATTAAGGTACTTCCTATCTAAATAAAATCCCTTCACCAGACAGGAAAAGAGAAACACCGTCAGTGTTGATGGTGTTTGTTGATTGTCCAAGGTATGTATGTGTGTTTAGGGTTCACGCCTGGATGTACTGTTTTGGACATGTTTTTTTTTTTTAAATCATTCCTGGCACTCTGTGAATGGTCTCAGAATTTCCATTTCAGAAGACGTATTTTCCTTGGCAAGAGCAGCAAGTGAAGTCTTTTGGATGCTTCTGGGACATTTTTGAACGGGGCTCAAGAGAGCAGAGAGCTACTACCTCCTTGCTCATAAAAGCGTGGACTTCTCCGACTGCAGACAAGCACAATGGCAATAAACTACAGCTTATACACCCTACCCTGTTTAAAAAAGAGAGAGAGAGAGGGGAAAAAAGTTCCCTTTAGGGTTAAAACCCCCTCAAAGATGCACTCAACTGATGCCTTTTACCTCAAAACACCCCGCCCATTTCCTCTTCGAATAAATCAGTTCCACAGAGGAAAAACACAGCTTGCTTTATGTACACAGTTATTAATAGACAGAACACACTCATCATGTGTTGGATGATTTATTTCTGGCACATATTGTGAAACTTGGGGAACTTATCAGCTCCTTATCAATTTAAAGGAAAAACTCAGAGACAGGATGAATACATAATGATTTTAGAAATAAAAGGTAAATGGGCACATTAAGGTTGTCAGCAGCAACAAAACAGAGCGATTACAGAGGTGTCACCTAATGGCTAATCCTTGTATGATTATTCTTGAAATTAAGAGTAAAAACGATATCACTGAGATGCTGCCTATCAAAAAAAAAATGATGTGTATTAAAAAAAATTTTCATAAAACCGAATACCAAATAAAGCCATGTGACAAATTGGGTCCAGGGTGCACCCTGCCTCTCGCCCCATGGCACCTGGGATAGGGTCCAGCCCCCACAAAACACTGAATTGGATTTTGGATGGTTGGATGCACGGATGTGTGGAAAATCAAATACAGAGTAGCCTGAGACAGCTCCAGAGATAGACACCCAAAGCATGTGAACAGGTTGACTGCGCCTAGCAAAGGATGAGTATTGATTTCATTGATCCAAGTGTCATAATGGTTACACCCAGCTTCAAGAAAAGCTCCAATTTGAAATTCCCCATAAAAGTCGTCGTGTTCCAAATTAAATTTAAAAAGAAAAACCTGCGCTCTGGCGACTTTGTGCGGTGTAAAGTTAAAGAAGCAACAGCAGTACCCGTGATATAAATCATTTGAAGACTTCAAATTAAATTCTTAGAAATCAGTGTAATGACGTCTGAAATTATGGAAACACTGCCATGTGTGAGAGAGAGCCACAGAGCAGTGAACTCATAGTGTTCCTCCCTGAGCCAGGCAGCTCAGCACCTGAGAGGAAACCGGCTCCATTTATAGAGTGGATGCCCATGTAAATACACAAACAACACACAGACACAGAGTCACACACTAGTAAGGCCCACGGAAGTTCCCATATTCTGGTGAATTGCCCTTGGGTCCTTGCTATTTCTGCCAGGGGCAGGGGGATCCTGTGTCAGTAATCCTGTCATGATGAGGGGGATGAGGTCGCCGGATGCAGCTCAAGTACGCTGCCTTCACCAGCACACACGCACACAGGCAGAATAATTTGTAACGACCACGACATACAGCAAGTCAGTTATGAGTGTGGTTACAATAACAAATCTGCGGTTCACAATAAAATTTCCTCAAGGTAATGAGAAGATGTCGCAGACCGGCACTGACACATGCTTTATTTAATCAAGTGAAACTTATCAAATTAAACCAAAGAGTCGACAGACCAAAGCAAGTTGCACAAGTAATAACACTTTAGCCAGATATTTCCCTAGTGCCTCTTGTTTAATGAGTCAAATGGTCAAAATATGGTTACAACAGGGCAAAAGGGAAATCTTTTATCTTTTTTTTTTTTCAGTGACTTTTTTCATTGTGAAAGATCCCCACCTCCACCATTACCACCTCCGTCCCTTCTAGGTCTTGTGAAACTGTGGGAAATGAAGAAGCTGTTTATTCTGAGAGGAAACACTCAAAGCGAAAAGAAGAGTCGGTCGCTGTCTGGTTTGTCTGTGTCTCTGTCTGTGTCTCAAATGCACTTCTTATAAAGCTGACTTCCTGAGCCCCTTTTCTGATCTACAATCTGGCTCGCAGACACTCACAAACCTCGTGACCTCTGCCTGCACCCACCGTGAACCATATTTATCTTAGATTCAGAGGCAGACACGCATGCACATAAACTCTGCAGCTCTGCCCATGAAAGAAGAATATGGATGCCCATTCAACACAAACAGCCACCCACACACACCTACAGTGTATGCACACACAAGCCGTGCACAAATACACACACACTCCTCCACATTGCTCCAGAGAGAGGTAAACAGAAGAGTCTGACATCCTCTTGCATCATGTGCCTCAAATGCAGCAGAGAAACAGCTAAACAAGCTGTGACCGTAACAGCGCTAAAGTGAGGTGGCATTACTCAAGCAAGCTCCGACTCCCAAGTCAAAGCAATTTGTGACACCATTCTAGACTATTTATGTCCAATTGAAGGTCATTTTGATGAAATCGTGAGAAAGAATAAGTTAAATGTTCAGTATGAAAGCTGGATCGAGGTTGGTGCTAAGGAAACCACAAATAGACACCACAAAACAGCTCCTGAAGAGATAGTTTACTATGAGGTCTTCTTGCTTCAGCATAATCCGCTGACCTCTCAGAAACACCGTACACATGCATACACACTCACTCACCTCAGTAAATGCAGCACGGTCAGTGGCTGTGCATCTAAAATAGCCTCTGACACAAAAACCTCACTTGTACCAAAGGAGGGGGAGGTGGAGCCAAGCAAACCAGGGTAAACGTGTGGAGCACTTGGCTTAGCCTTTCAGGAAGATACTCTAATATTCTGTGTATGTTTATACCACCATACGGCTAAACTGTACACGAGAGTGAGATACTGTGAGGCTGGTTGACTGCAGTGGATCAATATAAGATGCACTCGGTGCCTCTGTACCAGTCTCTTATTTACTTTCAGTTCACAGGTCCTTGGTTGAGGTGACCACACTGCGGTACTTACTAATCATCTCGAAAAGGCCGAACAGCATCGCGGGCACATTTCTGTACAGCATTCACCGTGAATAAAAAATGAAAAACCGGTGAATATATTTTTATTGATGCTTTACAGTGGGAGGCCGCCATAGAAGGGAAATATAAAGCGTTCTCAGTGTTGTAAAGGTGTTAAGCAAGTGAACCTTGTGGTATTTTGCCATTTCTCAGCGCTCGTGAAGAAGTTATAGCTGCTTTCAACATGTTGAAAATGAGTGTAAGGGTGAAACCCTGCTCTAATTTCCCACACTGAACTAATGGATTAGTTCAGTACCCTCACAAAAAAGCAACAAAAAAAATCCTTTCCATCAACTCTACCACCACTAACCACCCACATGTTTACCACCCCCACCCACTCTCACCTGCCCGAAGGGATGCCAGCACACTCGACCCTAATGGCGAATTCTTTGTGTAGGCTACTGTCTCTTATCCCCTAGGCTCTGGTAGCGTATGTGTGTGTACTTGTGTTCCAACATGTATGTCTGAATGTGATTCCCCTTCCCCCAACATATGCACTGTGTACATACTGCTCCCAATGGCCTGTCTTCCAAATGCATCACAGCACACGTGCATTCTCAAAAAGATCGACCTAGATGTTGTACAATAACTGTACAATGCAAGCATGCCAAGGCACCAATACAGTGACTCATCTACTACTGTATCTACTGTAAACAACTCATGTAGAAATAATATCATCTCAAACAGTGAAACACACACTCTTATTTTTTTTTCACTTGTCTTCCTTTGCCCTTTTTTCTCACTCGCCATCTCTTACATCCAAACAGCGGCCTGCATGCAGGCATATATGCGAGCGCACGGGCAATTTTCTCGTGGCTTTTTTTTAATAGCCTTTGCAGAGTCCTCCTGATGCAGCTTCACAAAGTGTCGCGACTATCTAACCCTACTTTTTGCTGACACAACCAAATCCACCCCAACGCACAGCACAACGGACTAGGGATGGGTATCGAAAACCGGTTCTTGTTGAGAACCGGTTCCCACTGTTTCAATTCCTTGGAATCGTTTGCCACTTTTAAAAACGATTCCCTTATCGATTCCAGTCGCCCCGAATGACGTCATCACGTTGAGTAGCGTCTTTTACCCAGTAGGAAACACGGCGCCTGAGCGGCACAAACGCTCAAAAGTTTGGTTACACTTTATGAGAAAGGATGACAACAGGGCAACGTGCAATACTTGCAAAGTAGAGATTTCATCAAAGGGAGGAAACACTATGAACATGCAAAAGCATTTGCTCAAAAAACACGCGATTGCTTTCAACGAATGTCGTGTTTTTGATCCGCTCCGGACTAGCGAAGCTCAACCCAGCAGCAGCGGTAGCGTTTCCACGTCCTCTCCCGTTAATACTGCAGGTAACTAATCAATTAGCATTGCATATTATGTTAGCGCGATTTACCTTATTACAAAACCTGCTATTACTGTGCGTTGCATTTAGATAACCATGATGAGAGAGACAGAGTCTGGCTGGCTCAGATGCTGGCAGTTGTCGCTGCAGTCTACCGGTAGCATCTCCTTTCAGGCCAGGATAGACGAATGTCACCGAGCAGTGTCTAAGTTTGTGGTCAAAGGCTTCCACCCATTTGCCACAGCACATGCCCTCGATTTCACTTTGGTAAGTGAATGTGTTTAATTGTAGGCAGGACATTACTGGATATTCTTGTGTAATTGCTACAGAATAATTTATGTTAAACTTTGTTATTGCTACAGGAGAATATTTATTTTATTATTTTACATATACATTTTTTTTCCTGGGGACCCTGTGACACCCCATTGAAGAGCCGTAGGCTGTGGCTCTCTTAAGATCTCACTGTTGGGTTTGTAAGGCCATGTTACTCCTAAATTTCTATCTTGTTCAAAGAGAAGATATAAAACAAAGTTCTGAGCTAATTGACCTTAGTGTTCTCCTTTAAAAAAAAAAAAAAGAATCGATAAGAGAATCGATAAGGAATCGAATCGTTAAACAGAATCGAAAATGGAATCGGAATCGTTAAAATCTTATCAATACCCATCCCTACAACGGACCAAGCAAAACATTCCAACACACTGACACTTATTACATCAAATGCGTGCAGCTATTTTCGCTCACCGAGTTTTTCCCCTTGGTTTGACCCATTCCAGCTCTCCAATAACACTCAATAAAAGCCAGCAGCTGTGTTTACCTCTATTACTCATCTACTCACGCCTTCACTTCGATTACTGCTCCTCTCTTTTTAAGCCGACGCTGTGCCATGTTGATACCTGGCTGAAGCAGCTAATTGAGTAGAGCTATGGCCTGTAGTAGGAGCCTAAATTCAGCTGTGTAGAAATGCCACAGCCCTCCAAATGGATTCCACATGCTGTTTACATAATTTCGTTTCCTAACAGTTGACCTACAGTACAACTGGAAACAAAGTTCACAGTGATCCACGCAGCATCCTTACACAGGTCTGTAGAAACCATCTGCATGGAGGATAGAGAGAAGCAACTCCCAAAAGATTCTGTGAAGGGGAAAGTCTCAGAAATGATCCAAAACAGACTGAAAATGCTGACTTTGAATACTCTCCCATCCTTCTTTCTTGGCTTCCTTCCTTTTCTTCTCTCCTCCTTTAACCAGCCATATTTGGCTAAAATCAATCGCACGCTAGTTTGAAAGAGGAAACGTCATCGCCTATAGACGGGCCTTCCACTGACATACCTTTCTATCCTAGCCATGGAAACATGTCGAGCGACCTCAAATCAGAGTCTGGGGGCAAGCTCTGCAACATGAGTCACTTCCAGTAAGCAGTGAGTGTGCTGCTCTAGCGATTGTGTCATTACTCAAAAGGAAAAAAGAAAAAAAAAACTTGGATCAATACACCGGTCAGACATCATTTGAAAAAATCTGCCTGTCTTAATACGTTTTTTGCTCTATCAAAATAAAAACTTGGTTCCCCACGATAGCTTTAACAATAGGAGACTCCTTATAAGTATACAACCAGGGATGAGGTTAACAATGCTTAAAATGATCTTGGACAAGCTGGAATCTTTCATGTTAGATTGTAGAGCCTTCTGATTTTTTTTCTTCACTATTTATACTATCAACCTCAGAGTCCCTGGCTGTTGCACAATACTTTCCGTGCTTTCTCTCTCCCTCTCTCTCTCTCACCCCTCTCTTTCTGCTCACTAAACACACATGCTCTTGCACTCTGTGTACACCCTTAACTTAATTTGGTAAACAAACGGGGGCTGGACACTCGGGTCGAAGGTTGAATCCACAAGAGAATGTGCAAAGGGAAAGAACATTTTGTCATTTCTAGGATTATGAAATACCAGTATAGGGACTTCAGCTCACTAACATCACCTACAGATGTTTCTTTTTGTTTTTTAATGTCGCTCACAGTAAGTTCACGACAGCCACCGCTGGATGAACGACGAAGCGACACAACGATTCCTTTCTCTTTCCTTTAATTGAATCAGCTTTTGCGTTTTCTTTTTTGGCTCACATGATAGTTTGATGTAAGAAGGTGCCAACATATCCTGGATTGAGAGCTCGAGAGATGAGAAGCAATTTTCGGAAACTGGATCTGTATGTTATATATTGGGTCCATACTCTAACCTCTCTAATTTTCCTCTCACCCTGGCCTTGGATTACAGTAGAGACCCACATTAATCCAGCCATATAGTGCGCTGCAGTCTATCTGCAATCAGTGCTGATACACTCCATAACACCCACTTGGATCAATGAGCAGTCAGTCAATATGGCAGCAGTTAACCCAGTTTATTAGCCCTAATGCAGGAAATTTCATCTTCTTAAATACAAATTTGAGCCTATGTGTTGTTAGCATGAACAAACCAGAGCAAAGCACATCTTCCTGAAAGATTTGATCTGTCAACAAGCAGCCAATTTGTGCGTCCTGATACGTGGCTGACAGAGGTTGCCTTTAAAGGGGGGAATCCTGCGGAGCAATTAAATATCCTGGGCAGAGCGGTGTTGATGGACAGATAGAGTCTATCCGTTGGTGATTGGCTTTTTAATTGAGTCCCCCCCACCTGTACCGATCCTTATCGTAAGCCTTTGGACCATGTCTTGGGGTGGGGGTTGAGCTACTGAAGGAATCAGATTGGCAGCACCAGCTTTATACAGTTGTGGAGGAAAACAGCAAGACGTGTGAGACATCAAATCGTTCATGTCAATGTTGGCATAGTCGGTGTGCTCTCAAGATTTGCATTCTATTTGTGACAGCAGCGGTGGGTTTCAGGGGTTGGGTGCGCTCAAAAGCAGGCACAGGTATGCTAAAGAATACCATTTATAAATGCAAATGTTTAACCTGACATGTTGAGCATTTTAATCAGCTGCCTCTCCAGTGTTTCTTTCACCTACCACAATTGGATGGGCTCCAACTGTAGTAGTGACACATGCAGCAGTCTCCAAATACTGCAGGTCTCAGTAAAAGTGGCTCTCCAACTTACAGTGGATCTCCAGATCTCCCCATACCAATATGGGCAGCTGCCATCCAAGATGATGCCCGGGATGAGAGCAAAGCAGCTGAATAATTTTGCCAGCACAGCAGTAAACCAGCAAAGCATGACACAGGAAGGATGGGGCTAGGTGGTTAGTAACAACTGAACCTTTAAAATAAGAGCGAGATGATTGTCCACTTGCACAATAATGATGTATATCGTCCTTTCAGACAGACGATAAGAATCACAAAAATGCTAAAATGAGTCATGAGACATTAAAATATCTGTACAGCCTGCCGATATCTATGTAAAGTCTATTTGTGGGAAAACCTGATGCTTCAAGCAAAAAACTAGAAAATAAAAAAATAAGGAAACACCCCAAAACAAAATAAGTCAATTTTCAGAGCATTCTGCAAGTTGCAAGAGTTATGCTTGCTGTCCTTCAGAAGCAAATGTCAAAGATGAATAAAAAAAAGTACATACAGCGATGGGTGGATGGATGATTAAAGTAAATTTGAACACCGAAGACAAGTGTCAGTTCCCAGTTTTTTAACGGACAGCCACTGCCATCATTGTTCTTGAACTCTTAGTTATTACTATAAACAGGGCATTGAAGAGACACCAATATATCCACTGTAATCATTTTTCCAGCTAGTTTCATGGAGAACCAGAGGGTCTCCAGATCATAGACTGGACAGAATTACAGTCCTTGCTTTTTGCCTGCTGGGGTCTCCAGTCCATCAAAGGTCTAACAAAAAGACCCTAACAGCCTTTCACACTCACGCTCACCTGTACAACCGACTTTGAAATCAACACTTATATCAAGCATCTTTTTGGACTGTGGGAAGATACAGAGCATCTGGAGAAAACCCATGAAGTCACAGACAGAATACGCAAGATCGAGACAGAAAGGACACCGACAGGTTCAAGCCCAAACTTTCTTGCTGTGACGCAAAAGTGCTAAACAGTCATTTTGAACCCAAACCATGACCTTTTACTAACCCACTCATTTTTTCTAGCTAAACATACATCCTCACAGTAAGCCACAAACAGCAACATCCTTTCGATACTGCTGTCAAACCAGCTAGTGCAGGTTGCATGTTGCTTTAGGGTAAACATTAAAAATATATACACTAACTGGTCAACATTTCTTTTTCTTCTTCTTTTTTTGTTACTGCTATCTGAATGTCTGGATTAAGTCACAAGGAACACTGACCTGTTTTATCATGTAAAGTGACCTTTACATGATAAACATTCAGACAGGTCATTTAACTCTTCTGTTATCATCCAAATGTACTACAGTTCATTTGAACTGTTCTCAGTTCACCGCATTATTATATGCTACACTGAAGTGAGTAGTGTTGTCAGTGAAGTTAATACTTTAGCAGTCAATGAAGTCATTTTTACAGAAATACAGGCTCTGACTGTGTTTCAGCAAGAAGATGGTCTTGATTAAGACAATATATCACATGCACTGTGCAGGCTTCCCTTACATGCAGGCAGCAGTAGCATGATCAAATACAGAATGTACAAAGGCTTCTAGCATCAGCAGCAAAGTGGGCATGTGATGAAGACTTCGGGACCTGGACTGCAAAGTCTCTGTTTTCCTCAGTCCACACTAAAACACAGTGCTTGAATTTTCTACACTGCTTCATAATCCAGGCGTACTGTGAACGCTGGGTAAAGACACAGCAAAAGTTATGCATTTTAAAATGTTAACCAGTTATTGTGGCCATTGCCTCAGGGATTATCCAGCTTAAAGACTTTCTGTTGAAGACCTGTTCATACATACACTGAACCCCCTAATTATAGCTACATTATCTAGCGCTTACAATGGCACTCTGACCACAGATGTGGTTCAGTGCTACAGTAATTAACCTTAAAGAGTTTATTTTCAAATTTCTTTCCAGATCATAAATACTGTTATCACAAATAAGCCTTCAGATCCGTGACATTCCAGACTTACGTGATTTGGATGATCAAGACGTGCAGATGTTTGTGTGCTGTAAAGAGACACTTTCAGGCATCTAATGTGATTCCTTGCCGTGTACACACAGTGTCGAAAGTCTGCTCTACATGTGTGATATCAGCCTGCTTATTCGTGCACAGGCAGAAGGCCTTATTGTACATGGATTTAAGCGATACTTTAAATGGGCACTAATCTCCCTCGCTCAACACCAAGGAGCTGCAGAGCTGCAGGGGGTCTCATCCTCACACATCCACACACACACATATATATGCCCACACCTTCCCTTCCTCTTTCTTTCAGATATGTGTATATACATATACACATATATATATATATATATACATATATACATATATATATATATATATATATACATATATATATATATATATATATATATATATATATATATATATATATATATATATATATATATATATATATATATATATATATATATATATATATATATATATATAAAACACCCAGCACGCCCCTGCGGGCGGTTTATCCTTCAAGCTCGGGTCCTCTACCAGAGGCCTGGGAGCTTGAGGGTCCTGCGCAGTATCTTAGCTGTTCCCAGGACTGCGCTCTTCTGGACAGAGATCTCCGATGTTGTTCCCGGGATCTGCTGGAGCCACTCGCCTAGCTTGGGAGTCACCGCACCTAGTGCTCCGATTACCACGGGGACCACCGTTACCTTCACCCTCCACATCCTCTCGAGCTCTTCTCTGAGCCCTTGGTATTTCTCCAGCTTCTCGTGTTCCTTCTTCCTGATATTGCTGTCATTCGGAACCGCTACATCGATCACTACGGCCGTCTTCTTCTGTTTGTCTACCACCACTATGTCCGGTTGGTTAGCCACCACCATTTTGTCCGTCTGTATCTGGAAGTCCCACAGGATCTTAGCTCGGTCATTCTTCACCACCCTTGGGGGCATCTCCCATTTTGACCTCGGGACTTCCAGGTTATACTCGGCACAGATGTTCCTGTACACTATGCCGGCCACTTGGTTATGGCGTTCCATGTATGCCTTGCCTGCTAGCATCTTGCACCCTGCTGTTATGTGCTGGATTGTCTCTGGGGCATCTTTACACAGCCTGCACCTGGGGTCTTGCCTGGTGTGATAGACCCCAGCCTCTATGGATCTACTCAGAGCTTGTTCTTGTGCTGCCATGATTAGTGCCTCTGTGCTGTCTTTCAGTCCAGCTTTGTCCAGCCACTGGTAGGATTTCTGGATATCAGCCACCTCCTCTATCTGCCGGTGGTACATACCGTGCAGGGGCCTGTCCTTCCATGATGGTTCCTCGTTTCCCTCCTCTTTCTTGGGTTTCTGCTGCCTGAGGTATTCACTGAGCACTCGGTCAGTTGGGGCCATCTTCCCAATGTATTCTTGGATGTTCGTTGTCTCATCCTGGACTGTGGTGCTGACACTCACCAGTCCCCGGCCCCCCTTCCTTCCGCTTAGCGTACAGCCTCAGGGTGCTGGACTTGGGGTGAAACCCTCCATGCATGGTAAGGAGCTTTCTTGTCTTTATGTCAGTGGCTTCTATCAGTGGCCAGCCTATTACCCCAGCAGGGTACCTGATCACGGGTATGACGGGTATATATATATATATATATATATATATATATATATATATATATATATATATATATATATATATATACACATATATATATATGGACAGAGAGAGAGACCCCGGACGCATAGTTAAAGGCAAGGTAGGGCCTCTCCACATCGCTAGGGTAAAGTCACACAGGTCAGTGCTTAGTTTCCACATCAAACCCAAGAGCAGAGGCCAGAGTCTCTACCACCCCCATCCCCACCACCACCTTTCTCTCTCCTTCCCTCCCACTCTCTCCACACACATACTCCCCCCTCCTCCTCGTCCTCCCCCTCTCTGGATGTACAAATGCCTTTGCTGTCAGCTCTGCCCTGGTCCCCTGTAATTGAAAATAACAGCCAAGGGCCAGCCCCCGGCCACTCTCTCCAGCCTGGTGGCTCTCTGCCCCTGTGACAGCCACCCATCAATACCAATGACTATTACCCTGGAAGTGAGAGCGCTGGCGATGACATCCAAGACACCACCCCTGCAACACTCCCACACACACACACACACACACACACACACACACACACACACACACTCATATATACACACACCCGAGTGTCCTTCCTCCGCTATCCAACCCTCCCAATGTTTAACCCATTCCTAACAGCCTCGTTCCTCTGTTTCTAAGCTGCTACAGTAGACAAACAAGCCCGTCTCTCTCTTTCACACACAGACACACACACACACACACACACACACCATAACGCTGCACACAAATGCACACCCACACGCACACAACTCTCTTAAGACATGCACGAAACTCTGACAAGCAGCAAACTTTTTTTTCCACTGAGAAGTGCCGAGAGTTTTTGCAGCGCAGTCACACTCACATCCCCCACTAAGACATTCAGTCAGTGTTATTCTACAACACTCCTTCACTGATAAGCAGATATGTTTGAAGTTGCATTGGACTTGTGAGAGATAAGAGACTTGAAACACAGGAGGTGCCTGCGCTGCAAAAGTGTGGATGCTGCCCATGTCCCCGGTTGTCCCGAGTATATAAAAATCAGCTCTCTTTTTGTTTGGCCTCTTTTATGACAGCTTATTAATTGACACTGACAATAAAGAGTTGTCCAGTCAGCTACATGCGGGATCTCTTGTCTCCCCCCCCCCCACTACCTTCTCTACTGTCAAACACCAAACACAATACTATAGGTGATCTGAGTTGTCATTTGCTTTGACAGAGCAATGACAGCTGGACGAAACGCATTGAACACAAGCACAAAGCCCAGCAACGTGACAAATGAAGCACATAGCAGCAGCCAGCAGAGGAACAGGACAAGAAAATTGCACAGACCTTGTCAGAAGCTGCAGAGCCGTGGAGACTAGGAGACTGTTTTCCTTTCTACAGTCCTCTCTGTCTCGTCTCCTCCTCTCCTCTTCTCTCCTCTCACTCTGCGCGTATGTACGTGTGTATGTGTGTGAGTGAGTGTGTGTGCGATAATGTGTGTGAGTGTGAGTGAGTGTATGTGAGTGAGCAGCTCCCTCCCCTTCTGCCTCTCAGCTGCTCGGCTCAGGCAGTTCTCAGGAAATGAATGAGAGCGCACAGAGAACTGTTGTACTTGCAAATGACTTACCCCGAGTCACATGATCCGCTAAATGTAGGGTGGGCCGGTGGGTGGAGGCTTCATAAGCAAAAGGGAAGACAATATACTCTAAGCTTTAACAGCATGCATCGAATTACATGGGGCCCCTCAGGGGAGGTTTCCGACGCGTCCGCTCTAAACCAGTCCAAACTCCCTCCAGTGCACACCTCCCGGAGCGCAGCGGAGAGTCCTGGGCTGGGGTGAGCACCGGAGCACCTCCCCGTTTAAAGGGGACGGAAACGAAGGGGGTAACAGTGCATTAGTTCAACTTGTTTTATTCGCAATGCATCAGTTTGGGTTGTGATAATTAAAAGGACAAAGTTTTTACACGCGCGTCTAGTAATTACACCCACGGATACAGTAATTATAAATACAAATGAACCGATGTGGTCAGTGAACCGATTTGTGAATAGAAAAACGAACTAGTGAACATTTAGTTTAATTTT
Source organism: Rhamphochromis longiceps (assembly GCF_057381845.1). Taxonomy (NCBI): domain Eukaryota; kingdom Metazoa; phylum Chordata; class Actinopteri; order Cichliformes; family Cichlidae; genus Rhamphochromis; species Rhamphochromis longiceps. Next base: position 16,967,503 of record NC_140572.1, read on the forward strand.
AAATCTCATCCAAGAGCAAGGAAAAACAGCAAAATCACATGAGAATTTTTCGTTCTTCTCTTATTCAGTGACGATCAGTGTCTCAAGGGAATAACTGGCAGATTAATACATGAACACGAACATTTATTGATGCAAAAATGACTTAAATCCTTAATCTTCATAAATCAGAATTGTGACTGAAAAAATATTGCAGTGTAGAATACTTTGCTTCTCATCATTAAAGCATATGTCCTATTATTTATTTATTTTTATTGTACTTACTACTTATACTTATTGCATTTATTGCACTTATTAGCATAATAAAGCCTAAAAATCTATTTTAAAAAGTCAAATAAATGCATATATATATATATATATATATATATATATATATATATATATATATATAGAGAGAGAGAGAGAGAGAGAGAGAGAGAGAGAGAGAGAGAGAGAGAGAGATCAGTGCTTTGAATGATCACCGGTATTGATTACTTCCACTATTTATTCATTAACAGTTTAATGTCATGAAATAGTAATTAATGCTTAATTAATGCTACCCTTGTTGTGCATCCATATATATATATATTCGCTTATTAAAATAATCTAAATAAATAAATAAATGAAGTGACCATCCAGATTATTAACGATAATTTTCTTGTTGATTCAAGTATCACTTTATCAAATCAATGTTCCACTTTAACCAACTGAATTCATAAAATCTCACAAGACATGTGCACGCACAGTGTAAGACTGTTTTAAAGCACCCCTGTTTCCCTCGTCTTTTGGGGATTATACTATCTGCAAGTAAAACACAAAAGGCATTTCTGCCCTCGCTTAAAGTGAAAAGATTTGGATAACATGCAGGAATATAATAAGCAGCTAAGCCACTGTAACCACGTCAGTTTTGCTCTTGGTATAACTGAGCTTAATGAAAGGTATCTCTGTGGTATGAGCGGCTGATGCTCATACCCCTCAGACCCACTCCCCTGAGAGCTCTAATTAAGGTAAAGGAAGCAGACTCATCTGCATGGCTGATGGCGCTCATGCCACTTTACATGGTGCCAGCTTTATCGTGGAGCTGACTGAAAGAGCCAGAGATGATAAAGAACGAGAGAGAGAGCGTTGAAAAAAAGACTCTTTACTTTAGTACAGTGATCCAACTGCAACCCACTTAATATTCATTCTGTTTCACTTCAGATACTGTATGTCCTCTGTTTGCAATCAATGGAGGATAAAATGGCTGGATGGATATGAGAGGATGGAATGAAATGGATGGAGAGAAAGAAAGACTGGACTAATAAGGTTGAGTAGGCTGGATAAAGGGATGGCCTGGGTGTGCTATATGGGTGAATTCTGTGGCTGTCTCCTATTGGAGGGGTTGGTTGAATGAATAAAGAGAGATGGGACGGTGTGGCACTGACGTAAAATGTAGCCGTATATAATCTCAGGCTGCAGACCTGCTCTTCTTATCTCTGCAATGACTTTTTCCATCAGTTGTACAAGTGCTTTATATGTTCTTATCCAGAGATAATACAGCCTATTGAAATCATGGTTAAACCTGTTGGGGTTGATGCTATTTTTACTTAAAGTACCCTAATGATTATAAGTGACTTACAATGTATTTAGTGTTGTCAAAAAGCATAGCTACATATCAATTATGCAATTCTCTAGTCTAGTTACATACTTTCTGACATTCAAAGTATAAGCATGCGAAAACATGCATGTATGGTGAAAACATTAAGTATTGTGTCTTTTTCTGGATAACAGCAATGACACGCTGTTATCCAGAAACCCAACTGGGAAATTATCAAGTTTAAAGATACGGTTGTATTTAAGGTCAATGCAACAAGTGTTGCAAAACACAACTAAAATCCCTCTAGTGTTAGACTATCTCATTACCTGTCACACATTCAATGACCTTGTGCCATGTTTTACGACAGACTAATGGCTGTTCATCTTCTTGATTACACTGACACATGAGAATGGTCAGCTACAGATTCATGTGACGTTGCCAATCTCAGAGATAAATTTATGTGATGAGCGAGCTGGCTATTAGGTGCTTTGAAGGCCCTCCGTGTGTGATGGAACACTAATGTAACATCAGCCGTAAGGCCCGGCGATGATCCTTATAATGACGTCCCGAGGAGCTATTTCAAATGAAATCCTTGCTCTGTAACTGCTGCCCCAGGAGTCCTGGCATGTGTTCAAGGAAAGACGGCAGAGTGGAGCGCACACAGGCGCTCCGAAGGAGGAGGAAGGAGGTGGAGTGTGGATGGAAGAGAGGAAGAGCAAGGGGAGAGAGGATGATGGGAGATGGTCTGAGGGACGCTTGCGGGGAGGGGGTGGGATGAATCAGGCACGCAAAGGGAGGTGTGCGAAGGAGGCCTGGCGCTTGATTCGGGAATCTCAGTTCCATCGTGGTGCCCCAGCAGAGCTTGTTAAACACCTGAGACGCGAAAAGCTCTCCCAAGGCTACGCCAGCTCTAGACAGGTTGCTAACGTGTCACCCTCGGGTGGGATCAGTTCAAAGAAGGCGTGGGTGTCTGGGGGATCATTTATGCAGCATAATAAGCAGTAAGACATCAAGAAGAACATTATGATTGCACTCCTCTCCCTTGCATCATCTGACCCAATCTCATCAAATTATTGTAACACCATTCATCATTTAGTCACACACTACAAAATGTCTACACTGAGGGGGCGGGCGATCTCAGCGTGCAGAGGAAGCCTGGAAAAAAAAAATCTGTGCGTGTTGTGAAATGCTACAAGTGAGGGATGTGATGCTCTCCTCCTGTTCTCCCTGGCTAAACTTTAGACTCTGGACTCAAAAGATCAGTCGTGTCAGATGAAGAAATAGGGAGCAAAGAAGCTAAAGTCAACCTGTTACAGCGCAGTAAAGCGGGAAGGAATGGGGAAGGGGATGAGGGTTGCTGAGAGGATAATAATAAATACTACAAAGCCACAAAGACACATTCCTTTCACTTACTTTCGTTTCTTTTCCTTTTGACTCAGAGAACACTGTAAAATATAACTTCTACCCCATTTTAAAATATTTCACCGTGGATTTGAAAAGCATAATGAACACAGGCACAAATAAGAAATATGTGATAAAAAAGAGTAATTGTGAGAAGACTCCAAGTAGAAGAATCAGCTTGAAACCTTGAAACTGGAATGGTCAAAAATACATATTCATGCTGTCAGACAGCCACGGTTTGTAAGTGCTCACCTCTGGAGCCTGTCTTTATCCCCTGCAGACCCACGCTGTTCCCACTGTGAATACTCAACACAAATGGGCTACACAAAATGACAAGCGCTTGCTCTCAGCTTCACGAATCAAGGTTTTCTCTCCTCCAAAATGAAATTGAAGCAGTACATTGGGCCGGCCTATTTGTCTGCTTGCCACAGTACTCGCACAGTGTTGTCAATTTTGACAAAAGTTTGGCGACTGATGCATGTGTGATGAAAAATATTCATATTTGAGTATGGTACTGTTAATCTACATTACACAATAGCTTGTACACATGTTAGAACAGCAGAGAAAATACTGCATTTCACACCTGCACACAACCTTGTTCTCAATTCAACCACAGTAGCATTTCACAGTATGGAGCTGTGCTAACTGCTCCCTTGCTAGATCTGTAAAATATCATGCATTATTGTTTCTTGCAGTATACTGTGAGAATATAGAAACATTAAAACCTTTAACCTAAAATAATACATGTTAGAGTCAGCTGTGTTCAGTAATTGGATTTTTTTTTTTGGTTGTGACAATAGCAATAAAAACATTAATGGATATGTCAATAACATATTTGTCATTTAATGCACAGCAGCTGCTTGTATACATCAAAACATTGATAAATATAGGGATTGTTATCCCTTTGTCACCAATGCATGTGTTTGATGTATTTCATTCATAAGTTTGCATGCTATCTATCACATATGACACATTTATTTATCACACATTCTTAACATTTTATTAGGAAAATGCAAAATAGGTGCATAGGGATTGTTTTAAACATCTGCAAACACAGATGAAAATGTAGTATATGAGGAGAAATTAGGGTTTGTACAGTTCAAGATTTGTTTGTCATACAAGATTTTGTATGACTGCTGTCATTCTTCAACACAGCTTGAACTCGACCTTTCTTGTTATTTCTTAAAGTAGTCTTCAGGAATAGTTCTCCAGGCTTATTAAAGGACATTCAAAGCACTCCTTTGGATGTTGACTGCTTTTTTGTTCTGTTCTCTGTCAAGATGATCCCACACTGCTTAAATAATGTCGAGGTCCAGGCTCTGGGGAGCCCAATGCATGACTGATAATGTTCCAGTGTGTGCATTTTCTGTCCAGGTATGCTTTTACTACATTGGCAGCACGTTTGGTATCATTGCTGTGCTGTAAAAATGAAGCCATTGCCAATCAGATATATTCCAGATGGTATTGCATGGTTAATCAAAATCTGACGCTACATTTCTGCTTTCATAATTTTGAAAAGATCTCCATCACCGCTGGCTGAAATGTAGCCCCAAATCATAAAGTGTAGAGACTCACTGTTATACAGTTCCCTTGACTTCCTATTGCCAGTCATTTCAACCCAAAGTTTCAGATTTGCATAAATAACCTGTTGCCACTGATTTTCTGTCCGGTTCATGTGTGAAGAACACAAATGGGTTCTGCTGTAGATTGTTTTAGGCCTCCCATTTCTTCTTTTAGCACATTTTATCCAGTTTCCTCAACTTTCTGAAGGATACACTGCACACCGTTCTGAAATATGCCAAGTTTTTGGCTAATGGCCTTTTGGGAATTACCTTGTTATTGCAAAAATACTATTTTATGCCTGTCAAATTGTGTTATGTTTGGCATTTTTAATCGATTTAACTTAAGAAATGGGAAAAAATGATGTGTTTTTCTGACAGGCTGCTGGTAATAAAGTGCCCAAAGACACAATTTAAAATAAAAATGATCAGGTACAAGGACTAGACTGAAAATGTCATGCCCAAAACACTTTGAAAGACCTTCAGAAAGCCTGGAGAACAATAAGAAGACAAGAAAATCCAGCTCATTGGAAGAAAATTATAAATATATGAAGGGTGGCTCAAGACTTTAGCACAATATTCTATATGATATAGAATGTTAACCTGTCCCTTTCTGCAACCTGATGCAGTCCCAACAAACCAGACATGTTTGAATTATTGTTATAAAAAAAACAACAACAACCAAAAAAGGCTGTTTGGGGCATTTTTAAGTTGTCTTCTCTGTATTTTAGCTATAAGAGGTTTTTCAAAGCCCCAGTGTAATTTCTCTGACTTGTTTCAAAAGATTGCTGAATTTAAACACAGAAGGATGCCAACTAAGAGGTTAGATGTGGGAGTGGATGCAGTGCGTATAACTCGAGAGTATGTACAGTACTGTGCATAAGTGCGTGGCCAAGGTTTATGCCTGCACTGGGAACTCCACCCCCAAGCTCTTAAATGCATTGATCCAGGAGCTTGATTGCAATCACTGATGAAGAGTGTTATAAGGAGTAAATTATCGTGCGTTCATGTGCATCTATTGTTAGCTAGTTACAGTTTTTTCTGAATGCTTAAACCCTAACTGTGATTCCTGTAGCACAATCTCTAAAACTATTCAGACTTATAGCAAAACCACTCACTGAGTTTGCAAAACTAAAAGCACAAAAACTGCTTTGCACTCAGTTTGCAATTTTGTAACACACACTTTGCAAAACTGTAGGCACAATTCACTGCACAACACTCAATTACCAAATTTCCAACACACTCCTAGCAAAAGTATACACATGTATGGCTATCATTAACACTAATTTGCCAACTGTCTGGCACACTTTCACATGTGAAAACTTTTTTAGATAATTAGTTCACTTTGCAATCAGCCTAAGCACTATAATACAGGTAAGCTGTGTGTGCGGAGTACAATGGAGGGAGCAGAAAGAGTGAGAAGTAGAGGAGGCCGAGGAAGAGGACGTGGAGGTGAAGAAGTAGGACGAAGAGGACGACAAGGACAAGGAGGAGCAAGAGGAAGACGAGGAGGGGGGAGAGGAAGATGAGGAGGGGGGAGAGGAAGGGTAGGAAGAGTAAGAAATAGAATTGCTGATGACATCAGAGCTACAATACCCTGAGGGTAGCTGGCCAACGGGTCCAGCCTAACTCGAGCCGCTACACTGTAGCAAGTACCATAAGGACATCTTGAAATGAGAATCGGTTAGCACAGTCACTTCGCACAAAGATTTGTAGCACTGGCATATGCCAATGAGAAACACACCAATACCATTGATGTACAAATACTGAAATTGTTACTTTACAGAGTTGCTAGATGACCAGATGCTGGGGGCAGAGGAAGCATGTTCACTGCAGACCAAGTAACCCATATAGTCATTATGGCGATTGCAAATAATCCTATACTTGGAAATGAACACTTGTGTTTGTTTTGATGTGTTTGAATAAACACCAGTACTTGAAGTTTGGATCCCTCTATGCTTATGGATCTATGACAGAAGTATGAGCTCAAACTGACATAGCCTACCTTGTGCACAGAGAAAGCAAAGGCCAGATGTGTTTTGTATTCATACCATCAGTGTGCAGTTGGCGCATTGTGTGCTTAGTAGATGATGGCTTGTGTGTACTGTTTGATACGGAAACACCATTTTTACGAAGGTGTGAAGAGTTAATCTAGCTGTGTTTGCTTTTGCAAGAGAACTACAATGTTTTGATGATTGGGTGACAGGTTTTCTTATTTGTGTGAAGAGTTTTGCAAAATTAGCCAATAGTTACAAAAAATGTGCTTAAGCAATCAGAAAAAACTGTAATAAGTTCATTCAAAGCATGTTCAACTGCATGTTCTGGGACAATGGTTTGCTTTTTATTTTGTCAGAAAAGATACACAAGAAACCAGAAATGATTCCAAATAAGGCCCACAACTGGAAAATAATAAGTACCATTCATTTCAGTATTTGCTATTGCAGCAAGTGGAAAGGATCCTGCAAGCATGGTAAAGAAGGTAAGATAGTGTTACAGAAAGGAAGAGTAAGGAGAAAATGAGTACCAGTGACAAACCAAAAACAAAAAGGACAATAAACCAGAAATACAAGGAAAATGACAGTGAAAATGATAAATCCAGAAGAAAGGTAACAGAGAAACAGAGTGTTAGGACATCTGCTTGCTCAAGGGCCTCACTTGGTCTGGGTCTTATGCATGTGTGTGTGTTTTTCCAGGCGACCGTACACCTGCACAGACTGAGTGGGCTGGCTCAGTGGGCTGGCGTGGAGCTCCGTGGATCCCCCTCCAGGCCAGTTCTCTGTCAGGCCCTGCCAAGGTCAGCTGCCTGCCAGTGGGTGGGTGGGGGTGGCAGTGGCAGGGGGCAGGGAGGGGGAAGCTTCATCAGCATGGCCACCGGGGTTTCAGAACACTGTGTCTAATAGCAACCGCAATGCTTGCACACACAAGCACCCCTAGAATGAACTTTAACACCAATACAAGCAGATCCTGAGGAACACACGAGCACGAGTTGATAGGAACACATTCAAGGAAGTAGAAGAGATTTTTTTTACCCTGCAAATAAGATAAAACAAAAGAAACTATAGCTACAAAAACAAGGAAATAGTTTAGATTCGTTGACAAAGTAACTATATCTACTGAACTTAAGAGAATGAAAGGTTTGCTAGGAAAGTAACAAGGAGACCTGTGTGTTTTAAAACAGCAAGCTCTGTATTATGTCCATTCCACAGCTATCACTTACCTGGATCGTCTTACTGGGTGGCTAGAACCAGGGTGGAGTCTGTGATACTCAAGCCATCCTGAATACCTGACTCACTGATGCACAAATAAGAAGTTCAGCAAGTAATATAATGAAAAAATATACACTGTTGAAAACTTACAGCACTAACCCTGGTAAAAAGTTATCAACTAAGTATTGAAAAATATCTTTACATTACTATAAAAATGATTGGACTATATTAGATGATGCATTTTTCAAACAAAGCAATAAAAAGAAAGAAAGAAAGAAACCAGGACTGATTGATTTATTTTGATCATCAGAATCTGTCCCACATGACTTGGGGAAAGCTATTCACAGAGTGCTCATTACACCCACTTGCAATTGACAATCACCTGACAACCAAACCTATGTCTTTAAACTGTGGAAGAAAGCTGCAGTGCCAAGATCAAGGCCACACAGGCGAAAGGGAATCACAGTCATGATAACAGCGTAGACACACAGTCCTAGATACCGCTCTAGCAACACTGGTTGTGAAGAAAAAATGCATATTCCCAGACTCATTGGCAAGTGGTTGGTGACAGTTGCTGGGAAAATGATTATTAAAACCCAGGTCATTGATCGGTCTCTAAGGGTGTAGAGACCTAGAGACTGGTCAATGACCCTGTGGGAAAAATGTTTACTCCCTGACCACTTGGCAAAAAAAACTTATTGCCATTGCTTTTGTTGCTGGCAGATTGCCAGCCTTACTTTGCACTCCAACTTCTCTGCAAACATTCGCCACACTGCTTTTACAGTTTTTCTCGATTGCTAAAACACATTTCTTGAAACTATGCCTCATATTCTCACAACAGTAAACACAAATCCATAACATCTCACTCAATTTCCCAAACATCCTATTTCCAGGTCAAAATGAAGCTCTACACTCAAAACTATTCACTCTTGCTGAAAAACCAAACTTTGCCCTCAGACATCAAACACAAGCCCTCAAAAACACACACACTACAACAGAGTTTTGCACACTGGTACAATTAATTCAAAACAATAGTTCCAAAACAATTAGGTTGCTTATGGTTCTCCCCTTCAAAAACCTTTTCACATGATAAACACAAAAGACGCAACCAATGTATGTACAGTGGCACATTTTTATTCATGTACTATACAGTACAACACACACCAAAAAACATTATTCCACCTCAGCATCTTGTCTTTGGTCTGGGTCAGGCCAGAGAATCTCATCCACATCACAGGCTATATTGGCCCTAGCCAGGCAGCGGGGGTAAAATCCTCTTGCATGCCTGATCCACCCCTGGCATGCATCTACTGATATGTCTAGGCAGGCTTCTTCCATGGCCTGAAGGAGGTGAACACGGACATAAGGTTCTCGGTCATACACTTTCCACCGCCATGCCGAAAATAACTCCTCTATCGGGTTTAGAAAGGGAGAGTATGCAGGCAGAAAGATATTAGAAAACCTTGGGTTATTGGTAAACCAGTCACGAACCAGAGCAGCGCGATGGAAGCTGACGTTATCCCACACAACAACGTAGTGAGGCTGCTCTGGCTGTGCTGGTTCCCTGTAGTCCAGCTGGAACATATGTTGTCTTAAACCATCAAGAAAAGCAAGGAGAAGCATAGTGTTATAGGGTCCTAGTACGGCATGGCGGTGGAGTACCCCTCGTTGGCTGATGGCTGTGCACATAGTGACATTCCCCCCACGCTGACCAGGGACATTTACAATAGCCCGATGGCCAATTATGTTCCTCCCCCTTTTCCTTCTTTTGGTCAGGTTAAAACCTGCCTCATCCACAAAGATTATTTCATGGGGAACAGGCCGTCCTTCAATCTCAAAGATTCTCTGCAAAACACATAACACAGTAGAGTCAATCGGTACCCTGAACCACAGTTCAAGAGTGCTGAAATGGCAGCATAAACTGCCATGCTGTGATGGTACACAATACTTTATACAATATCCAAACTCATACCTGAACATATTCCACACGTTGGTTTTTCACTCTGTCAGAGTTTCGTTCGAAAGGGACTCGGTATGCCTGTTTCATCCGGAATTGATTCTTTCGGAGGATGCGGTCAATTGTGGAGAGGCTGATGGCATTTATGCCTCGAAAAAGATGATCATCCTCAATCACTCTCCTTTGAATCTCTTGCAGGCGGATTACATTATTTGCAATTACCATGTTTACAAGTTCCCTCTCTTGCCCCTCCGACAAAAGCCTTAACCTGCCTCCACCAGGTGGTCGTCTCTGTGTCCTACAAAAATAGAAGCACTCATTACTGTAACTGTCACACATTCGAAGGTTCTGATTGGTGTGTGCTAAATTTTGACTCCTAGTGTTTCCACCTGGTTAATTGTGTGCTAATTGAGCTCAAGCTATGCTGACTTAAGTTAACATTATTGAATGCTAGTGCTTTCTAAATGACTACATGGTGTAAGCACTGAAAAATGTAGGGATTTGTGTGTAGAGTTTTGCAGTAACAGTTCACCAAATTTGACTCATGTGTCAAAGCAGGGAATAGTGTTTATAGTTCAGGGAAATGGGTGAGCTTTTTGAAAAATAGCGTTACGGTTTTGAAATTTTAGTTTAAAAGCCTGGTTATAGTGTTTAAGCAATCGAGAAAAACTGTAATATAAGATGGGGAACCAGCTAGGAGAAGTTAATGGTACAACTATAGTCACAATTCAAACTTACTTATTAAACATACTTTTAAAGTAAAAGTTTCACCTTTTAAACTCTGTTGGTTACAGCGCTGAGGCACAATTTTGATTCCCAGTTTGCATTTCACAACTGCTTTGCTAGTACTTAGGGAGTGTTTCCAGAAAAGTCTGGGCCTTGAACGCTAGTTAAATCCAATTCAGTTCAAATGAAATCAAATCACAACAACAGAAAAAAAGTAATGATCCTGTATAATACAGAGAAAACAGAGAAAATCCCAACAACCAGATGACCCCCTATGAGGAAGTGCTTTGGCGACAGTGGGAAAGAAAAACACGAAGAAACCTTCTCCAAAACCAGCCTCAGTGGGTGATTGCCATGTGCAGCGACTGGTTGGGGTTCAGGGGAGAAAGATAGGATAGAGACACACTGTGGAAGAGAGCCAGAGACTAATAATAACTAATGATTCAATGGTGTACAAACACATAGTGAGTGAGAAAGATGAGTGAAGAGGAAACACTCAGTGGATCATAGGAAGCCCCCAGCAGCCTAGACCTATTGCAGTGTAACTCAGGGAAGATTCAGGGTCACATGATGTGATGTGATGAAAAGGATTTTAAATTCAATTATGGAATTAACAGGGAACCTGTTAAGAGAAGTTAATATGGGAGAATATGGTCACAATTAAAAAGTTATTTTTCCCTTTTTTTTGGACTGATGTACCTTTACACAGGTCACTGCAAATTTTTACAGGAAAAAAATGTGGCAATTTGTTACAGTGTAATTAACATCAAATGCATCAGTGGAAGGGTTAAATGCATTACTTCGGCACTTTACTAGACTTGTAAAGTGAGTTTTAAGTAGAAGACAGATGAAAGATTAGCCTCATCATAGAGCAGTGGAGACACCTACGTTGTATGGAAGCACTGAAGCAGTTGTTCACTGCCACTCTTCCACATCCCCCCACTGCTGTCAACCCTGTCATCAACACTGGTGCGTGTGTATGTAACTAGCTGGGGCTGATCAGCCACCAGAGCCCTCAGTATTGCTCTTTTGTTGCTCTTTTTCCAGCCAGCAGCCCTCTGATTTTGACGAGACCTTGTGCTGTTCCCCCTTTGGCAGCTGGACCCCCACTCCACCCCCCCACCACAGACATCCCCCACCTCACCTCCTTACACCCATCACCTCCGTCCCCCCTCACCTTCTTCCCCTCTCCTCCCTCCCAGGGTTTGGATAGAGAGGGAACAGCCAGTGCTCTCCAAACACAAGGACAGAAGCTGCCAGCAGGTAGCCATGGCAACAGTTTCTCTCTCACCCGCCACTTCCCCGCTCGGTAAAAGGGAGTGTGGAGAATCGCAGGGCCCCTCTCTCTCCTCTCTGCGCTCTCTCACAGCCCAAATTAGACGGGTCACAGTGTTTTTCTGGCACCCGTTTAAATAATCATAGAGAAGGATGTGCATAGAGAGAGAGGGTGGAAGAAAGAGAGGTGAGGCGGGGGCACGCCAAGGAAGTAGAATGGGGGTGTTAATCAAAAAGAGGCAGATTGCTGCACAACAAATGATTTCTTTTTTCCAGACATAAGACTGTGGTGGGTGTAGACAAGGATGCTTGAGATATTTGCAAGCCATGGTACAGAACCTACCTTGCTAATGCAAGTGCACGCGAGGAGGCTCGAGTTGTAATAATTTCAATTGCAGCTTCGTGGTGAGAGGATGTAAATGTCTGGGAGACAAATCAGTTCCTCGTTACGAGCTTTCTGTTTATGTGATTTCAAAGGTTCATTTCCAGATGCGTCTCTGTAACTTGTAGTTTAGCACCTAAAACATTAGAACAGAGTGCATGAGCAGATTTGATCATACATCCCTCTTGGCAGGTATACTATACTGCAGGTCTTACATATTTTTTCATGTAACACCTAGAAGGACATGCATCAAGCTAATATAAAACTCTCGGTGTCCTTCTGAAAGTTTATGTACCTACTAAGAGGTGCTGATATTAAGAACAAGGAATTGTATGATGGAAAAGCCAGAAATGTTTTCTTTTCATGAGCTGCTGCCACGGGTCTGCCCTGGCTTAATAGCATGCTGGCTTTTGAAAATAATTCAACCCTGCTTATTTTCTACTTGATTTACTCTGTGCAAGCCTCCCCTCATCAGGCCATGGTTTTGATATTAAGCCAAAATAAATCAGTTTCCCTTTTCAGCGATATGTTGAGCTTGCACTAACAGCAGAGAGAAGAATTTTTGAATGCAGCCACAGGATTACATCATAGTCAAACAATGTCTATTTTTACCTCAGCTAAGGTTTTTCTTACTTCCAGGAATTTCCAAAACAGGAGAAATCTGAAAGCTCACTGCAAAATTGAATTAAGCTGCAATCATAAAAAGGGGGTCAAAACGGGGAATTAGGCGTACCCTTTAAAGTAAACTCTGGGTTTCAAAGGTGTGTTTTGGGGAATAATACAGTGATGATACATACTAACAACAGCAAGACAATAACCTGAAATTTATCCTGGTCACAGTGGTACTTTGTTTGGTTTACATTACATCATTTCAAAAGTTGCCTAACCAGTGGAAATTATGCTAGTCTAACAACATACGGCCTCCTGTTTAATTTATGTGTCCACACCAGCACTAGTAGAAGAGGTCACTGACATGATGTTCAGGTTCAGCCACGAATCTCTTGTCCATAAAACAAAGTCATGTCTTCTGTGTGTGTGTGGCCGTGAATGTGTGCACATTCATAAGCTTGCTTGACTTCTCCGCATTGACACCAGATGGCCCTTCCCATCATGGCCAATGGAGGAATTCAGCTGGCAAGACCCCTTCTTGTTCATGGTCAGTGTGTGTGTGTGTGTGTGTCCCTGAGCCCCTCCTTTCCTACCGCACACTGACCTATTTGTATTCTGGGCAGAGCAAATGAGGCTCCAGGCCCACTGCCCTGCTCCCCTCTAGCCCGTCCCCTCGGGAGGGCATCTGTGGGTCTGCGCTGGGCAGATAGGGCAAGCCCATCATGGCAGCACTTTAAAGACCACCTCACTGGTCCGCAGAGAGGCAATGTGTTTGGATTTCAGTGTTGGTCCCTCCGTGCTTGAATGCTGAGAAGTATCTCCTTCCATTTCTTTGTCTGAGACGGTCTCGTTTTGCGACCATAGTTCAGATGACAAAAGAAATCTCCCGACTCCACCGCAAAAACTCTGAAAATCCACAGTCAAGTGGTAGCTCACAGTGACAAGTAATTGTATAGAAATGCATCTGTCACAACCTAGATCTTTTCTGCAATCATTTGAAAAATAAACCAATAATTGAGAGACAGTGAGCACTGTTAAGACTCTCCATCTCACACTGATTAGTCACTCAAAAGGGGCACATCTCCATCCTCTCTGAGATCATGTGTGGTCAACCCATATGTGTTGTATGAGTGTGTATTTCTGTTTGTGTGTGTGTATTTCAATTCAAACTTAGACGAGCTCATTTAAAATCACCCAAGCGTATCTGACAGACCCCTATTTTTAACCCCCACCTCCTCTCCACATCCATTCACCCTATAAACATTATTTGTTGATTTGCAGCTACGCACATATACTCAGAAGCTCACATGGAAAAAGAGCGTGTGTTTACGTGTGTGTGTGGGAGTGTCTCTGTGAAAACACGCGCGCGCACTCGCACACAGCCATAAAGGAATGCAGAGCGGTATAATCACAGCATCATCAGCTCTGTCCTCTGAGAGAGCGGGCCAATAATGCCCCTCTAATTGAATAACTTATCCACAGCTATTTCCCAGGGGGCCGAGCTGCAAGGCACTGTCGCCGAGAGAGGGGGCAGATGGTGCTGAACGGAGCAAATCAGCATCCTCCAAGTACTACAGTGTAAGGTGGAGTTAGGCAAACGCACATTGTCACTCGGCATAGCGCGACCGCTCTCAGAGGCGGCAACTTTTTTTTGCCCTTTTAATTTTAGATTTCCAGAAAATGAACTGACGTCGACTGCTGCACGAACAACTATTGTATCTGATAATTACCCAAGCTATGAAGCACATAAATTTATTAAAGCACACTGCTATGGCTTTGCTTCCTTTTTTATTCCATTGCTGAATCTTACTGTGTTTGTCGATGAGAACAGGGCTCCCTCTTCTTATGGGATGCTGAAAAGCTCGCTACATCTCCAAGCTTGGGGGTGAGGATAATTCCCCCTAACACCTCCCAAATTCTGGCTCCTTGTTCAACCACCCTTGGGCTCTCTACAGGGGGTAACTATACATTCTGTTTCCTTTTCTCCCATCAGACGCCATGCCTCCCTGGGAGAGAACACACACACATGCTGCACACAATACTTTCCAAGTAGCATTGTTGCCTCTATCACTGCCCCCCACTCCCAGTGATACTCTGTCACTGTGGGAAGAAAACATATCTTCAGGCTCATGGGAGAGCACTGTTGTTCATACAGTACTAACCTCGTAGTAAGTACAGTAAAAACAATGCCACATGTTAACGCCACAGTTGTGCTCAACTGAAATCTCGCATCGTGATGATTTCATTATTTCTTTTTCTCAGCTCACTTGCTGAAACCCTCTCTGTACCTCATCAGCACGCATGATATCTACCCAGGTCAATACCTTTATACCCACAAGCATAGTTGAAGTCAATGGAATTTTTATTAGGAAACAATAATGGGGGTGGGTGACTTGGTGCGAGGTAGAGAAAGAGAGAAAGCGAGGTGTAGGGAGAGGTAGTACATTGATTTACCCTTCATAGTTCGTTGCACTACATTTACCCAGCAGAGTGCTCAAATTAGTGCCCTCCAGCTCTCTCCCAATTAGTTTCCACAGAGACGAGGTGTAAAGCCAGTCACTGGCCTCATTACCTCTCCTCTCCTCCCCTCGCGCTTCCCCCCCTCTGACTAAACCTTCCTCCAACTCTTTCTGTTTCCCCCTGTCTCTCTCTCTCCACTTCAGCCTCTCTCATCTCCTCCACTTTTTTTTCAGTTTCAGTCCTCGCTCCCCAGCCTTTATTTGTGCGCGCTCTGTCTGTCTCTCCATTTCAACATTTGTGTGTATTTTCCTCTTGTTCAAAGTGTGGAGCAGACTGCGGCGACCGTATTCAGTCTCTAGGAACATGGTGTGGGGCTGGCTGAAAGACTCAAATACCTGATGAAGAATAGAGGATGTGTCTCTTTTGTCGCCGTGATTCTGTGAAGCTACCTAGTTCAGCACAGTCAAGGATACTGCATGAATATCCCTGCTAATTCACTGTAGAGATCCTTTCAGCCGCTCTTTTATTTTTATTCAGACCTTTACTGAAACATACACTTAAACATATTAACCATCTGTGGTCAAAAAATAAGCATGCAAATGGTTTTATTGAGTTATGTATTTGCCATTTGTGTCCTCACATCCACTTTATTTTCTTGGCTTTAACAGTTTTTTTTCTCCTTTTCAAAATAACAGCAGAATAATTCAGAATAATTTTTTAAACTTTGACAGTCTGAGCAGAGTATTTTCTCATCTGTGATGTCTTTACTCTGTTGGATATTTGTGGGTCTCTTCCATAGATGGATTATGTAGAATGGGCAACTAGGGTCAAAGATCTCCACTGGCCCCAAATTCCTTGGGATTTGTGTGTCTAATAATTACATACTGTTATTTGATTTGATACTAGAAGTGTTAATTGAAAGTTATTCCCTGTGTTTTGCAGCTCCTTCATATCTAAATCATTGCTACTTTTGTATGCTAGTTTTTCTGAGGTAGATAAAAGTCACAGACTGGGGGCTTTCTGTGTTTGCATATTGTTTTCATATGCACCAGCATCCTCCCACAGTCCAAAGACATGTATGGTGTTAGGTTAACTGGTCATTCTAAATGGATGTGTTAGTGACCTGTCCAGGATGTACCCCGACTCTCACCCTGTGACATCAGGAAAGTGTCCTGCCCAACTATGACCCTGAATTGCAAATAAGGAAAAGAGGATAGATAGACGGATGGGTTTCCTTTTGAAAGATATCTTGTCTGTGGGGTTTGCAATAGCACTACAACATGTGACATTTGACCCTCAATTATGCAGTCTATTGTGATGGCCTCACCGAGAGGCCTCACTTTATTCAGAGGTTCAAACCTGATTTTATTGTAGGGTCTAGGTTGAAAATTGAAAGCAGTCAGACGTTTTTATATGAAAATTTAGACTGAATCAGTTCTCTCACTAATACAATAGAAGGAGCACTCGTGGTAGATCTTTAGCCTTAGAACAGAAACATTTTTCTTGCAGAAAAGCAAACACCTTTTCTTGTACGATCACACCCCCAGCAATATCTCCTCACCTCCCTGCCTCCTCCTGTGTAGAAACCCAGGGAGAATCTGGGTGAGGTGTCAAGATAGCGTACTCCCTGCAAACAAAGCCACCCTGTCCACCCCAGATCCAGATGTTCCTTATTGATTCCCCTGTGGATTTGGCTGAATGTAACCGCTCTGTAATTTCTCTTTCTCTGTCTCTCTCTCTGTTTCGCTCTCACTTCCACTGTCTGCATATGTGTTACTCTCCGCTAATGTGGTCATGCATGGCAGGTCAAAGGCTGAAGTGTTGTTGCTCCTCTTGAGTTTACACTGCAACAACCAGCAGTGCGGGACTTGTAACGCACTCCCTCTCATTCTGTCTCTCCTGCCCGCTATCTGCTCCTCTCCAGCCCCTCTCGGCTGTTTCTGGTTAATAATGCAGCATGCCTCGCTGTCTGATGTTGCATTGGGTTGCTGTGGCACCACGGAGAGGCTGTCTACCTTTCTGGGAGACGCTGCAACTGGTTGCCAAGGAGTTGGTTTCAGGGAGGAGGTGAGCAAGAAGAGGGAGTGTAAAGCAAAGGTCTGGCAGAGAGACAGAGTAAGAGAAAACGGCAAAAACAAAGAGAGTGAGAGGAAACAGACCAGGAGGGTGAGAAGAGAGTTGGGGGTGTGCGGAAAGCAAACCAAGCAAGTCCAGCCATAGCTCGTATGATTTCACGCCGTACAAATCTTCCTCGTAATGATAAAAACAGACAAAGCAGGTGAAATATTACTGAGAGCAGGTTTAGTGTAAGAGACAGCATAACAGTGGTGTACTGTGGGTTGTGCAGATTTATTGTGTGGATTATACGGATGATATATTTTGTTTTAAACGACTGAAATAAATGCTCCTTGAATCACCAAAGGATGTGTTCAGGTTTACACTTTAACTTTCTTTGTAAATTCCTGTGCTTTCTTGTAAGAAAATAAATACCATAAAGCGATAAGATATGCAGTTTGCGGGTTGCATTGTGGGTGGAACATGTCATTCATGGGCTCCACAGTGATTATTTATGTCATTACATGGCGCAGACGTGGCTCCTGAAGGAACTGATGGATTGAGCTGCTTGTCGGTGTTTCAGTTAAAGGTATTTCCCTGCAACCACCAGGTTTATAGGGATGTGCGCGCACATATTCACATACACAGATCCACCATAACTGCTTAAGATGTAAGTAAAAGCTGACTCTCCGCCTTCAAGCCTCAGCACAATATTTTTTGCGGTACTTAATCTGATTCTGTAGCAAGGGTAACGCAGGCAGGGTTGTGTCAGAGATGTCTCTTTTTACCAGTGAGATGCTCCTACATCAATGAGATTGTCTTTATCTGCCTGCTTGCAGCTTGGGCTCAGATTCTGCCCTCTATATACGGGTGCTGGGTTGTGGGAGGCATGTGGGCGAAGGTGCGTGGCATCCGGCCTAATGCACAGCCTGGAGAGAAATACTAACACTTCATATTCACTGTGACTTCAACACCGCCACAGTTGAGGCTCTCACATTTGGATAGAGATTTTCAGTGAATGAGTCACAGGTTTGAAAGATATTCCATGGGACATGGTCTTCTAATTTAGTTGTAGTGTAAAATGAAAAAGCTGATTGCAGGCATCCATGTTGTGTTGTCAGCCACTCAAATGAATAGTGCGCTTAGTGTCATCTGTCTTAATATAAAAACACAGTTTATAAAAGTCTTGCCACAAAGCGCTCCTCCTCAGACCTCAGGGTTTGCCTTGTGTTTGACTCAGGATATTCCCCGCTGCACCGCATTCCACCGCTGTTCCGTTATTCTGGACAGGGTCCCTGCCTCTTCCTGCCAAAACCCTCCCATAAACACACATCCAACCCTGAAGTCCTCACTCTGCAGGGGGCATTCCAGAAGTGTTAGTTTTCCGAGCCGTCCTCCGTTTTTTGAAGACATACGTACGTCTGCAGACACACTGTACTGGCACCTTGCCCTAAAAATAGGACAGACAAGACTCACTACTTTAGGACTCCTACCAAACATACAACAGGACTCATTGACTAACTGCAGTTGAGTCCATTTTATACACTTTCCAGCTATATCATTCCAGTAGTAGCTAATGCTAGCTAGTGACCCACATGGGACTCACAGAAGTGACACTTGCTTTCTTGAGTGGAGTTCCATTATCATTATGCCAGTTTTTTTGGCACACTGAAGTCTGACAAAAACTTTGCAAAGTTAAATGGACACCAGCCTCTTTTAAGGCACGAAAAACCAGAAACATATGCTGTGTCTCTTCAGATTGGAAAAACGCTTCCAAACTCCGTGATAACCAAAAGTCTCCTTATTATTCGTAATCTGGTTACAATAATAGCTCCTAAAGAGTGCAGGCATCCTACGTTCAGGATGCATCTTTTTTTTCTTTCTTTTTATAAAATAAAGGGATGCGGTTCTTAAGCAACTAGTGGGGTTGTTTACATGCTGAAATACCCATTTGACTTGCTATGCAAGGAAGGCCAGCTACAATTGAAAAGTCAGTGGACTGCAGCAAAATATTTCCCTTAACATAGCCACGCAATATCTGGGCTTTTTCAAGGCTTTCAGGAAAGTCAGTTAAAATAGGAGCGGCTTTAAGTTAGGTCTGTCTCCTTGGAGACATACAAACACACATATACACAGTTTACACTATCTTATTTGATTTT
Organism: Rhamphochromis longiceps; assembly: GCF_057381845.1. Classification (NCBI taxonomy): domain Eukaryota; kingdom Metazoa; phylum Chordata; class Actinopteri; order Cichliformes; family Cichlidae; genus Rhamphochromis; species Rhamphochromis longiceps. Next base: position 16,986,844 of record NC_140572.1, read on the forward strand.
GAGCCCCTGATTTTTTGTTTGTTATTTTGACTTCATTGTCGGTAAAAGCAAAAAGACAAAAGAAAAAAAAAAGTGTATATTGCATCCTGTTTTCTTTCCTAATCACTTTTCCTTAACCTCGTGCCAACGAGGCAAGATGTGAAGGAAAATTTATACAACAGCAGCAGTGGTCAGATGATGTGACCACACCCAGACACAACTACTGAATACTGATGGATTCAAAACAGGTCTGCTGTTGTACTGAAGATGGTCCACAAAACGTGCATCATAGATACATCTTCCTTCTTTAGTCTTACTGTTTTGTTCCATGCAGACTATAAAACCTGTTAAAAGTGTCACTTCATTACAGAGGTTGGAATTTTAAAAGGAATATACGCTGGTGAAACAAAATGGTTGTAATGAGAATAATTGCCTACCCTCCTGTATGACTCATATTTTCTCTTTCTGCTAAAGAGATGATCCCATTTAAGACTTGATTTCATTTAGGCTTTTAGCATCTGAGATTGTAAAGTAAAAATACTTCATGACAATTCACAAAAGCCTTCAATTCAGCAATGTTCAAAATGTGAAAATAGCTGACTCTCAGCTCTGAAGATATCACTTTCACTTGATCATTTTAATATAGCTTGAATCCTTTTGGCTTCTGCACACATTGTAAAATAACATACAGTGATGTGAAAAAGAAAGTACACATCAAGCAGCAATAAGTCAAAGTGATCAGTATGAGGTATGAGGTGTTTATGCTGATATGCTGAGTTTGGTTTTAATTAAATGTGGTGCTGTGTGTTACAGCCAAAGACCCTCACTTTGCTCTCATCTGGCCAAATTTTAGTGGGATTGTTTGTTTCTAATTAAGTTTTGGGGATTTTTTAGATTAAGTTTAACAAACCGAAGCCATGCTGCCATGTTCTTTTTAGAGAGAAGAGACTTTCTGCTGGTAAACCTCCAAACAAGCTACATTTGTTCAGTCTACTTCTAATTGCACTGTTGAAAACTTTAACATTTAACTTGCTAGCTGACCTTGGGATGAATTTGCTGGGTGGTCCACTCCTGGGAAGATTATGGTATTGTTTCAACACACCTGAATGCTCTAGACCAACAAACAGCCAAAACTTCTGCTTTTAAAGCATTTAGGCTGCTTTTAGGTGAGTAGTCACAATGTGGGATTATTCAATATATCTTCTGAGGATAAGAGAAGAACCACTAAATCATGTCTCTGTAGCATTACGTAGGAAATCACTTTAACACTTCATGTCATTTCTCTCAGTTACACACGTTTCTAATCTAAGGATGCCTTGTGTGGTTTTATATTGAGAAAGAGAATTTCAGCACAGTGTTTGTCTTTGGACTGTGATGAACACATGTGATGAAATGTTGAGCTCGCTGTCAAAAATTAAGATGTTCCCCCCCAAAAAAGAAAAAGTCTGTGTGCATTCCATTAACGATGGCAAGGATTCAATTACATCAACATGCGTCTTTAATTCGTATTTTGGTTCCACAAATTTTTGGATGATTTGAAAGATTCCAACATCAGATTTACTGACAGCTGGTGTTTCATCTGTCACTCGACTTCATAAATGAAGCCTCTGTGCAGCTACAATGTACACAACTTCGACTGAGAACACTTGTAAAATAGCTTTTGGTTCTCTTTTTCATCAAAAGATGGAGATGTTGAGTGGAAACATTTCTGCACTTCTTGTTTCTGTCTCATGTTTCTTTGCTAGTTTTACACAGTCAGCTATCATTCCCCATGAGGTAATTGGAGTTATTCCAGCATGTGTTGCTTGGCCTTATCAGTAGCACACATTTAAAATACTTGGTGTCTTTTATCAGTTGACACAGCAAGAATGAATTACTTGTTGTCTATTTCCATTTATAGTCTCTCATGAACTCAGAGCTGATTTGATTTTTACTAATGACAAGAAACAATTTTTTTAAAAGGTGTATAAAGAAGTTAAGAGTAAAAAGTTTTAACTCATACGTCGTCTTAGCACTTTTCCCCTCAAATCTGTACCAGTGCATACACTATGGTGGCTAGTGTGTGTTCACACCAAGTCTTGAGGTGTTCCTATGTGAACTCTGCACATCAATTATTCAGTTCGATCACCTAGCCTACTTACTGTCTCCATCTTACCATTGCTCCATGTTGTAGAAGGACCTTCTTTGCTTGTATAGCCAGTCGGGGGGCGGGGGAAAGGGGGGACAGCCCTGTAGATAGCCTGACTGGAGCCAGAAGAGGCCTGGAACAGGAGTGTTCATTAAAGTCGCCCCAAGAGCACAGGCAGAGGAGAGGATAACAAGACCCTAGGGTGGCTGGTGTGGGCCCTCACTCCTCAAAACCAATAAATGTATTCCCCTTCATCCAGACAAATCCAAAGTCTACTGTGTCAGCAAAAATATACACACACATCCACCTTTGCTGGACGACTGATTCCTTGTATTTTATATATATAAGTTTTTTTTCCTTTTTTCCCTTTTTTACAATTTGGAATATTTAATATAGAAAAACTTTCCTAGCCATTATTTTTAATGTGGTTACTTTTACAATAACATGTTAATCAGCAACTTGTGTGATGAGAGATGAGAACACTTGTTACTGTATGGCAGATTTTTGCAGGGGAGCCAAAGAAGTGATCAGATGTGCTTTAAAAACAGTGTCTATACTAATCCAAAAGATTGATTTTTCGTTCTGTTTGTTTATACTTGTAAATTTACACTGGAATCCAGGCCTTGTGATGTGATGGCAACTTGTCCAGGTTATCTAGACCTTTGGCTACATGTCAGCTTGGATGGGCTCCAGCCCCAGTGTCTGGATAAAATGGATGGATGGTTGGATAAATGGGAAAATAAAATATAAAATATTTTCTTATAGTTTAATAGAAGTGATCATTCAAGTTTGAATGATAAGTGCACAACTGATGGCTACCAGCTGGAGTCAACAGCAGTATAACTGAGAAACCCATTGGCCAGTCTACTGACTATGTGCTTCTGGGTCCAATTGCTAATTTTATGTGCTTCAGGTGCAGCCAACAGATATCTAGGCCAAGCCTTCCTGTTCAGTCCCCTGGCCAATCTTTAAAATTTAAACCAATCTAATAAAAGTGAAATCATCGTCAGACCATAGCCAGTGGTTCAAGGTTGTATGCTGTCAAAAGCAATTCCTCTATTGACAGTCAACCTGCATGCAACCAAAGTCTGCTGAAAAGTGACGGAAACCAGACAACCTTCCATACTGGAATTGTTTTCCCTTTGGTGCAGACGATGAATTTTCATATGTAGAGATTTGTTAATGGAGATTATGAGCAAGAGTGCCAAATCACTTCTTGGTAAGCACCAGTTGCCAAGCAACCAACAAATACTTCAGAAAGTTACTGGTCCTGTGAAAACTGAGGAGCTGGTTGGTGAATGTGGCTACCTTTGGAAGAGCCATGCCCTTTGTTTCTCCTCTTTTTCCCATCTTTATGCTGACTTATGCTAAATGATGCTCGGGAGCTCTAGCTACATATTTATGTACTGGTGAGAAAGTAGGATATTTGTGAGGATATTTTTCTTTGTAAATAAGTTTTGTTTTCTTTTTAAATTTAAAAAAAAAGTATTTTGTCAACACTCTTGGTACTGGTCATTGCACCATGTCCAAACACTACAGTATGATGGGTAAAATGTGATAGATGAACTAAGACTGACACTAATGGTGTGTTATTATATGTCCTCAGAACAGACCCAGTTTTCCCCCATTCTAGTTTGCATATATTTGGTGCAAAAACAAGGAAACCAAAATGATCTGATGAGGAGAGATAGCTAAATATGTTTTTCAACCCAGTTGCTGACTGCTGGCTATTGATTAACTCTCACCCTTGTGGGTATTGGCCAGAGGTGGAGAGAAGCATTTAAAAGCGCAGCACACTGAATTTCTCCTGAGGTAGCCTGCTCTGACTGACATTATGTGTCTCTGGAGTCTAACTGCACAGAGCTGTTGTTCTCCCTTGTTTGCCTGGCTGGCCTGTTGGACCCCATACCACGGCTTTCCAGAAAGACCCCCAAGCGATCTTGCATTCAGACAGGCTGAGCAGCAAGCTGAAATTAAAGCTGTTTCGCTGTGGTTAGTTAAATAGTTGGACAGTGAGAGCATTGGGTGGCCCTGAGTCAAGGCTGAGGCTGTCTGGGCTAGTGAGTGGAAATATCAAAAAAGGATAAAGCACTGGGGAAGGGAGAAGGGAACATCCAAACTAAATGAGTAGAGGAAACTATTAAGGCGACCTGTTTAAAAGGATCCTGGGATTTTAGAGTCGGAAAGCTACAAAGTACATGTGGATGTGTTCTGTAACACTGAAAATCTATTACATTTACTGTCACTGTTCAGTGCCTGCCGTTGTTGCTGCACAGTGGTAAGGAATGCATTACATAAGATGATAAGATACTCACTCAGTAAGGCAAACACAAAGAACGTTCAATGGTCATCTAAAAGTGAACAGAGATGAGAGACTGAAAGCAGGAAATATACTTCCAGTCCCATTTTCTACAGTGTGAATATGAAACCAGAATTCATCAGCCAAAACATGTAATTGCAGTTTTTTCCAGTAACTGTGATTAGTTAGTCATAACACAACTTAAAGTGCTGACCATGTTGTAGTCTGGGTGTTAGATGGCTTACGGCTGGACCCTGGCAACAGAGTTGGAGGTGTTTGTTGAATTATGTAACCGTTCAGTATAAATCTAGGCTAAGGAGCAAGGGGCGGATCCACAAGGTTTTTCTACCCCCCATGAACTTCTGGGTTTGACCACAAGTCCAGCCCACATTCTTGAGCCTCTGCTTGCTGCTTTTTGTGAAACATGAAAAAGAGGAGGGAAAAAAAGGATCAAACCACTTCGACCTTGTCAGCAGCGAGTTTCCTGACAGATGATTTTGTCCTCGGGCTCCAGGTCTGTCATCCAGAACACATGCTCAAAGTATCGTGTGTGATCATAATCACAATACTGCTTTGGCCTTTATTTTCTATTTTTATGCTTGTTGGATGACATACAAAAGAAACATTTTTCCTAATGTTTCCAGGCTACGGTGAATCGGCCATATATAATGACTGGAATGGAAGAGAGAAAATTCCTCAGCCAAGTTCCTTTAAATCCACAGGGGTTCATACAGCGTATGGATCAGTCCTCCAAGAGTAGCAGGAGCCAAGACATCTGTGTGACTAGTAGAGACTGATCCCTTCCTACTAGAACACTGGGAATAGGAAAACCAGGGTTATCTGGTCACATTGCATATCATGGGTGTATTATTTGTGCACAATTGCCTCACTGCCATCCAAGTGCTCTGTGTCAAATTCACAATGCAGTATGAATAATGTAACCCAATTAGCATGTACCGATACGTGCACGCGCTGTATTTGGGAGATGGAACTTATTGTGAACTAGCATTTACAATCATATCTGGAACTGTGCAGGAATAGAAGCACATAGTGACAGTGAATCTTTTTGCCTACACTAATCTACTCTATGTGGAGTTTCTCATTATCCACTCTCCACAGTGTTCCTGTTCAGTGGGGTCTCTGTGCCCAGTCAAGAGTGCCACTCGCCTGAGGGTAAAAGGATGATGATGGGGATGACAAGAGGAGCGGGGTTTTACTGTTTCTCTGCATTATGTTTTACACATGCAATAATGTTGTAAAAGAAGAAGATAATTTCATCATGATCCACCATGCTTGTAGGGTGAGCAAATCAAAGATTTTTGCAGTGGTGGACAGCCGTCTGGAGACACATTATATTCACTGTAAAACGGTGACATCCAGCAGCACTGTGTTACTCTAGTGCGGCTCTTACTTCTGAGTCGCACTAGAGTTTGTGGGCACACGAGGAGGTTTATTTGATATTTTTTGTATTTCAAGTATGTTTTGATGAGTCGGTATGAAGGAGGAGCTGTCTAAAGAGGTGACCATATGCTTGATCAGAGCTGTTATATAGGACTGAAGTCAGGTGTGATCAGTTGTGTTACATTTATCTGCATTAGAAATATGGGTATCTAAATTTAGAATTTAAGAGCTCAGTGTTTGCTCCCAATTGATTCCTAATATATTAAGTTTCAAAAAACAGTAGGAGATTTTATAATTTCCTGTTTAGAGATTTACATTTAAAAAAAAACAGCATCAGTTGGTGCCAGCCTTCCTGCCACCTGTTAAATCTACAACAAACTGCACTACAAGTGGAGTAGAGTAAATATTTAGCATCTACAGTTTAGGCATAAAGTGCATGTATGCATGACCAGCCTGTGTTTGTCCATCCAGGGGCACACAGGAATGAAAGCGTGTGTTCTCACATGTGTGACCTCCTGTGTCCTAGAATGTTGCCTCCACCCAACCACACCCACTCTCTCTCTCCCTCTCACTCACACACACACATGCATGCACGCACGCACACGTACTCCAACCTAGACAGGCCAGGTTGCCAGAGCTACACAAACTCCCACCCATTAGCGGCAGGATTCCAGGATAACCATGGCAACCAGTCTCTCACCCCCGAGGAGACGAGCAGTAGAACTGAAAGGCTCCATTCAATTTCCACATCCCAGTACAGCACACACAAAAGGACACACATGCACTCTTTTTCACACACCAACACACACTCACCGACAGGCACACTCGCACACATTCGCGCAGACACACAGACATGGACACGTCCAACGCAACCCACTTGCTCTAACAGCCTCGCAGTCACTCCAGCCTTCCCTGCCTGCCTCCACTGGGGTGAGTGGGAGCTTGTTAGAGAGACCGCACACTACATCCTCTCACCCACGGTCCTCAACTGCACATACACAGCGCACGAGTGAAACATTAATTACACCTCACTCATGGTGATTAGACACACTGTTAGAGGAAGATGACAGACTTTATTGTATGCACAATGATGATCTTTCTCTACCCCGGAGGCTTAAAACATCTTATCAAGAACTGTACTACACTGAAAAAAATGTTTTGTTCAATTTACTCAATTTTTTTATGACAAGTGGTTGCACGAAATAAATTTGTTTGAATCCAGAAATATTTTTTAAGTACACTGAATTTAATTTAAGCGAGTAAAACCAACATATATTTTTAAGCTACTTTAACTTAACTGTTGTGGATACGTCTTAGTCAAATATTATTAGTAAGTCCAACTAAGGTCGTGTTAAATGTACCAGAATAATTTGTTTCCTTTACACTTATGTCCCAAACTTATATTCAAATCAATCAAATTGTTAATTTCTCTCTATTTCAATTAAGTTAAGTTTACTTAAAAAAATATTGCTTACCCTGATTTGTAGTTTTTAAAAACGTCAATAATGAAAACTACAACATTCTTTCACATCATTTATTAATGCAAAATTTGTTGCAAACAGAATAAGAATCCACATCTCTAAGGGAAATTGCTGCAATTTGTATAATACAAATTACAAAACTTTTGCCTATGAACTAGTAGCTTTAAAAAGCTGTATTCAAACAAAACAGAAACAACAGACAAGAGAAATGTTAACCAATGTTTCTCTTCCTCTAAAAAAGAAAAAAACAAACAAACTCCTTACATAAAAGAATAAAACACTACCAGCAGTATAATGTATCACAATTAGAAACTGATGCATCCACAAACTAACCAGTTTCAGACTTGCTGTTCTGCGATCCATATTTAGAAATTGCATTTTAATAAGGTAATTAGACTTAAAATTAAACTTGTGTTTTCCTTACTGCTTATTGACCACTGTCTTTCCATTCTAGTCCTTCCTTGAAGATTCTGAATGTTTTACATATTTTCTGACCTAACATACTCGCTTCAAAACAATTAATAGTCTTTAAAGTGTTACCAGTGTGCTGCAGTGTGGTAATCATGAATGTTTTTTTTTTGTTTTTTTTATCCGGTTGAGTTAACACTGATTATACGCAGGGCAGCAGCTATAACTGAATAATTACAAAGTTGCTCTTCAAGCTACTCAAATGTACCACACGTGAAACATTCATTATTGAAAGTTAAAATGTTCAATCGAAACATAACACAGAACAAATGATGGTTGTACAAGAGTTTCACTCCTATTCACAAGAGCACCAGTCATTGGTAATTTACATAACAGCATTCTCTTGATGTGTTATTTTAGAAATCTTCCTATCCAGTAGCAATTTTGTTCTTCAGCCCAAAGACTTTGGGGGAGAGCTTTTCACCATCGAATCCCATCAACACTTTCTAAATGAATTCATAATAGTCCTTCAATTCCTTGGGGAAGGCTAGGTTTAGTGCATAGATTACTCCAAGCATCAATGCACAAGCTTGGGCCAGAGATCCAATGTTGTCCATGACTATCTCCCCTTCAACAAATATTCCAATGTCATCATAATGTCCATTTTGTCCATCCTCCCTGTTGATGACATAAATGCCCATGGTGTGCTTCTTCAGGTCTCTCTGGATATCATCTCCTTCAATGTCCTAAACATTTAATAAAAAGGTAAAAGAAAAAACAATTAACTCTACAATTAAATTCCAATCTAGTCGTTTGTGTGTGTGTGTGTGTGTGTGTGTGTGTGTAATACACACACACACACAGATATCTATCTAAAAAGTGTGTGTATAGATGACTTGCTTACAATGACTTAAATGACTTACAAAGAACTCCCGAATAAGGCTTCCGTCCTCTTCACCAAGGTAGAGGCAAAGTGCCCTGAGAACTGCTTCCCTTTTCACTTTAACATCACTTTCAGCCTGTTTAAAGAGAGTTGCTGATTAAACCAATTTGGAAAAAAGAACAATGTCTGACATTCGCAATAAGTAAATTTTATCATATGTCAGTTCAAACATAGTAAATAAAATTTATATATGAAATTTCAAAATTTAGATTGCTTGGCTGGTCACCTAAAACGGCTTATTGGACTCACCAGTGACCTGCCACTTAAGACAAAAGAAATCCAAATAGAATTTGCAATATTCAGATTTACCTCTTGCATGATCTGCAAGTGGTGGGCAAGGTTCTGCCCAGAAACACCGCCCTTCTTCTGGAAAACTGTCATCAACTGAGGTGTAATTCTGTCTAACTGTGCCGCGAAGGTCATCTCCAGTTGAAGTGTTGTAATACACTGGAATTCAGCATTTACCTGTATCACACACACACACACACACACACACACACACACACACACACACACACACACACACACACACACACACAGAAAAAAAAGAAGACTGGTGCTTAATCATTGGTATGATTATTTTGTTATTTCTTCATTAAATGCTACAATGCAATTGCCATCACTTCATAAAGCATGATTATCATATGGGTTAGTATACAGTGCATGAAGGATGTTACTACTGTTAATCAAAGAAGAAATGAATGGCATCAGTCCATTTAACGGGTTTAAAGGGTTTTAAAAAGCAGATATTTGTCTGTTTCAGGTGGTTGGCAACACATTTTCCTGTGCTCTTTGTCCACTGGTGGGAGTGTCTCACCTGTGAGGTCAGTGGGGCAGAACTCTGCCATCAGCAACAGAGAGCAGAGAAAATTTAGATGTGCAACTAAAAACATGCTTGCCATGTAAGCCCCAAACATCTCTGAAATTGCTCTGCAAACTTCAGAGTACTTATACTTCAGGAGTCCTGTGGGTACCGTAAAGACTCATGTATGCAAACAAACCACTTTTTTTTTTGCAATCTGATCCTTTTTCTCTTGGCTGTTTCCTTCAGGGATCACCACAGTGAATGATCCACCTCCATCTAACCCTATGCTCTGCATCCTCTTAACTCACAAGAACTAAATTCCTGTTTTTCATTTCACTTTCGCAAGTTTTTTTTTTCCTTTTGTCCTGGATAAAAGAAATTTAATCATATATATTAATTGATATTAATTAATATCAATATTAATAATCACAAGAACCCTTAAGATGAGATAGATAAACTTGTCCCTGCAATACTGTGACAAATACTGTTGTGATAAATATGTAAGGAATTTGCATGTACTTACCAAAATAACACCATCTTCTTGAATAAACAGTAACACATAAGGGGAAGAAAATCTGCCAGAAAAGGAAGACAAATAAAAAAAATAAACTTTAGAAAGACAAACAATTACCGTTTCCAAGCCATTAGTGCATTACTTCATGATACTCCCTTGTAACAAAACAAATCTTACTTGTGCCTCTGTGCAAACTACAGATGGCACGATACCACTTTTTTATGTCCGATACCGATATCATAAATTTGATTATCTGCCGATGCCGATATGAATCCGATATAGTGTATTTTATAATAAATAAAACTGTTTTTATAAATATTTTGCTGCATTTTGTATAAGTTCATACTCAGTTTTAAAAACAAAACATTAAAGCTATTCTGTTATACCTGTATGCAAAAAATACACTGCACCCAAAATATTTTATACTTCAGCAATACTGATCAACCTAAAAAACTTACACCATCCTCCTTATTCAGGTATTCTAAACAGTACATAGAAATATTAAACTAACTAATAGGACTGCCAACTCCCAGCAAAAATATTAGGAAACCACCCCGCACCCTTCGCCTGATAATGCTTAATTGATGTAATCTACTTTAATGCACAGAAATCAATTATTTTTCTATAATAATTTGATTCAACATTTTTCTTCAATACAGTTGCAGACAGCGCAGACAGCGTACCTTCCCAAAGGAAAAAGTGCTATATGTACTACTATTACTAGGGCATATATTAGACTTAATATTTACTACATACAATAATGGATCTCTATACATTTAACCAGATCACCACTTTGGTAGTAAGATTTAGAATAATTATTTATTAAAAGCTAGACATTTTAAATGAGAATAAGAAAGAAATTATGTCTTTGTGTCTCCCTTTCCCTGTTAATGCTCTACCTGGCCCCCTGGCAAAACTTTGCTAGATCCGCCCCTGCACAGTTACCAGATGTCAGCTACATAGAAAAGGATCCTGGTGTTATTTGTCTCTCATAAACAGTTCATAACTTCCCTTCAACTCATTCATGTGACCTAAAATGTAAACCTGTTTCTTCATTACCTGTTCAGCTCTAATGATTCAGTAAAAACTTCTCCTGGTTTCACCTTCATGTTTCCTTCTCACCACATATCCAAACTATCATGACCAGCAGCTATTACGGCTGTGGCTCCAGAAAACATAAGCGGATACTAGAAGTAATATTAAAAAAATTCTAGCAACAGCTTATCAAGCTTAAACGTGCTGCTGTTGTTTATCTGCCGTTTTCCTCTTTCTAGCGCAAACTGGGTGACTAACAAATGAGAGAGACTAGCGACAGAAAAGCCGATCACCTGATAATCGATCAGTTTCATGATTGAAGTAGCAACAGGAGAGGGAGGGGGGAGAATGAGGGAAGAAGTTTTAGCTGTTCAGCATGAAGACACCGAATAACTCCAGCTTTGTGTCTTTTTTCATTCTAGCTGAAGTATAAAACAAATCGCTTCCTTTCCCCCTCAATACAAAACTCCGACAGCCAGTCCAGCTGTGGCTCCATACATCGGTTGTTAAGCTCAACATGAAAATACTATGCAAACATAAAGAGATGAACTTACACACTTGCTTTACTTCTCTGTGTTAGTTTTCTCTGAGATTAAATGCAGCGGTTTGGAAGCACGTAGCGAGGCTTTAAATGCTAAACCAGACCGCTGACAGGTCTTGCACTCAACAGCTCTATCAAGTGAAGCAACTTCTTTTCTGAGTTAATTTCAGTTCTGACAAACATCACTCTCAGTGCCTTTTGATCTCACATTTTTGGCAACCACTGAGTTATTCTCCTCCACAGTTTACAACCATTATTTTTTTCTGCACAAAAGACGTTGTGCAATGCCAATCCTACTTATTTCCTACTGCACCCCTGACTGTGCAGGTGCGTTCAGAAGCCCCCTCCCCCGCCCGACTATTCCTTAATGCCAATGTTGTGGCGGGAGGGACGATTTCTCCACTTAAAACTGCAGGCGACTGTACAGTGAACTTTACAGCTAACTACAGAGAAATTGCCTCGTTCCATAATTTGTTAGTACAAAGTGTGCCACAAGAACTAAGCTAAAAACATATGACATTTTAACGCATCAATACAATTACTCTTTTAATAGAGCAGTAGCTAATAGAGCACATAGCTAGCTTAAGTCAAATTCATGACAAAGTTCAGAGGTGTACAACTACTTAGACTTCTTTCTCCATGTGCACACGTCTTAAAGAGTCAACATGCTTTGACTGAGGTAAAAAAATAAAACAAAAACGACCGTAAAAGGTTTACTTACCGAAGCTAGACCACCTTTATATGAAGTTGTGCGATTAACTTGAGCCCGCTTGCAGCACACAGAGAGTCCGCTTCTTCAGTCCGCGTGCAAAATGGTGGCCTGTCCTAACGCATGCGCAAAATGGCCCAGCAGGAGGCTATGAAAAACATACTTAAGCATTTTGAGCTACATTTAATTAACTAAAATTAATTGGATTAAAACGCAGGGAATGTATTCTGGAGTTACTCGAATTATATATGTAGACAGGAATTACTCATTTGAATTGAAAAGATATACCAAAATATAATATGCTATATTTAAAAGGAGACAATATCACTTCTTTCAGTGTAGGTTATATCATCTGAGTGCATCCGGCATGTGCGTTCCTGCCCCATGCTGTTATGTCACACGGCAAAATACAAGGAGGTGAGAATGGTATCGTGTTGAGTAATTTTTGTTGACACCTCTCGGAAACACGTAAAATTAAAGTTATATGAGAGGGGAAAGTGTTATATGATAAGAGACAGAAGTGCTTTCAGTTTACAGGCTAATAAGGATGTAGTTATCATCGCTGATGAAGCCTCCATTCCACTTGAATGAGAGCAGCATGCTCCCCAAGTCTTCTCAAACAGTGCTCCCTGGGTTTAACCCAGAGAAAAGAGAAAAGGTTAATGACACACACTGGGAAATCAACCTCTAAGCATCTCAGATAGCATGAGAGAAAGTGATAGTGAGGTATAGGTGGAAAAGAATTGGTAGAAATCGGCAGTGTGAGATGATAAGCTCCTGAGAGAGAGAGAAAATGAAGACATGAGAAGGCAGAAAGAGACAGTCACAGAAATATAAATGACTGACAAAACAGCTCCAAAACACAGGGTGTTGATTATCTCCTGTTCACATTAGAGCCCACACAGACCATTAGATGTGAGCCCAGCCTGAATCAATTTGAAAATTATCTATTCAAGAAAATCTTGAGTGGCAACCACACAGCACTCAGCCTTTAACCAACACAATGCAGGTTGTTTTCTGTCATCTTCGAGGGAGAAAGCGGGGAGGTGAGGATGTGTGAGAGGGCTGCAGCGTCTTGTTAGGATGGACGGACAGGTGGGAAGACTGGCAGAGATGGGGTCGGGAAATATTCCGAAAGGGTGTGGTGGTGGTGGTGGTGTTGTTTTAGAAACAACGTAGGAGAGAAGGAGAAAGGTCTGGAACAAGGGAGGGAGATGGAGGAAGAGTGAAGCAAGGCTGGCACTAATGACGGGTGCGCCCAGGGCCACACGAGTACAGCTGTCTCCCCTCCCAACTTCAGCGATGTCAGATCGGCATAATAAAAAACCCAGTGTGTGGGTCTGAGCTAGCAGCAACAGCTGGGTGGCTTAGTGTAAGAAAATAACAGCGAGCAAGGGAGAAAAGAACAGCGATAGCAAATCATCTATGTGTTGAACTTGTTGACTTTCTTGAACAATTCCCAGGCAAGCGTAGTTTAGAAAGGCGCTTCTTGTGAACACTTCATTGTTATTGGCAGCCTCTTCTTGGACAACCCTCTCTGCTTTGATTGGGCTTCCAAAGGATGATGTCAGAAAGTGTCCAGAGTGCTCTGAGTCACACATGCGAACACCCTACTCACCACCTCGTCTCTTTGTTTGTGCCCTTTGTGGCCTCGCGAAGAGGATGTTCTTATAAACACAACATGATGTCAGGCACGCTTCTCCATTCCTCGTGTCACACCCAGTCCCTTATCGCTGATGCCGTACGCCCAGGTCTTACAGGGCTTAACCCAGAACACAGGAAGCTCAAGGATCGCCTCTGCAGAACTTGATCCTTGCATATTATCTGCTCTTTTATTTGATGGACCAACATGTAGGAGGATATCTGCCTGTCTGACTCACTCCTTGTCTGTCTGACCACCCCCACCTTCTTGCCTGCCTGCAGTCTCATTGTGTCTCTCGCTGTCTATTTCTCCTCCTCTCTTGCTTGTGTTTGTCTTAATCATTGCTGGGGTGATGTGGGCCAGGCACAGCCACTGGATAATGTGATTAGAATGGGCTCAGGCGCAAAGTCTCTCCTCTTATCATTTCAGTCACCTGGGACTTAAGTCCCATTTGTTGTGTGGAAAAGAGCCCTACTAAAATCTTCAGACGTGTTACTTATGGTACGTGAGCTTCACGTTGTTGTTAGCCTTGTTTTCTAAATGTTTGTGGGTTCAGAGCAACGGCCAAAAGGGAATAAGGGAGTGGGCATGGGCTAGGCCTGCATGTCTGTTGCAGTTTAAAGTGCTCGTATGTGTGTGTGTACATACATATAAATCTGTGATTGCCTTGCGTCCGAGGATGCTGCGTGTGTTTTTCAGGCCACCAGAGGCTCCACAGATGAATGAACCATTGGATCAGGTAAGCCAGGCGTTATTCCCCCAGCATGTGCTGCCAACTGCAGCACATGCTGGGGGAATAACGTAGGGATTTTTTGATAGTGTGTCTACCAGGCCGAGAGAAAGTAAGGAGAGGAAGAGTGGCTCTTGTCAGAAAAAAAGATGAAAAGGGTTTAGATATGACAAGCGTGTCATTAATCGCAAGATTCTCCAGGCAGTATTTGTGTATCTACCTGCACTCAGTGGAAGGAACCAAAGGAATGGAATGGACTAGCCAAGGGAATAAGAGCGTGTGTGTGTGTGTGTGTGTGTGTGTGTTTAGTTCTGTGTTTCTGCTGCAGCTTCATTATTGCCCTATTCACTATTCCGTCTGTCGTTCCTGGCTCTGGCCGGGTACCATCACCTCCTCTGGGGGTACATGACAGGTACAGAGGGAGAGAAAGCACTCTGTATGAAGCAAATCTGTCACAGTGCTAACTAAAACATGTCATTGTGGTAGTGCTGTGTGTCTAGGTGCACTCATGTGCATGCCTGTACAATGTGGATAGCTGATTGGAATTCAGGTTGTTATATGGAAGGGTTTATTTCATAGCTTTAGAGAAGGAAGGAGCTTTCAAAGAGTCGGGACAGCCGGTGTGTCTGCAAAGTGGGGAAATCGGGGGAAAGATGGGGAGAGGAATCAAGGCACAGCTGAACTATGAAACACTGCGAAATGTGTTCACGTCTGTGAGTCTGTGTGTGTTCCTGTTCTCTAGGGAGCCAACTCCTCTCTCTGGACTTGACTGAGCCCACCTGAGTCTCTCTCCCACCCCTCCAGCTGTTTCTCTCCATACCCCCAAAATCTTCCCCCGTCATTCCCAATCTCTATCCTCCAAATTTACTAGTTCCCAGT
The DNA here is from genome assembly GCF_057381845.1 of Rhamphochromis longiceps. Taxonomy (NCBI): domain Eukaryota; kingdom Metazoa; phylum Chordata; class Actinopteri; order Cichliformes; family Cichlidae; genus Rhamphochromis; species Rhamphochromis longiceps. The sequence continues at coordinate 17,002,338 of NC_140572.1, forward strand.
CTGTATCAACAATTCCTGTGCCACTCAAGCAAGCTTTTTAACAGCACTCCTGCAGTGTTGTAAAGTTTGTTTGTTTTGTATTTTTTTATTTTTTTTTGCCTGACTGTGATTTGAATGGGATATTGATGTGATTTATGGATAACCATGCAGCAAAGTTAAAGTTGAGCTTCAGCATAGATATTTTATGACTGTTCTACTTTGCACCAATGACTCTTGCTCCATGTTTTCTACAGAAACAGCTCCAGCTTTTAGACTGCGCCACAAGCAGAGCAGTAAATTCCCATATAAGGCAGAAGGACCCTTTCTAACCTCCTTCCTCCACCTCCTCCACTCTCTTATACCCCTTCACTCCTTCAATGCATCTAGCTCATACTGTCTTTTCATTTTCACCCCCTTTTCCTGTGATCGTTTTCTACTGCTATTCGAACGCACACTCAAATGTCTTCTAGAGGGCTAGAACAATAGTTCTGTGTCGTATGGTTGTTTTGTTTCGAGTACCAACCACTTGTGATTTTTGCATCAGCCGTACATTGCAATAACTACCTGCCTGAGCATCTGCATTGCTGGATATTTTTTCCCCATAGGCTCTACAGTACAGCAGAAATTACACCAAAGCTGCAGATCAAGCCTCACAAATCCAATGGGAGGGATGAGGAGAGTGGGAAGCAGAGTGGGAGGTAGAGATGGATTGAAGGATGAAGATAGTGAAGACAGAGAGAGAGAGAAAACACAAATAGAGCTGATAAGACCTTCAGCAGAGGAAGTGTCATTCTGGGCCAATCCCCTGTGGACTCCCAGTATCCCTCTCTTCGCCTGCTGCAGGATGTGTCCTCGTGTGGGAATACACAAGGAATGTGGCCCCTTTTGTTTAGTGTGTGATAGGCTCCTGGTTGGCGGTCATTTGTGTGTCTTATGTGTGACAAGCTCCAGGCTTGGCAGAGGCTGATCAGAGCAACACTCCACAGTCCTTTCTGGGTAAGACCCTCCTAGGAAAACAATGACTGGTCCTTGTGGCTGCTATCTTTCAAAGCCCCTCCTTGGCTCATAGAGCACTTGCTCCCTGTGGGTTTTATTCATAAACTACGCATTAGACAAAGAGCTAAGAAGGCGTCTACATCAGTGGTTACCAGCATTTTATCTGTTACATGAACTCCAGTGTCCCATCGCTCCAGTTCCAAACATGTTTATTGGAAGTGATTTGGAACTAGTCTTTCAGAAACATTTCGGCAAACATTTTTATGCTAGTTACGTAAAAATAAAGTCGGAAAACTTAGTACAGCCCATGATTCAGTAGCTTGGAAAATCACATTAAGCAGCAATAACTTGCAGTGTCTCACATCATCGCGGAGGAATTTTGGACGACTCTTCTTTACAACATTGCGTCAGTTCATTGAGGGTTGCTAGCATTTGTTTACGCCCAGCCCTCTTAGGATCACATCACAACATTGTCAAATCAGTGACTGCACGGTGCACTGGTGCTGTGGCTGCAAAACAAGCTCAAGTCATCGCGACTCCACCACCGTGCTTGAGGAGTTTGTGCTGACATGCTGTTTTGTTTTCACAAAACATGGTGCTGTACATCATGGAAAAACATCTCCACTTTGATCTCATCTGCCCGAACATCGTACCAGAAGCCTTGTGGTTTGTTCAGATGCAACTTTGTAAACCTAAGTTGTACTGCCATGTTCTTTATTTCTAAGAGTAGAAATGTTCAAAAGCATTCCAAACAATTGTAATTGTACCATCATGAACTTTAACATTCAACATCAACTGAGGTTTCGAGAATCTCTGATAAAGCTTTGAGCACTGCACAAGGAAAGCATTTATATTCAACTATATTTATAGACCTTCACATTGCTAATAATCGATAAGGGGTATTGATTATAAGCATCTGGCTATGTCTTTCCCTTTTACTTTGTTTTTCAGTTCCATAAAACTGTATTTCATAACACACAGAGGCTTCCCCGAGGCTAATTAGTACACAGACCCATTTCTCCAATTTAAGCCAACATGTTGTAGAGTTGCTAACCTGTACCTGGTTGGTACTCAGTAATTTAAAATAAATGGGTTTAATCAAACCAGCTTAGTATACAAAAGAGATATCTCCAATTCATTCAATGTTCGCCTGCATTAAAAATGTTTCTCATTTCATTCACTACACTATAGCTAATTCAGAAATGCACACTAGGTTGAACGTTTCTTTGCAGGACCACAATTTCAGTGTGGATTGTTCACCCCACTGCAGAACTGTAGTTCTCTTCGCCCAAGGCGTTAACAAAAGAACAACTCCTGAAAGGTCTTTAAATAGATTCTCTAAAACTGTCGAAGCTTACCTTGGCCTTTTACGCAATAATACGTCTACACACAAAGACATTTGGGCTCCAGGCTACATCCTACACTCGGATTGCTAAAGGAACATGATTTCTTTATGAGAGCTTACTGGGCAAGAAAGAGATTCGGACATGAGTAGACAGAAAAAAAGAAGAAAAAAAAAGGCAAGGTGAGGTTTATTGAAGAATTCATGACAGTTTCTTTGCCTCTCGGTAGCCCTCGTGTTGACAGTCTTTTGTTAAAACACAGTGATGCACACATTATTGTAGAAGTCAAGACTCAGCACCTGAACGTGCTTTACATTAGATATCAAAAAGAAGCTTTTATCATAACTCTGAATAAAAGAAACAAAGGCCATCTTTGGCACAAAAAATGAACATGATGGGGAAAAAAATGCACCTTTTTTGTGTTTTTAAATTACCAATATTTGGTAACTGTTGGAGTTCTTGTCATAGTAAAAACCAAAAGATTGCAAACAGATGTCACTTCATTTTGATTGAATGAATTTGCTTTTGGAAAACAATCACATCTTTGGTTCGGTGACCTATTTCTAAGATTCACAAATTCTGTAGTTAAGCAAAACACAGGCAAAAAGAGGCAGGGGAGTGGTGAAGAATGGATGTTTAACAATTTGTTGTTTGATATGTTTTCCTTTCTTAACTATTTAGAAAATCCCTGCTGTAAAGATGTGGCCATTTCTCCATAAAGTATGAAACGTTTGGCCTGAATTTGAACAAAATCGCATCAATTACAAGACAAATTCCCACCCTGACCGAGACGATCGGGCTCGATTCGTCAGCCTTGCGTGGAACAGCTGCTGTGCTCTGGGTAAAGGATCCCTAACATCAACACACTGCATTGTCTGCCACAGAACATGCCCACATGTACTGACATTTAAAAATAAAAAGTGAAACAGACAAATGTGTCATCGCAACTTGTCACCAAGGACGGAAAGAGTGATAGACACTGTTAGTGGGTACTTTTTCCCCCTCCCTTTGATAGACATCACCTTGGTTTAAACGGAAGGGCGTTTTCTCAAAGTGAAGTCAAGCCCAAGACTGCTTTGCTTTCAATCAGAACCAGTGATGGTGAGTCAGACACAGGGGTGGGCTAAAACAAAACTGAAAAGGGAGCCAGGGACACTTGCTGAACTCATAAAACTGTCTGTCCTTACAGCCAGGCAGTTCACATCACAGTGTGTGTTTGTGTGTGCCTATATACTGTATATATTACCCTATATTAGGAGAGACTCCCTACCAGTGAATAGAACACTCAAGTGTCTTCAAGTTTTCTCCTTTACTGCTGCTCTGCTCACCTAAACACTTGAGTTTTAACGCAAACATGCTGACGTGTGACAACCAGCAAAGCAACTGCCACTGTGTGTTAGATCTACAGGACTAGCTACCTGCATTCAACTGTTACACACAAAACAAAAGAGAAAAAAAAATCGCATACAGACTTTTTTCTTCTCTGAGAGAACCATGTGATGTACATTCAGATCACTCCTCCACCTTGGTCTGTTGTTCGGCGCCCGGGGAGTGTGAACTCTGTCTCAGTGTCTGATCTTTGTGCTAAAAGAAGGCGACACCGCGGTCAGTCACACAGGAAACTGAAAAGGCAGACAACCACACATCCTGCCTGAGCTTTGGAAGAAACACTTCCTCCTTAAAAGTAGCAAGTGCAAGTACTAAAGCTCTCTCACGTGAAGGCAGTGAGGCGATGCCAAGAGATAAACATGATACTATATACGTATCCGCAGAAGTTTAAAGCCTAATATGGCAGATGTGTGCTCAGATGTCTCTGTAGGTGGGCGAGGTGGGGAACGACACATTTTCACCGTGATCTTTGGAGAGAAATTACATTCACAAAAATTTCAAGTCAATTAAACAGAAGTAACAAAGCAACATCAATAGCCTGAGGCTGCGCGTCCATCGCAGACACAAGTTTGAAGATATCAAAAACAACGCGATCTTCACTCCAAGATCAAAGACACTGGTAATGGCTATAAGTTGACCCTGAGGTCCAAAAGATTATTTGCCAATAGGCACCTTCTGTTCACTACTTTTGTAGTGTTGCTGAGAATGAAGGTAGTGCTCAAAGAACAAAAAAAACATTGCAGGAGCAGATCCGTTTCTCACTCTCACCAAAAAAATCTCAGAAGTGAAGGATGGTGTGCATCTTGATCTCACCTTCAAACTGGCAGTGAAATGGATGAGACGAACAGTGGCTCCAATGCACTATGGGAACGGTCTGTTTGCTAATACAGATGAAACTCTCCTCCCACTACGCTATTATCTTCTGACGAATGTCACATAGATATTTCCCTATACAGTCTGCGCGTCTCCACTTCAGACAAAACACATTTAGAAAGAAAAAAAAAATAGTGTACAGCTCTTGTACAGCATTACAACAATGCGGTGGAACTCAGCAGCTTTCCACAAAACAGTCTTCATTTGTTCATTTTGGTATCTGCCTGTGCGTCTGGCCCACAGCAGCCGGCACCCTGGTTGCCATCAGGGCTTTTTGGCTGCTGTTTTGGCTTTCCCGTTGGGCCCTGTTTTGATCTGGGTCATCTCTACATCTGTCAAGGCGTCAGGAGGAAGGCACGAGCGCATGCGTTCAATGGTTCTCTGGTAAGCTGCCCTCTCCTGCTCCAGAGAGCGAATCATGTGCTTCATTTTGCTCTCCCGAGAAAGGAAGTTCTCCATGCTCGTCTCCAGAGTCTGAATCTTTTGCCGCGCAGCCTGGAGGACACAAACATTGTATGTTAGAGCACACAGAGTACAATGTATAGACTAACATTTAAACAGGAGGTGAAACTAATACAGGTTACAAAATACAGTTACAAAATCTCAGAACTAAACTAAAAGTCTAAAAAGGAAGAATTTGTAACTTGTAGTCACACGATAGCACGTGACCTTTTTAAAAGTGCAAATCAAATATGATTTTATTTCTTACAGAATCACAAGCACTTGTTAAATGTTGTACGAGCAGATTTCCAACACCATAGGTGTGACTCAGACGAGACAGATGGGACAGTAAATAAATATTTCTTTAACGTGTATTTATATGAAGACCATCAGGTGTGACTTTACTGGTTCTACTTTAAACATTAGTGAAGCGATATCTGCAGAGCATGCAGCATTTAGTCCCTTTGTCTTACAAACACTGGTACTGTGTTTTTAACTTGTGTTTTAGTGCCATCTATAGGTAGTTTTAGGTACTACTACTGGCTTCAAAATTGTCTCCACACAGTGACACTGGGTTAAAATGTTTACCTCAATTATATCATAGTCACGTCAAAATTAAGTAACACCCGGCAGGGGAGTGGGTGGGGCTGGGGTCTCATAGAGGTTTGAACCTTCACTTCCTTACCTGAAGTTTTTCCAGCAGCTCCATATTTTGCTTCTTCAACTGCGCATTTGTCTTCTCCAGCTTGTCAAGCCGCTCAGAGTCATCAGGCAGTGGTCCAGATTCTAACATCTCATCTTGTAGAACGTGGTACTCCACTTCGTATGCTTGCAGCTGCTTTGAGATGTCCATCTCCATTACCTGGCCATCAACAGACAGATAGATGCCACTGAAAGACAGCTCGTTATCGTACAACACTCTGGTACCAAAACATTAAGGTCAATGGAAATGCACCTGCATGGAGTGTTCATCAACAAATAGCCACAAAAAGACCAAAGTGATCTTACAAACAGCTTCAAATCACGTGGGCACCTTTCTGAGGTAAAAGCATATTCTGAAGCTTTACTGACACAGGCCAAGAGACTGGTCATCGACCCCCTGGCAATCACAAGTCGCTAGGGAACAAAGTGCATTCTTCGACACCAACCATGAATTTCAGTTATTTAGTGGTTGATGGATGTTGTAAGGATTTGAGCTTTGAGCTTTCACTAGTATCAAATTTGGGCCAGGATGCACTTCCAAGTGTTACTGTTTGTTTAATAATCTGGCACTGTAAAAAAAAAAAAAAAAAAAAAAAAAAAAAGGGCAGTTTGTGTACCTTAGCAATGGTCTGCTCCATCTGTGTGTGGCTGAGGGCGGGGAGTGTCGTTTTCAGATAGTCCACAATGCTCTCAAAGCTGTCACACTCAACTATCTCCCCCTCATGGCTGCCCAGCAGACAGAGGGCCACTTTAAAAATCACCTCAGACCCCTCGACAAACACAAAATCTGAAAAACAGGCAATACATAAACCAGTAGTGATTTACGATGTTTTTCCTCGAGCTGTAGGGCTTAGCAGACAATTCAATTATCATATCCAATTTTGCATGTGAGCAAACAAACCATTAATCTAAAAAGAAAAAGTAAAAAAGATATGTATATACCAAAGATCCGGGACACAAAGCCGAGTGGGAATTGCGAGGCAAAGAGCGTGAGGAACCACGGCGCGGCGTAGAGGCTCGGGCAGATCTCGTGCTCCTCAAAGTGGTTGTACAGCTCACGGTGATAGTCGTGCAACAGCCTGGTGAGCTGGTACATCTGAATCTGCACACACACATAAACACAGAAGCAGGTCAAAACATGCTGCGTCAAACTGGTATGTCAGGACTTGTTAACAGAATGTCACAGAGCAATCCAGGAATCACAAGCTGGCAAGCCAACTTTTATCCAAACACAGAGCCCTTTAAGTATTATTATTTCATAGACTTGCTCAGACATGCGTCACGGCCAGACATTTGATGATCTGTGCTCTTTAACAGCACGTTAGTCAAAAGTACAACCAATAGAAAAAGGAAGCAGAAGTTAGCTCAGGCTAAAATTAGACAGTTATCAAGTTTTACAATTTCCTGACAGTTAAAAAGAAAGCAAGTAATACCTTTAGCTCCCTCAAACTGAGCCACTGTGCAGAGAAAACAGACGAAACTCCTCCTGACTTTAAAAACTTTGGATTAAAAGTGTAAACCCTGCAGGGAAGAGAGACCTGGCTCAGCAGTTACCTGAAGCGGATTAAATATTACCACGCCTGCTGATGCTGTAACTGCAGCGAGGTCAGATGATGTTTAACAGATACAGAGCAGGAGTGGTTTGACTAAGAGGTGGAGACACTTAACTGCTGTTTGCTCTTGGTAGCTAATAAAACCCACACAAGGGTTCATGCAGCAGTAAGTAACAGCTAAAAGTGAATGTTTACAGCATTATAGCAGTTATGCAGTAACAAGCATTTGTTACTGTATAACTGTTTCGAATAGATTGGAATTTGTTTAAACTGAACGCCACCTTTGGCAATGGACATTTGCATGTGTAATTGTGCACAGCATTGTCTTTAAGGTCAGCGGTGGCACTGGAGCTTAACATTTGCAAATATTCCTGCAATACATAATGAACACAAACACTGGACATTGTGACAGAATAAGTTGTTCATTCCACCCACTGACCTGCAGAGAGACCATGTCGGGTCTGTACTGCCGCCTTATGCCGAGGTCATACATGAGAAACTTCAGCATGTCAAAGGCCTGCTCTTCACCCATGTGGAGGAGCAGAACTCCAGCCACAAAGCTGATACCCTGGCAGTAGCCAACCTGTGCAGCACAAGAATTTTAAAAAAAATGTTTAAAAAGGGGGTTATTGCAAATTTCACAACAATCATTACAGTACAGGCCTTAAAGTGAGCCACTGTGGGGATTACAGTATGTACCTCTGTATCCAGCAGAGAGTAAGCTTTCAGGAGGTTGTAAAGGGAGAGCTGTCCAGCGCCAAGCTGGGCTGAGAAGTACTGGTGGGTGGGGAAGGTCCGGCCTAATCAGAGAGAGATAGTGAGAGTAAATGTGAGAAAAATAACCAGGAATTGTTGTTTTCTGGTTAACACATTAAACTACGAGCAACAATACTGAAGTGACAGCTCTGAAAACAGTCGCCTTTGCTGAAGGACCAGCTGAGGCCATCTTCAGATTTCCGGCCTTCCTCAACATATATAATCATAAACAGATACAGCGTGTGTCATGTGAAAAAGAAAGTTTCTCTGTGAATTCCTGTCGAAAACTAAGCATAACCTTACTGTTCCCATTGGAATTCAGAGGTTCTGTAGCAGCCAGAAGCTAATTAATATATATATCAGATGTTTATATCAGTTTGCTGGTCTGGAGCTTTCAGGTGTGTGTTAACACAATACCACAATCTTCCCAGGAGTGGACGTACCAGCAAATTCACCAAAAGGTCAGACTATATAATGTTCAAAGAAGCTGTAAAACACCTGAGAGCTTAATCTCAAATCTTACAGGCCTCAGTTAGCATGTTAAATGCTCGAGTTCATTACAATCAGAAAAAGAATGAAGTATTGCAGCTTGTTTTGAAAGGTTTCCCAGACTTCTGCAGTCCTTTGTCCTTTGGCCATAATGCACAGCACCACATTTGGCAAAAACCAAACACAGCATATCAGCACAATATGCTGTGAGGGGTGATGATTTGGGATCGTTTTTTAGCCACAGGACCTGGGCACCTTGCAGCCAAACAAAGTATTCTACAGTCAAATGTGAGGTCAAAACTGAGCCATGCAACAGGGCGATGATCACAAGCACACAGTCAAATCTAGATCTTACACCAGATTGTTCATAAACAAATGCCTGAAAACCCCAATGAAGTGAAGCAATGTTGCAAAGAAAAGTAGGCCAAAATACCTCCACCCTAATGTGAAAGACTGACAAACGTATACATGTTAAAGGAGAGTCTACAAACTGAATCATGGGGTGTACTTTCTTTTTCACATAGACACAGAAACCTTTCTACATGCATAGATTGTATCCGTATCTTCGATGAAATTCGTGGGTTTTTGTGGTCCTGTGCACACCTAAATCGACCAGAATGGCATGCTGCTGTGCGGTGAGCTGCTTGAGGAGGTCATGGTAGTGGGTATCCAGGGCTAGCTGACGTGGCGGGAGTCTGTGACGCAGCCGGTGCTGATGGGAAAGAAGCAACCAGACTTCCCCGCGTCTGCTCTTTGGAACTCCTGCACACAAAAAACCACAACAGAAATAAAAGAAACAATGTTAACTTACAATGTTTTTTGTCCTGTGGGGAGTTTCAGATTTATTTATAGCGCTGTTTACATGCCACTGGTGATACGGTTTTCTTTTTTTCTTTTTTTAGTGCCTCTCACCTTGGCAGAGGGCACGATACATTTCTTCCTTGTCTTGTGGGACCGTTGTTCTGCCCGGGGCTGTCAGTTTTCTCTCCCACAAAGCCTGTGCATCTTTGGAGCACTCGCTCACTTCTTGGTAGTTAAGCTTCATCTTGCGGATGTGCAGCTCATCTCGGCTCGCTGCAACAGAATGTATATGAATATATATATAAATATCAGTATAAAAAGCGACCGACTCATATTTAATACATTAAAGTCCATTAAAGACTCAGTTTTCAGAAAGAAACAAAAAATGAGACTAAAGGCCAACAACTTCGAAATAAGCCCCTATAACTTTGGATTTGTAGCAAAGAATAATGACAATTAAAAGATTTCATGTTCCAGAGAAAGCGTGGATACAAAGCATCGTGGCTTCAACCTTTAATCACTGGATAACATGGAAACCCTTTTCACATAAACGCAAGCCACAATGGGCATGGAGAAACTTACAACAGCATAATGGGAGCACAAAAAATAACAGAAATCATAAAGTATGATCACCATGCACGCAAAAAAAAAAGCTGAATCGAATGGTACAATAACCAGCCACCAGACGCATGCAAAAACATCTGCTTTTATTTTTATCCCAAATTCTCCTTTTATGTTGCTTACCTTCTATTAAACAGTTATTCACAGTTAGGTCCTCAGACCAGCATTGATGTCATAGTAGCAAACAAAGGGAAAGAGATGTGTTGGTGTTCAGAATATAAAAGCGACACATAGTACTTCTCCTGTCTGTCACTGGAAGCAACATATTTATTAGGTCCATGGTTTGATCTGGGCATTTACAAAATATTATGATCTTAGGTCTTTTCTTTAGCATTTTAAAGGGTAACTTCATTAATCATTCATTTATAATAAGATAGCTGTTCCCAATCGCCAAAAATAAAGCCCCAAAAGCCCCCAAAATAATCAGAATCAGAATCAGAATCAGAATACTTTATTGATCCCTGGGGGAAATTATTTTTTTGTTACAGTGCTCCATTTTAAACCAACATTAAGACAAGACAGACAATACGCTAACTAAGAATAGTACAATATATACATACATACATACATACATACATACATAAGTCACTTATAAATAAATATTTGGAAAAGAAACATGTGTAGTTGTAGCAGCAAACAGTGTGTTAAGTGGATGCGTTGTACAGGGAGATGGCCACAGGCAGGAATGATTTCCTGTGTCGTTCAGTGGTGCTTTTCGGTAATCTCAGTCTCTCACTGAACGAGCTCCTGTGACTGACCAACAAAATAACCCACTTGATGTCATTTTTTAGCCATTTGTTTCCTTGGGTTTGCAAAGCTGCATCTGGACAATCCACTGTAGCACTACTGGTGCTATTATTTCAGTCTTTTTATAAAGGAAAATTGCAAGACTTCATTGTAAGCTACACTACCGCTTCTACATAAGTTTGTCTATCTGAAAGTGCTGCAAAACCAAAACTAAATGTAGCTTTGCTCAAGTGTCCCAAAACCAGTATGGCGTTACCAGACTTCTGAAAATAAACAAAAAATGAAAGAGCTTAACGAGCTGCTAACCTCAGCTCCTTTATCTCTGTCCATGATCATAAAGCTTCAGTTGGGAATGACAAGACTTTAAAGATTGGAGTACGGGGTAAGGGTTGAGTGTAAAGTTTAGATGACAGGTGAAGTAAAGAGACAGGAGTTTAAATTATTACTGTAATAAATATCTTCCTAGCTTAATATAACTTAACAATGATATCCAAGCTTTCAAGTTATAGATACTAACAGTTACTGAGGGGAAAAAAATACTTATATACACTTTGAAGTCTTTTGCGGTAATATCAATATCAGTCATAGTACCAGGCTCCACTCAAGTTCACTATACTTTGTGTAGAATTAACTAGTTAGACTCACCTTCAAGTCTCTGATTCTCCTTCTCCATACGCAGCAGGAGGATCTGTTGGTGGATAGCTGTCCTCCAGAGAGCCCGGTAGTCAGCTGCCGTCCTCTTTGACTTCCTCTCTGACCCAGGGTCGCCTGCCTGGGGCAGCAGCTGACCCAAAGGGTCCAGAGATGAGGCACGAGGAGAGAGAGGCAACAGCTCCCTGTTTTCGGAGTCGTCTGAAACACAACATCCAACACATGGTAAATATAGAAAATATATTGTTAAGTCAAAACTTTTGGGACAATGAATGCTAGAAAATAAAGATGGGCTTTCTGCAGTGATAGTTCACAGATTGTTAGCACTCAGCTCTGCAGCTGCACACAGGCATTCAGACTGCTCTAGCTTCTGATCTGCTTTGGTTTTACAGTGTATTAACAGTCTCACTGCTCCCATCAATGCAGCAAAAAACACAGCAGGGAGCTCCAATAAACCCAGACCAATTTTAACTGAACAGAAGGACAAAAAAAAACAGAATCACTTCTTAGAGACAGATGTTTGACTGTCAACATTGGAGACAAAACTCAAGAAAGCAGTCAAAAAAATGAAACTGTTTTTTCTGGCTTCAGTCAGAAAATATTCTAACTATATATGACTAAATCAGTCGTAAATAAAAATCATGATACAATTTTGCAATGCTGCTTGGTCAAAAACCTTGTTAGAGACTTATTCATGGGGGAAAACAATGGTACAAAGCTACTTGTTCTCCCTTTTGCTTTTTTTCAACCCTCAGTCTTTGCATATAAGCCTGGAATTTAAAAATCTGTTTGAGGTACTGTCATTTCTTAGAAGAAGATTCGATCTGCCTTCTAGTAGATCTGTGGATTATACAAAGCTTTTACATTGTGTTTCTTGAACTCTTACAAGGATCGAGTTGCCAGACCTGTGCGCGGCATGGATGCAGATGGCTTGTTCATTGGCGATGCGACTCTAAGAAAGATCTTCTGTCTCCAGGAGACCCTGCGTGGGCTCAGAGGGAGACCCCCGCTGAACGAGTCACTGCTACAGCCAGACAGAGTCCTCTTCCTGCCTTCGCCATTGCTACGAGAGAAAACAGCAGCGTCAGTGACACCTGATAAACGAGTCAGGTGTCAGCTTACACAGACTCTCTTTTCAGCACACTTTTACAAATGCAGACACACAAACATAAGCACACATACACACAATGGTGGTAAAATAATACAAGCTCTCTGGACTGATAAAAAAATAGCCAAGATGAAACTTCAACATACTGCGCCAGCCACTAACTCCTTCCCAGTGTAAATGTTAATAAAGTAGCAAAGTCAGCATGTAAAAGAGAAACATCGGCCACAGCTGAGGTGCATGCACGTGTGTTCATCTGCTGAAAAAGAAGTTGGTTTAGTAAGTGGAAATGAAAAATCAGAACTGAAAAACTTCCCCACCTCGTAGCAAATGTTTTCCTTCCAACTCAGGAAATAAATGCCAGTAAAAGCTGACCGTGATGAACATTGTTGCAAGCTTGGCTGGTGCTGCTGAACTGAATACCGAACGTCCCATTTCTCATCCATGTCAACAGAGGTTTTCTACACAAGCGCACAATTACCAGCCTTGCAAGAGCAAAAGTGGGTTGTGAAAATTTAAGCAAATTTAAATTCAGTTCCTTTGAAAGTGCAGATTGCATTCTTTAGTCTGCACAAGAACAGAGCTTTTTCGCTTCTCGCTCAGTGTCGCTTAAACAGCTGGCGAGCTTGTTTAGCACACAAGAGCCCGTCGGATCACGTGGGCAGTGAAAAACAGGAAGTGACCTTGGATTGAAACAAATGGCACTGAGAAAACAATTGTTCTACACATATAACACTGTCTCTTTAACAGATTAAAACTCTTCCCCTGACCTACTACCTCTTGCTATGTTTTCATGCTCGCCAAGTCCCTAAGGGGCAAAGTTGTCATACAGTGCAATCAACAAAGCAAACTAGGCTGCGAGCACGTTGGAGTATTTAGATCAAGTGTCTCCAGTGCTGTGTCATTTAAACTTCTCATTCATCATCATTGTAAGCTGTGCTCAAAAACTTGCTCCTACTGCTGCACCATCAGGTATCAAACACACTATATTTGCTTATTTGTGAAGCTAACCATTAATAGCAACTGCTGAACATAAACGTATCAGGGAATCTTATTAGCATGACGAGTTAGAGTAGCAACTCTTGCACCAGTCAGGAAGGATGAAGGTTAAAGCTGTGAGACACAGTTATTAAAGCAAAAAGCTTGCAATGCACATGCAAATGCAACAAGGGAGGGATGCATCAGCATCCCCTGCTGAGAGAAGCAGGAAGAGGATGGCTCCAGCTGCATACATGGTGTGGAAAAAAATGAAAAAGAATTTTATCCTAAGACAAATTTGCTTTGGATATACAGAAAAAGAGATACAGGGCAATAAAGCTGGGTGTTAAAAAGGTGTTGACAGCCAATGGGAATACTGCTACTGCCAGCAAAGAACAGCCTGTCCCTCCCACCCATCTCATTCCTGATGAAGTCCCCGGTATGGGGTGCATTTCAGTCTAAGCAAGGGGGGTTGCCTGAGCACCCCCCTCTCACCTCTTGAGGCTCCCACTGTCTGGAAGGGAGTTCAGGGAACCCAGTGAGCCCTGGTAAAAGCTTTTCAGGAAAGTGGGAGCAGTGAAGGAGGAGGGGAGGCTGAAGGTGGAGGAGGAGGACTCGCTCTCTGAAACACTGCGTGTTCTTGAAACAGCCACGGGACTGGGCGGGCCAAACATGAAATGCCCACAAATAAAGAAAAACATTACACAAAACAAAGAGCTTTCGGTCCAAGCACAGAAATGAATAAGGGGAAAAAAAAACAAGTGGGGAGCTTATGAGGGATCAAAACAGTGACAGGAAACTTGTGATGCTATTGTTCGAGGACAGCGGGGCAGAAGGTGAAGAGATTATAGACTGATCAAAGTGCTGCAAATAGATTACAATGTCTGTGCACACACACTGTTGACGCGATTAAAAGAAAAGCAACCAGTTCTAATGATTAAGTTAGCATTAGCCATATCTTCAAACAAAACACAAAAGCTCAATCCAGCAAAGGCGGAAAGGGAGGGGATCTGTATAACTGCAAAAAGGAACAAATTATTAACTCCTGCAAATATCACCAAACAGACGCAGAACCCTTCTTTAAAACTGCAGAGGGTGATTAACTGTAAACTAGCTTATATTTACCTGCTTTGCAGCAACTCTGGGTTAACGGATTGCTGCCTGCGAAGCGGAGTCTGTTTGTTCTGTATTGGCAATTGGCCGTCGAAGGAGATGCGTTTTTTCACAGGTGGATGGCTGAAGGTGTGAGCGCGCCGACGAAACTGAAAGCCAGCTTCCGGGTCTTCGTCTGGGAAGGCAGGAGGGGAACCTGGGGGGGAGTGACCAGGAGATTCCTCATCCTGCTGAAGAGGACAGAATGTGTAAGGCGGGAAGCAGTCAGTCATATTTATGACTTCACTGTTTTCCAGTGATGCATATTTAATGACATTTTTTATGAATGGCTTAAATTTCTGAGGATCATACAATCAAACAAAAAGTCAGTGACAGAAGGCAAAAGTCAAAAAGTGAAAAATCAGTCCATGTTTCACTGGAAGTTAAACCACACGACACAGCTCACAGCCAAGTTAAACACTCAATCGCACACTCACCTATTCAACCCACAGCAAGCCTCAGTCCATGGTTCAACTTTATACTCCACGCTATCACTCCGTGCTGCCTCATGTCTGGTGGCACAACTCCCACATCTATTGTATTCTAATGGCCAGTGTCCTGTGACTCACAACATCACACACCATTGGAGGGGAGGACCTCGGTGACACGCAACTGTACACGAAAGCCCTCCTATCTCCTTCCATCATGCTTTTAGAGACCTCCCTATTTAAGATCAGGGTTAGGTCATGCTGCTGCTTTCAATGCGCTCTTTTTTTTTTTAAATGTAGCTGATGACATTAAAAAATTGAGGGCTACAGCTGATGACATTATAGACTGGAAAGAGGTCTGTTTGCAAATCACGCTAGACGATGATGTCATCTAACAACCTGATGCTGTTGTTAATTTTAGGAAAAACTGATGATAGAATTTTACTCAAATCAGAGACTTTTGCAGTAATCTCTCTTACGTCAGGGTCGAGAAGACAAATCCAGGCCACACGTGGCTCAGCAGATGCGTAACTGGACATCCTGAGTGGGATTTCCTTTTCACCAGCTCATCACATCCTGACAGAATCCCCACGAGACTACTTACTCATTTAATCCCAATCAAAGCAACTTTTTCCGGACTTTTTAAAGACATCTCAATGACAGAAACCTTTACTTGAACCTCATAAATTAAAATGATATATGTCACTCCATGATAAATGATCGCTTACATTTGTTAAAACCTGCAATAGCCAGTGTGGCTAATCATAGATAAAAGAAAGAGAAATAATAGCTTAATAAATTCCCAGACACTTGGAGCTGCCATTTGAAGACTGGTATTAATAATCGTCCTTACTTGGCGGTTAGTATTCTCAATAAATCTGATATGACAGTATTAACACATCCGGTGAAAAAAGTCACACATCTGCTACAAGGAGAGAGTATTTCATACTTTTGCGGCCTCAGTAAAACAAGTAACACTTCTTTTCTGTAGTTTTAACCCTTTAAAGTCTGTTTGCAGGTCTCCAGCAGGTTTGTGACTGTAGAGGCCGTTGTAATAATACCAAATTAAAATCATGATACAACGCCAAATATTGCCTTTCAAGCTTATTAGAATTGTACAGTCTCTGTTTTTGCCTTATATGCTGTACTTTCATTGTATGTTTCACTGAATCACTATGGTGATTTCCCATTTTCCTAAAAAAATATGAAAAATGAAGGACGGCTCGAGACATTTGCACAATATTCTACAGCATGTGCTTTATGATGTGTTATATAACAATACAGTGGTTCCTCGTTTATCACGGGAGTTGCGTTCTAAAAATAGCCTGTGATAAGTGAAATCCACAAAGTAGCCAACGTTATTTTTTTTACAATTATTATAGATGTTTTAAGGCTGTAAAACCCCTCACTACACACTTTATACACTTTTCTCAGACAGGCATGAACATTTTCACACTAATCTCTCTTGTTTAAACACTCTCCAAGTTCTAACCTTCGTAGAAAATTAAGTCCAGTATCATAGAATGAAACCAAAGTGCAAAATGTTTTGTCAACATATTTGTGTTTGTTGATCAGAAAACTTACAAACATACAGTGCAGCACTTCAGAGTCACACTGCTAGCGATTGAAGATTTATGTAAATTTGACAAGCTGGACGCATTCTGTACTGTACAGAAGACACGGCACGAGATTGATTGACAATGGTCTATAGCCAATCAGGATGCAGAACACAATGCACGGTAAAAAACAAAAAACAAACAAAACAAAAAAAACCATGCAAAAAATCCAGCATCCCTGTGCTGCATCGGCATTTTAGTTACAAATGCGTTTGCTGCATTTCAAAGAAACCTCTTTAATTAATTCTAAGTATAGAATTATAAAATAATTGCTACACCAGCCACAACTTTATGTTGGGTTTGGTTTAGCCTAACCTAGCCTTTAGATTGTAAATTGGGTGCCTGGCACTCAATTGGTTAATTTGCTTGTTTACTTGTTCATCGTAGCAGCGTACTGCTAAACCCATCATGACTGATGAGGAGTCAGAGGGACCATATCACGCTCTCACTCCACATTTTGCACAGCAGTAACCACAAGGGAGCCAACAACCTTAAACGGCTCACTAGCATCTCTGTACACACGTTCCCTCTTGTACTGTTCTGCCTTTTTGTCAGTGCAAGCTTGATCACAAAACTATGTGGGGAAAAACGCAGCACAAAATCGTTTCTCCTCATGCGAAGAGGACTGTTGGCAGATCCACCTACTGACACTGATGAAAGTGAAAGTATTCTTATCGACCTGCCCCTTTCCCGAGGACACAGTTGGAATATAGCATGCTTTTAGATGCCACGGGGTAAGAGTGAGAAGTCTCAGAGTCCCCCGACTGAAGCTCTGGGAATTCTCATGTTCATCCTCAAGGACACTTACTCTTTCAAAACTGCTCATGCTTCCCATGCTTCCCAAGCGGCCGCGCATTCGACTGGCGCCCTGGTGACAGAGATGATTGTACAAAAGTTATAAAAACACAAGTGGGTAAATTTAAAAAAATAAATGAATAAATTTTAAAAAAGTAAAAACACTCTTTTTTTTCTTTTACACAATTGTTTCTGACAAAAAGAAACAGCGATTAGATTAAGAGTGAAGCAGAAAGAAACAAAGGGAAAACGTTTCCTTGCTGCCTAACAGCATTATTGTTCAGCTAAGTCTAAGGCAGCAGAGTTCTCCTGGACGCCTCTGCTAAGGAATTATTCTGCTGTCTCACTGGCAGATATGGGTCAATCCAAATCCCTGTGATGACAGTGACACAGAAACAGAAACCTAGAAGACTAGTAAGAGGTAAACATCATGGCGGCTCTACTTTCTGTCCGTTGCGGAGACATAAAAGACAGGGATAAACTGGGGGAAATAAGTAAATGGTTATAATAATATAACGGCAGGAAATGGGGAAGATAAGGCAGTGGCAGAAAAGGAAACATGTTTAAAAAGACCCACCCTTGCAAAGATATTCTCCAGAGAGCTAGTGAGGGATGAACGCGCTTTATTCTTAAAAATGTCGAGCTTGAAGCGACTGCCGGTGGCTGTGCCATCTCCTGCTGCTGAGCTGTTTGCTGCATTCTGTTAGACAGCAAAAGAAAAAGATTTAATTAACAAGACTTCAATGAATTTAATTATAAACCAAAACAGGTTCACTGTACGAATACAGTTGCAGATCCTGTGATAAAGCCTGCAAGAAACAGCCAATAGCTGCTAACTGCTTTAAAAGAAGTGGTGCTGCTGCTGGAGACTGCGCTATGATTGATAATATTTAGCATGCAGATCGCTCAGGGTATATCATTCCAAAGCAATTATCCACAATCCTCTCATACTTTAAATGTCGTGTTTCCCCTCTCAGCAACTCACAGAACGTAAACAGCGGTTCATTGTAGGTCTCAGGGAGAGGGACATCTACATCTATACAAAGCAACAAGCTTTACATTTAAGACAGCAGCTAAGGAGTTCTTTTACCATCAATATTTCTACACAATCCCTTTATCAACACAAAGTCCAAAACAAAACCTTAGGATACGGTCTGAGAAATTCAAATTTTATGCCATTTCATGCAAGCGATTTTCAGAACCATCAGGGGTCTGAATTGACGTTTCTCAGATTTCATGTTAAGGACCACTAGAAACATTTTAAGGATCCAGCCTGTCTGTTTGTTTTTGCTTTTCAAAGTGAAATTTAGAGTAAAACCAACAAATCGATCGACAACTGTGATGTCGCCAAGTGTCGATTCTCTATTCAACAGAAACACCACTTTGCTGGAAATTATTTCTGGACCGTAAGCTTTCTCGTGCCCTTACCTTAGGGGCCTCTCCAATGTGGAGGTGGGACTTTTGTTTGGTTTCACAGAGCTGTCTCAGATGAAGAATCACAAGCTCATTCTCCTCCTGGTCTGACGCAGGCTTCAGTCTCTGCAGAAATGAATGCACAAACACTCAAGTGTGAATCAACAGCTGTAAGAAATAATATGTTTGTATCAAAGTGTCACCTCCATTGCCAGACCTGAACTCGCTCAAAAATCTCAGCTTGCTCATTGTCGGTCAGCTGGGAGAGATATTTCTGGATGGATAACTTTGCTCTAGGTGGGTAGAGACCTGGAAACAGAGAAGATGAAATAAGCTGTACTCTTTAACTTGCTTTAACTCAGAGAAAATTCAATATATTCATGAGTCAAAGCCAAGAGAAGTGCCAGATGTCTGATGCAGGTGACATGACCTACCTTCAATCCTCTCGCAGAGCTTGTGCAGGTCATGCATGGGGCAGGCTTCGCATAGCTGGATCTGAGTCTTGTTGCTTTGTAAGGCGGCTGCTGTACTGAAGGCCTGCTTCAGCGTCAGCATCACCTCGTCCACCTGACACGCACAGGCGAATGAACACACACACGCACAAAGAAAGAGATGTTTGCCACATGCACTTAAGAATTTCATTTTATTTACATAATTCCTGTGACTCACCAGGGATTCACTGGCACACTGGAAAATGTAGCACACGTACTGACTGGGACCAGACTCTGAGTGGTGCCGACAGATGAATCCAAAATGGTCAGTATGTTTGATACCCTGGGGATGGGAGCAAAAGACAAACTAGCCTCAGAGGCCTGGGATAGCTGTGGAACTTTATAGCACATCACCATAATGATGATTTAATTATATCATATTTAATTACTAAACAACCAACAAAGGTGAAAAGAAGTGTATTCTTACATTACTGACAAAGATCTGCCACTAAATTAAGGAATAAACACTAAAGGTCTGCTCTTGTGTAAAGATGAGCAAAGGCTCTCTGTGATTAGATTCCAGTTGCTAGGGCTGCAGCAGAGACACAAGAGAGACCTTTTCAGTAAACATTACAAGTAAATATACACCAACCTGACAGCACGATGAGATATCCTTGAAGTTCTTCTCCAGGACCACAGTTTTACTGTCAGGACTTATAAGGTTTACTTCAAAACGTCCAACCTATGAAACACGAGAGACCACGGTCACACAGAGTGAAGTAAAAACATGTAATAGATGCATGAAAAGTTCTCACAAAACAACACGGATGGGAGAGCATGTGTGTAAACACACTGGGATCTCCTGTGATGTTAAGCATTTTATGACTAGGACTATAATTATTCCGGGACCCGATTGGCAATAGAGATAAAAGACGCTCACGTGCGCTTTAAAATCAGGGTCAGCGAGTCTCCGCTAATGATTTTTCCTCATAATTGACTGCTACGTACAGTATCACATCGAGCGTTGTGCTCTAGTTTTTAAAATTAGCTTCATGACGAAACAGGCATGGTGCGTGAGGAATGGCAGCTGGCTCACAGTGCGGCGCACATGTTTCTCATGAAGCAGCGACCGTGTGTTATCACAGGAGCAGTGGTGAAGTCAGTTTTTTTTTTTTTTTTTTTATACCACAGGAGTTACGGCCTTATTAACTGGAACAGTTACACCAGGCCAAGCTGGTCTACACATTATAGCTGCCAGCCACGTGCACATAAAAATGATTTGCGGTGGTGTGAACCTCAGCAGTGAGAGTCTATGCAAAGGAGGCCTCCGTGACAAACAGCGCTGAGGCCAGCGACCATTTGGTTTTCTGGTGTAACAGATGGAATCAAGTTTTACAACACAAATTATGGTTTGGCATGAGGAGCTTAAAAAAATCCATCCATATTATTGAAAAGGGTATGTTTAGAGTGGAGTAAATCCAAAACAATGCAAAATAAGACACCCGGCCAGCCCAACTGTACACTGCGTGCACATACACGTAAGGTGGACATCCCTTTAAGCTCACTGCAAATTATTTATTAAGATATAAATGATGCCTTCAGGGCCCAGGTCAGTCACTTCTCTCCATACTAGACAAAGATTTTCATGTGAGAACACTGTTATTTTGAGAAGTGTTCTGCATCGAACCGAAGGAAAGAACTTGAACAGTCATTTGGACAAAGAGAAGAGAAGCGCTCTCACTGTGACACCAACACATTAGCAGCAGTACAGCACAGCCCTTTACTCCGTTCAACTTCTCCTACCTGAAAGAGCATAGTGCGGTTTTTGTCTGCATCCGAAGGCTGAACGTGATTTGGTGCGCTAGCGTGACGACGGCGTGTGGAAACCATGACGATGCCTTCTCCCGGCTTCCTCTGCAGACTCCCCACCATGCTGCTGCAGCGTGTCCGAAACTCCTGGGGCTCCTCGAATCCCGAGTCCTCCTGGATGGACTCGGGGAACGCTCCTCGTAGGTTGCTCTGACTGCCGCTGCTGAGAATACCTTTACCTGGATCAGACACATCAAACATGAACTCACACCTAAGTTTAGAAAATTACATCACTAGAACCTTTAGTCGCTATTGATCTAATGGATATACTCCAGTGCTGTTCTACCAAGTACACAGGATTACCCAGTTTGACTGAATCATTAAATTAACCTAGATTTTTCTACTGACCTCTTGTTTTTAGTAAATGGTTTACTTGCCTCCTGATGAACATAAAGTGATAATAACAGAGTTATTATAATTGTGTATTTTTTACTTAGTTTTTATTTTAATTTCATTTTCATCTTGTTTGTAATTCAGTTTAGTTTCACTTGATTTTCTTGGTTCAGCTTAGTTTTTGTTAGTTTCAGTTTTAGTTTTAGTCTTTTTAGGAAACTCAGCGACCGCATATATTACCATAAAAACACAGAAATTTTTGAAAGCATACATTTAGAGTTCCAATAAACACATCCATCAATGTCTCGGTTATAATCATGTTTTTACCAAACTAACAGATACTAAACCCAAGGATATTTCCTATAAATATTTTATCTTTATTACAGTTTTTTTAAGTCTAGTTCCTATTTTTGCTTGTATAGCCAGCAACTTGATAATTACATAAATGTGGATGGCTGCCACATTTTGTGAAAAGTAAGCGTGCAACTTGCTGTTTTCCATTTGGAACACTAGCCTGTCAACATAACAGCGAACACAGTGTAATACAAGGAGGTGCACAAACAGAATAATCCACACTGAGTCAAAGTGAGCACTGTAAACCAACCAATAGAAGAAACATTATAATCATTATTTGGCTGAAGCTAAATTATGCAAGCAAATGTTGTCATTTTGGGTGCAGAACAGACACGTCTGTAAAGTCGCTCTTTGTCTCCTTGTGTTTAAACTTGATTTTGAGTTGCAAATCAGCTTTTGTGTCCTTGCAAAACTGACAGTAGCAGCATTTACTTACAACAATGTGGGACATGTGAACCTGACCAGCCTTCAAGTTACTTGTTGCTGTGCACACACACATCATTTCAATAAAACTTTTCCTCATCATAAATTTGTTTGAAGCGTTCGTCCCCACCTGAGGTCACGTCCTCCCCTCCAGGACCTCTGGGGTCTTCCATAGTCTCATTCAGAGCAGAGGAGAGCGGGTCTCCTTCGCCTCCCATGAGAAACTCCACAGGGGGGCTCTCCGTGGATCCTCGTTGACCGTTGAGGAGTCGAACGCGTTTGCGCTCAATCTCGTGCTGGCGAAACTTGTCGATGCAATCATCGACGAGCGTGGATGGAGCCTTCTTGTATCCGACCGTCACCTGGGATTTTTGCAACACCAACAGCATTCATTGAAGCCCTTTTTTATCTTAAAAACACTCCATTCTAAAGCCATATGCACCGATTCCTACCTTGCCACAGTAAAGCACTTCAAACTTCTGGGAGTTGTAGAAGGCCTCGTCGGTTTCCTGTTTGGGTTTGGAATCTTCCTTAAGCGCTGTTTTGGACACTTGGCGAATGTTACTAATCACCTCAGGGACCTGTAAGCGAGGCAAGTGGAATGAAAGGATGTGATGAACAGGAAGACAGGAACAAAGAAAAACCATGACAAAAAGACTAAGGGAGGTCGAGGGGAACACCAGCTTCGCAGACATTGAAAGAGCACGAGTATAACATCACCCTAAAATCTAAGACAACGCAATTTCTAACTTTTCGTCAGGTTCTGTAAAATATGAACATGAATAATGCTTCATGTCATTCTCAAAATGACAAATAAAAACTAAGAAGAAGTAAGAAATTAACAGTAAAAAAATTACGTGGAATCATATCAATACTGTTGTTTTGGTTATGCATGTTAAGACATAAATAAAATAAAACCATATTTAGACTTGAAATTTAAATAACTTGAAAAGAGCAAAAGATTTGAACAAAAACTATAACAATAGACGGACCAAAAGCTACAGTGGTGTCAGAGGTAGGCGTGCAGCCATGGGGAACACCCACTCTCTACAGCAATGAACAGAAAACAGAAGGCTGGGGGAAACTCGAGACTTGAAGGTCGATAAGCCTATTGCTGCTACACTGTGGCACTTAAACATTAGCAGGCAGCTAGTGTGTTAGTGTCATCAAAGCTTGATAACAGCTTGCTTTGATAACAAGTCAAAGATTTAAAAATTAAAAAAAAACAGGCAAAAGACAAGACAAAAAAAAACCCACCATAATTTAGGCTTTGAATACTTTTACAATGGGGACCGAACAATAGCAGTGGAGTCAGAGAGCAATGAATCACCGCTGCACTAAAATTTTGGCAGCAAACAACTGACTGAAAGCCTCGACGCTAAAGCTCCCTAAAAGAAGCAGAGTGCCTGGAACTAATGCTGCAGCCAAGGTCAGCCAAATACTGTGTTTAAGACAACAGTGAGGGCTAGAACAAACAGCAGCTCCACAGACTGCACACATCAGATCAGATAAGAGCTGGATACAGGCGGTTGAACAAATATATTTCTAATGTGGACTGGAGAGGGAAGTTGTATAGCAAAGTACATGGCGCTTACTTCAGAGGTGTGACCAGAACAACAGAGCGCAGAGAGGGGAGGGCAGGCAAACAGGAAAAGAAAAGCTGTGAATGAACTCAAACATCCTGACAAAGCCCGTGTCTGATTTTTATAAAAGGCAATGAGATCAAATGCACGTCTGCTACTGGGGCTATTTTAAAGTCCCACTTTCTAAGCGCCTGCTTTCCCACCTCCCCCCTCAAGGCCTTGCGCTTTTCCTGGCTGGTGACAGAGCGTTGCCTTGAGATGAGGAAAAGTGGAAGTGGCTGGGGTGGGGGTGATGCTCAGTCCTAATCCCACACTCCAGAAACTGTGAATGATTTTCAAACTGTTGGCTGACTTATTTCCAGGATAAAATAATATCGCGGTGATCATTTTAAGCTTCAGAAACAAATATCTGCGCTCTCTGTAAACGCGGGTTGCGAATAAATGAAAACGTGCTGTAATAACTTACAAGGGATGAAAAATAAACCACACATGGGATCTTGATGGCTACATTTTGTGTGAAAGTGCATTCTTCATTGGAAAAGACAGTGTTGACACTACGAGGTCGAGGTAAGCAAAAGGTCTTGTTGGCTGAGAACTACAGCTGGCCACCACAACACTTTGTCACAAAGGGAGGGGGGAAAAAAGAGACAGATTTGTCTAAACATTAAAAGGAGCTGCTTTATTATACATGAGTAAGATGATGCCGAAGCGTGCGATCAATTATTCCTTATCTACCCAATACAGAGTCGGCAAAGGTGCTCGCCTCTTGAAGGGAGACATGCACAGACAGGCAGGCAGAAAAGCTGTTGAGGAACTAAAGGAAAGCCAGCGTCCTCTTCCCACTAAAGCGGTTCTTTAAACTAGCGTAACATTCAGTGATCATAGGCTGGCTTCATTAAACGATATAAGCGACGGCGGTTGTGAAGCAATGCTTCTCTATAAACACCAGTAGCAGAGCAGAGCTTTAGAGCTTAGGTGAAAACAAACACGGGAATAGTGCCCTCTGAGCTGCTAGAGTCCTGAGTACTCTCAGTGCATAGCTCCCATCATGTCCAAGCGCTCTTCAAAAGCCCCTAATAACATCAGATCTTACAGTAGATGGCACATTGCTCTGCTGCTATTATCGGCAGCAATAAGCCAGACCGCTGAGAAGTTGTGGAGTCTCACGTTCGGCCACAATATCTGTGATTAGGCCTAATTAGGCTCTTTTGGAGGTGCACAGGTTATCACTGTGTCAATAAAAAGATAAGAATGGAAACAGAAAGCAAGCGAGAGATGAAACGTAATACCCCACGTCAGACCAGAAGCAATCAAAGATCGCATGCTTTTAAGTTAAAAGCATGCGATGCAAGTTCTTAGAAAGTTGCCCAAATTGAATAGAAAGACGGAAAAAACAAACTGTAGCTTATTAACGTCATAACCATAAACTTCGATTTATGGAGTTGCTTTAAGGCCAAATATCCGTCTTTGTGTGGCTCTGGCTCTGCAAGGATTTGTTCTGATGCCACTTGACATTTAAAGTTTGACCTCACTGTAGCCTGTGCTTTTCCATGTGGCTGAGGACAAATGTAAGTTGAACAAAATTCATATTTGACCACAACAACAAGCAAGCAAACAAACAAAAATTCCTTATGATATCTTTACTGCCACAGTGACAAGATGTCACAACTGGAAATTGTAATGCGTCAGTAAAACGTCTATTTTTTTTTTTTTGCCAATACAAGTGTATATGTAAACATAGATCCTGGTAATTAAACAGCTATGGAGAGACTGTTTTTCACTTTGTTAGTGCTCTGATTTTACTGAAACTTAGGAGGGAACTCACAGCCATGTGCAAAAGAAACTTTTCATAGAGTTTTACGCAGCCCTGTGAAAAACTAAGTACACACTATCATTTTCGCAGCAACAACTTGAAGTAATAATTTTCTGTCTTGTATGACTTTATCAGTCTTTTGCATGACTGCAGAGGAATTTTGGCTTGCCATCTAAAACTTTGCTTCAGTTCAATGAGGTTTGCAGGCATTTATTTATGCACAGCTCTCTAAACATCCATGCCACAGAATTTCAATCAACCTGAGGTCTGGACTTTGGGTCATTGCAACACCTTTATTCTTGTTTTTCAGCTATTCTGTTATAGATTCGCTGCTGTGGTTGGGATCATTGTCTTGTTGCATGACCCAATTTTCAGCCAAGCTTTAGCTGTCAGACAGATGGCCTCACATTTCACTCCATAATACTTTGGTATAGAGAGGAGTTCATTGTGACTGCAAGGCGCCCAGGGCCTTTAGCTGCAAAGCGAGCCCAGATCATCACCCCTCCACCACCATGCGTGACAGTTGGTAAGAGGTGTCCATATTCTTCCAAATCAGCCATACTTGTTCAGTATTTTCTCTAATTACAGTCTCATATGTAGATCTTGGGTTTTTCTGCATTCTCTCTGAGCGTTGCATGGGGTGACCTTGGGGTGAGTTTGGTGGGGTCCCCACTGTGCACCTGGCTGCCTGTCCTGTCAAAACTCACTTTTTCACATGACTGTATTTGATCCGGTGACTTATCTGTCACACCAAATTACCAGACAAGCAGCTTGCTAATAATATACATTTTTATAAAGTTAATCCAAGAACTCAAGTATTCAAAGCTGCTTGCTATGCTTATCTGACATGTAACAACATATCAGTGACTGCAGACAGTTTCCCTTTCATTGTGAACTGTGCACAGAATATCATGATAACCGGTTACAAATATGTGGCCTCAGAAATCTGGTCACATTAACAGACAGACACTGGGCCACTTTTCCTTCTCTGGGCAACAGGTGCACGTAATATAAGAAAAAAAGCTTTTCAATTCCTGTCTTTGGCACAAAAGGGAAAGGCACTTGATATAATAGATGAAAAAACAAGCTCTGCACGGTTTGTAAAGCTGAATGGTAGACAATGACTTTTCCTATTTTAGTTTAACAGTGTGTGCCACTGTGACTGAAAATGAACATCACCCACAGCAGAGACAACAGGTTACCCAGTGAGTGATTCCACAGTGGTACTGTTCCAAGTCAGAGCAGAGGTTAAAAAAAAATGATGCAGGGGTCTGTGGTTTATGCTGTGCAGGCCTTGAGTGTGTGTTGCTGGCTTGATAATAGCACAGTGGTGTTGACTGGAGACTGTGCTGAATGTGTGCCTATCAGTCTCACAGACAAGTCAAGTAAACATCTCCCACTTCAACTGAAAAAAAAAAGTTTCACTTGTGTCCAAATCTTCCCTTTGATGCTTTAGCAAAATATTATCCATGGCATGTTAATGTTAGTCTTGTTAACCCTAACAGTGAACGCGTGAGGACCGAGGCTGCATTTCAAGTCCAGGAGGTCAAACCTGATTTTTAGCACGATGACATTTGAAACACATACATGAGAGATGTCACGTTTGTAGGCAAACTGCATATTCAGGGCTATTCCTTTACCGTTTTATTTCTTAAATCCAAAAGGATCTAATAAGTTGCAGTGCTCTTGAAGACATCAAGAGTGTCTTTTCATTATAACCTTTCTCATCATTTTGATAGATGCCAAATCTCCTTACACAAGGAAGGCCTGTCATTTCTACAACTAAAAAATAGATGTGAAACCATTCCTGCCAACCAAAAATAAAGCAATATTTTTTGTGTCTTCAAAGTCAGTTTGGAAAAAAGAGAAAACGCACAACGTGGTAGTAAGAATGCTCGCAATAAATGCTGTTTATGTATGGAAAATGGGACAAACAGACTGCTAGCAGTTGCCGCAACAGGGTGTTGTACATGGCAACAGAGTACTGGTAGAATTAGCCATGCATTCCACATGGTCCACCTTGCACACGTTGCTTGGGCTTGCTGGTTGCCAAACCAGTTCTCGTTGCGTAATAGTGATGAATGAGGTACGTCCAAGATACTTTTCTCACTGCTGCACACACATTCGGGCATTAGCAGAGAGGCCAGAGACCTCGAAAGTGTGCACGCCTTAAGCTTGCTGGCGCTTCTGCTCCTCAGTTTTCACTAACACACAAACATTGTGCTCAGCCCCCTGCACAGGAAACACGATACGGCACGGGCACACTTGAGATCAATGCAAAATGTGAGTATAACTAGATATGTGTTTGTGAACATTACTGGTGCACATTTCCTGAGTCAGTGGGAAAACAGGATTAGCATGAGTAGGGATGTTAGACTTCAGAATGGGTTGCATGGAATTAGGAATTGAGGTGGCACCAAGATTAAACTGCGTTTGTTTAAGAATCTTGTATAAATAACATTCTCTACCACCAAATCAGAGAAAAGATAACTCAGATAAACACTAGGGTAGGCTACTGAGTGCAGCAACTTCCTAAAAAAATATGCTATGAACTGCTTTTCAGAAAAGAGCAGAAAGGATTACTACCAATATATATTTAATCACAGACTCCCACGTTCCTGATTTCTGGCTGTTTATTTCAGTTATTACTCAAGAGTGTTATGCTGATCGGCAAGTGAATGTGCTGACTCAATATTGTATTCAGTTGTTGTCACACCACAGACACCAGACACATGTCAGATCTACAGCAGCCCCAAGAGCGCCGAGCGCTGCAACTTCAGGAAACACAGTCCCATCTTCTCCAGTCTGACACATGATGCTGCAAAAGGGATAAACCGACACAAAGACAGAAAATGCCACTCTATAATGGGAGCTTTCAGCTATCATTTTCCCTTCGTGGTGCAAAATTGGTGAAACCATATGTCTTTTCTTAAGCTCTGGTGCACTGAGCTTCAGGGCCACTGTACTTAAGATCAGGGAAAGGCCAGGGATAGATTAACTTTGACCAAAAAAACAACAACAACAACACAGTACTGGGTTTGTCATGCCCACCATCTAGTGGCCTAAATACTTAATCCCAAAACAAACACATTTTGACCAACGACTGATCAAATATTGTGCGAGGTTGAGATTAAATTATACAGCTTTCACCTTGGAGACATTTCACTTCAGGCTTAGTTGGACATCTCATTGTTTTTCAGTTTACAACTAATGACAGGATCAGTCCACCCTTAAAAAAATAGTTTGCCTCACCATGACATCATATTTAATTTAGTCACATATACTCAGGACGTTTGATTTGGATACTTGCTTCAGGTCTTCTTAGGTGTAAAAAAAATATTATTTAAAGCTTTTTTATAAGTGTGTTCCTAATGGATCACCGCGTTACTTTTTTTGGCCTGAGTTTTGGTCCATTCATGCTCATGGTATTGAAAACTGTGCTGTGCAGAGAGGAGCAGGCCTACCTGGTTGGGGTCGCAGGCCTTAAAGACGTGACAGGACATCTCGGACTCGGGGTTGTCGGGCTGGCCCCGCAGGAGATAGGCAAAATAGGTGAGGTCATTGCTGTTGTGAATGAAGCGAGATATGAGCTGTGCTTTGTGCTCGAATATGAACACTGAGGAGTTGTTGCTGGTGGTGGGGACACATCGGATGAAGGGGGGGCAGAGGACCAGATGAACTTCCCTGGGCTGGATCACAGGGCCGCAGTCGCCTTTCTCGCACCGCCTGCGGATCTCGGCCACCAGCCACGGCAGCATGGGTAGGGTGGTCCGCCTGTCCAGCAGGGACCAGCCGATGTAAGTGAGGGCGAACCTGTTGTCCGACTTCTCCTTCTCGTCGTGACTCTCCATGTTGACCCAGCAGACTTTTCGCCCGAAACTCGATGACAACAACACAGAGCAAATCCTACTTCCAAAAAAACAACAACCCCAAAACAAAAATAAAACACTATCAATATATCTTTCCCTCTTGCCACCGAGGCTAGCTGTAGTTGTGTTTAGTTTGCAACACTTTCCATGTCCACATCCATACACAAAGTTTACGCAGCGCTCAAACAAACCTCCAACATGTGCTCGCCCTTTCGATCAGCTGCAGCTCTCCATGATGTTCAGTTTTTCCCTCAAGGATTAAAAAAAAAAAGAACTTCGAGTGCTGTCTATTCGCTGTTTTACTCCCTGCTCCGCTCCACCGTTTGCTTAGGCGGAGAACCAAGCGCTAAACACCCCTGTACTATACTGTCCCAACCAAGATAGCTTGCCAAAAACGTGGCTTTGGTTGACTCCCGTGTAAACACAAGTCACCCAGAGAAATCTGATTTCTTTGACGCGTTGGACGTTGTCTCCGAATGCGCACGCAGGGCGGCGCATTTCCAACGTCCCGGTCCTGAAATCCTAGTGCACAAACGCTTCTTTGCCACCGTTGCGATTTCTCTCTGCAGATGAACAATAAAATACAGACACTGATGCTTGTTTATCGTCTTGCGGCGCAGTCTCCCGTCAGTGATCCTTCCTTCCACAACGCCTCGGAGGCGGAGCGGCTGCGCGCCTATGACGAACCGCCCATCCATCCCATGTGCTGGAGGAGTGGGCAGCGCAGAGCCGCTGTGCGAAACGTGACAGGACGAGGCTCCGCCTTTCTCCACAGTACATTAAGTTTTACCTGGAAATGTTCTTTCTTCGTGGCACCGTGAGATGTGTTTTCAGCCCCCCGTGGCACAAGTGCCCTTGGTTCCAGCTCCCGTTGGTTGTAATTCTACCTGCCAACCGCCTCCATCAGGTTGAACCAGGGGTTGTAAAAACAAGCCCTTTGCAAAATATTATGTTTCGATAACATGTGCAATTTTTTTTCTTGCTAAGCAAAGTGAGTCCCGGCTGTTCACAAGTAGGTTAATCTCAGTCCCACCACTACTCGACATTCATAATCATATGTGGTGCTTTATGCACGGAAAGACTTCCCCTCAACTTAACGCTATAATATCCAAGCAGTCCGCCTATCCCCAAAATAGTACCTTAGCCATATTTAAACTCACCAATGAAGCGGTAGCCAGGAGCTCTACAACCAAACAACCCCCGCGCTGATGGTGTGTACCTACTTTAAATGTAGATGCGTGCAGAATAGATACACAGCTGATCTCGGATCCTCACTGAATACCATTGTCAGTTGGTATAAAGTTAAAGTTGTACTTTAATTGGATTCGATTGCAAATAACATTCAGAATCCATAGACTGCAGTGCGTCACAGTTAAATTATCTTGAAATATCTTGAAATCTAAGGACTGCATAATCATTTTATAGTATCTTTGAAGGCCCAGGGATCAAACGTTACTTCTAAAACTACTACTTTACCATAAAAGCATACCAAAATGTAAGTTTTATTTCTTTTTTGTGAGTTCTTGAACCAGTTTGTAGGATTTCATTGTCTACTAATAAGAAGTGTGTAATGGCTCACTTGTAAAAGTTGAAATATTCATTCAAATAACAGTTAATTCTTAACTCCAATTATTACTTACTGCACCACTGCAATGGTGGGTGTTCATACTGACTGAAGCAGCAGTCTAAAATGCTTAATTATTCAAAATAGTTTTTTAAAAATGTAAAAGTTCTCACTCTCTACAAACGTTATCAGAAGCTGTTCGATTGTTTATGCCCACCCATCGGTCCACAAATAGCTGGTCCAGGCTTGGTAGTTGCTAGATATTTTAGTCTAGTGGTTCCCAAAGTAGGGGTCGAACTCCCTCCACAGGGTCACCTGAAGAATCTCATGGGTCATGAGATTATTAGGAGGGATGGAAGATGAAGCTGCTATGCACGTTCACAATTTTCAAGGTACACCTGTTCATCTGCTTGTTAATACAAATATCTAATCAAACAGACGGCAACAAAATAGGCACGTAGACATGGTCAAGATGGCCTGCTGAATTTCAAACTGAGCGTCGGAATGGAGGAAAACAGGGATTTAAGTGACTTTTACTGTGGCATGCTTGTTGGTGCCAGACAGGCTGGTCTGACTGGTCTTTCAGAAATTGCTGATATACAGGGATTTTCCAACACAACTGTTTCTAAGGTTTCCAGAGAATGATCTGAAACAGAGAAAACATCTAATGAGCAGCTGTTGTATTTGGGGGGGGGGGGGGACCAAGCTTGATAGGAAGGCAACAGTTACTTAAATAACAACTCATTACAACCCAGGTATGTAGAAGAAAAACTCTGAGCAGAAGACCACACCAGGTGCCACTCTTGTCAGCTAAGATCAGGAAACTGAGCCTACAATTCACATGGATTTCTGCTTTTACATTGAGATGGTGGGGTCAGAATTTGGGATAAACAACATGAAGGTATGGATTCATCCTACTTTGTATCACGGATTCAAGTTGGTGTTGCAATGATGTGGGTAATATTTTTTTGTATACTTGAGGCCCTTTATTACCAACTGAATATCATTTAAGCACCTTAACCAACCCGAGTATTGTACTGTAACCATGTCCATCCCTTTATGACAACAGTGTATGCCTCTTCTGATGGCTGATTCCAGCAAGATAACGTGACATGTCATTAAGTTCAAACCATCTCAAACTGGTTTCTTGAACATGTCAGTGGGTTCACTGCACTCAAATGGCCTCCACAAGTCACCAGATCACAATCTAATAAAGCACCCTTGGAATGTGGTGGACAGGAAGTTGGCCTCATGGATACACAGCTGGCAAATCTGCAGCAACTGTGTGATGCTAACATGGACCGAAATCACTAGGGAATATTTCCAGCACCTTGTTGAATCCATGCCATGAGGAATGGATTCAACATTCCTAAGGGAAAAGGTGGTCTAACCAGTGGTCTAACCAGTACTAAAAAGGTGTAACTAATAACCAGTAATGATGTGTTCATTTTAAGAGCATCTATTTGATCTTGATTTGCTATGGTTTGCATAAATTTACTTTTGTAAAATGTATTAAATTGTTGTCTTTTGCAGGCTTCCAAAAACAGGTAAAATATTAGTGAGAAAATTAACCACTGAATCTATTTTTAAAAGCCTTGGTTAAAGACATTATTTCCCTTTGAGCTGTAGAGTCAAAGTAAAGTAGTGGCAAAAATGTGTTATGGACTTCTAAGACAACCGCAACAATTAAAAAGTTGGACCACTTTACATCACATGCTCTACAAAAAGACAAATCAATATTACATGTAATATTATTTGAATATATATTAGTATGTAATTTGCTGTATAGTGCGCTACTACAGTCTCCTACCCCTGACAAAAATATAACAGATTAGGTCACTGTATTGTTTTCATTTCTGGGGTGGGGGGTAGTTTAGTGTAAACATACACACTCACAGGCAAACTGAAATTTATTACAGACTGAATCACATCACACACATTTGGCAACACATATATTAGTCAGATTTTGCTGGCTTAGCATTTTAAATATATAATGCATAACTCTAAGCTAACCCAAGGCTAGACATCCTAAAAGTATTATCAAGTGGGAGGTTGCGCAATCTGTGGAAAAATACAAGCACAAAACTGAGAGTTGGTGTTTTGAGACAACCAGCAAATAAACACTTATGTCAAAGTTTCTTCCGTTAGTTGCACATAAACCTGGTATAACTGTAACAAGCACTTAGGTGTGCTAACAATCATACAGTCTCCATAACAGCTGCCATCTCCTTGAACTGTTTGTAGAAGTTCTGCAGAAAGAAGAAGTAGGAGAGGGATAAAATATCATGAATAAATAACACCAACAACACTACATTCACATGAAAAAAAAAAAATACAAAACCTGGAACTGTGGGATGGTCATCTCAAAAGACCTCTGACAGATTTGTCCTGAAGGCTCAACAATCTTCAGCAGCAGACACACAAATGGGGAGTTGAGAGATCGACAGGTGTCTGAGCTCACTGCCATGCCAAGCTTCCACTGCATGTCCACCAACTAAGGCAAAACAAAGTTCCATCAGTTTTGAAAGAGAAGAGGAGAAAACGAGAAGTTATATGTTCAGGGGGGGCAGAATATATATACTTTATTTCATTAAACTTGGACAAACCTGACCGATGCTGAGCATGGCCTGGGCCTCTTGTTGAGTGTGGACTGACACACCATGTTCACTCCACAACTTATGCAAGACCTGAAGGGAAGCTTTGGTCCACTTGGTAGAGCCTTCTTCCAGCTTTGACACAAGTTCATCCCCAGAGATGTTGCTCTTTCCAGCTGACCTAGCAAAAAAAACCACTACTATCACAGCCTATAGTAGGACAACATCCTACTTTATGTATAATTTGGCCTTTTTAAGTGTGCTATGTAAGAAACAAATGTATGGAACATGGAAGGCACAGTTATCAAATTCAGAAACTACATACTTTATAAAAAATTTAAAAGAAATGTGGGGGAAAATACCGGAATGTTAGCAAGAGAAATCTGATCATGTCCTGCAGAGCTTCATGATCAAGCCTCACTTCAGCTCTCTGAAATCTCTGCCCACAAAAAAAACAAACAAAAAAAAAAACCCAGAAAAGGTCTCAAAAGAGGAATTTGGGAGGATAGGTTATTATAAGTCAAATGTATTCTAAAGAAAGGGTGACTCACATCAGAAATTTCAGCTGAATCTACTCCTCTCTTCTGCCCTTGAAGATAAGTCAGTACGTGCTGACACTGTGGAGATTATTGAAGATTAGCTATCAGAACTGCAGCATAGCCTCCACAGCTACACCACATCCTATGGTACTTGTGCACAGTGGTTGCTAATAGCCCTGAAATGAGCGCTATTTTGGTCAACAATAACATCCTCCAGTAGCGAGTTATAAAGGCAGTGTTTTGAAGTTGCACAACTGTTTAAGTTATCGGAGTTTCATAATACAGTCTGAGCCTGTGGCAGTGAAACTAATGAAACAGCCCCAAAACAATTTAAATAAAAGACTTATATTTACAAGTAGCTGTACGTGATGCTCAAGTAATGGGAAAGACCCAGAACGGAAATGGGGAGAGTTGCAGAAGGAGGGTTGTCTGCAGCTGTCACTGTAAATACTATTTAAGTCTACTCTGTTTTCCTAGCTGCCACTTTTTTCCACCCGTATAGTAACATACACAACCAAGGACAGATACACTCACCACATCTGCTAACAGATCTGGAGAAATCCTGCATATGTTGTCCACAACTTTGTTGACGCCTTGAATACAGAAGTGAAACAATTTATTTATCACAAGGTTTTCCATACTTCTTTTTAATGCAGTCACAGGCATCATGGGAGTCTAATGATAGTACTTGTGTCTTCTTAATGCTTTTTGTGTTCTTTCTTCCCCAAGAGCAGGCAATCACAACTGCAATAGCATGATGATATAAATTATGTAACCCGGAAATAAATATAGTAAATAAGATAGTATATAGTATAGGCCTTACCTGAAGAACCTTGCATAGTGATTTGTCAAATAACAGTGGGTAAACAAGGATAAAAAAATAATAATAATACATGTAATAACTAATACAAGAGGGCAAGGTTCATTTAGCTTTTAAAACATCTTATTTTGGCTTTATTATTGAGCTGTAAACATTTGTGTATTTCTGCATGTATGTTAAAGTAGCATTCATTAAAAAGGGGTTAAGGGCTTTTAAGCATTAGGAGTCAGATGCTGGAGTCAAATATAAGTGGGGGAAAGACAGCGACAGGAAGTCTCTGTGGTTACAACGGTGTTAAGTTAATGCTATGCAGTGGCTAAATTAGCACATATTTCCTGGGTGAAAGCCTAATCTATTCTTCTTAATTGCCATTTAAACAACATTCTACTGAAGTGGAGTAATGCGAACCCACCATATGACTCCTCTGCTGCTGGCATCCTCTCTGTCAGGCTCTGGGTTTGACCACGGTATTAGCGCAGCCAAATTAGCGACTTTCTCGCTAAATTTGACCACCGAACAGATTGCCTTGGAAATTTCAGAAAACGTTTAACGTAATTATTGTATTATTTACAAAAAATAGTAGTTATGAATAAATCGGCTTCTTAGATCAACTAACCATCTATTCTACGTCAATTCTGTTCATTAATGCTCCTTCCTTAAAAAAAAAAAAAAAAAAGTCTTCTTCTTTGGTTTTATTAGCTTATAGAAAATCACTGTAAACGGTGTATAGCGCCATCTGCTGTAGCAGATATTTATTGTTCTAGTCTTTTGCAGAGTCAGCCGGAGAGGTGGCTCATTGACTCTAAATGGTCAGGATTTTATTTGGGGAAATGACCAATCAATATTATTTCTAGTCCTCAATCACTG
The DNA here is from genome assembly GCF_057381845.1 of Rhamphochromis longiceps. Lineage (NCBI taxonomy): Eukaryota > Metazoa > Chordata > Actinopteri > Cichliformes > Cichlidae > Rhamphochromis > Rhamphochromis longiceps. Next base: position 17,038,225 of record NC_140572.1, read on the forward strand.
ATTTCAAGAGAACTAGATAAGTGGTAAAAAAAAAAAAATCTGTCAAAGTGGCTGGTCTAATTTAAAGCTCTGCTAGGTTAAATCTCTGATTTATCGTCAATATAGTTGTATATCTGCGACAGATTTCTGTCCTCCTCTCCCCCCCTGCACAATAGCCTATTAAAAACATGTTTGCTCATTTTTTTAACTGAACACCCTAATAAATATCCAGTTGTCTTCAGTACTATTCTACTGAAGTTTATCCATTAAGAATTCATTCATTCATTTGAGTACAAAAGTTAAAATGAACTTATTTCAATGAACTCATGAGAAAAGTCTTTGAAGTTTTGAACAGCTATGCACAATTCTACCACATCTGAAATTCAATATTTGGTATAATCACTTCTGTTACATGCATTTTCTTGTCATTTCTTAAAGTAGTCTGTAGGAATAGTTCTTTAGGCTTTGCATGTTGCCAAGGTGTACCTACACTGCTTCAATAATGTTGAGGTCTGGGCGCTACAGGGGCTAGTCTATGACTGATAGTGGTATTTGTATGTTTTTCTATCCAGGTACACTTTTACTGCAATGGCAGTGTATTCAGGATCATGGTCATGCAAAACAATTAAGCTGGTGGCAGTCAGATGCTTTCCAGAGTGTAATGTAAAATCTGATGGTACTTTTCTGTGTTCATAATTTCATCGATTTTGACAATATTCCCATCACCAGTTGATGAAAGGCAGGCCCAAACTATAATGTTTTAACCTCACAGTGTGGGTATTGATGCCTCTCTCTTGACCTCATCCATACATAACGACAAAGATTTGAACACAGCAGTTCAAATTTGGATTCATCACCTTATAAGACCTGTTGCCACTCTGTGCCGTTCTTGTGTAGTTTGGTATCCCTCTGTCTTTTCTCTCTGATTCTCTTTCTTATAAATTGTTTTTGACAGCCACTCTTTCTCTGAGATCATTTCTCATGAGGGATCTGCAAAGAGTAGATGGATCAACTGAAGGGCCAAATGCATCTCCCAGGTCCTATGTCAAGTCTTCTCTGGATTTTTTTTCCTATTTATTAAGGACATGACTTTCAGATATTGTTCATCTGGTGGTGGATAGAATAGTGCTTTATTGTCATTGTGTATGTACAACAACAACAAATGAATCTGTTTAAGTGGCTTAACAAACCATCACTCCTCTGAAAATGGTCAGTGTACAAGGACTGGACTGAAAATAATTCATAAAGCAGCCCATGTCCAAAAAAAGCCTGGAGAACTATGGCTCAAAAGCACTTAAAAATTACACCAAAGTCTGGCTCATTGGAAGCAAAATATGAAAAAGTAAGTGGTGGCTCAAGGCTTTTTTGCAGAGTATTGTATTTCTTAGTACAATATCAATAAATCAAACTAAAGGGTTGAAAGCTTCAACAAACCGAAGTCTTACACACTCACCAGTTTAATCATGATGTCTTGATGACTTGCTGCCTAGGTCTCTGATTTATTGATCCCCTTAAGTTCAATAAGCCTCTTCAGCACTCTCGAGGTTGATGAACAGCTGTTTTGAATCCCTGCCAAATAGTTCAGATGAGGGACTAGGAGAAAGTATAGGGTCAGAGAAAAACAAAAATACATCATCAGACCACTAAGCTTATAACACACAGTCATTACCATGTAATTACAGTCAGTTAAACACTTTAGCAAAAGATTACTGAATAAAATACTACTAATAAAAACAATAATACAACAATAATATACATTAATAAAAACTTACTACCTACTTAAAAAAAATCTAGAAATACATCCAACAAACAATTGTTTTCCTCACATGATGGTTTCAGTTTTGGCATAATTCACAAAAAATAAGACGATGAAGGTATACCACCAAAGTGTTATGAATCAATATTGAAAGGTATGTTATGAAACCTTGTTGACTAACTATAACCACATAAAGAAAAATATTTTTGTTCTTTCTGTTTTGTTGTCGTTTTCTTTAGCGATTGAATTTATGGCCAACAACGCCCCCTACTGGTAAAAATAACACTTAGATTAATAATTTAAAAATGAAATAATTTAATTGAGTGTGGTTCTTGTTGTTCATTATTTTTATTAATATTATTATGGTGGTTAGATCATTAAGAAAAACAATGACCAGTGTCATATTATGTCAGTTAGATGGTATATCGGGGAATATACTTAAACATCGTCCATCCCTGAGCGCAAAAATGCCTTTATCTAAGCTCCGCCCATAGCCCTGGAATAGTCCACCGAGGCTGAAGATGGTGGGATTACCATACTTTAATGTTCATTTTGTGTATACAGAATCATATTTAAACGATTTATAATAAACATGTTAATGCATCCATATATGTCGCATGCCTTATCGAGTCTTTTGGGCATTTTCTTTGGGTAGTTATGGTTTATTGATAAAGTCAAGTCACCCCCGCGGATCACACAACGTGCGCCCTCCAGACGCGGAAGCGAATCGCAGCTGTCAAACAGATTTGATTGTAAATCGGACTCAGTCAGCACTACTCTAACGGGAAAACATCACTTAGCTGTGCTTCACAATGGATTCCCCACGTTGGCTGCCTCTTGAGTCAAATCCAGAAGTATGTTTTCCTGGTTTCCTTCAGAACATGTTGTTTTATCGAAGTTATTCATTCTCAAACATGTGAGAGGCAGCTAACTTGAAGCTATCAGAGAGAACAAAAGCTAAAGCCGTTGTCGCCGCTTTGCTAACCCAACAACATTTTCATTAACGTTTTCCATTTGTGTCTTCTCATTTCAGGTCATGACTAAAGTAAGTGTTTTCTTTTTATATTTTCCGTAAAACACGATAGAGTAGTCAAAGCAAATAACCAAACCGGTTCGGAGAGATGCAAGGCCTACTCAGCAGCGGTGTTGCACCTAATGTTATTGTTAAAAGGTTCATATTACATAATATGATGTAATAATGTCATGTAAACAGACTGACAGGAAACAAGAGTGAAGAAATCTGATAAATTTAAAGTTTTGTCAACTTGCCCTGCTTCTAATTTTAAGACGTTCAGTCATTTTCCTCATACTTTTCATCCAACTTTCCAGCTGTTTCAGTCTGCAGATAGTGCGGTGTGTTTGATGTCATTCGCAGGACGCACACTAGATGATTACGTTACACTTTATTGCACAGGTTCCTACAGCTAAGAGTATTATGTAACATAAATTAAATGGTGTTTTATTGATACAGATTAATTAATGTCGTTCAAGTGTGTAACTACTCAAAAGTGGGCGTGAATATGAAAATAAATCAAATTTTGGGCGCATAGACGCAGATGATATAGTAATGGATTACCGGTTTGTAGTCGAGATTTTGAGTGAACTCTGATATTGTAGGATACTGTAGTTTGTTTGTTTGTTTGGGGGGGGTAACCAAAAAACTATTTTTAAATTGTTCTTAACACTTGTTTAATACAAACATCAAACAGAATCGCAACTGCATCCTCCAAGCACGAATCATCATCCTTCTAAATAATTTTTCACCAAATATTAAACATTATACACTTCATGAAGGCAACTCTTTTTTTTATTTATCACTTTTTTAGTTTTTTGCTGATAGACTGACTGTTTTAGCTGCAGAAGGTGTCATTTAGCAATTGAGTGTTTGGTTGAAATAAATAATGAAGGAAATTTGTATTTTCTCCACAAAGTGTCAAAAATACTTTCCTGAAAACGGTGTTACTGTAAAAAGTGCTTCTTATTATGTTGCTATTCTATTAACAGTTTTAGTTTTCAAGTTTAAATTCCTGACATACAATGGCATAATGTTTAATTCTATACCAGTTAAATTACATTGAATTGTCAAAAGTCGAATGTTACAGAAACATATCCTTTTAGGTAGAAATCTAATTTTCAGATGGTAATTAGGAGCCAGCTATTGTATTTATTTTAGATTTAAAATGTCTAAGTTTATTTTGATCTGCATGAATTTGCACTCCGCTTGTGTGTAGTTTGTTAGCTGTCTGGGTATGAAGCCAACCTGGCAGTTTGGGGATGTGTATGGATTGGATCCGGAGCTTCTCAGCATGGTACCAAGACCAGTGTGTGCGGTGCTACTCCTCTTTCCAGTGACAGAGAAGGTACCTGTTATAAGTCACGTATTTTCATTATCCATATGTCAACTTTACATCTGGTTAGGAAACACTGTTAAACTGATTTTCTCTCATCTGTCATGTCTGTCTAGTATGAGGCATTTAAACAAGAAGAGGAGGAGAAGCTCAAAGATCAGCCTCAGGTTTCTCCAGACATCTACTTCATTAAGCAAACTATTGGAAACGCTTGTGGAACAATAGGATTAATTCACGCTGTGGCAAACAACCAGGCACATCTGGAATTTGGTGAGTTTTCATTATATTTTTTTATTGAGGTTACTTTAATGATCATTTAGCTTTATTTAGACAGTTTTTTTTTTTCTGTAGCCATCTATCTTGTTTGGTTTTTGATGAACTAATGTGCAAGACCCTATGCGTGTATATCAGTGAAGTTGGTGTTGCTAGGTGCCTGTTACATGCATAAGAGCGGCAGAATATTAGAAACACCATCAACACTATCCAGCGTGCCCAAATAATAAACCAAATGACCTTGGTGCAAAACCTATAACAACTTATACACCTGTATGTCAGTGTCAAAATCCATTCAGCAGCTACTTATTAGGTATCTTGCTAGTGCCAGATTGGATCCATTTTGCCTTTGGAAATGACTTAATTCTTTATAGCACAGATTCAAAAAGTTGCTGGAAACATTCCTCAGCTATTTTGATCCACGTTGATGTGATGGCATCAAACAGTTGCTGCACATTTGTCAATGGTATGTCCATTAAACCAGTCTCCTGTTCTAAATGTTCACTATCGGATTGAGACCTGGTGACTGTGATGTCACTGTCATTGATGTCATTTGAGTACAGTTAATTCATTGACATGTTTGATGATTTGAGCCTCGTGACACGGTCTGTTATCCTGCTGAAAGCAGCAATCAGAAGATGGGCACATTGTAGTCATTAAGGGATGGGCATGGTTAGCAACAATACTCAGGTAGCTGTGGTGTTTAAATGATACATAGTTGGTACAAAGGGGCCCAAAGAGTGCCAAGGTTATATCACCCACACCATTACATCACCAGCTTGGATGGATCCATTCTCTTATGTTGTTTACAACAAATTCTGACCTTACCATGTGATCTCTGTAAACCCTAGAGATGTTTTTCTTTGAAAATCCTAATAGATCAGCAGTCTGTGAAAACCTCAACAGCAGCCATGTCACATTTGTTCTGATGCGTTGTTTGAACTTCAGCAGGTTGTCCTGACCATGGCCCTGTGCTTCGTACGTCGCTTACTACATCCAAGATCAAATGAAACATCCAAGACCAAATCATCGCGCTAACTCTGAGCTCGCTATTCCGGTTCCCCGAACACACCTGTTGTTGACGATTAGTATAGCTGGATGAAGTAATGTGAGATCACTGGGTGGCCCAACAGGGGCTACGCATCGATAGTAGAAACATTGATCGGCAACCCTTTGATTGGTCGGCGAAAATGTCGAAGGAGCGCGCTCGGTATTTTTCGGCAGCAGAGCAAGAACTCTTGAGTGAGGGATTTCAGGAGTTTCAGAGTTTAATTAAAACGCAAGGGAACACTGCAAAGGCTGCAAAAGCAAGGAGAGAGGGCTGGCAGAAAGTTGCTGACAAATCAAACTCGTAAGTAATTCAATAATAACAATAATAATGGAGTGGATTTATATAGCGCTTTTCAAGGCACCCAAAGCGCTTTACAATGCCACTATTCATTCACTCTCACATTCACACACTGGTGGAGGCAGCTACGGTTGTAGCCACAGCTGCCCTGGGGCAGACTGACAGAAGCCAGGCTGCCATATTGCGCCATCGGCCCCTCTGGCCAACACCAGTAGGCGGTAGGGTAGATTTATCATATCACACCATATTATCCAATATTATATTACATTATATTATAATATGTTATATTATATCCCCTTTCACATTAGAGCCACAACAGGACCCACTAGAACATGGGAACAAGTAAAAGTGAAATATAAGAATATGCTACAGAATGGTAATATTTATCACTTATATTGCTTGTCGTCTCTTGGAAAGAGACCCTGGAATACTCTGTTTGTTTGTTCATAACAGCAACCAAGAAAAGGGCAGAGCAAAAAAAAAGACAGGTGGTGGTCCTGCACCCCCTCGTCAACAAGTTGGTTAAGTAAATAATACCCTCACGGGAAAATCGATATCTCTCTATGAGCACACTGTCGCGCTGAGCTAAAGGATCCTGTCTGTCCCGCAATATACGCTGAATTCTGAGGACTCTCCTTATCAATCTTGCACCTTCCGCAATGGGTGGCTCGCGTAAACGGACAGGATATGACTGCGACAGACTTCCCAAATCCACCTTCGCTTTTATAGCCGTGGTCTCTCATCTTGATTACACGAAGTAATTTACAATTACTACTCTGAAATATGAATTACATCTGTAATAATCACATACATGTAATAGAATGTTAATAGTACATTTCCCTTTTTTAGGGAATGACCTGTATGTATCTGTGTGACATCAATAAAAGGATCAAGTGCTGCATTATCTTTGGTTACAGTGATGTTATTTATTTATGGTGAAACAGTGGTGGAATATCGCTGTTGCTTTCGTATGAATGACGCGGGCATACCTGCGTGGCCGCGATCTAATCCTGTTTACATAAAGTAAACCTGCTCCCCAGCAGGTTTACGCTTACGGCTCTGTTGCTATGACAGCAAGTCCCGGATGGGCTTCGGGGAACCGAACGATCCAGGATCACGCGAAATCGTCAACAATCTAATCCAGCTAACTCACTTAGCGCGGTACGAAGCACAGGCCCCATGTCTGATGCACTGAGTTGCTGCTTAAATATTTGTGTTAATGAGCAATTGAACAGCCGTGCGTATCAGAGTGGTTGTTGAGTTTATGGGCATGTTGAAGTTGACTTCTCTCATTATCTCATTTCACTCCATTATACAGGTGTACCTAATAAAGACGTCACTGAGTATAAATCTAATTTTGTGTTTGCTTTAAGTCAGTTTTTTTAGGTTCTATTAAGTGTTTTTCTTTCTTTCAGAACCTGATTCTCCTCTTAAGAAATTTCTTGAACAAACATCTAAAATGACCCCGGAGGAAAGGGCAACCTTCCTGGAAAAAGACGAGGTTGGAAAAGTATCTTTATTAAGAACAGGGTGACAAAGTTTTCATCACGTGTGAAGGACAGTACTAAGAATTGTGTAACCAACTTGTCACAAGAGGGCATTGTCATACTTGTGCTTGCTACCGCTTTTGCAATGTAATAGTACAAAGTCATAAAAAATTATTTCACAAACCAGGAAAAAGGAAACCATAACAAGATCAATGCAAAAATGTGCATCATTCAAATGACCCTGAAATATACAACAGAGGAAACATTCAGCCTGTTTTCCTGTTTTCTCTTCCAGAGTATACGTGTTACACATGAATCCAGTGCGCAGGAAGGACAGACTGAGGTGTCTTTTTGATTTTTAACTCTGTTATCTCAAGTTTTTTTTTGCATGCTTTGTGTTGAACTTAATGCACTTTAACATTTGCTTCTTGTCTGTTGTAGGCCCCAAGTTTAGACGAGAAAGTGAATCTGCATTTTATAGCTTTTGTGAATGTTGGAGGGCACTTATATGAACTGGGTGAGTTAGCCGCAAAGCAAAAGTGCGCTTATAGAAAATATTTGGTAGAATTTGTCACATTGTTGATGGTCATTACAATCATTACAACATTTAGTACTAGAAGACTGGAAGCACATTTTTGTTAAACCTACATGATTAACTTTTTCTTCCAATACCTAGATGGCCGTAAGCCTTTCCCTATTGCCCATGGAAAAACCTCAGAGGATACTTTCCTTGAGGTGAGACAACCAAATAAAACTGAGATGGTCTTAATAATACTGCCATAAGCTTGCCTACATTCAATCATTGTCTTCCTTTTTCTAGGATGCTATAGAGGTTTGCAAAGTCTTTATGGCTCGCGACCCTCAGGAGGTTCGTTTCACCATCATTGCCCTCTCCAAAGATTCATACTGAGGAAACTACTCTGTTTTTCTCTGACCCTAGAAAACAAAGACAACATTACTGCCAAACATTCTGAAGTGCTGACTTTATTTAATTTTTCTTTCAAAATGCTATAGCAAGTCGATGTGTGAAGAAAATAAAATGTCAGGGATATCCTTGTAAAGTAATTTCCCCTTGTGTTCTACATAGTTGTTAAATTAATTCTAAAGCAAACAGAGTGCTGCTTGTCAATAAAGGTATTTCTCACTGAGATCTGAATTTTCCAGCTCGCCTCTGCTGACATCTCTAAATGTCATACAGGTATTAGCTGTATGGTCTCGACATTGCACTACGGTTTGTTTACTTAATTTTTGGCCTTTTAGTGAAGAAGGAAATGTTAAAAATTTCTACATCACTGAGGAAAGTTAACTTTTTTTACTCAGACTTCAATGACACATACTGTATGTAGTGATTTGTTTTAAATGAGATGTCTAATCACATGCTCAACACAAGCTGAAGAAACACATTTGCAAGCTATTTCATTCATAGCTTTGAGGGGGGGAAATAGGCCTAATGTTGTTGGATGCAGTAATAATGTTGAAGTGAGGCTCACTAAACACGCAGACTATACAGCTGGAAATCTGTGTGGAAGATGCCTAGATTTTTGTAATAAGAAATATGTCAAATAAATGAAAAATTTATTAAGCTCTTCTTTTGTGGATACTTTTTCCTGTTGCAAAACCATTAGCTTTTTACCTTCATCCTGAAAAAAGGAGTTTTTACAGGACTCCATAAAGTCCATTGAAAAGCAAAGTAACCACTTAAAACTTCCATAGGGGTCATAGCAGCCAGGTGCTGCTAATCAAATGCACTTATTCATTTATTATTAGAAAGAGTGAGTGTCTTTATAAATGCAGAAGTTTTGGCAGTTTGCTGGTCTGGAGAATTTAGGTATGTGTTAACACAATACCACAATCTTCCCAGAAGTGGACATCCCAGCAAATTCACCTCAAGGTTAGGCTGTGCAATGCTTAGAGAAAATGCAATAAACCCCCTATATGTTTAACTGTGACAGTATGATTAAAAAAAGACTGAACAAATATTGGTTGCTTGAAAGGGTTTCCAGGAGATAAGGATGTCTCATATCTCTAAAATGAGCATGGCAGAATGATTTACACCTGAACAAAACACAAGACTTGGAACAGTGTTTTTTGGACATATGAGACCAAAATAACCCGATATTTCTTGAAAACCAAACAGCACATCAGCAGATGCCTCATACAAACTGTCAGCACGGTGATGGAGGACTTGTTTTGCTATAGGACCTGGTATTTTCCAAGTCATTGAATTGACCATGAAATTTCTTTTATACCAAATATTCTACATGGTTGTAAAGGAGAGTGGGGAAAACTCCAATGAATTATACAGAAACTGATCACATCAAATTATTGCTACTAAAGGTGGTTCTACAAGCTACTGACTCATGCTTCATTTTTCACAGAACTGCAGATAATGTTGTAGCACATAGCCTCTTCCCTACAAGTTCCAAAAACAAAAAAGCCCAGTTGATTGAAATGTAATCAGTAAGTTGTTCTAAAAGTTGCAAACCAAATCCCACTCATTTTAATGGATCGGCATGCTGTTGTTTCGCAATGAAGTTTGAAACCCTCGAGTAAAGCATGTGCTCAGGTCTTGGAATACCCCTTAATCACCGCTTGGCGGTGGTGCAGGAAAAGAACGTTATTTTAAAGGTAGCGCCGAACTCCTGCAATTACATAAGTTTTATCCATAGACTCAAAGGTTTTTTTTCCCGCAACATTTTTGTGTTTGGAGACCAGACGTCAACCGACCTCACATTTTCTTTCAGGATATTTGTAGTCCGACAGAATTTAATGGCTTACCTCAGTATACACTTACACTAACGTGCATCTGGCCCAAACCAGGAGTCCAAATACCTTTCTTGGGGGGGCTAACAGCGAATTCAACCGTGTGTTTCAACTGGAATCCGCTCAAGGACCTGTGGGTGGTCCCCGGACCCGGGTTTGGAGACACTCCCGCTGCAGACTCTAACTCATGCAGCTCTAAAACTTGAGGTGAAAAACTGTCTTTCGTGTGAGTGCTGCAAGAGGTGAGCTCAGCGCGTCTTCAAACACTCAATCGCTGAGTAAAAAAGGTGGAGTGTGTAAACCCGCTGCCAAAAGGACACAAAGCACAGGTGTGTCGGATGAAAGAAAAGGTAAGCAGTCGCAAGATGATGCACACTGTTACACCTTGCATTCATTTACGAATGAGCAGGTGGGAAAGAACAATAGGAGGCATATTTGATGAATGACTGAGAGTTCACCTGTGTGCACTTTTATGTAGGTTGATCGAGTTTGCTTGCTTCAGCTGGCTCACATTTATGTGGACCTTTTATATGCGGGCTGCTAGGACTTTACCCGCCGGTGAAGCTCGGATAATAAGTTCTTATGATGGAGTGGCGTGAGCAGTCTTCAGTCAGCTGCGAGGAAGCCTACTCGGAGGCGCAGAGATGGATTGAGGTGAGTAAAAACACACACACACACACACACACACACACACACACACACACACACACACACATATATATATATATATATATATATATATATATATTTCAGAACTTTCTTTACTTCTTTTCTTTGCTGTCCTCAGTAGAATTAACAGGTAAGGCAGTCTATAAGTAAAAGTTAAGGACTGTCAGTTGCTAGTGAAAAAGATCTGTTATTTGTATATCTTTTTAATTTTATAGTTATGTTTTTGGCAGAGTTTGACCTTCCAATACATACATGCTTGAGAAATTCTTTATGACTGTGAACTGCTTTAACCGCCAGCACCCAAGTTCCAAATGATAATAGCCCTGACTCAAAGATCCATACAGGCATGTGTCACCTTTTGACCTCACGTCTCAAGTTACCCAGCCATCAATCTTCTCTTTTGAAAGATGAATCACACAATTCTTAGCACTTATCTCTTTTCTCTTCACAGAACAGGTAGGTGGGTCTGACCCCAGTCATCACTGTTGCTGGCTGATACTTCTGATGTCAGATCTTGCCTAGACCTGTTTTTTTTTTTTTCTTTCATTTACCTTTGCCTTCGAGGCTTCAGTTGCTGCAGGTAGAGAGGAAAACCCAAAAGAGCAATTAGGAAAATCTTCTATGACTGATCCAAGCTATTATGTAACTGTGGATTAACTCCGATTCATAACAAATGACTGAGATTTTGGGTTTATGGTGCTTATACAAAATTACATGTTAGCAATGAATCCAAGCATTCGTATTTTGTGCTGCATATTATGATTATGACCAATTCTGAAAGTGAGCAATATACAATAGAGGTTTTGACAAGAGGGTTCTTTTCTGAAGCTGAAAAAGTGTTTTACAGTAATTTCCCCCTCTCTTGTGGTAGCCTTCAAATTTTAAAATAGCTGCCAACAGAAAAAAAAACTCCAGCTGTTCCATTTCATTCCTAAAATGTCATATTCTCTAAAGTTTCCACTCCAACTCGCGCCAGACTGGCGCTTTTTTTCCCTATTCTCATAACAAGCGGGTGAAATTATGTGTCCTCATCTTGCAAATTCTCTTCCCAGCAGGGCTGCATGAAACTGCTGCATGGCCCTAACTAAACAAATATTGTTCTTATTTCATGAGGGTGAATCTGAATGCTTTCAATGTGACATCAGTGTCTCTCACACTTGCACACTGGCCCATTGTAGTGGCTTTGCTCATGGAGTGAGGTGGGGGCATGATGGTCTGCAGGGAGGGACTTTAGGGAGGGTGAGCAGAAAGCTGAACAAATGGGTGAAGGCAATGGGGGTAATATTTTTGAAAGAATAAGACTAAGAACTATTCTGCAATACAAGAACAATCAGCTACTTAGTACCATCAGAGAGGAAAGGTTTCTCTTCAAAGAGATCCCCCCCTCACTTCTTGGATTCAGCCACTGAATGATTAACAAGCTGCTTGGCTTCACAGCACTTTAAACAGAGGCATGTGTGCGTGGCGAGGTTGGTGGTGTTGTTAAAAACTAGACTAAATGGTCTGGAGCCTGTCACATGGACACATTCCTGCATTAGCTTCCATGGCTGTGAACATAGCCCCCTCGAAGCTGGCAGGCTGTCAGCGCAGGGCGATGCGTCCTACAACCACAGGGCCCAGTGGAATAATGGAGGTCCTCTTTAATTAAATAGAAAGGCTTCAAGTGTGATTGGTGGGACAATTGAGAAGAAGTGGCTGTGTTTATATTTACAGGTCAGAAGATCATGTATATGGCTGGTCCGACAATAAACAATCCGCTATGAATAATAACTTGGCAATTAGTAATATAATAAAATCATTAAGTCTTAGATCTGTGTTTCACTAACGGTGCCGAAGCAAGCAAAGATGTCAGACACATGGCAGCATCTTTTCCGCCACCTCTTTTGTTTACGTTGTCATTAATAAGACTGAATTTTTCAAAGAGCCTGCTCTCAGAACAGTTCTAGGTGGGGTTTCCCAGTAGCTATTGGTCCATGTGAAGCTCATGTTAACATCGCACTCTTTATTCTGTATAACATTTCAACTCTCAATGCTGTGTGTTTGTGTGTGTGTGTGGTTAGTATAAAAAATGCTGCATTGTGTTTCTCAAAAAAACAAAGTGGAACAAAGCAAAAGGTCAAAGGTAACATAATACTGCAGATATTGTGAAGTTTTGTTACTTATCTGGTTACAGTTGTGTAATACTGAACCAAAACTAAGCCCTTTATAGTTTCTTGTCCCATCTACCATAGTAACATGTGTAAGCAATGTAACTTAATTCTACTTTTCTGGAGATTTTCCACATGCACTCACTGGCCACTTTGTTAGGTACACCTGTTCAACTGCTTGTTAGTTCAAACCTCTAATCAGCCACATGGCAGCAACTTAGTGCATTGTTTTTCTTGCAGATATGATAAGCATCAGAATGGGGGAGGAAGGTGATTTAAGTGACTTTGAGTGTGGCATGGTTGCTGGTGCCAGAAGGGCTGGAATATTTTAGAAAATGATAATAAACTGGGATCTTCCTGCACAACCATCTCTAGGGTTACAGAGAATGGTCCAAAAGAAAGAAAGGATCCAGGAAGAGGCAGGAGGATATGGCAAGACCGCTTCAAGCTGATAGGAAGCCAACAGGAACTCAAATAGCCAGTTGTTACAACCAGGCGACGCAGAAGTGCACGACACATAGAGCCTTTAAACACACGAGCTGCAACAGCAGCAGATCACACCAGGTGCCACTTCTCTCATTGAAGAACAGAAAGCTGAAGCTACAGTTTACACAGACTCACCAAAATTGGAAGACAAGTGAAGACTGGAAAACCGTTGCCTGGTCTGATGATTCTCAACTTCCTCAGCAACATTTAGTTTGGAGGATCAGAATTTGTTGTAAACAATATGAAAACATAACCCTGCCTCATATCAACAGTTCAAGCTGGTGATGGTGTTAGTATACTGGGAAGCTCATCTTGTAACCGGAAGGTTGCCGGTTCGATCCAAAGCTCTGTCTGTCTCAGTCATTGTGTCCTTGGGCAAGACACTTTACCTACCGCCTACTGGTGATGGCCAGAGGGGCCGATGGCGCAATATGGCAGCCTCGCTTCTGTCAGTCTGCCCCAGGGCAGCTGTGGCTACAACCGTAGCTTGCCTCCACCAGTGTGTGAATGCGAGAGTGAATGAATAGTGGAATTGTAAAGCGCATTGAGGGTCTCGAAAAGCGCTATATAAAAATGCAATCCATTATTATTTTCTTGTCACACCTTGGGCCTTTAGTACCAACTGTGGCCTGCAACCACATTGCAGCAGTTCTGAAGCCAAAGAGGTTCAACCAAGAATTAGCAAGGTGTACCTAGCAGCGTCTGGTGAGTGTAGGAGGGATTTGATTGTTATTTACCTTTTAATCACCTGTTTATTTTCTGTAAATGTTTTTGTTAAGTGCAGCAAAAGTTTGAAAAATCTCTCTTATAGTAGAGCAAGTTGTCCAAGTTGAGGTCATTGGGGTGTGGGTTTTGTTAGCCAGCTAAATATAATATTGCAAAATGTTACAATTATAAATGCAATGGATAAAAAAGGACACATTTTTGGAAAAGAAGTATCTATTCAAATACTTTCCTCAATTATTTCATACAAAGACTGATTTGGAAAGAATTTCACAATTAACAAATCCAGAAAGGAATATTATTAGATATGCTTTTATTCCATGTGGGGTTTGAGACATTTTGCAGCCATCCACATAAAATAAGTAAAATAAGAAGGTTATGAAATGCTATCTGATACCAGCTAATCCACACAACATGCTACGACAGATTTTCCTTGACTTTTTGTGTGCAAACTTTTCCTTATATAAGTGTTATGTAGGGTCATTACCTTTTCTACAAATTTTTTTTTTTTCAATGTTGCCAAGTTTGAATGAATCCCCCCTCCCCGTGACCTATGCTGCTGTGTTGTTTTTCATACCAAAAGCTGTGTTGATTAGTCACTTCGCTGTAGCCTCACTCGGGGTTTTGACTGTTTTGACAGAAACCAATTAGAAACGAGGCCGCATGCTTTCAGACGTACTCATGTGAGACCAGCCCTCAAACAAGACAACATTCCCTTGCAGTTACATGTTGATGTACTCCTATTATTCCAGGATGCTGATGGTGTTATTACTAAGTGCTTCCACAGTAGTGTCTTTCCCTTGAGTCCAAACCTTGAAATATTTGGATATGGTCCCAGTTTCCCTCTGATGACCCATACCTCAATGTGCTGCAGAAGAAACAAAGAATTTCAGGAACAATTAGTGGCCAGAGGGGCTGCATCCGCACAAACCTTGAATACAGAGTTGCCTCAGTGCCCTGCATGAATAAACAATAACTGCGGTCATGGATGCAGAGTCTCTGAATATTTGGCCTCTACCACAGATAATGGTTCACTCCAATAATAATAATGAATTTCACAGGACCCTTCCACAGCCCAGAGTAAACTTTGGTCACATTTTGGTGGAAGCTGGAAGGTGAAGGTGGGTGCGCATGAAGGCAAGCTGTTTTTGAAATGCCTGCTCCGGCTTAAACCTCCCTGTTAAATCAGAGCGGCAGTATGTTGGTGCAGATTAGAGTTTTCATCCCACATGGCAGGTTGGACAGGAGAGGGAGGGCACAGCAGGACTGGATCTAAGTGCAGTTAATACCTCTAATGATGACTGTAGAGGATAGAATTATGCCAATGCTTCCAGCTTTGTGTTAATTCCAGGTCGGCTCCCATTTTTAGCCTTGAAGTTATTATTGGAATCATTTTGTTGGTTGATTAGCCGATAGAACTCTGAAAAGAACGTTTAATGAAAAATAAATAAAGGGACACTTTTAGGAAAGACCCAAATTAGATGGAATCATACTTCCGATAATGTTCCCACATGTAGTGTTTGTTTGTTTGCATGCATGCAAATCCCAGCTGTGTGTATAGAACAGTAGGGGTCAGGATTTCATATGCCAACTGCAGCAGCTGGCTGACTGCTCTCTGTCTGCTGCAGGGGTTGTTTGCTCTCCGTGTGATTTTGTGTTTGTGTCTACATGTCTGTAGCTTTGCATATCTGCGTGCTGGTTTCGTGTTCTCAGTGTCTGGTTCTGATTGTATTTTGGTCAATGAAAGAGGAGCAGGCCAAGATCTCAGTGTATTATGTAAACAAAACATGTATTTCCCAAACAGCAGCACAATCACATATGCAGAATGGCTTCCTCCTACTAGTGTGAGAACCTTAATCTTTATTCATCTATTACACCATGGTCTAATACTTTTGGAATGATGGGTATTTGAGGCTTTGGGCATCTCAGCTTACCTAGGGTGTGTTTTGGGGTGTAGCACAATCTGTTGGCAAGGAATAATAGTGGCATCCAGCCAGTCTCTATAATTGTTTCTGTTTCTCCTGTCATCCTAAAAATGTTTGCCTGTACTTAACTATAGTAGTAATTGTCCCAGCTTTTGTTCCTTTCTGTGGGACAAAGGAAGTCAGACAAAAGGCTTGGAACAAGGAACATCTGATCAATCAGTCAGCGAGACTCGTCCAACGTGTTTTTGCTTTCTGTGAGAGTGCGTGCATTTATGTTTTGGCTCATGCCAGCTGCACCCACCAGTATTATTCTTGTAGTTCAATGTGTCAGCTCACCCTCCCTCTTGGTGATTTAAGTTACAGTAATGTGCAAAGGTCTTGAATCAGCCTCCGTTTCTTTATATTTTGCTGGAAAAATGTAAATAGCTGTAGCAATTTATCAAAGCACGTCCAAACATACATGGAAATACCGTATATAAGGCAAAAACAGACTTGGTTTAATTCTATTTTACAATTTGGCTTCTTGAACTTTGGCCTTCCATTGAAACCAGTTCTGATGAGGATTCAGTGAAAAGTAGATGGATCATCTGAAGGGTCAGATGTGTTTCTCAGGTTATTTTAGAAAGCCTGGAAACTATTGCTCAAGACCTCTTAAAAAAAGTGTTTTACAGTGTGCATGCTCCCACAGTAAAAAAAAAAAAAATACTATGAGGTTGCCATTGTAGTCATAACCTCTGCCAGAGAGGATAGCACTGCTTTTTGTTTCAACTCTTCAGGGATTGCTTAAAAACTGAGCACAATGTGTGGGAACGTTAGGCCACTGGCAAAGAAACACTTAATTTAAAAAGTCCTTTCTGCTTTGGAAAATAGAGGAGGATATTTTTGTCCAGTTGTTTTTACTTGTCCTGCAGTGCACTTACCACATTGCAAAAGTTCTATGAATACATGTATAATTGTCTAATGTGTTTTGATGTACATGCAAATTAAAAAAAAAAAAAATTCCACAATCCTGATACCAGAAAGGTTGGGATGCTGTGCAAAAAGTAAATAGAAACAGAAACCTTACAATGGTAAACTGCATACTACATCTATTACAGCAGTATGGCTTCATAGTAGAAGAGTCCAGGTGCTGCACTGGCCTGCCTACAGTGCAGACGTTTCACCAACTGAAAACATTTAGAGCACCAGATCCAGGAAGATCCAGGGCTCTTGAACGGCTAGAATCCTGTGTCAGACAATAATGGGACAACATTCCTCTCCCAAAAGTTCAGCATCTGGTTTCCTCGGTTCCCAGATGTTTACAGACTGTTGATAAAAGAAAAGCGGATGCTACATAGTGGTAAACGTGGCCCTGTCCTAACTTTTTTTTAAGACATGTTGCTGCCATTCAATTTAAAATGAGTTAGTATTTCTCTTAAAATGGTACATCTCCGTTAAAAATATTTGACATGTTGTTGTGAATAAAATGTGATTTTATTAAAATGGCATTCATTGCATTCTGTTTTTATTTACATTTTACACAGCAAATAAACCATGTGGAATTGGGGTTATAACATATTGACTGTAAAGGATTGTGCAGAGCTGCTCTGCTTTCAAAGATAACTGGATACAGGAGCCGGATACAATCACAGGTACTGACTGGTGTGTTAGTCTGACAAACTTAGACTGGTTAGTAACATAAAAAAGCTATTATTGGAAGTTCAGAATGCATTAATGAAAAGCTACAACAAGCAGATACAAAATATAATTAGTGTTATGTTTAAAATCAAGGATGCAAATGTGCATGAGTTTAAATGCATAAGGCTGCACGACATGCGTGCGGTGTGTTTGTCTGCGTAATGGCTCTTGGTGTTCCTGCAGCGGTGGTTTTAGATCATGGGAAAGGCATGAGGCTATAACAAAGTGCTGTGTTCCTCCCGTACTCCAGATGCTGCCATAGCTTTGTGGTTCAGGCAGTCTGACTCCAGCACAGTTTTAGCACAGCTCTCCGGTTTACCAGCAGCTTTTGGCATTAAAGTGAGAAGACATGAGGTACTTGTGAGCTCCTGAGGAATACCTGAAGAACTGTGCACGGCTCTCTCCCCGCAGAGACAGCGTAGGAACTCGAGAGGAAATACCTCTGACTTCCTCTGCTACTGTTCTCAACATCCTACCTTTCTTCTCCAGGCTCTCCACCCTATTTCACACATATAACACCACACCCCCCCTCACCTCCCGCCTCCTCTCCTCATCCAACCCTGATTGCTCTGTTATGTTTTTTTGTTTTTGTTTTTTTTGTATCACTTTTTTTCCTCTTTTTTTTCCCCCAGGCAGTAACGAAGAAAAAATTTGGGAGCAAGGACTTCCGATCTGCGCTGGAGAATGGCGTTCTTCTGTGTGAGTAAGTACTCTGCTTTTCCCAGGCACCTCTCGTAAGCCACTCATTCATAAGGAATCCCTCCGCTCTCCTTCAGGTCTGCGCACCGACGTAAGTGTTACTGATGTTTCCCAGGCAGACCCCCTGCTGGGTCACTGTTTGTTTGTTAGTCACATGAAGTGAGCCTGTGTTTTGAGACAGCACAATAGTGACTCTATTATGTAGTTATTTGATGTTTTCTTTGTCAGCTCTTTCCCCTGTGGTCTTGTTTGAGAATATGAAATGTGATCTATTTCAATAGGAGCTGTGTTGTGTGTTTGACAGATGTTACAGATCTGTGGATCGGGCAGAGCGCCATCGTTACTTTAATGAGAGCTGTGTGAGAAGCTGTGTAGTGAATGGAAAGAGCTCCAGCTGAAACCGCACTGGAGAATCAGGGCACCCCGCTTTCTCATTAGCATGGGTACATCGACGGGTACATACATTTTTGATGAGTTGGAGGAACAAATTTATCTGTCCGGGACTGGCTTGTGTGTTCATTCACTAACTGCTCTTCTTAGAGTTGTGGGTTTGTGGCTTTTTCTCAGATTAGGGCTCTGTGTGTGAGGGCTAGCCTCATGTCCCTTCATGTGTCTGCTTGTGGGCAGCACTGCTAAATGGGCACATCACTGATGTGATTTGCTCGGATCAGCAGGAAGCCGTAATTACCAGCAGGCCATGCAGAATCTTCCACACTCTATTGGCATTGGTTCAGAGAAGAAGCCGTTCATTCTGCTGATTTGATCCTGACTCGTCTGTTTGCCTGATGTCAGAGAACTACACGGACACTCTCACTCACGGGCTGTCTGTGTTTTCTCAACACAAGGAAGAGGAAGACAGATTAAAATCGCTTTCACCTAGCAACGCTGCCTCCCTTCCCATTGTGTTTTGGTTATCGGAGTTTCTCGCTTGGAAAAGAATGTTTTGCGTGGATCGCAGACATGTTTATATCCTACTTCACTTAAAGTGTGTGTTATCTCGTAACGTTCCATTGTTTCATGCTAAATGAGTAATGTGAACCCAAATGGCCCTTTGCATTCTTTCTTTACATCTATTGTGAGCCCATGCTAAGCCTTATACCAGTCCATCCGCTCCCAGCCCGCAGAGTAAACAAATTATTTTGCCTCATGTTGAGCTTTTAATGTGTTATTTTTCTTTAATCAAGCAGTGGGGGTTGTAGTCACACCTTTTTATTGCTTTGGATTACATTTTATAGGGATTTTTATTAATCAGTCATGCAGAATAATAAAACCAACTGCACAGTATTGCATAGTTTCATGCTTACCCCCACATGGATTATCTGTGGGTGTCTCTTACTCTCTGGCACTGGGATGTTTGCTAATAATTCAAATGAACAGTCAGCTTGGAAGTTTGGAGATCTGGTAAACACCCTTTGCTCTTGGTAGAGGTTCTCAGCAGTTTGTGCAGCATGGTTATAACAGAGCTGGGGGAGACCACTTCCTTTGAGGAGTGCACCTGTCAAAGTAACATCCATATAAATTGCAAGGTTTTCTAGCTGAAAACTGAATTTAAGCTAGATGCTCAGTATTCCTCAGTTGACCTGTCAGTCATGTTAATGTAGCTCCCTGGTATATAAAGCATATGATCTTTATATTAAGTAGTAATGAATATAGGATTTAGTTGCAGTCTGCAGTCCTTGTACTTTGAGTATATTTGATTGCAAAATATTCTATAATTTAAACCGTGAAAGGAAGACTTTTTAAACGGGAAGCATGACTTGTAAATACCTCTAACAGAATAATTTTACTGTGTGGTAGTTCTTTTTTTTCCGACCAGATCTCTGAGGCACAATAAACTATGGTCATCTTATGAAGCCTTTAGTCCAGTTGGTCAAGCTGTTTGTTTTTTTTCTGCCTTGGGTGTTTGGTTAACACCAGAAATCCACCATCTATCTTACTTACTGTTTTCTGAGGCTGATTCAAGGTTTGTTTGGGGTTGTTTCAGTGTTGGAGGGTATATTTTAGGAGCAGTGTGCCTGGTGTGTTTACATCACGGTTGCAGCAGTGGCGATTTGCTAAACTGAAGCCAGGTGGCTACCATTAAACAAAGTCGTAAACACACAACACTAAGACTTTGCAACACATTTTATTCGTTCCCTCGCACTTAAAGCAGGCTAGCCAATAACCAACTCCTTTCACTCACCGTCTCCCTTCCCCTCGTCCTCTCCCTCTCTTTTGCTCACAGACTGATTAACAAGATCAAGCCTGGTGTTGTCAAGAGGGTTAACAGACTGCCTACTCCTATTGCTGGACTGGTAAGTTTTTCCCCCTTATTGTTTAGTCTCAATCTTATTGTATTTAAAAGCTGTACTCAGACATATCCTTTAAATACAATAAGAGCTCATTTTTATTTTGATCATAGTTTTGTCTCTCGTTATTGCATTTTTTGGGGGGGGATAATTTCTATTGTAGAAATAGTAGTGGGTGTCTTAGATTGGGTGGAGCAGTGTGAGGTGTAGCAGGCAGCAGCAGAGTTTTTGCTCAGTGACTTGTCGCTCCACGTATCCTTCCACGCTATTAAGTTCAATGAACGTGAAGCTGGTTGAAATGCCGCCGGTTCATTTGGTTGCATCATAAATACGGGGACGGCCGTGCTGAAGGCTGTGTTCAATCAAAACCATTACAGACAAAAGGTCTTTGTGTTGGCATGATGATTACAGTTTTGATTGAGTGATAGAATGTTAGACGGGGCCAGATTTGGGGTTTAAAACCAAGCGGCAACCTGCAGAGCAGAAAAACTGAACGCTGAAGTTCAAGAAGCTCCTTTAACGGCCATGTGACGCTGGCTCCAAGAGTCAGTCAATCCCCACAAACCCTCAAGTTTAAAGTTGCAACAGAAATAAACATGTCTTTAGAGTGGTGCAAAAACATCTGTTGTCTCTATGGCTAATTTCGTCCCTCGTGACGACACGACAGAGGATACATTTTTAGAAAACTCATCTGTTTCAGTTGCATTAAGCTGTAAATTCAATCTTTGCATCAAATTTAGTATTAAGGAGAAATATGGACGTCCCTTAAAAACCAAATTGACATTAGCATTAAGTATTGGCGTTTTGTCCAGATATACCTGCACTATAAAGTAGGATTTGGGCTTATCCAGGTGATTTCAAGGTTCAAAATAGATCATAGGTGTCAAACTCTGGCCCGCGGGCCAGATTTGGCCCACGGGCCAGATTTGGCCCGCAGCCTAATTACATTTGGCCCACGAATTACTATTACTATTAGAGCGGGCCTACTGGTATTATACAGCTAATATATATATTATTTAGTATTAAGCTTTGCTTGTTCCATATTCAGTTTTTCAGCAAAACGTGTTTTAGTCCATAAGAAAAGATTCATTCTTATATCTGGAGGAATAAATATATTTCAATAAATATTAATGTTAGCCCGCGACTTTGTTCCAGTTTTGAATTTTGGCCCACTGTGTATTTGAGTTTGACACCCCTGAAATAGATTGTTAGTAGAATGAAGATGACTGACCTCTTACCGGGGTGCACCAACATCGCAAGTTATCCTTCGGGCCTTACCTGCTCTGCAGCAGGTTATGTTCGAGATCAGAGATCAGCAGGTATAAAATCTCCACCTACTGACCAAAATGACATCACCATTCCTGGAAGAAAGCTCGGAAAGAAGTGTGATCACTTAGCTTCATTGCTGATCTTACGGTAAGTGAGGCCAGATCATGGAAAGATATCCTGGGTTTGTTTAACTTGCTTTGTAGTACAGGGCCCAGGTCCATTTTCAAAGACAAAAACAGTAAGCCAGTGGCTTGTGTCTTTGGTTATACCAATCTTTGGTACAGTCTATGCTAAATACCTGTTTTTGAATCAGTCGGCCTGGTACTGTTGTCACATTTCAGCTGAGATCTTTTGGGCCTGGCTGGTTTAGCTAACATGGATGTTTTGGGAGCGTCTGCAAACAACTTCTAGGGTAGGTTTAAAAACCTACCTTAAACCCATCCCTCAGCATCTCTCTGTTGTGGGAGTAATTGGGACCAGCTGTCTAGTGGAATTATAGAGAATCCCAACCCTAGCTGAAGCAGAGGGAGTTCATGTGTGTCTATGGGCTCTGCTGACAAGACAGTGACAAGTTAGCAGTGAAATAAGCAGTCTGTAAACAACAAACATGCGCCATCATATAGGCATTTTGACGTAAATCAAATTTCCTGCCAGTTTGTTTTGGACTACTACTGACAGAGCTGGCCGGGCACCTGCTGAGGTAATAAGTTTCTCCTCCATCTGAAGCATTTGTGTGGTATTTCCGAGACCTGGACATAAACCTGAAACCACCTGATCATAAATTCTCTCGCAAATGTGAAGGCTTCTGGTTGGCTCGAGGCTATCAGTGACTGCCAACCACATGGAGAAAAGTGGAAAGTTCTCCAGACGAACATTACTCAGTCTCACTGATGCGAGAATATATTTCCTCTCCAAGTACTCTCACTTTTTCCCCCTATCTCGCGTCTCTTTTAATAGCAATAAGTGTGGTCTTTGGTGGTGTTGTTGTTGTTGGTGGTGGTGGAGGGAGGTGGTTTTTTTAGTTGGAAGTTTGCTATTTTCTGAACATTTCTGTGTTTGCCCATTCATCTTCTGTTACACAACTTAGAAATATAGATCTGGAAGAAAAGCCAGAAGCAGTGGACAAAGAGCAAGAGTAACACTATTTTTCTTTTGTTTCTTTTTTCATTTTGCAGAGTAGATACAGCATGATTTGAATCATTTTGTTCCTTGCAAACGTGCCTCATTACCACTCAAATATGAGTATTTTCAACTTTTAGACTTATAAGTGGGGTTTGAGATTTGCTATCTGTGGGATTGTCAGTACTCTAAATCAATACCAGCCTCAAGTTTGGGCAGAGCAAAAAAGACCAAAGAAGGAACGAAGGAGAGAGAGAAAAACAGTAAATCTCCAGTTTTGCAGAATATTTAGCAACATTGGCTCCAGTCTCTGGCCTATTCTTTGCTTTCACTTGTGTCCAGGGGAATGTTTCTCATGTCAGCAAACTCCTCTGACTGTTGCTGAGTGAGATGTGGGTTTGGGCCATGGAAGCCCGGTTCAAGCCTGGTTCTGCTTTTACCAGTGCTTAGCAGGAAGGCGGCAGTTGTGTGGTTGGGCAGCGAACTGCACGAATGTGGGCCTGGATCTGAGGCCCACTGGGGCAAAGCCAGAGGGAGGGAGTTAAGGATGACTCCATCTGCCCACTAAAGTGCAGACCATAAATACACCGTAATTGGCATGTCAGTGGCTGCTCCAGCACACACCAACTCCTTGGTGAGTTGAGGTAGTTGGGGGAGGATGGAGAGGATAAACAGTTTCAGTGGCCTTTAGGGTGTCTTTACTCATCTAAATGTGTAATTGTCTGTGCAATGAACGGTATTTGACCATGTTTTGTTACTGTGTTTGCGTTGTATGCGTGCATGTTATGACTGGATCCGACTTTTGAGACGTGTGGGCCCTTTATTGAGCCCGTTTGAGGAGAGACGGTATTTCAAGTATTCAATCTCCTCTTGGTTTATTGTCACAGGTTTTGAAACTGTGTAGCCTGATATTTTAATCATAACTTTCCTTGTTCTTTAAAGCACTGGAAGGGGTCAGTTGAGGGGAATTATTGTAGACAAAGAGAGCAGTGAAAGAAATGGCGTGGCCATAATGTGACCAGAAGAGATGAAGAAGCTTTCCGTTTCTTGGAGCGAAGTGCTTAAATCAGGATCCTCGAGTTTGCATGAGAGGATTAGAGGCTGCTGGATGGGTACAGCATATTTAGCAGGATTATATGCAGGCACAAGTCAGCATAAAATTCCTTCAACATCATTATCTCTGCATGTTCTGGGACTGATCTATTGGGGGGGCGGGGGCTTTTAGTTTGTTCATAATGCTCTTTGTAGTTAATTAACATACCAAAAGATATAGAACTAGAATTTTATTTGCCTTAATCCCATTTTCTGGGATTGAGTGGGATATATGTTATGAGATCTGCACGTTAACAGTTTAGCATATAAAGTACTGAATAACATTACCAGTTAACTTATTATAACAAATATAGTCACTATTTAGATAATGGACACAGATTACAAACTCAGTTCCTTCTATAGTTAGTTTTGGATGCCACTTTAGTTAATTAAGGCTAAGTAAAGGGATCATGCTAACAGACTCAGTTATCGCTGAATAATTTCTCTAAAGAGATTTTACATATGAATATGTTCATATATGGAACAAAATTGTTGTTT
Organism: Rhamphochromis longiceps; assembly: GCF_057381845.1. NCBI lineage: Eukaryota > Metazoa > Chordata > Actinopteri > Cichliformes > Cichlidae > Rhamphochromis > Rhamphochromis longiceps. The sequence continues at coordinate 17,062,771 of NC_140572.1, forward strand.
GCACAAATATTCTGGTTTCCATCTGTAGTCTGTTCGTAGGCTTAGTTTTATTGTCCAGTCACTTTTTAGGAGGCTTTGGATGGGCTGATGGGTTACCAGGTTGTATGATGAATAAAGCTGTGTTTCATAATTCATGCCACTGCAGATATTTGCTGCATTTGAAAAAACACCATGATACTTCTCAAACTTTAACCGAATTAGACATTTTCCTGGGAAACAAATAAAATATTAACAATTCCTCACTTCACTGTTGAAAACATGATCTGGGCTGTGTTACACTTCCTTTAAACCATATTTATTGTCTTGTCTTTAAACATAATTTGTAATGCAAGTTTTTAAAATTCCAATCTAACATTCAGAGTGCCTGTACTTGAAAGCTGTCTTGTTGTTTGCCTCACCCTAGTGAGGCAAATTAAAGCAGCTAAAAGTATGCTTTGTTTTTTCTGAAAGGTACATGTTGTACCAATCAGTAACACAAAATGACATGACATTCAACAAGGCCTGTGCATTTTTTTTCTTCTTGAAAACAGACATTGCTGCAGAGTTTTCAAAAAATAGTTTTTGGCCCTATGAGTGGTCCAAGGCAAGCGCCATCTGATTGCATTATATTCAACAGAAAGACGACATCACAATAGCTTAAATCTCAAGTAGTGATCAACTCACACTTAATCAATGTAGATGGAAGATAAAAAGCACCAAAGGCCCTATCTGTCCCTTTAAGCAGCCAGAATCAGTGTTATCTCCTGAGTTACTCAGTCGTATTCGTCACGATATCTCAGTCTGGGAGATTGTGCTATTCTGTACCTCTTGCATACAGTAGGTGAAGTGCTGATGTATGACTTGTAATGGTTGTAGCCTATAAAGCCCATCAAAGTACTGCAGAGGGACAGGCAAAACTGTTAGCTCACATCCACTGGGAGGCGAACTCTCTTCCTCCATTTGCTAATAAGCATGTTTGCCATTTAAATATAGAACTAGCTACCCCTTAATTATTTCAGCCCATGTTGAAACCATGTATGATTACATGAAAGCCCTCATAAGCAGTGCTGTCCCAATGGGAAGTGCAGCCTTACAAACAGGACAGTTGGGATTACAACTGGAAAAGTCACGAGACCGGAAAAGAATGGTGCTTGTGTGGTTGATTTGCTTGAAATGTCTGAGTTGTGTGTATATGTTTGGAGCAAAATGTATTTTTGCTTTCCTGCATCATGCCCACACACCTGTCCAAATCGTGTACGTACACGCAAACCGTAAAGTGATTGACACAATGTACGGGGGAAACAAAAAAAAAAGCAGTCCTTCCACTCCCATGTCCTCTGAAGAATCGCTTCAGGGAAATATTTATCCGTTTCTGTCACCCGACTTAAGGTTTCATAGCAACCTAATGTCTCAAAAATACACCACCACCCCACAGATTCCACAGGTATTCTCGAATAAAGGGCTTGGCACAGAGGGGAGGGGACAGTTTCAGGGTGTGAGAAAAGAGTGCAACAGGCAGCGTGCTGCCGCGTGCGTCACTTTTGCTCTCCAGCTCCTGGCTGGGTGGGACTTGTGCAAACCTCTGATGTCATTCTTCCTGGTTTGGCTGTTTTCCCTACCCTAACGCAACCCACAGGTGGCTCTGCTGCTGTCACTCAGCTCTTGTCAGGCTGCCTCCTCCCCCCACCCACTGCATGTGTGTTTGTGTCCTGCCATGGGTCACTTCTTATTTGCTACGCACATGCTCCTCCCAATCCACTTCTGCTCTGTGACATGAACTTTGGAAGCAATCACTTGTAGGTTGTGTCCCTGCCACTGAATTCCTGAGTGATTATTCTTTGCCTCTAAAGGTGGACAGACCTCATCCCTGCTTTGTTCTTTACCCAGGACAACCTTAACGTCTTCCTCAAGGCCTGCGGGAAGCTTGGACTAAAGGAAGCGCAGCTCTTTCACCCCGGAGATCTTCAAGACTTGTCCTCAAGAGTCACAGTCAAGTAAGTTTTAAGCTTTCAGAGCATTGGCACAAACACTTTGATGCCTGTACTCATCATTCACAGACCTGTGATGCAATCATGCAAGAGACAAAAGCCGAGACCCACTCGTGTTTTTGCTTCTTCCTTGATTGAATCAACTTAATCTCCCACAGAGAGGCTGAATGATTCATTGTAGCTTTCACAGATACTGTAAGGGACATGGGTTCTCATGTGAGCCACGATTCAAGCTGCTGTTAAAAAAAGGTCAACTCTATTTTCAGTACATATTTTCTCCTGCTGTTATACACCTGCCGAGGTACATGAGTTTCTTTAAAGTGTGGGAGATCCAACTGTTGATAAAAAAAAAAAAAACACAGTAGTAAGAATGTGTAATCTGATTGTAAAGTATCAGGTCAAATTAATTTCCATTCAATACAAATGTCATGATTCCGGTTGCAAAATCCTAGTCGTGACAGTAACTGAGCACTTACTGGTGCAGGGTATAGATTTTAAAGACTCGTCGTTGCGATTGTTAATTAAAGAGAAGCCTCGCGCATTATCAGTACCCTGCTGCTGTGTTTATTAGTTTTTTCACACAGTTGCTTTTGTGTCAGTTGAATGCCCCGCCAGAGAAGCGCGCGGTATGTTGAACAACCTGTTCATCTTTCGCACAGGTGTGCCTTCAGGGGGAAGCGAAGCAGGGCTCGGCGTACTGTCCATCCTCTGTGGCACCCTCTCTGTGCTGCGCAAGCATTTAAAAAAAGTGCTTTAACAGCAATACCTGCAGGTCGTTAAGCTTGACGCGGATAAGCCCTTATTAGCAAATACATCACTTTGGGTGACAAAATAATCCATGGTGAAGGTGTAAAAATGCAGCATGTATATTCAGAGGGGCTTCACCTCTTTGTGTTTCACTTAATGTAAACACAAAGTAGCCCTTAATTTGGGGTGTTCCTTCGAGATGTTGCATTTTTCCCATAATTCACCTAAGCGGTTTTTCGCCACCGCTGACAGCTATTGTCGAAACCACGTAAATCAAAAAGGCATACATGCAGACAGGTGTACTGTAAAGTGGTATATGGGCTTTAAACAAACAAATCTGCCTACCTTTTATGAAGACACACCCTCACCTCTACACCAGAGAACAAGCTGCCTTAAGATATCTTTGCCTGTCACTCTCATAAAGATAATTCTGTGATACGTCTTACACCATGCTCTCAGTCACTTCCTTCATTACATAACTTTTCCCATGATGCTAGTGGTAAATTTCGTGCGACAGTAACAAGCTGGAGAAACGATACTCATGCAGTGATAGCTGACTAAAAGTCACTCTAGCATATTAGCAGCTGACTCTGTCACGCAGACATATAATAAAAAGTATACTTCTTAGAGTATACTTGAGCTCAGCTCTTTGCCGCCTTGTCCATCTGCGTGCTGGGGTTTTGTAAGACTGTTCTCGCTATCCTATTTTTAGCATCTGGGGTCACTTTGAGAAGCAGGACTGATTGGAATGGTATCAGGACACCAGTAAAGGAGCTTTTTATAGTTTGCAGCCTCCCCTTGCTTGTGGTCTTCATAGTACACCTGCGTGTGTTTGTGTTTGTATATATTCAGTTACACATTCTTGAGTGCACGAGTCATTCCTGCTCTTAAATTCAGCAGGTTTTAATTATGCCCAGAATTCTTTTTATGCAAGAAGGAATAAAATTTGGCCTGCTGGGTAAAAATTTCGCTTGCAGCATTTCTGACTTACAAAGAGAGAGAGCGCGCACCAGCAGTAACATGAGGATATCTTCCCAAACAAGGCTGCATACAAGCAGCCAATGGTTTTATGGTGCTGGTGCTTATCAGAGGCTAAGCAAATGAGGCACTGAGAGCTCACACACACACACAGAGCGAGGGAGAGAAAGTTGTCTCTATCAGCTGTCTTTACCCCTGGTGTTTGTCCAACCTCCACTCCCTTAAACCCAGTCTGACAGGTGCTTCGCTCAGCTTCACTGTTTTTTGCTGTTCAGCAGCAATTAGGTTGTTATTCTGTCTCTTGGTTGCTCTGTGTTGCTTTCACTTGCAGATAAACCGGACGTTTATTTTTAAATTTTTTTGCCATTTAGATTTAAACTTTCCCATTTTGCATTAGTTACCTGAAATGTTTTGCAGCAGAAAGATGAAGCAGAATGAACTGACTGATATATAAAACGAAACTGAAATGACAAATCGAGTTTTCTATTTGTTAGCAGACCAAGAAATTCTCTGCAACGTGTTTTTGCTGATCAGTCGTCTAGGCTGAAATGTCCTCGCCATCCAGTTTGACAAATAGATGTAAGGTGCTTAAAATACAGTTATTAACAAGGCACAGTGACAGTTTGCATGACGCCGCACACAAGGAAGGCTTTATTTAATTCGTGCCCGCCCGCATTACGATCACCATAAAAACATATTGGATGTTTGGCCTGACCTTTGAGCTTTGCAATTGTAGTACTGGTTCTAGCACGTTCAGTGCTGTATTGCATTGTGTTATGAAACCTTTTTTATGATAATGACTTTTATCAGTCACAAACACAATGTCAAAAAGTGTTAATAGGCATCACAAACTGTTGTGATACAGATACTGAAAGATAAGAGGGGACAGTGTCCTGCCTCGTATCGTCCACGTGTTAAACCGAAGCCAAGTTACTGTTTCTTAAGCACGTAGTACCAGACTGAATCTGATTCATGATCGCAAACTGTGATTCACATCTATTTATGACCAGCTATCAACTGTCCACAGGATGAGGCTGAGGATTAATCATTCCCTCCAAAAGCGCACTATTCAAAATTAGCTACATCCTGTGGACTATTAGATCCGATATAGAAATTCAGCAGCATTGCTACGACGCGGTTGTGTACATGTCCCAAACATAACCAGCAGAAAATAACTTGCTTCAAATATATAAGCTTGGCTTAGAGGGGTTTTTTTCACTCAAAAGTTAGGATTTTTTAAAATAAGAAAAAAGTTGTTTGTTGATTTTTGTTTAAATTGAACTTAAAATGAAAATTTATTTAAATCCGTTTTATAAGGCCCTAAGGATTTAGAGATTGTTCAATGAGTTTCAGCCCGTCCATAAACCATAGTTTATAGCCTTTGCTAGCCTACATGTATTTAAGTGCTTTCTGAATGCACAACGTTTATAGTGGAATTTGCAAATTGCTCTCGCTGTTGTGATCGCTTTGCTCTGTGACTTCCAGTAACTGACAGAACAAGTCCCCCACAGAGAGGGGTCCAAAGTCTCATTTGTTTTCCACTGTTTGATTAAGCAAATTATTGACTGCTCTGCAACCCAAAAAAAGAGAGAAAACAACTGCACAAGATTGACAGGTGCATTGTCCTCTGAGGAATGTTAATAGCTTCTTCTAAATAATCAATAAGCATTGTGACCTCTGTGTGTATTTTCTTATGCAATGGCATAAGAAACCACATATTTGAAGGAAAGTGTTGTTTCCCAGAGAAATGTGTACAGATTACATAGCTTGTTATCAGAATTTCTTCACCACCAGTGTGTATTGTACCCCATTCTGTGTGTACTGTGGTAGTACTTTGAAGCTCACTGTGAAAATCTGAATGTTTGGAACTCGGGGCAAAGGAGTCAGACGCAGTGCCCGGTGTGTTGTTGTTTCGGGTGTGGTTCAGCGAGCTGGAACTGCACCTTCTGGTTCCATAGTATAATATATGGCAATGCCATCACTGTTTGGGATTGGGAAACCAAACGAGCGATGATGCTGAGAGGCCAATAAAGTTTCTACACCACTGACACAGCCCTGGCTGTAAAAGGGCAACACAAGGGTTATATTTGTGCCCTGTAGTTAACTTGGAGAGAGAAATACCAGCCTCACCCTGTTTCCTCGCTCACAAAGGCTGCAGTGTGCCTGATAAGTACGACACAATGATGTCTGACACTGTTTCACCCACAGCTGATTCCTCTATTTTAACTCTCCTTGTGTCTGTCTTTTTTTCTTTTTTGGGGGGGTACTGCTGGGGATTGTCTGGGTCTGTATTTAAATCTCAAAGAACATAGATGAATGCTGTTACATGTGGATTTATGGATTGCGGCTGAGCAAGTAATCTTCATTGCAGAGGTATGCTCTCTGATTGCGCTTTCACACCCACTAATTTAGCTTTGGTGTTTGGTTTGAGAGGTCGAGCTGGTTTGATGTCGTTATTGGCTGTAAACAGACTGATACTAGAGACAGATACAGGTTGGAATACATTTATCTGTAGATTTTATTATTATCTACTTAGTCTATCGTTCTGCCTCTGTTATAACACAGGGAAGTGATTGAATTAGATAATTTCCTTTGCTCTCTCTTAGAAAGTTATTTGTGTAACATTTGAATATTTGTGTTTCTTCAGTTTATCTGACTTCTTTCTGCCCTTTTGTCTCCTTTTTCTCAATTTTGGCAGCATTTACTATTCGACTCCTTTAGGTCAAATTAAAGTAGCTGATAGTAATAGCTGAAACTGTGCCATGTAAATAAAAACATCTTGTTGGGGAAAAACTAATTTTGATTTGGTTGTAGAGGTAGAGGCTTGTGTTTATCTTTCCAATGGCTGTGTAGTAGACGTTGCTGACTTGCCTACGTGTTGTCTTGGGTACTTGTGTGCGGCGCAAGTTTAAAGAACGCCGTCTGAAGTGATGAGGGATTGGTCGTTACGTGTTCTTTGCCTTGGCCAAAAGTGTGGTGGTGCAAAAGTCTGTGTAAACATGTAGCAAATAACACTTGTGAATGATAAGACTGTCTTATAATTTTGTCAAGCTTGATGGTTTCCTGTCAGAGCTTTGTTTGCTCACTGTATAGCATGTATAGTTTTTCATAGGACCATAAACCAATCCTATATGACTTCCTGAATAACCTCTTTTTACCTCTTTTGACACACAAGAAGACACTTGCATATATTTTAGCAGCCACGATACATATAAAAAAAGAAGCATAAAACACAAATGTTTGTTTTTTTCCCCCCCTTGAAACCTAATAAATCACAATAAACTGATTATACTACTTTAGAGTATCTTTTTCCTAGCTTGTACTTTCTGTTTAGAACTGGTGTGCATCAGACTCCAGCAGTGTCTGTGCTCAATCATATGAGTACTCAGCTGATTCTAACAAGCTACAGCAAAGTCCCGAGGCTCCAGAGAACTAGAAATAGCCCCATTTTATCTTCTCTGCTCGTGTATAAATGGGCATTACGAGAAATGCTGGTAGTTTTGGTATACAACGCCCACTTTTTTGGACCTGGCTGCCGCTGCTATAATCTTAGACTTTGTGCCCATGTTCCAAGCCACACAAGGGCATTTTTTTTATCCATCTCTTTTACTGGGGCCATAAATATTTCTCAGTGTTCCAAACTGGTAAATGTCCATTTCAGTTTGCAGTGTTGGCAAATCAGCATTTTGGAAACCCCTGGTGTGAGATGACGCTTGCTAGTGGGAAAGTTGATCAGCTTCCCATCCAGCTGTTTGTGGTGAAAGAAGTGTTAGAACCTTTAGATAGGTAAAAGTACCGGCGGCAGTGGAAAAATACTCGAGCAGAAGTACAGAAGCATTGTCAGCAACATACTGTTTATCATAATAAATACAGAGTTTTACACCATATGCCATTCCTGACATAAACTAGGGAGTGTGAGGAGTATACCAGCTTGTGACTTCAGGAAACTTTCTCCTCCTAGTCTTGCTCATATGCATGTAAGGCAAGTGGGTTAACTACTGCACTAGCCACAAGCTACAACTCAAGAAGGTAAAGCACGTCATCTACTAATCAGATCATCAGTGGTTTAATTGCTGACACGTGGGAACACTGAAGTGATCCCTATCCATAAACTGGAGTGTGAGTGGGTGCATGAATGTTAGACAAAGTGCATAAAGGGGATTTTTTTTCCTTTCCACTGTTGCCAAATGCTTGCTCATAGGCATCGTGTAATTGTGAGAGTTTCTTTCTAATATTATAGAGTCTAATATTCTAATATTCTAGTCTTTACCTTACAATATAAAGGCGACTATTGATGAGAATTGGTGCTATATAAGTAAAACTGAATTGAATGGAATTAAATAGCCGTTAAATAAAAAGGTGTTTGTAGAGCACAAGCGGAGCTACTTCTTCCACATGCAGTGTGGTACTATAGTTCATGGGTCTCTTTCAGAGGAAGAAATTGAAAGTTTATGATGATGAACTTGACAGAAAGTGGGTTTTTTTTTTTTTTTAGTAATTTCATAAGTTACTGGGTATGTACTCTTGAACAGTTCATTCAATATATCTGATTCCATGAAAAGGGGGAGGTCACTCAGATGAATATGCAACATCTGACATTGGCTTGTTTGGAAACTACCTGTTTAAGTCCTACATGGTGCTTTTGTTGTAAAAAAAATGTTTTCAATGTAAAATCTTAAGAATAACCAAATATATTAAATACATTCAGAGTACAATAATAAAAAGTACAGTATTTTCTCTCAGTATCTCTGTACTCTGCAGTGTACTTCAGAACAGCATTTACATGTTTATTTTTAGCGCTTATTTCTCTACTGAGCAATTCAGTTGTTCCTTTCTGTCCTTTGGCCTGAAAAATATGGATTCAAATATCCGTCCTTGCTTTGTTTCCTTTATCTGAACCCAGCAAACCCATAGAAGCCTAAACATTTCTGGTTTTAGGTACTGATGTACAGCATCATCATTGTCTTGGCAGGTTTATTGGTTACATTGCATGCATGGAAAAAGTCTCGCTGTAACCCAAGTTCTCATTGTTAGACAGAGGTGTGTTTGCCTGTGGTATTACAAAGATGCAGAAATGTGCAACGTGAACAGGAGATGTAAAGCAGACTGTAAATCTTCTCGTGAAATCATTATGGTTACTGTTTATGATGCATTTCTGTTTGCCAACATCTCAAGACAGACATTAAGGTCATGATAGGTGACAAGTACACAGACTACCAAGGGTAATAGACTGCAGCTTGAGACTGTGAGTTTTGTTTGGTTTCACAGGAGCTTCCAGTTTCCTGGGAAAGTTGGCTTACTGACACAGTTTGACTCTGAATCCCCAGAAATATGAGTGAAATATTAAACAGAGCCTTGTTTGGTGATAAATTAGCAGCTGCTGGGCTTATCTTTATTCCACATCGTGACCAAGAACCCATTTATGTCCCTAAAGTTTAACTAAATGATAGCGCAATTGCTCAGATGTTGCGATTAGCTTGAAATTAGGTGCTCAGATGTGACACGGATTGTTAAGCCTCAACATTTTACTTCATGGCTTTTCCCCCCACAAATATGTGTTTGTTTTTCTCACCGCCTTTTGTGTGAGAGCGAGGCTGGCAATAGTCTGGATTGTGCTCTCAGTTTCCAGCTCTTTCACTACCCGACACATAAACTCAACAACGATGCTCTGTGTTTTTTTTGTTTTGTTTTGTTTTTTACTTTCATCTTCTCTCATACACATGAACCTTCTGTTTTTCTCCCAGGGATCAAGAGACCAGCAGGAGGCTGAAAAATGTGAGTGTTTTTTTTTATTTTTTTTTTTTTATATATTTTATTCATTTTCAGATATTTTACAACTGGCTTATAGAATCCCATAATAGTTTGTCATTATAAATATTTATTCCAATGCAAAGATAATGCCACATAGAGCTTTATTGCTCATATTTTTGGAAGGTTAGACAAAGGAGGAAGAAACTGAGAGACTCGCGTGATAATGCTTCACAGATTCACAATTTGAATGTATTGATTAGACATTTAAAGTCTTAACTCCACAGGTCACAAGAATGCCATAACCTCCTACACTTAACCTCCTTTAATGAGGGTCATGCAAGGAGATAGGTAAACCTCTCCTCCTTATTTTATTTAGGTGCAATGCCGAAAAACAGCTACTGCAATTTATTTGCATCTACAGAATAAATTGAGGAAAAAAATGACAAATGATCACCTCATAACTTTAAAATTTTAAATTCATTAAGAATGTATACATGTTCACTAGAGGATGTTTGCCCCTTTTTATGTAAAAAAAAAAAAAGTCAACACCAACCGTGATAACTTTCTGACATAAAAAACCAAAGCGCTGACACGCCACTTTAAACGGTATCATGTGTAATGGGGTTATAGCTTTGTTGGTTTACTGTTTGCCTTAGTGCACCAGTCTCCTGTCCAGCATATAAATGCACAGCCAAACAACAACAGAGTATTCTGGATGAGCCTGGAAATTAGAGCATGGCTCTAGGTGATCTGACCCTCATCAAAGCAGGGCTGCAACTATCATAACAATCGACTGCTTTAGCACTGCACAGCACATTGATCCCTGACATTTGTACAGGTAAAGCTGTAGTGATAACCTGATGTATAGATATAGGTTTCTCATAAAAATAATGAAGGTATAATCTCTTTTGTTTTCTCTTTCCAGGTATTGATCACCATTTACTGGTTAGGTAGAAGAGCTCAGTGTGACTGCTTCTATGATGGACCTTACTTGAACTTCAAGGCATTTGAGGGTTTATTGGGCACAGCACTATACAAGGTAAATTCCCAGAAGTGTGTTCTCTCTATCTCATTCATGAAACACGAGCTGAATTTCCTTGTGGACAGCAGAAATGGCAGGACTAGAAATCCTCTTCTATAGCCGCTGTCTTGTTACTGTATCCTCCCTGGTATGAAGACTATGAGGCAGAAGAATGACAGCAATAGGCCGAGGGGGACGCAGTGTGCTAGCCACGAAAACCAAAGCTACGTAGAGTCATAAAAGACCCGATCCCTTGACTCAACTATTTTAATGTTGTTTACAACATGCTGTTCGCATAGTTTTGCAAGTGAAAATAGCCACGTCTTTTCTTGAAGAAGCCTCGTTTTCGCCCGTGCCTGTGCCAGTGTTGAATTTGGCGCTTTGCTTTCACATAGATTTATAGGTTGGTGTGCAAGACCTCTCCACCGATTTTCAGTAATAGCAGTGGGATGCAGCGTATTTTGTACGTTTAGCCACGATAATCCAAGTTCAGTGGCGCAGGGTTAGGCTGAGTTTGCTTTGCGGACTCGCATTGTCTGGTAGGATTTGGCAGATTACAGATGTGAAAATCATTTTCTCTTTAAAGTGGTTGACAAGTTTTTGCTCGTCTGGGGCTTGCTTATGCGTTTATGTGCGATGACATTCTTTTCACGCAGTAAACACAGTCGTCGAGGGCGTGCGAATCGTGACACTGTTTATTTTGACAAAGATGGGAGAGAAGAGAAAACAGTGAAGTTATCCCATTTAAATGGCACTCCTTTATATATGGTATGGAAGCGTATGCTTATAGTAACTTTGTCTGCGAGAATGAGAGGCCAGACAAAACAGACCACTCACTCTCTACCTGGGAGATCTCACCACACACAGTGGAGATAAATATTGTAATTGGCACCCTATTATCTGAATGTTTTTGTGTGTGTGTGAAAGGCTCTGCAGGATTCTTCCAGTCAGAAAAGCAGCAACGTCCGAGACAGCGGTTTTGGAGACAATTGGTACTCTGAGCGAGAGGAGCTCTCCCATCTGAGAGGAGGAGGAGGAGGTGGTGGTGGTAGACACAGGAGGGACGACTCCCTGGACAGCTTGGATTCGTTGGGTTCCCGACCCCACAGCATCTCATCTGACACCACTCTTAAAGGCAGCAGCGAGGGTAGGAGACATCATTTCATTTCCATCCACATCTTGGTGACAAATTTCGTCTTTCTTTTTATCTTCCTAAAGCTGATTATTTGTCAGGACACAGCGTGACATTAGAGAGTGGTTCTCACGCTTTTCGCTTGTTTGTTCTCAAATTGTCTCTCTGCTTGAATATTTATAATCCAGCTCATCTGTGTAGAAACTCAAATATTTGTGAACAGGGAAGACACACTGCCTCAGAACCACAGAGTTGACACCCATTTGTGAAAACAAATGCCTATTGCCACCTAGTGGTATGCTTTTGAAAGTGAATACCAACATGTGATGATATTGACTTAAAGAAGGGGAAACTGCTGGCAGATGATCTCAGAGCAGTTCCTCCATGCACAGTGGAGGTCAGTGAGACATTCCACAGCCGTCCACACCGGCCTGTAAATGAGGAGGCCTCTGTCCCCACACCCTGCACCCCTCTGTTACTCATCCAAAGTCACGCCAAAACACACAATATACTCCTCTCGCTCTTTTCTCTGTTCTCCCACTTTCTTCCCTAATCCTTACACCTGTTTTTCCTCTTTCATGGTCCAGGTTGTTGTAGCGATACCGAGGCAGACTCTGTCTTCAAGATGACCGAGAACAAGGACAATCTCAGCTACCGCCGGTCGGCAGTCGTCGCACCGAAAACCACCACGCAGTTTAACCAGTTCCTGCCCACTAAAGACAAAGCTTCTGGCTACGTGCCTGCTCCACTAAGGAAGAAACGGGCCGAACGTAATGAGGACAACCGGCGCAGCTGGGCCAGCAGCAGTTTCGCAGAGGATGAAAGCTCTCTCACCAGGTAGCACAACAATCCATGCACATTGTTCTGTTTGAAGGTGCTCTTTCTCATCTGAGCTGTTTTTTATTCCTCTTACCTTTTGGTTATTATAACAAAAGATATCTTGACTCCATGTTCGTGCTTCAAAGGCTTGAAGTTTACTCGGTAGCTCTTTGTTTCTCCTTTCTCATCGCTGTGTTGTCTATGAATGGCCGACGGTGTTGTCTCTCATTTTTGTTGTGGAATGACTGCCTTGGTGAAATAAGGCTGTCCCCTGGCTGCTACGGAGACAGTCAAGTATCCCAGAGTGCCTTCTCTGACGCGCATCTCCAGTGGGCCCGCGAGTATGAAAGTGGCAGTGACTCGGACACAGACCGACCGGACCCCGATCTCGTTCTGGATGACCTGGCCAGTAGGCGCTTCCACAGCCCCTCCCCTGCTCCTCCCACCAACTTCGCCTTACCCATCAGTCCTCAGGTTGGGGGACGGGTGGCTGGAGGCAGGGGGGACACCTTGCCCAAGGTCACTATAACTCCCACTGTTGTCCCTCAACAAAACGTGGCCTGCCTCAGGTCAGAGAACATGAAGCAACGGCGTGACTTTGATGTGCCTGCTTGATAAAAGCAAACAAGAATGCTTTTCTTACCCTCAGTTTGCATGGTTAGTTGTAACCATGAGCAGTGGCTTTTTGTCATAGTGTGCTGCCTCTAACAATTTTGCAGTCTTCAGTTTGGTGCTTTTGTTCAAAGAGCTTTGCGTTTTTAAAGATTTAGCATGCCCTCATTTGCTTCTTTTCAGCTTGGAGGAGTGATTTGAGTTGGCAGGACAAGTCCACAAATCAATTTTTGCCTCCCAGCTTGACGTTGAGCTTGCATTGGTTTGATATTCCTTGCGTCATTTCATTTGCGGTTGTTGTGATGGACAAATATATATATCCTTTTTTTTTTTTTTTTTTTTTTTTTTTTTTTTTGGTGTGACCTGTGTGCCAAAAAATAAGGTTTTGACACTTGTGGTTGGCTGTCTCTCTTGAGCAGCAGCAGCATCAGCAGAGGGGAAATGCAACCCCCCCGGCACGGTTCAGTGAGGGTGGACCACCGCCGAGGCGTGTCCACTGACAGCTTGTTCAGGGAGGTATATGACGACTCTGAGGATGAGGATGATGAGGTGGGCTATGCTGACCCTGTCCAAGATGATCTCTATGCCCGTAAGATGGGTATCAAACCTCTGCCTACAAGTAGTGTATCTTATGACAAGTTCTTACCCAAATTCTGGACACCAGAAGAAGACATTCACATTCAGAAGATCAAACTGGGCTCTCAGAGGAGACCCTGGTACAAGAAGATACAAGGCTTCAGGTGTGTGAGGGCATACATTTATACTCATATATACACAATCCTTTCTTTCTTCCTATCTATAGCTTGATTTTGCTGACCTTAAATAACTGCATGCCAATCTAACCTTTCAGATTAGAAATCTGTGATTCTGTGGTTCACTGTTTTCCAGATTCCAGCCTATATTTCCTTTAACTTTTCCTACCGTTGTTTCTTCTCTAATTTCATCCACCTTTTGTCTTCCTCTGTCCTTTCTTCTTTCGTCGGCTGTAGCCATAAGAAGTCAGGCTCTTCATCAGATGACTCAGACTGTGACATCAGCCCCTGGCTCTCCTCCGCCCCCTCTCCCTCTGGCCCATCTCCCTCTCATACCCGCACACACGAGGCTTCAGCTCACACCACCCTTGTTGTGGGGAAAAGGTCGATACAGCTGCATGATTGTGATGATGCTGGAATATTTTAAAGCATCCAGATTTTTATAAGAAAATATAACTGACTCCTGTTGGGGCTCTGTTTCTGACGAGCTCCTGGAAAATAATACTAATGATAAAATGTATCCTCAGGCGACGGGAGCAGCCCTAACATGCTTTATAATGTAGTTTGCTTCCTTTGACCTTAGTGGAAATAGGCTGTGTCAATATTAATCTATTTATATTACAGCCTATTCAAGCCTACACTTTTTCCTTTTTCTTTTTTCCTTTTTTTTTTTTTGTAGAAAGCAGCATTGCAGTTTGATTTCCTAACAGTGTGACTGTAAAATCCACATTTGATCAACTTCTGTTTGAATCAAATGTCACCACTGTGGCTGCTTGTTGTATCTTTTCCTCCTTTTTTTGCTCTTTGATCTGGTTCACACGCATGCACTCACCACCTCTCTGTCCTTTTCTCTCCTTCTGCCTACTCTGCAGTCCTCATGTTCAACCACACACTCCTCCACAGCATCCCAAGTCCCCTCTCTTAGAGACCCCCCCACTGGTGTTTGCCCCTGTGGACCCCACCTCAGGTCCCAGACTGGTGAAAGGGGAGAAGTGGATGCTCCTGGGGCGCCAAGACCCCCGGGAGCCCCCGGACCCCATTGATTATGAAAGTATTTGCCCGGACTTGGAGAATGATGACATGTTTGCCAGGCGAACCCTTGCCTTCCAGTCCAACACAAACTTGGCTAAACTGAAGACTCTGCTGACTTGCAGACATCGCCGCTGCACCTCTGAGCCGCAGCTCAACATTGTCACCCAGAAACCCGTTCGTGGAGGCGCCGAGGAAACTGAGTTCCCAGACATTGAGCAGGACGATGTGGTGTTTCGTAGGGAGAAAACCCAGCAGGCACAGCAACAGCGACCACTCTCAGGAGCACCTGACAACTATGCCCCGATGCCCATCCCAGAGCCTTGGGCACTGCCTCCTGACCTCAAGTCCAGACTCCTCTGCCCCCCATGTCCCCTGACTCATAAAGCAGCAATACCGAACCTGAATGAAGTTGATAAGGAGACCCGTCCTGAAACGGATGACATGCTAATTCGAAAGTTCAGAATCTGTTCTGATCAGAGCCAGAGCTCCGCTTCATCAGCCAGTCAGAAAACCCCTTCAGTGCCTTCTTCCTGTAGCAAAGAGGACCTGCAGAAGTGGCAGGCAATCAGGGAAGCTAGTCAGTTAAGACATAAGAAAAGGCTTTTGGTGGAAAGGCTAGCTGCTCTGAAGCTGTAAAGGAAAAAAAAGATTGACGTAAGAGTGGCTGTAGACTTTTTTCCTGCATGTTTGTCTTGTTGTTTCTGTGCCATTTCAGACTTTCAGTAATTTTTGTTTGATACTGAATTGTTCTGTTCTGGCTGAGATTTGATTTAAAGTCCTTCACAGTCAGCGAGGCGAGTTTTACACAGTTAAATGCTTGTTTCTTGATCAGACATGGGTATTTCAAAGTAAGAGTGAAGAAAATGTGGTGAAATTAACCACAACAGCAGCTTAGAACTTGTTCTAAATGTTTGTTGTTCCCTCAGAGTTGAGTGCTTGATGTGGTCAATTTTACTTCTCAAACTCATGGCGTGTAAAGACTGAGACATTACCTGCACAATAAACCAACCAAGATTGTGTATTTTGAGTTGTGATGCATTGATTTTTTTAAAAACCATAATGATTTGGTGTATCATTTGCGAAACAGCCCTGAAAAGAAATCTGCCTTTCATCTTTTCTTATCTGACAGTTTACCTACATATGGGAATTAAAACATTCATGCTTAATAAAAGGAAAAAGCAACTTGTGAGTAACTGCGCTGATTCTTTTTTTAAACCCGCGAGTGCTCAAGCAGAGTAGAAAAGTGCAATATGGGAATTTAAAGTCCAACCTGACCTGAGCATAGTGTTGCTTTTACTCAGCACAAGGAACTTTATACAGGTCCGTGAAACTCAGAGAGCAGCAGAAAGGGTGGAAAGGTTGAATGCTGAGAAGTATCCAAACATAACATCCCCAACACTCTAACTGCACCAGTCCAACAAATTAAATATAGTCGTGTCTGTTGCGCCAACAAGAAGCACTATAGAAATTCCTCACAGCTCTGAAAGACGATGTGACTCATGCCCATAGTAACTTGAACACAAATCTTCACTGTACTGTTTGCACATGAGCGGACACACAAAAGCACACACACAGCAACCGTTTAACCTGAATTAAGCCCATTTGGATGGATGGATTTGGGGTCTGCAGAAAGCAGCCTTGTTTAGGGAAAGGTACACGTCTACACGCTTCCTCAGCCTAGTGTAACTTTAATCCTCTTGATATTAACAACAAAAACAAGCAGAGTCATGTCCTAGCTGGCCCTCTATACATTTGAAGCCCTCTTAGCTGTGAACGAGCTGGTGTGTAATAGCTTCTAATTGGTCTCAAGCTCTTGACCAAAGCACTCACTGACTCACTGTCAAACTGCAGTCGGTATAAATGTGACTTTGTTGTCTGTGGCTTTTTTTTCTGGTTTCCTAGAGAGCGCCAAGAGGGTACAGACGGGTGAGTTTCTAAAAACAAAACAAAAAAAGTGGCACGTTTGCATTTGCTCTGCCCTCTTATGGTCGCACGCTGCTGCCTCCTGCTTTTTGTGCTGCTGTTCTCACTCTCTAGCTGCTAAACGCTGACACACAACATTGACTGTTTCACGGCTCAGAGCCAAGTTCAGGGTGAGGTGAGGGGAGGTGGGCTTTGCTCCACAAAGCTCTTTTGACACAGCTTACATATAATAGTAGTGGGTCCATGCCTAAACTGCAGTGTGTCCCAGTGAGAGTTATGACACACTGTATGTAAAACTTTACAGGTAGGTGAAGTTATTTAAGTTATTTCTCCATAAGGTGGGGCTTTAAAGACTTTTGCATGATGGGAAAGACTGTTACTAACCTGAGCTTATATCACCCTCAAGGTTTGGTGGTCAGCTGGTGTGCTGGGTTTGAATACTAACAAGTTACTGCAGATACCAAAAATATTAATGGCAGGTACCCAGTGGAACTGCAGTGTCTTCGTTATGTGTTTGTATTTACAGCTTATTTAACAGGATGGAAATACACAGGACTGTGCATGCATATCTGGAGTGGATTTCCACCTGTCAGCTAAACTTCTGATGCCTTTTGATCTTTGAAAAAAAAAAAAAGTCTGCTTGATCTGCTTTTTTCCCCCCGCAGGAGTAAATCAACAAGTGATGTGCACGTCGACCCCGCGGTCATCCGGCAGGTTCGCTACGAAGAGCTGCAGAAGTATCGTGAGAAGGTTAAACAGAGCGAGGATAAGTGGCAGGATGTGAGTACAATGTGCACTGATATTTGAGGATATCTGTCAGCTGCCCACTCTTCTTGCTATATGATTCAAGACATGCCTGCTTGGGCAGAAAGAAGTTTGGTTGCAGTGCAGATGAGGCGAAAGATGAGTCACACAGATCTGTGAGATCCATATGTGCTACTAGGCGAACAGGGGAGCAGGTGCTTTGGTGTGTTGGATAGCTGCAGGGTGGAAAAAAGAACAGTTTGGATTGAAATTGTAGGTGTTCAGATGTTAACTAGAGCAGCACTGCCCTCTGGCCATGGATCTGCATCATTAAAAATTGTCGCAAGAATCACTACATGCACGAAAAAAGTAGAAATAATGTGAAATGAAGGAATGATGTAAGGAAGACTTAGTCGATTAACTCTGAAATTAACTCTCAAGTTACAGTGAAAATGGAAAGTAAGCTCCAAATGGCAGTGCTGCAGTAAATTTAAACACTGCTGATCCATTGTGCATGTTCATTCTTAGCAATAAAAAGTTAATAGTAATAAAAAGTTATACACATATACACTACAGGACTGGGCTAGTGTGGTGTCATAGCAAAATAATGGAGTCTTAAAGCAGCATTTGGGTCACACAGCCCCCAATACACAGGGGAAGTGAGCCGGGAGGAGCCTAAAGCACACAAATAGAACACCTTCAAATGGAGCCCTTTCTCTTTTTTCACATCTTTTTCTCCCTCCTTCTCAACTTCACTGTCCTCAGTTGTACACTTAGCTCTGCGCACACAATCAGTCTGCTTTATCTGCAGTACTTATAAATTGACTTTTTGAGATATGTTGCATGAGGTGATGAGGGCTTCTTCTTTGCACTGCAGGCCCTGAGCGACTGGAAGAGCCGACGTCGCAGTGTCAACTCTGATATAGTAAAGAAGAAGGAGGAAAGGGAGAAGATAGAGCAGATTACTTACGGCGGTGAGAAAAGGTCTAAGACCTTCAAGGAGATGCAAGAGGAGAGGTGAGGAAAAACACACAGGTCCAACAGACTTACTGCTGTAGTTGTTTTTCTGCTTTTAATTTCTGGTGATTCTGGTTTTCCTCAAAAAGGAACACTCACTACATTTATTCCTCTTTTAAACCCTTTCACCATCAGAGGGGAACCATTTGCTAAGGTAACCACATGAAAAAGTGTCTGTAATTAAGAGAGACTATGTGATTATTTGGGCAAGAGTGAATGAGGAGACCGTAATTGTGCACTGATTCACTGTGAAGGTGTTATTCAATCATGGCTTAGAACGTGCCGGTCATTTTATTTAAGTGCACATCGTTCTTGCCCTCTTATTTCTGCCCGTGCTCCGCTTTCTGCTGTCCTCGTTAACACTCCATGCCCCCACATTCATCGTTAACTTTATTCATCTAGTCCAATTTGTACCTATTTGCCTCTCATGTCCTCCCACCTTCTCTTCGTCTGTTCGCTCCACAGAGAAGGTAAAAGAAAGAGCAGCGTTGGCAGCCGTCTTGGATCTCTCTCTTTTTTAGACGACGACGACGACAACGTATTTGAAAAACCCGTCATTGCCCCACGTACCCGAGCTCTTCCTAGCCGAAGCTACACAATTGACACTTCCCAATTTTCCTATGAACCCCCCAAGCCCTCTGTGAATGACAAAGAACCTCCCATCGCTTCCCCAGCTACCGGCAGGGCTGCTTCCCCTCCCACTTCACTTGAAGTCGTGGACAGTCCCGCACTAAGCAGCTCCATCACGAACACCATCACTCCAAACAACTACAGCTCATTCAACCGCTCCCCGTCTCCAGAAGCTGTACCTTTGCAGAGGAGTACAGACTCAGAGCGCGCCAGCACAGCCAAGAAGCAGGAGGCCCCAACTGTTGTCTCCTCTTCTAGCTCCCTACCAAAGGTGCCTGAGCCAAGCCCTGCATTGTCTGGCACACAGACTGAGGTGAAGCCCCTCTCTTCTGGTCCTTTGCACACACAAGCACAGCCCAGCTCAATGGAACCCAAGCCTCCCGCGGTGTCTCGGGTTTCTTCCTCCCTGCCCAAGACCTACCAGAGATCGGATAGCGCACGTCTAACTTCAGTTGTCACACCAAGGCCCTTTGGGAGCCAGCCCTCACGCATCACATCTCTTCCCCGAGGCTTTACCGTGAGTACTAGATAGTTTTACAAGTAAACTACCAGCACAGCACAAGAACATCAAGAGGGAAGGATGTGTTTGTTTGGAAGTAAGAAATGTTTGGCAGGTAATTTGTTTTCACTACATCAGTATTGCCCAGGAGTCATATCTGATTACAGTGTGAATAATGGATGAAGCTGGTGGTTTTATTATGCTAACTCCACTACCAGAGCTGCTATTTTCAGACTATTCCACATTCATTACTAGTTACTCGTCAGGAAACTGTTTAACACATGTTTTAAAAAATAGCTGGTAACATAATTACCAGCTTGTTTAGAGTAAATTCTATCATTTTCTAATCAGCAGCCCTTTGCTGTTAAAGTTCATTTTACACTTTGTTGTAATTGAGCCTTAACGGCTGTGTTCTTTGCCACTCTACATGCAGCCCGCACAGACAGACGACTCACACAAGCGCGTCAATGGCAACGTCGATGTTTCTAAGAAGTCATCAGTGCCGAGTCGGTACCATCAGTTCATGACCTCTGAGGACGAAGCTCAGTCTAGCTCAGCACACAGCAGTGAAGAGGAGGAGGAAGAGGCGACTACGGGGAATAGCGTCAACTCTGCTCAGAGCGTCACACCTGTACCTCCACAGGTCAAGAGTGAACCTCCTGCTCCAGCCAAAGAAACCAGCCAGGTACTCGAATCTCCTCCTGCTGACAAAGCAGTAAAGCTTTTTTTGTTTTCTGTTGGTTACAATGAAAAAAACTGAACACGTTTCTTTTAGTGAATTTTTTAAATTTTCAGCATTATTAGTGTATCTTTAGCTTTGTGGTAAGTAGTCAGTAAAACTTAATGCATGAGCTCATTAGGAGTAGTGTAGTAGCTAAAGTATAGTAACAGGTTGGCATTTATTCAACAGCCATAAATGACTAATGGAAGGCTTCCCTGCCAAAGCAGGCCAACCCTGACAAGCATCTCCAGAGCAAATGGAAGTCAGCCCACATTTGTACTCTTAAAGTTCACCTCTACTCACCTATGTCGTCTGGTTTCTAGGAGAACTACTGTGAGATGCGGATCAGCCTGAACCAGAAGCCCAACAGCAGCAGAGATTTCGGTTTCCAGGCAGCCTGGGACTCAACAGGAGCTTGTGTCACATCTATCCAGCCAGGTAGCACTTCACAGGAATACTTTTTTTAAGGATTTGTATTACATAAGTAATATGTTTTTTTTCCACCATCCAACATAATGTGTGAAAGTCAGCCAAACTGACAGCATTCGCAGTAAATAGGCCCCGAAGAAAATAGATCAGACACACAATGCAAGTTTTTCACTCTCACTAGAACTGACTGATCTGTTCACAGATACAGTACAGTGGTAATATTGACAACCAGCGCTCCGCTCTGTTACAGTTATCTGTCAGCCTCGGTCGGTTAGTTGTCAGCAGGTTTTTGAGTCCATTGCAGTGGCGATGCCTGACTCACTGTATGTAGGGCAGCTTCTATCTGGGTCAGATCTGCTGGGTCTGAGCCTCTCCTTCTACTGAGATTCCCCACCTGCACATCACAGCATGCCAAATAAATTAGTAAAGTAATACAAACAGCCCAAAGCAATACACGAATATAGCCTTGTCATACCTGCTTACAGCTTATTTCACTGTATCTGCAGACTCTGTATGGCGTAGCGCTTGATCTTTCATTTTATTCTTATTACCGCTTACACTTGTAAATGTGCCAGTGTTAGCATGCTGACACTGGCATGCTGATAAAGTAAGACGTTTATTAAAAAAATGCAGTTCAAACACTCCATAAAACACTTTTAACTAAAATTTGACATTATGATCTTCATGAAGCTGGAATGTGTCTCCAGGACTTCTACTGAAAATACAGGCATGTTTTATATGGCGTGAAGAGTAAGTATGACTCTGTAGCTTTTATCTGTTAGACAAAATAGATAGTGTGTACCTACATTTACATGTTACATGTTAACTGGGAAGAATAATGCTCATATAACATTGAATTGTTTAACTGTGAGCTTTTTTTGTAGGGGGATAAAACAGGTGGGATGAAATCTTGTCTTCCAAAAGTCAGTTTTAGTGACATTACATTCCCAGTTTTATATAAGAAACACAAGTGGGAATTATGATGGTCAAAACAAGTGTGGAATCAAGTAAAATTTCAGCTTATGACTCTGACCTGTGCCCACTGTAGGCAGCCCGGCTGAGATGTGCCAGCTTCAGACTGGAGACAAGGTGCTGACGGTGAACGGGCACAAGGTGGCAGACATGAGCTACACCGAGTGGAAGTCCCACATGGATGAGGCTCTACAGGAGGGCAGTCTGGTCATGGATATAAGGCGTCATGGGCAGAACAGTGAGTAGTCTGAACCCTGCCTGTTTTTGCTTGCGTGACAGCCAGAGAAGGAAAGTGAAAAGTTTTTGAGGGCTGCATTCCCGGACTGGGAGCACTGCTTATGCTGCTTGGGTTGCTAAACAGTTTTGACACTCTAAATTGGTCTGTAGCCTGTTGTGAATTCATCCATAAATGAGCTCATGACAGGCTAAATGATGAAGGACTTGTGAGTTATCTTTGCTCATCTGGTGAAGAAAGACTGTTATTGTTTTGATTTCTGTGGGATTTTTTTTGTTTAATTGCTTCCCTCTTCCCCCCTTATGTAGTTATTTCTTCTTTCTGCTCGCTATTCCACCCCAGTGTTTTTCCTTCTAGAGAACTAACCCAGCTCAGATCTACAGGCCTATAAGTGTGTGGTGTTTTCAGTGTTACTGTTACAGGTTTACTTTATTTTGGACTATCAGTGTCACATTAGTTCACACAGTATTGCTAACTTTAACTAACTCACAATATTAGTTAATTACAGGTGTCCAGTGCTTGTGAGCCTATTAGAAACGGTGTTTGGGTTAATGGGGGCTTTAATGGGCTGCATGGCTGGGGAAGGGGGTTACTCTGTCTCCCCCTGCTGCACTCTATAATAACAACATAACAGCGCGCTTATCCCCTTGCTTTATAGCTTTCTTTATGCAGACGTTGTATATGTTCACATATATAGAAGCCTGGCAACAAGAAAAAAACCAAAAAAACCCGCACAAAACACATGGCTTATGTGCAAACACATCATATTTTTATGCTGTTACATTGTCTGCGCGCAGACTGGGACAGAGTTCAACCTTCCCTGCCATTTAAAAGCCATAAGACCATCAATCTGACCAGTACGGATCATCCAATGCTTGTAGGTTCCCAAGAAAAAAGCACAATCAGCTCCAGCCTGGATTTTACTTCAAACACTCCAGCAGAAACGCTGACGTTCAAAGAGACCCCGGCTCATCCCGTTAGCGTAAGTGACTCAGAATCACCTTGACTGACTCAGACTTGATTAGCCTTTATTTCTGTATTGTTCCCCAGCCTGGTGGCTTTTTAATGAGTGTGCACCCCACGATGTCTCCCTGCAGGAAGTGGCTTCAAACGGAGTTAATGGAGGTTTCCGAGAGGAGCCGGTGACCATGAGGAAAAAAGGTAAAGAGCAGAGCGCACAGTCAGAAAGGTTATGAAATTGATCTTGATTATTTCTGGACTGAATACAAAAATACATCAGTAGGAGTTGCTGGTTTGACTTTGTCTTGTTTTTCACGTTACTTTGTACAGCTCCAAAAGAGTTGACATGCTGTGTAAAATGTGAAAAAACACACTGGAATGAGTTGCTAGTCTCATAAAACCGTATTTTATTCACAGTACAACACAGGAAGTATATCAAATGTTTTAACTGAGAAAATATCCCATTTTAAGAAAAAAGATAGTAGATCTTAAATTTGATGATAACAACACATCTCAGAAGTTTGGAGGGGGAAATGTAAGTGGTACAAAAGAAACAACTTGAGGAAAATTTTTAAGCTAACCCGATTTTACAGCAACAGATTAGTGACCTGACAGGGTATGGAAAGAGGATCTTAGAGAGGCAGAGCTTCTCGGCAGTAAAGATGAAAAACTGTCTACAAATTGTGGAACGATTTCATGTAAGTTTGTTTAAAATGGACTGATGCAAAGTGGAAAACTTTCCCCTGGTCAGGCAAATCGAACTTTGAAATTCCTGTTGGAAAACATGGATGCTGTGTCGTTGAGTTTAAAGAGAAGAAGGACCACGTGGCTTGGTATCAGCGCTCAGTTCTGATGGTGTGGGAGTGGATTATTGCTTATGGAACTGGTAGCTTGTACATCTGCCAAAAAGTATATCCAGGTTTTAGAGCAACAGCTTAAGAGTCAGACAATGGATTTTTCAGGGAAAGCCTTGCATAATTCTACAAAAAAGATGCTAACCCACATATTTGCAGCTAGTACAACAGTGTGGTTTTATAGTAGAAGAGTCCGGCCCTCAGCTGGCCTGCAGTTCAGACCTTTCACCACTGAAGACATTTGGAGCATCATGAAAATGAAAAACACAACAACAAAAAGACCCAGGACTGTTGAGCAGCTAGAGAAGTCCAACAACCTGTCTCCTCAGTTCCCAAATATTTATATGGCCATGTCCTGACTTTTTAAGATGTGTTGCTTCCATCATACTCAAAATGAGCCTTTTTTAAAAGTGTCAATTTTCTTAGTTTAAACATTTTGATATGTTTTCCATTATGAATGCATTCTGTCTTTATTTACATTTTACATAGTGTCCCAACTTTTTTGGTTGTAATAGACTTTATCAGAATGACATGATCAGTATGTGCTGTTAGGTCAGGTTTAACTTATTTCTAATGTT
Organism: Rhamphochromis longiceps; assembly: GCF_057381845.1. Lineage (NCBI taxonomy): Eukaryota > Metazoa > Chordata > Actinopteri > Cichliformes > Cichlidae > Rhamphochromis > Rhamphochromis longiceps. The sequence continues at coordinate 17,087,144 of NC_140572.1, forward strand.
TTTGTTGCATTCTGTTTTCCATCTCTCATGTAGAGTCAGAACCCATATCTTTGAAAAACTTAAAGCGGAGGTCAGAGTTCTTTGAACAAGGTAAAAAAAACAAAAAAACAAGGAAGGTTGAGCGAAGAGATGTAGGACAGTTCTTCGTATTTATTATGCTTTCTGTGTAACCTGGTGGCTGGATTCTCTATGCTTTTGTCTCTCTGAATTCCTCAGATTATTCGAGGACTTTTTGCATGTTTTCGTATCAATGGCAGCCTCGTGACTTTGATTTTTCGATGGCTCTGTTGTCTCATGTTCTCTCGTCTGGTGCCAGAGCTTAACCTTTATGCTGTGCCCCCTCCCTCCTTCAGGTGGCTCAGGGTCCAGTGTCAGTGCGCTGGTCTACCTCTGTGGTAAACAGGGCTGTGTGTGCATTGACCTCCTCACATTCACTTGGTACAGCCCGGGACCCTGACATGCTGCTCAAACCCAGAAAGATTGATGTTATTTTTAAGGAGGTTCTACTCAAAGACCTCCTGCAGATGAAATAAAAATAATCTGTGACATGACGCATTTCCCCTTAAGTTTGACAGCATTTCAGACACGGTTCCAGCACACCAACCACAAACACAAACCTTTGAATCCTGCTGTGCTTTGTGGTATTTTGGGATGGTGTCCAGGCTTAACACATGGTTACACTTTTCACTTTGCTGCAAGTTAAAAGCACTCTTGGCATGCATATTTCGAAGCATCTGTTGGCCTTTGAGACAGACCCCTCTCTGCTTGTGTGCATGCTGCTGGTTTCTTTGTGTTTCTTTTTTCTGGTTTGATCTTTTTTGTCATCACAATCAGTTTATTGGTTTTCCCATTCAGAACTATTGGGCCTGCATCCAATCCAAATGTTAACAAGTGGGTGAGCTTGAATTGAGAGAATCAATAAGCCTTAGTGGGTGAATGTTGACCGTTGCTGCTGGGGGGCTTTTTCTGAAAACGTCAATTGTCATTTGCTTTGATTGACTGCTACCTGACTAAAAGATCAAGTTGAAACTTAAATAAGCCCGTCAACTTGGCGCTGTTGTGTTACATGTCTTGAGGGCTCGCTTGTGTATTTTTACATTATGTTTCACTGCTCTGCCTGTGCCTGCCTGGAGATATCGACTGAATGATTGTCTTTCTTGTTCTAGGAGGAGGATCAGAGCCTGCAGTGCCAGATGTGAGTAGTGTCAGTGCATAAAGGCTGGTTTTTGTCTCTTATGTTTGCTCTTCTAGTATGACAACATCTTTGAAAGCAGATACTGCAGTAATTACAAAGCCCAGAGCCGCTGTTAAGCCTCTCACATTGACTGCATTTGTAGTTCACTTTAGAGCCAGGTTCACACATCTTTTTCAGTCTTTTAGCATTTTAGTGACTCAACAGTGATTATAGGGAACCTTTTTTAGTGTAGCTTTGAAACCAGATAAGAAAATACAATAAATAAAGTACAGACGGTGCAGTGCAAGTGCATATTTGCAGTTTCATCTCACCTTCAGGAGCATGTAGAAATGTTGTGAAACAAGAGCAGATAAGTACTGGGTGTTTAAGAGATTATTATTTAAGTATCATCACATCTATATGGCACAAGCAGGCGGACTTCAAAGCAACAAAGTTCAGCGATAGTTTTGTACAACTGCGAGGTAAATTTGCTATGTGTGGTTTCCTTTTTTGCCTTCAGATACCGGTTCCCGTAATCACTCCCTCCAGTCGCTGGTCTTTTGACCCAGAAGAGGAGCGGAAAAGACAAGAGAAGTGGCAGAAGGAACAAGAGCGCCTCCTACAGGTATGTGAAGGTGTACTCTTGTATATTTAGTAATGTTGAGTTCAAGCACACAACACTGTCAGTTTATTTCTTCAGACTACAACAGCCTAGATCCCCCATAAAGATGACATTTGAAAACCTCCCCTTTACCCTTATTGATGAGTTTTTGCACCTCAGTATGTATCAAAAAAGACTAGTATGTACAGGCAGAAATCACTGTCATTAACTTCTGATTCACAGCCAGTCATTTTGGTCTGGAAGCCAGCCTGACATATCAAAGAAATCACTAATTTCGTAAAAGAGAAAGCAGGGTTACTCCTAGTAGGCGTCCAAAGGTGTAAAAGAGAAACGAATAAGAAAATTTCCCTCACACAGAGCAGTAAAGCATGGGTTACTGCATGAGGTGCAGCAGGAGGTGGAGGAGGAGTTGATGATAAGATTCTCATTGAGAGTGACCAGGAGGGACAGGATTAGAAGTGAGAGGGACAGCTGAGGCTGAGCGGTTTGGTGACAAAATTAGAGCGGCAAGGCTGAGATGATTTGGACATGTGCAGAGGAGGGATAGTGGATATATTGGGCAAAAGATGTTGAATATAGAGCTGCTAGGCAGGAAAGGAAAAAAAGAAGAGGAAGGACACAGAAGTTTTATGGATGCAATGAAGGAGGACATGCAGGTTGGTGTGACAGAGGAGGATGGAGGAGCATGAGCTGCTGTAGCAAACTTTAAAGGGAGCAACTGAAAGAAGATAATGATTTCATATCTTTCTTATCTTGCACTGTGAGAAACAGCACTGCAGTGAAAGTGTTTTTTTTCTTACAGTCTACTCAAATGCACCCCCTAATGGCTAAGGGCTAATTTCAGGACCTCACAGGCACTGATATGTACCTTTTTGATGCCACTCCATTTCTTAATCTGAATAAATAATATTAAAAACATATAAAGTAAGCCAATAAACACCTGCATCATTACATGAAGGTACAAAACTGTCCCCAGATGTTTAAAACTGGCTTCCATAAGGTAAAACCCCCCGTCAGAGGTTACAACCCAAGTGACAAACTATCATGTGTCCACAACACATTACGAGTTGAACTACACTCACTGTAATTACAGATGGGGTGGGGATATCCACTTATCCAGTTGAGGGTTAGTGGGGGGGGGGAAGAAACCTTAATTTAAAAAGACAATTAGAAGTTACTGACATGCTAGGAAATCCTCAATTACGTCTGCTCTTAACAGGCTCAGAACAGAAGGAGACAGCACTCGAGCTTCTAAGTGTGCGCCGAGTATCCAACTTTAGTGTAGGAGAATCATGTCAAAACATTTTTCTGGGGGCCTATTTCTGGATGGAGATCAAAGGTGGTTATGCAGAGTGCCGTTGCAGCCGGGAAGGATTTTTAATGCTGGCAGGCTTGTTCCCTGTTGGTTAAGCAGCCTGATTTCATGATCTTCCAGCAGGACTTCCTGCTCTGGGCAGGTTTCCCTAGAATGTGTAGAATAGTTAGATAGCACGTAAGTGAGCTGAGAAATCATCTGAACAATATAACAGCCACAATACCTAATTATTCTGTTTTAAAATTACATATGGAATCTATAATGAATAGAAGTTTCATGTGTTGTTTTAGAAAGAGCTTTGTATGTCTGACTGGATTAAATGAGATGACCTTTGACCTCACCTTCTTTTTTTTTTTTTTTTTTTAGGAGAAATATAAGCGTGATCAGGAAAAGCTGCAGGAAGAGTGGCTCAAGGCTCAGCAGGCAATTTCTACAAGCACGGTCCCCAAACAGGTAACAAAAGTGTTTTGTTTTGTATTAATTATGAGCTGATAAATCAGCTGGAGAGTATTTAATGGTGGCAGTAAGTTGTGACTCATGGCACTAATTTATCTAAATGTATCCAAAGAGCTTTGATCTAAAATTGCTATAATTATGCATGGAGTATGTGGGCACGCTCTCTTGTATGTGACCCTTTAGAAATGGAAATGGAGAGCAGAGCAGTGTCTAGTCATGTGAATGCTCACATAGTACATATATTTACTGCAGTGGCTGAAATCTTTCCAACTAATAGGTTTGCAACAAAAACTCCCCTCTACAATATAATTTCTAAAACCTCGCCACCTCGGGGGATGTGAGGAGTTTCTCCATCGTTGTCGCAGTTCCTCCTGGATGCTAATTAAGATTAAATTACTTGGTGCTCAAAAAGCTTCCTCTTCTCGTCCCTTTTCGTCTCTTGTCTCTGGTAGCTTGGGAGCCTGGAGGTGAACAACCACAGCAACAGCAGCACCGGCCCACACTCACCACTATCTCCCGTCAACCAGCCCACATCTCTACTGTGGGAAGAAGAAGAGCGAAAGAGGAAGGAGGAGCAGGAGCGCCAAAGGCAGGCAGAGGAGAAGAGGAAGAGGGAAGAGGAGGAGCGAGAACTGCTGCGTCTCCAGGAGCAGAGGATGAGGAAGGAAAGGCAGGAGCAGGAGGAAAGGAAGAGAAGGGAGGATGAGAGGAGGTTGCTGGAGGCAGAAGAGCTGCAGCGCAGAGAGAAGGAGAGAGCCTTTGAGCAGCAGCAGCAGTGGTCAGTAGAGCCACTCCTAATCCTGTGCTGCCCTGAATACTCAAACTCACATGTCTTTTGTATTCCTTGACTCACCATCATGCTGATAATAACACATTTAACCAGCTTTACTGTCTGTGCATTAACATGTGCAACTAATGTGTTTGCATGTGCTTTATCCCTCCTTTGTGTGGTACTCATCATCCCACCTCTCTGCACACAATGCCTTTCACCAAAGGGCCACTAGCTCCCACGGCTTTCCTTATGCCCAGCCTTCACTCACCTATGCAGACAGGTTAGTACGAGAGAGCGAGAGCAGCTGGACCTCTTCCTGTTTATAACCTGTTAACCATGCTTTCTCTGCAACATGCTTTTGACATCATTGCTCTACAATAACTGCAGTTTGATGTGTTGAATACTTAGTTGACTATCCTTATTTAGCATGCATGAGATGCATACACACATAATTAATTAAGACAGATTATATTGGATTGGATTTAACAACAGTCTGTGGAACTCATGAGCGTAACCCCCCATTATAATTTGGTATAAGCTATACCAAATTATAATGAAACATGCCTATAAATATACAAATAGAATAAACATACAATAAAGTATGTACATATTTATGCAGTTTTATATGCACAAAACAAATGCTTCTTCTTACAACAACAATATAGTTTGATTAGAAACCTTTACAAAGTAGATTATTTACAGTTGTCATTATTGGGTAATTAGCCCCAAATCATTTTCAGCTCTAGATTTTTACATTGTTAGACCAGCAAACATTTTGTCCTTTCCGAAACAGTACGGAAAGATGATATGGAGAAAGTAATCAAACCGCTACATTTATAACAAAATTAAATCCATAAAATTAGAAGAGGTTCAGTCCTTTTAAATGATTGACAGACTTTTAGTGGCTAGTGTTGTGTGATCCTTCTGAGGCCTTTATTTAAAAAAAGAAAATGGGTGCCTTTGAGAGTTTATCTTCAAATTAACCAAACAGTTAAAATATTTTAAAGAAAATATTTACAACTGGTGCTCGTATTAAACTTGTATCAGAGATATGAGAGGAAAAAAACTTTGCTGTGCAGAAAGGAAATTGGTACAAAATTCACAGTTTCCCAGTGAACAGCTAAATGTTGCACTGCAGAGACAAATCAAAGGCAGAGTTGTGTAGCCACAGTCATATTAGAGTGGTTGAAGATAATGTGAGGGCATATGTCCCTAAAACTGAAGCTGAACCTGAGTGGGGACATTCAAACAGGATAGTGATCCTAAGAACAAATGTAAATCCACCAGGATTCTTACCAAGGATGGAATAAACTAGGCATTAAGGACCAGGAATAAAAACAAGCACAGATTTGACCTCGTGGGGGATTTGAAGTCAAGCAGTGCATGCAACAAAATCAAACATCTAGCAACTAAAGAAAGAATCTATATAATCTGTAATCTGTGAACTCATTTGTTAAATCATTTGCAATGTGTCTGTTCTGCTTCTCATAAAGCGAGAACTGTAATCCTGCATTCCTGAACGCCCACACAAATGGAACCATTTAATTATTTATACTGTATTTATTATTATAGGATTTGTGGGAAGCGGGAAAGAAGGTCAAAGGGGATACAAGGTAGAGGGGAGGCAGAGAGTGCAGGAGTCGGAGGGAAAAAGGAAAAATACACAAAGTTTTAAGATGAATGCTACATTACCAGCTGACATGCTGTGACACTTATCGCCTTCTATATTATACCATCTGACATATAACTATGATCCATACAAAAAGACATGAATTCCCTCACACTTGTACACAAAAGTGAAACATCTGCTAGAACTGAAAAGTAGTGTTGTTCATGTATGTTTTGAATGTTGTTCGACAGGACAAAATCCAAATCATCCCCTCAGCTCGACGAAGAGGACAGACCTCAGAGAAAAGGTCAGCCTTCTTAATTCATTAGGGGCTTTGTGTGTGTGTGTTGTGGTGGTTGTGGAGGTGGGAGAGGGTGTTTTAAATGACTCCACGTACACATTTTGTTGCACAGATGTATACCTGTGTGGGTTGTACCCTGCTGTCGGTGTGCATGTACCCCCGGGGGGCATGGCTCAGCGGCTGCTGGAAGAGCAGCTGAAGAAGGCACATGACAGAGTTTACCAAAGTCAGAAGGCTGCATCTGAGCTGGAGCTGGAGCGCAGGAACATCCTCCATGCCATGAGATACAGAGAGCCGGAGAGAGGTGGATTTTAGCCCCCTAAAGCGCCGTTTCTCGTCGTTTTAATGTGAAACTCCCGTTACGATCAGCCGATCAGTCAATCGAGACATTTCGTTAACTCTAACTCTAAACCTACAGATGTTTGATTTGCAGCTGACCAGACAAATGACGAACCAATCAGCCATGTGGCCAGAAAATGACATGCAGCAAAAGCAATTTAACTTATTGATTACAGCATGTTTTCTTTCAGATCAATGACTTTTTCATCCATAATTTAGTCATATCTTGTCTCATCAAGCCAGACTGTGGAAAACAGATACTTATATCATCCTCATCTAATTCTGTCTGCCCCACGACTATTCATTTTGTTCCTCCGCCGATCACCAGTCATGATTTTTTTTTTTTTCCATCGATAATGTTTCCTCTGTCTGTCCTCCCACCTGGCAGTGACCTCAAGCGGAGCCGCTGAGAAGAAGGACCAGCAGCCTGCATCTCAGGCTGAGCTGGAGCGGCAGCAGATCCTCAATGAGATGAAAAAGAAGACGTCATTGCTGACGGACAACAGCTGGATCCGCCAGCGTTCTCCCGACACTTCCACCAACAAGGAGAGGGACCTGCCACCTATGCGCAGGTACAGTAATACCTCATTAACACTTAGACCCCCGGAGAGCAGTCATTTTGGTTTTCTACCTTAGACCCCCGCGGAGTCATCATTTTGCGTTTCTACCTTTAAAAGCCGGAGAGCAGTCAGTCAAATGCTGGAGTCATTCATATGTATATTGGGTCGTTACCTAGGAATTCTGGAGGGAGGGGAGTGGGGGTGAGTGATTGAGGGGGTGGGGGAGCTGCTAAAAGCTGTGCACTTCCTTTTGTGTTTCATCTTGATGCATTCTCAATCATCCAGGGAAACAAATCTCCAAAAGTCACCAACTTGGAGTGTTTCAGTTTGCCATCTTGGGGAGAAATCAACACACATGGGTGTATGTCCTTTGTTGCTGACATTTATTGATAAAAACAGTACAAAAAACCAACCATTTGTACACATATTTACAAATAATTCAACATTGTCAGCAATCACTCACAATCCTGGCACTGCCATGGTACCTGTAGTCTGCATTTACCACATGTGTACCTGTAGCAGTGAACACATCGCACAGTGGCCTGATTTATCTTGCATTTGTGTTTGACCTGACACGTGGCTCTTTTTCCAGGGCTCGGTGTGGAGGGTTCTGCCCGAAGCAACTGATCTTTTCTTGCCTTCTTCGCAGCTACATGAGAGTGAGCCAACTCTGTTGCAAGCGCCACCAGGAAGTCCACCCGTCTTTCCTTCGTCCCGGTGCATGCTTGATACAGCACATGTGCATTCAGTGCTGCCATGTCAATCATGTTATAAAACACGGCGACTGGCCAGCGCCGTGTTCCTTTGCGGACAGTGTACTCCAGAACCATCTGGTCAATCACATCCACGCCACACTTTGTTTTGTTGTAAAGGGTGACAGTGTTTGGTGAACCACGCTGTGCATGCTGCTAAGAATATAGACTGTCTTCTTCCGTTTGGCCGCATACGCCGTCAGCGTGGCAGCAGAGGTTGAAAACACCTAAGAAATAAGATAAATTGTTATTTTCATAGCCCTTTTACACACAATGAAACACATAAACATAGAACCACAAAAGACCTGCAACATACCTGAGTGGTGAATTCATTGCGATCTGTTGCGATCTGCAGCAAACTTGTCAGTCTTTGCTCGATCACAGCGGGTGGACTTGTCATCAAAGCGTAGGTGTTGCATGATGTTTTGGAAGCGGTTTCGTGCCATAGTTCCAATTATCTGTGGGTTTCCCAGGTTTGCTGACCAGCAGTCATTTACCGATGGAAGCCTGCAAACCCCCCGCAAGATCACAATTGCAATAAATGCCATTAGTTCAGGGAGGTCCATGAACCAATGAACATGCTCCGTTTGCTGTGCATGTTGAATAGTCCATTCTTGAATGCTACGAAGCATGTCAAGAGTGACGAAACACAGGAAGCTCTGAAGGCGACTCGAGATACTTCTCCTGGCCTTAGCCGTTGGCTCTCCATCTGCAGCGTACGCTTCTATTGGGGTGAAAGGGAGACAGGTCCCCACCTGTTCTTCACGCCACACTGTGCCATCTTTCGCTGTCTCAGTCCCCAAACAAGGTCTCTTTTTCGGTGGAGAAGCAGTCTCCTCATCTGCAGTGTGAACAAATTCAAATTGTGAGCAAAATGGGAAGGTCAAACAAAATCACAAATGCATGCATAGATACTAATTATAATTCCAGTATCTCCTCCTCTGTATCAGAATAATGTCTGAAATATCTTACTTACTAACTACATCCACTTACTTGTTTGAAATGAAAAAGGAAATAACATGAAATGAAACTAACCGGAAGACTGATCAGACAGCTCTGAGTCCGAATCCGGCTGAACTGCTAGGTCTTCTCCATCCGAGTCACAAGGGTCGACTTCCGTCAGGATCATTTCCAAGGCCTGCTGAGTGGTGAGTCTTCTCTGCATTTTCTTTCCTTGGAGAGGAGGTCCGTACACCAGAGGCAGTGCCAGGATTGTGAGTGATTGCTGACAATGTTGAATTATTTGTAAATATGTGTACAAATGGTTGGTTTTTTGTACTGTTTTTATCAATAAATGTCAGCAACAAAGGACCTACACCCATGTGTGTTGATTTCTCCCCAAGATGGCAAACTGAAACACTCCAAGTTGGTGACTTTTGGAGATTTGTTTCCCTGGATGATTGAGAATGCATCAAGATGAAACACAAAAGGAAGCTCACCGCTTTTAGCAGCTCCCCCACCCCCTCAATCACTCACCCCCACTCCCCTCCCTCCAGAATTCCTAGGTAACGACCCAATATACTTATGAATGACTAGCCAATTTAGCTTCCACTTCCACCATTTGACTGCTCTCGGGTTTTATAGGTAGAAAGGTAGAAGCCTGGGGATGCTAGTGTTAACTTTGGTGCGATGGTGGCGGTTGGCTCTTTTCTGTTACTACTGTCCTGTTTTTTTGAGTTGGGTGTAAAAGTTAAGTTGTCAGTCAGAAGGTTCGACTGCTTTTTCTAACTGGCTAACATGGGGTGTGGCTTGGGTTGGCTTTGCAGAGGCGATTCTCTTGACAACTTGGACACCTCATACAACTCCTGGCGTTCGTCATCGAAACCCCGAAGCGGTTCTTTTGCCCAAAACTACTTTCGGCCTCACTCTGCCCTTTCTGGCAGCACATCCTTTTATAGTGGGGGGCCGCGGGCTCAGCGGTATGGTTCCACTTCCACTCTGCCTTCTTCCTATTCCATGGGCTCACTCCGAAGTGGGGCAGGATCCCATTTGGTCCCTTGGTCCAGGCAGTCGCCTTCCCCTTCACCTTCACCCTCTTCTCCTTCACCCATCAACTCTCCAGAACCCACGGCTGAGGCAGACGCTCCTCAGCAGCACAGCAGGTAAAACCAGAAATGAAGCTTTGCTTAATGCTGCCTCTAACAACTCACTGGTACATCTGGGTTGCGGTATTTAAGGCGTTGCTACTCAGCCGTGCAAAAGTGGTGGCAAAGGGTATTTCTCTTTTTCCTTTATGTCACTCCTTTTATGATGTAATGTTTCTTTTGATGTGCTTTTTTATAGATCACACAGTAGCATAATTCACTTTAACTTATGTGTGGAATACAGCAGATGCTAGTTTAAGTTTAGCCATGTTTTTGTGGATTACACGAAAGTTTGTCAGTGATCATGTCCAAACACCTGAGAGACAAAGAAAGTCCAAAGGTTGCCTGAAGGTTATCTTAAAGAAGCTTGTTCACTTCCTAACACCCGAGTTTCCCAACCTTTATGAAAATTCACAAGTGTTTCCCTCGTGTCATTTTTGTTGCCATAAACAGTATTTTGCGTGTGACACTAAATGACACTGTTTTAATGAGCCTTTGTCATTTCAGCAGTGCTGTTTCAACAGGTTAACATTTGCCAGCTTGCCAAAGTGTCCGTCTGTCTAACCCTGGTTTGAACCAGTGTTGGCGTGTGTTTTGTATGTGTGTATGTGCATATATGTGTGCATTCATACATGTGTCATGTATGTGTGCTTGGCTCTGAAATGACAGCTGTGCGTTCTGTAATTCAGGTCAGTGAGTGGAAAGAAAATCTGTACGTTCTGTGAAACCCCGCTGGGAAAGGGAGCAGCCATGATCATCGAGTCCCTTGGGCTCTGTTATCATTTGGGTTGCTTTAAGGTGAGAGCTGGACTCCGGTCAGCCGCGGAGCACATCGGCCGCCGATCCTCAAAAACTAACTTGATCGCCTCAGGCTCTTTAGTTTGTTTTACTAACCTGGTGAATCCTGGTGAATGTCAATCCCCTGATCCCTTTATTGAGAAAAAGAAACTAAATCCTGCAAGATCAACTATTCCCTTTGCTTTTTTTTTTTTATCAGCAGTCTAATCTAGTTGTTGTTGTTTCTTCTGGGAGCTGCGGTGACCTTTATCTGAAAGTTAATCCACTGTGTCAGCCTTCATCTCTTGATTCTCATCCTTCTCCTTTAATACACAGAATCACGGTCTAGATTTGTCTGTCCTCATCACTCCTCCTTTGGTCACGTTTACTGATTCATTCCTCAATTCTTCTCCTTCCCAAACTTCCTCAGTGCATCGACTGTAAGTCTGACCTTGGAGGATCAGAAGCCGGGGCTGAAGTCAGAATACGAAACAAGCAGCTCTACTGTAACTCCTGCTACATGCGAGTCAAAAGTGAGTACTTTCTCGAGCTGATCATCAGTGGGTGGTGTTGTTCTCGCCTTCCTCCCATAATCGGTCGCTTTTTTCCCCTCTTCTTTTAGCTGGTCAACCAACATCTATGTGACGTGACTGTACTCCAGCAGATTGATGAAGAGACTACTTCCGACAACAACCCTTGAATTTTAAAGTGAACATTGAAGCCATTGCAATTAACCGGGACACTTGGTTGGGACGTATCGCTGTTTATGATTCTGTTAAAACCCCAGGCGATACCTTGATGAGAATCATATTTGTTTTTACAGTGTGTGATTAAGGGAGGGACGCTTGCAAAGTAGTTATCAGCTTTTGTGTTTATATCCTATTAAGCAGCACAATTGTACAGAGTGTAAGGGTTCTGCATGCGCCGGAGTTTTTAAACGTTTTAGCCACAAAACTAGTCGAGCTATTAACTGTCTACCAGATTCCAGATGAAAGTCCTTTTTGTTTCTAAACTTTGCTTAGATACTGAGAGAAAATCCTGCAGGATCATCCTCCTCATTTTCACGCTTCTTTTCCCACCAACTATTGTGTTATAAAAATCTGTGTCAGCCAAGGTATTGGTATCATGTCTATGTGCCTTGTTATTTGTAATTAAGATTACTAAAATACTGCAAAATGTCATTTGCATTTGTCTCAAGTTTTCAGTGATGGAGTATTGCACACATAAGCAGGTTTCTATGTAAAGAATATGCGTCACACTGATTAGGCAAACATAACAATGTAAATAAAAATAACTAAATGCTCCCCACGTGTTACGTCGTTCTTTTTTTTTTTTTTTTTTTTTTTTTGTTCTCCATCTGTTAAATTGCATAATACTGTGTAATGATATTCCTGGGTACAGTGGGATGCAAGGACTCTTCTGCCTCTATAATCAGAAATCATTATACTCATCTTTCTCTGTCTGTCCCTCTCATTTTCTGTTTCGCTGTAGCTCCACGGTCATAATGAAAGGAATTTCAATGAGCTTTTGTGCTAAGGTTCAGAGGACCTGCCTGCTCTGTGTTCTCCAAAGCCAATTTGTCATGCATATTTTATTCAGTGCATGCATTACATTTGATTATACTTTGATTGTCTATTTTCTCAATGTATTCTGTCATTTTATCTCTACTGCATAAATATACAAGGAATATTCATACAAGAAGGAGCTTCCAAATGTATTTAATCTGCAGGGGAAGAAATTGTCCTCACCCACCCTACACCCCGCCCGCGACCAAATGGAAATAAGCCCAATTCAAGCAATATACTGTATGGAAATAAGCTGGACTGAGCATAAATTGGCTCTGTCTTCTTGAGGTGAAGCACAAACAGCCCCCGGAGGTGCACATCTCAAATTCTTAGATTCCCTTTTTAGATTTTTCTTGGCGCTCTTCTGGGAGAGAGATTTTAATCCTAATGCTTAGAAAACAAACACAGCCTGAATGGCGCCGAGTGCCTGAGAAATCTGAAACCCTGAATAATATGTATCCCCGTCTTTTTCCTCCAAAGCAACAGCCACAACCTGTGGTTTGGGAAGGTTTTGACATGGAGAATCATATAACTGTGTGTGTGCGTGTGTTTGTGTGCACGCACTGAGGCTCACAAATAAAAGGAACGCTTGACTGCTCAGAAAAAATGAGGTCTGTAAAGAGACGGAAAGGCCTCTTCTACCTTCCTTTAAAAAGCTATTCCTAACTACAGGAATGGCTTTTTTCAGGATTTTTCAGGATTTCTAGGGAAGAACATGTGATGAATTTTTTTTCTCTCTCTCTTTTGTTTTCTTTTCCAGCCTTGGTGTCACAACGGGAGAGATTTAGTCATTCTTTCTGATTGGGTGCAATTTGCCCCCTTCAGTACCTGAAGGGGGCACTGTGCTATAAGAGTTTTCACCAAGAAGGACTAAATTCTCTTTCATCTGCAGCTGCTGTTGCTTGCACTGCTGAGTATGATATCCAGAATCAGAGAGGAAGTGATGCTGCCACAATCATTTAAAAGCAGAACTCTATTTGCAATGTGCTTTAAATTTTGGAGCTTCATTTCTAAATAAATGACCCTCAATGTTTTGGTTGACGCTGTGTAAAGACAGCTTTGGCGAGCAGCACCTGTTGCAATTTGCCATTTTAAAGCAAAATGCTTTTCGCACATTTTAGAGAAGCCATCAAGCACTAATTCACCTGCAGCTTGAACTGATGCTATAATTAGTCACGTAATTGCAGACACTGTCTCACCAGACCATGGCTTGCAGGCACCATGTGTAAAGAGCAAAGTGCTGTCACGCTTTCAATTAACCACAGGGATTAAAGAAAATGCACTTCAGGTAAATCTATAAGTTCCCAGCACATCAGTATGGACCCGTGAGGCTGCTCCTCATTCATAATAGCACGGCTTTTTAAGAAGCAGTGGAGAATCTTTAAGCAGAAAAGGTGTAGCAATTTAGTAAATCAGTAAAAAGTCAACAGCGTTTATGCAGGCTGTGATTACGTTATGATTACAGCTCTGCGGGCTACATAAATGATGACTGTGCTGGATTGGTTTAATTGCAGCACATGTCTGTGGTGGTGGAAATGATTAGAAAATGTTACTAGATTAAACTGAATGTGGTGCATGTAACTCTCATTCATAGTAAGTATCTGTAAAGGCCACAGCAGCCGTTGAGACGTGTATAGGTTTCATCCATATACAGTCATCCAAAAAAAGAAATGCATTCTTTTTTCAGTCCTGAGGTTTTATAAATCATCTGGTTTTTATCATGGCCTAACATCACTTAACTACAACGTCAGATGAACAATTACACATACATGATGAAATTATTTATTTAACACAAATGAAACCTAACTGCAGAAGCAGCGTGTGGAAATACTAAGTGCACCCTGTGATTCAGTAGCTTGCCTTTAGCAGCAATAATTTGATTGTTTACTGTATGACTCCGTCTCTCACATGTTGTGGAGGAATTTTGTCCCAGTCTTCTTTAAAACATTGCATCAGTTCATGGAGGTTCAGGAGCAGTTGTTCATTGAGCATTGGCAGTGACCCATTGAAACATCTGGATTCTTATCTTTTTCAGACATTCAGCTGTAGATTTGCTGCTGCGCTGGAGATCACTGTCCTGAAGTAGCTCTGCACATTATGATCAAACATCTTCACTTCTTGTCTGTCATACATCCAAAGACAGAAGTCTGGTTGTTTTGTTCAGACACAATTTTACCAGGCCTAACCCGTGTTGCCATGTTCTTTTTGGAAAGAAGAAGCTTTCTCCTGGTAGTCCTTCCAAACCAGCCATATTTGTTCAGCTTTAATCTAATTGCACTATCATGAATTGTAACAGTCTGAAATGCATCTCTTGGGTTTTTTGCAGTTTCTTTGAGCATTGCATGGTCTCACCATGGGGTGAATTTGCTGGGACCTCCACTCCTGGGAAGATTGGCAGCTATTTTAAATATTTTCCAATTGTAAAAAGTCTTCCACACTGCAGAAAGATGAACATCATATTTGTTTAGAAATGGCCTTTTAAACCTTCCCATATTGATGCACACAACAGTTTCTTCTGTAAGATCAATGCTGATGCACACCTGAATGCTTCAGACCAGCAAACTATCAAAACTCCTACTATAATAGAGACACTCACACTCGCTGCTGATCAGTTAATCAACGTACCCTCTTAAACCAGGTGGAGGCAGTAAGGATCTACTTAGTTTTTCACATTGATTCTGCAATTTGGTGTAATTTTGCTAATATTTTATGCCCTGATTTGTAGAAGCTTAGAATTTAAAATGGGTGTACTTTCTTTTCCCCAAGTGTACAGTACATGTACACATTATATTCACACATGGCGTTTCCCATTTTTTAATGGGTTTCCAATTACCTTATCTTTCAGTCATTGGACTATTACGAGTGTGTAAAATTGGTACTTTAGCATACACAGTCTGGGAAAGCATGACCAGGTTCAGTAGTTGCAGCCTTGTTAATGTCACCTGCAGTAACTGTGTTAAATAAAAATCTATTGAAGGAGTAACAAACCATACCAGCACTTCCTCTGTTCATTATGCAAAGCACAGCTGGCTGTTTTGTTGACTGACAACAGCTTATCACCTCGCTTCTGCAGACATGAAGTCATTTTTTCAACTAGATCCCTACTCGTCTTCATTGCTCTAATCCCTGACTCACAAAGGGCAATGTTGATTCAAAAGCGACTCAGCTTTATAGGCAAAGGTCTTTTTTCCCTCTCCCCCACCTTTTTATTCAATAAGACAAGATTCCCATGGATGTCTAAAGTAGTGTGAGGTAAATATGACACATTGCCCAGAGCAGGTTAGTTTTCTTTATATGATGAACATGACTCACTGTGAGCAGTGCTCTCCCACTCGTATTTAAGGTTTCACAAAGAAGAACGTTTTTCTTCTTTTATTAAAGAGCAGTATCTTTGCTAGGAAAAAGACTACCGACTGAAAAACGTAATTATCCAAGACATGAAAACAATAAAAAGCAAAGTATTTCTTCTCATCTTCCAATCAGGACCACGAACATCCGTGATTTCGCTCGATGTCCTTAAAGAACACTGATTGATTTTTGTTTCCTCTGGATAGTGGATGAGAAAGGAAAGCTACCACTGGTGACAAGATGCATTTGAATTGCTTTTCCAGTTGGCAGGGAAAAGAAAAGGAGTGCAGAAAGTGTTACACGTCTCTAAAATGATAAGACTACATGGTCACAGCTGGGGCACCCTGATATGCTTGAGACCGCAATATGCCGGAGGTGACAAGGGACCAAGTTTTCTGTCCTCATATTAATTCATCGTGCCTCTGCCTTAAATCTGAGCGTGAGTTGGAATACAGATTTTCAGTTAAGCATTTTCTACTCTTTATGTGGTGTTTTTGTGTGTATGTTTTGAGCAGCAGAAGAAGAACGGAGGAGCACAGTCATTTGCCAAGACTGAATTTGATCAAATCCACATGCGAGGGGTTATGCTCTACTCACATTTTCTATTTGGAGTCTGCCGGATGCTGCTGCACTATTCATCAAAGTAGCACTACCTCTCGGTCTGCTGTATATGCTCAAGAATTGTCCTGACAGGAGGACAGATGTATGCAGCAGTACATGTGAGTGCATGTCACCTTTCCATAAATTGCCAAGTCTCTGTTCCCTTCGCTTTGTGCTTACTTGTCGCCCAGGATTGAAGTTAATTAGGATTTTAGCAGAAGAAAACTTAAAAGAAAGGATAGCACTCTCTCAGAGCTGCCCTTTTATTTGATGTCAGGAGATTCATTTTCACGTTTGGACTGCACACACTGCTACAGAGGCAGACAGTGTTGCACAGAGATTGTGTTTGCACTGTCCACCCACAGCATCCAGCCCACTGCTACTCTAGCTGAGGCAAAAATGTCTTTTACCACCTAAAGGTCATTACCATTTTGCCTGTTTACACCAGGTACATTTGAAATATCATAAGCGACACAACCTGTAAACATCACCCCTTTTCACCTTCACGCCACTTCTATTCTCCATACCTACAGATACAAAATACTTTTTTTTTACAGTTCTGAAAAGACCTGCTGATAAAATAGATGGATAAATGGATGGATAGAGAAAGTGTCAGTTCCTCAAATGGCAAGTTGAGGGTGGATCTCAAAAGTGACAGAATCCTTATTGAGGTTTAGCAGTCATGTGACTACTACCATATTGGCTCAAAATGTTACAAGGGAAAAATGTGTATTCTCCAACCAAATGGTGAGCGATTGGCAAAGGCTGATGGCAGAAATCAATTTGCGAATGCCCCAATCAAACAGGCCTAGAGACAGTCAGCAAGCGTCATCCCTCACTAGGAAAAGATGTGCATTCCCTGATTGGTGGGCAATAACCTCTATGTGATTGCTTCGGTTGCTAGCAGATTGCCATGGTTTGCATGGAACATGCTGACTTGTCTGTTGGCCTTCAAAGCAAAAGCTATGTTTTCAATAAATTGTCGGTTACAGCGCTGAGGCAGAGCTTTTACTTTGAAGGTGAATGTTTTCAGTTTTCAGCCTGCATCTGACTTTTTCAACTTTTACTACCGTTGACATTATCCTGCAGCTTTTAGCAAGCTTAGTTTAGAAGCTGCGTTCAGCCTATAATTTTGTTGGCCCAAGCAAGTCTACAATGAAATAACATAGAATGAAATAACTGTAGGCAGACGCTGTTTGAGTTCTTCAGTTGTTGCACAAACTATCAGAGTGGAAAGTTACACTTAATGACTTTGTTTAGGTCCAATTTAAGTCATACTACAGATGTAAGTCAAACGTATAGTATTCTTATTAAGATGTGGTTAAAGTGATAGTGAGGCAATATATGCTTATATTGGGCAATGGTTGAAATTTCATATTAGGTCGAAATGAGAGTAGTTTTTATTATATTATATTATATTATATTATATTATATTATATTATATTATATTATATTATATCAAACAGTTATGGCAGTGTGATTCTGCACAGGCCGGAGGGAGTTGAGTAGAGAGTGTTAGTGGATGTGCATGGTTTCTGCTCATTCACAGCTGGCAATGCCAGCATCCACTTTTGTTCCTCTCTCTCTTTCTCTGAATAGCCATATGGGCAACTCAATAATCCTCTGGATAACCCGAAGCCAACCTTAGGCTGAAACAGCCTGATTAAAGCCACACTGACAAGAAAACATTTGCAGTCTTTGCTTTAAATGATCGTGTAACACACACGAGTGAATCATGACTGTATATGTAATATTTTGCTGTTGTAGACTGCAGTTTCAGTGATTTTAAAAACACAAAAGAAAAGCAGGTGAATGTCTGAATTGGTTTGAACAGCCTCACTCTAATCCTTGCTTTTATTTGGCTTTAAATAGGATCCTTTTGTGGAACTCCAACTACTCTAGACAGATCAGTCTGTTGTGTAGATTATGCAACTCTATGTTGAGCTTGGTATAACAGACAATTTGGCTCCATGGTTTTAACCACCCAGATGCAGGAGGTCATGTTACAGAGGACTGATTACCAAAACCTCCTTATGTAAAATAAAAAGCTGAATAAAGATGCATAGACAGGATTTGGATTATTTCTTTAAGTCACAATATTTCAAATGTCACTATAAAAATTATGTAAAATGAATTATTAACATATATTTGTTTGTTTATTCATTTGCTGTCATAGCACCATCCTGTGCTGTAGAGGCAGCTGTTTACAGTGAAAAGTACCAACAACCCCCCCCTGCACACTACCTTCTTATCACCAAACAACTGACAGGCGCTGTTGGGTGACACAGTGCAGCATTTAGCATCTAAACAGTCAGATGTTTCCTGACCAAGAATGGAGCTAGAGGAGCAGAACTGCTTTACATTCATCACTCTCCGGGAACAAGACTCCAGAAAAGATGCTAATTATGCTCTGCAGCTGTGCCATGGATAAATAAACAATTGTTTGCAAACTAAATTTAAAGCACGGTAATTTCCATCTTGTGCACACAGTTATTTTCAGCTCTCCCAAAGGCGCCATTCTCTCATAGTAGAAAGTAGAAAGAACAGTCACCTTGAAGCTACTGACAATGTGATTTTGCGCTATATAAATTGAATTGAACTGAAAATTATTTGTTTAGTACCAAAGCACAACAACAGTTGCCTCTAGGCACTTTATATTATATTTATATATATATAGCCTATTTAGACCCGCTTGTGAACCCATGCCTGCAGCTGTGCTCGATGAAAGGTAATCCAGCAGGATGTGTAACTTTGGTTTGCTTTTAAAGCAGGTCAGTCCACATTTCTCCCTTCTTCCGCTCTATAAAGCTCTCCAACAGGAAGAATATAGTTTGGTCAAGTAGCTCCATGTCAGAATCTAAATGCAGCAGGGGGGTTTCAGGTTTCGAGTTAGTGCGGAACATTTCTTTGAATGTGTGCAAAGACTAGACTGGTGACACACCAGTTTGAAGCATATTTTTAACAGCACATCTTTTCAGAGCTGCACACTTCCACAAAACAACACTTTCAGTGCCTGACTGTGACTCTGCTGCCTGACGTGGATGAGCTGTCTGTGTACGCTTTTAGACACCAATATAAATTTGGCTTATCTACGCTACACTAGGATGCAGCACGCTGTGTCCTGTTCTGCCTTTGGTTGATGTCAGCCTCGTGTTCTCTCCTCTCAGACATTAGTAGCACCTATAGATGTTCTCAGAGTGTATATTATGTCTAAAGATGTGTCATCTTTCTGTTTTCTTGCCCTGTCAAAACAGTTTTTTCTCGCGGTTGTGCTGCGTGTCCTGTAAAAGAATCTAACTTTATCTTTACTGCGTGTTTAGTCATAAAGACCCACTGAGACAGGCTTATGTGCCATGGAGCCACAGTTGTTGAATTTAGGAAAGCTATCACTGTCTGTGTAGATAAAAGCAAAGGTTCTTTCTCATCCATGGTTTAATTCTCCACTAGAAGTTTAGTCTCTTGACTTGACTGAATATACCTGTTGTTGCTCTGACTTTGAAGAAACGCAGGACTGTTGGGTGAATAGATTCCTGAAAAAGAAGCAGGCTAATCGAAATGGGACTTTATTGTTACCGCTGCAGCAAGCGGGAAATATTTCATCTGAAAAGCACCACTAGAACGTGAAGCTGTCAGTCCTGTCTTTTGTTTGTGGCCCATTCAGCATCATTATCTCCCTTGCACTGCTGTAATTACTGTATGGTGAATAGCTTTCCAGAACTCATCATTTCCTGCACTGTAAGCTTCTTGTTTTGTTCAGGCTACAGCAGAGGAGCAGAGCTATTGTCAGTATATTGATATTAACAATTTTCATGATGGCAACACAGGAGGAGGGTTTGCGCATATGCTCTGTGTACACAAAGAAAGAAAATGGACATCGAGGAGAAATTGGAGGATGAAATAGCGCCGAGAGTCTCTGAAACATCAAAGAATTGACCTCAGCTGTGCTCTTTGTGAAGAAGAAACCACAGAGGAGCACGATAGCGTGGGGCCTGATGCAGGCATTAACGCTTGATTTGTATGAAAGAACTCCTCTAATTTCTTTACAGTCAGACTTTCAGTAATTTAATTTAGACTTAAAGGTTGCAAATGGGTTAGTTCAACTTTCTAGGCCTTATGTCCCGAAGTCCCAAGCGTACGGGTCGTTGATACGCCAGCTGCTATCTTCTTCATACTTGACTGCAGACCCGCGGGGAATGAGGCTGAAGCTGCGGCGGGAACAGGACGCCCCTTAGGGATTCCTCCAGAGCCGTGGCTCCTAAATCACTGTTTGACAATTTGTTTGTGTTGGATGAACACTCATCATTCATATTCACATTCTGAAGGCTGTCTGTAAAGATAGGAAATTAAATTCCAATAACGTTCTTTCTCATATCCTTAGATGTTCAGCATAACTACAAAACCTGTGTCATTGCTCCAGTGCACACAAGGCTAAATGAAAGACTTTCCACCTTGGGGGGCAAAGGTAAATCCTGTGCTGTCTTGTGTATTTTATTAGCCGCTCTCACAATTATCTCAATTAAATTCTGACTTTGCATATGAAAACTATACTCCCTGAAGATCATGCTGACATGATTAAATACTGGCGCAGACTTTAATTAATGTAAATATCCCTCTGCTAGGCTCCCTCGGTATGCCTTTTTCTCTGATTGACTACACCACAAATTCCACAGTTGGAAAACAAAGTTTGTGTACTCAGGAAGAGGAGGTTGTATCCTCCTCTTCCTTTATTGTCTGTTTGCAGTTTAGCCATTACCTCTGTTCATCATTAAACCCTGTGAGTGCTCCGGAGTCATACACAAAGCAAAGAGAAAAGCTGAGCTTATTAGAGTGTTTGGCTTGTTAACTTGCTAATGGCCTGGGTGTTTGCTCTAGGTTATCATGAAAACTTCACTTATGTCCATTTATCTCTAAACTCAATTTCATGCTCTCCTGAGCTGATACTTTATGTCCTCAGGAGGAGGAGATATGAGGGTTTGAGCGGAGTGGATCATCCTTGTGCCACGCATGCTACATGTGGATGTAGTGTTTGTAGAAAAACACTTTCAGGAACGACCAAGAAAAGGTAAAGTCTTCAGACCCACAAGAGTGCCGCTGCGTTGCTGAGACTTTTTTTTTTTTAGTTCTTCTACTTGTGTTCTTAATAGTGAGAACTATTTAAAAATGGGAACAACTCAAAGGTATTACAAAGTATTATGATTGTTGCATCCATCCATCCATCCATCCATCCATCCATCCATCGATCCATCCATCCATCCATCCTGCTGTCTTAGAGGCAGGGTACACCCAGGACATTGCAGGATTGTTGTATTTATTAATAATTACTGCAGTGATTATGATAACTACATATGCAATATACTGTATATTATTATGTTATTATGAATTTCCTCTTACTTAGTGGACTGGATGATATGCTTTCCTGCTCATCAGTGTGTATGTACTCTTTAAGACGTCAACCCTCAACACATCATTATAGCCCCCATAGCCTCCTTGTAGTTGCTATGGTTTCCATAGATGAATTGTTTCGGCCTTTGAAGGGCCTTTGATTTTCCATCTATAGTACTATATACAGTTTTCTTTTCTACCTGTGAGATCTCAGCTGTGTGGCAGTCAGCAAGTAGCAACAAAACATCTTCCAGCTACAAGTGAATTCTCTTCCTGTGATATTAGTTTCTGTAGTTCGACAGTCCTGCAGCTCCGTTCATATCATTTTGGAGAATAATCCCTTTACCTAATTAACAACAGCCACGAAGGCGGGCAATTTTTGATAAACAGCCGCTTCTCATTGTGATGCCAGCCACTTGAGGATGTTACACTGAGCATTTTTCTCCAAACTACTGATTGATTTCCAAGGCTTTGGCTCTTTACGGCTTCACATGAATCATACAGGCTATTTCGAGCTCTCGGATCTCAAAGGGAGTGGACATAATTTGAGTTATATATCCATCAAGCACACTTCATTTGTATTTTAAAACACTAAAAGCCTAAACACTTATTTGTAAAAAGCATGAATTTGTCTTCTTTAGTTTAAAGGGATTTGGGTTGCTTTAAAGGATTTAAACAATTAGCCTGGCTAAGCCCTGCCCAAATCGGCATCAATAAAGATAATAAATATACATGCTGTTTCGTGGTAAATCCATAATAAAATATGGTGTAAAAGCATCGATTTATGGATTTATGGAGTGGTTATGTGCTGGACTGCTTCTTAGTTGTTTCTTAGTTAGTGAAAACATCTTGAAGCCTTGACTTGAGCATTTTGCGCGTCACCATTTTGGTGTTTTGAAATTGGAAATGACAGGTGAGAGGTAGATCAGAATTTATGCTCGTGATGTAGGCTGCAAAGCATTCCCTGCATGACTGGCTTTTAGACTGACAAAACAAACTCATCAGAGAAATGTGAGGTCATGTATCAAATGAGTTGAAGGGTTCTTTTCTTACAGACTTCCATATAGTCTGAGACAAGAGGAGTAGCTTTTTGAGTAGAGTAGTGATTTAAGGCACTTAAATCACCACCAATATCGGATTTTTAAGACCAACATTTGTCTAACATTTTTCTTTAGTCTTAGCGCAAAGTTAAAGCGGGCTGCATCCTCACACTAAACTTCTGTGCTATGAGTGGAATGAGTCTTCTTGTCGAGCTCCCAAAAAGAAGGGATTTCCCAAAAATGTTTAACAATTTTATTATATGTTTAAAACTTAAGTGATGTGATTTTAATGATATTAAAAGTAGACCCACATAACCTTTTCTTTATTAAAATGTGTGGATGCTTTGAAGCAGAGACCGAAAACGCTGTTTGTTTGTTGTAGCTCCTCGTTTTTTGTGCTCATTAATCCTCCCGTGCCCTTTAGTAATCTCCACCAACCAGCCTGATTTCCTAACTGAGAAGTGGCAGCTGTTGACCTCTTCTGTAGAGACAGATTTAACTCTAACTGATTTGAGCAGGTTGATTTATTATACTTTTTTCCAATTGTAGATCTTGCCAAAAAAAAAAAAATATCAGCTTATTCACCAGCTGGATCGCAGCTGCTGTAGGCTGTATTTCCTACAAAACACCACCCTCTGTCTTCCTGACAAACCCTCTTCAATCTAATATGTAATCAATACCACTAATTTGCTGTCCCATCAGGCTTCATCCTGTCTACTGAATGCGTTGCACCGGGTCAATGGCTACCCAGGTGGGGGAGAGATTAGCCAGCTAAGCGAACAGGATGAAGCAGAAGATTCACCCTGGGTGAAGTTGGTTGCTTACTTCAGTTCTGTAACGGCTGGTGGGAGGCTGATGGGAAAACCTGCTATCCTTGGAGATCAGGGCACAGCTGGGTCGTGAGGGTGCAAACACACCTGCTTTCTGGTAAGAGTGAAAAAGAAGGAACAGCACAGAACAGATAAATAGGCAGTTTTTAAGCCGGCAGATGTTGTTGTTGTTTTATTAGTTTTTCTTGTCTCTTGCATCAATAAAATTTCATCTGTTGAAATCATGTGTAAAGTAGGCAAATCAATATACAGTATTCAATATGTACCAACCTGTTATAAGGCGATGATGAGAGTGTCAATTACTTTACTCATTTCCTGGCATTACCATTAGGCCATTACATAATTTCTTTATTATATAATTGTTCTTGTTCATTAATGGCGTTACGGGAGAGGGAGCCAAGTACCAGTCAGCTGTGATTATACCTGTAACTCTAATAAGCATAAATAGCCCGTCATAAGCCAATGAAAAGGTCGGCTACAAAGCACACCATATCACATAGCACGTTGCTGACAATCATGTCGCTGCACCAAGATTTAGTCGTGGATGAGTCACTGAATTTCAGCCCACCTCTGCATTTCAGCATCATATCTTATACTTATCACCTCACACTTCCTAATCCATATTTCATTGCAGACTGTATGAAGGATTAAGTCTTTCTCCAGTTGAAACAATTCCTTGTTAGAAGAAGAAGAAGACAAGAAGGATTTTTCCTATCTGTTACACAAAGGTTTTTGCACTAGAAATTTGCTGAGTTTCAGAAGATCCCTTTGAAATTCTCTTCCCACTTCATAAGAGGAAAAACCTGGCTGTGAATGTAGCTGCTTTGCTAACAAAATGTGGCTGGTAGAAATCTTTTCAGATGTTCCACGTCAGCAATATGAGCTGAATGTGGTCGACTAAAGAAGAAAAACGGGAAATGAGACAATATGATTGCCTACAACACTCTGAGAGTATTGGAGTAGGAAACCGAGGCCGGTAATTAGGTCTCTGTAAATTCAATTGACTTCCTCACCGATTCGAGCAAGCATTTATTGTGAGGGTTGAACTGTGGTTCAGTCTGTTACAAGTAGATATTCATTTAAGTCAAATCGCCAGCTGTCTCCTTGAATTGAACTGATAAGTTACGCATATTTAAACTCGAGCTTCATACACATACCCCACAGCCGGGCTCTCATTCCCAGGATCCCACCGCCAAGCATGCAACAACAAAGGAGGCTGACCAGTGAGGGCTCAACATCAAAGCAGTTTGGGCTTGGTGCACCCCGCTCCTGCAGCACAAATACAGCGAATCATGCATACAGAGGAAATTCAGTGGATATCATAACTTGATGAAAGTGTACACAAAAAATGATCACATGGAAACACTTTCACGTGTTTCACTGTTTAGCCAATCACACAACCACACACTGACAGAAGTGATTAAAATTTTGTTTGTCACACTCAGAGCTTCAAAAAGAAACATAACAAGAAAACTAGATGCCACCCTGGCATCATGTGACCTTTACACCTCCTGAAAAATCTTCCTCAGCGGTGGTGTTGCTTAAATGTCAGCTGCCTCAGCGCGATCCTTGTTTCAGAGTGAAAAAGAAATGCACTGAGTGCAACTCCTCAGGCCACCTGTCCTACTGCCGTCATCAGCCACAATATGATGCCTCGTTGTACGGCAAAATATTTACAGCTTGGCTGCGTCTTCAACAGTCACTTACACAGTATCATGTTGAACCGCAGTTCTAGTTAATCACTGCGCTGAGCAAAGTAAACAAGCGCATTAATAATTAAAAGAATTTAGCATGGCAGTAGGCGCCCCAGCCTTTAGATAAAGAGTGAAATCCAAGCTGGCAACGTTTTCTCAGTGCTCTTAAATCTTTTTCCTTCCCACCATCTCATCTAATCCGGCACTTGGGTTTGATCCAGTTGAAATGATGAAGGAGACGCTGCCTTATCGCACTCAACCCCCTAAACCCACTTCCATTTCTACTAAGGTATTTTTCTTTGCAGCAATCTCATGTAAGATACCCTACCTGCTCCCACTTTAAACACAGAGGAGAGATTAAAGTTGTGACACTACATCTTCGACTGCTGGTGTAATACAGCGTTGCATTAGTGTTTACTACTGCAGGGTTCAGATCAATGATTATGACAGCACTTTATCATAGTCAGGCAGTTCACT
Organism: Rhamphochromis longiceps; assembly: GCF_057381845.1. Taxonomy (NCBI): domain Eukaryota; kingdom Metazoa; phylum Chordata; class Actinopteri; order Cichliformes; family Cichlidae; genus Rhamphochromis; species Rhamphochromis longiceps. The sequence continues at coordinate 17,112,841 of NC_140572.1, forward strand.
GGTTTTCCCAGCAGCTCTTCGAGTGTCTGACTGAGCCAAGCGTCTTTCCGGGTGCGCTGTGGGAGATCCAACTGAGGGACTGTTGCAAAGAGGAGAAAATACAGTTTTTGAGTCAATACAAAAGTGGCTTTTTGATTGCGGCCTGCTGAGCTCAGTGTGATAATGGCCAAGATTGACACACAATTAAAAGTTTCTCTGTGAGAGTTGGGTCAGTGCCGTAAGAATAATGAGCGCCATGATGTCTCCTGGGTGACTCATAAAACAGTCTGAAATCTTGACTAGCCTTGAATTCTTACAGTAAAAGTGGAACTTTCAATTTAATTATGCTTGAAATATAGTGACTTTCATTAGGTGTAATTACCATCAGTATGGAAAAGGCTCATATCTAAGGAAAAGGCTCATATCAGTGTTATTTAGTGTCCTCTATTACAAAAAATCAAGGGTCCCTTTTTTCTTCATCTATTTATTATTGAACATTTACAGAGAATACAACTTTTAGGTGACGAATGAAACATCACATTTTTGTCATAAACCTGGAAGCCCACTAAACTAAAGGGCTTTGTTCATATGGCAACAACTTTTCAATACTTTCTGCAAATCTCCTGTTCCACCACATCCCAAAGGTGTTCGACTACATTATGAGCTGGTGACTGTGGAGCTATCGGAGTACAGTGAACTTATTGTCATGTTCAAGAAACCAGTTTGAGAGGATTTTAGCTTTCTGGCATGGTGTTTTATCCTCCTAGAATCAGGAATCAGATGATGGGTACACGGTGAACGAATGATGCTTAAGGGTCCTTAAGTGTGCAAGAAAAAAAATCCCATGATTTTTTTCTTACACCCCATGATATAAAAGCAGGATGGATCCATGCTTTCAAGTTGTTTACAGCAAGTTCTGATCCAACCACCTGGATCAATAATCAGAAATCAAGACTCATCAAACCACACAACATTTTTCCAATCTTGTATTGTCCAATTTAGGTGAGCCTATGAGAACTGTAGTTTCCTGTACTTAAGTGGCAGGAGTGGCATGTGGTGTGGTCTTCTGCTGCTGTAGCCCATCTACCACAAGCTTTGACGTGTTGCTTGGCCACAGATGCTCTTCTGCATAACGAGTGGTTATTATAGTTGCTGTTGCCGTCTTGATACTCGTGTCTGACTATTCTCCCCTGACCTCTAACACCAACAGGGTATTTTGACCCAGAAACCTGCATATTTTCTTTTTTTCAGACTATTCCCTCTAAACCCCGCAGATGGTTGTGTGGGAGAATCCCAATAGATCAGCAGTTTCTCAAATACACAGACCAGCCCATCTGACTCCAACTAACCTAAAATATTCCATCTTTGACATACCACCAAATAAAAATAAATAAAATCAAAAAGTCTTACAGGATCAATTATCATTTTCAATGCTAGAGTCCACACATGTAGAAAAATGTGCACTTGCCACACATCGATGAAATCTGTTCACAGTGAACACACAGAAAGATTTGAGAATTTTCCATTTCATTATGCGCTCGTTTCAAATGCATCTTTTTTTTTCTTTAATATTGTGATACTGATACAGCATCTCTCCTTAATTACTGCACTTAGTGGATGGAAATATTGCATAGCCTATCCAATCACAGTGTTAATTTACAGGCATTCGCAAGTCGGTTGTGTCTCTCACTTTGCTTTATCCCTCAACCAATGAGTTTGAAGGTTGTGAGAAGAGAGAGAGAGATTTACTGAATCTTCATATAGGAACTGATGTACATGCCCACATGCCTTTGAAGGATTGTGGCAGCAGTTACATTCCTTTTTTTTTAAATAAAATCTCTGGTGTGATGTTTTTCTAACATTAAAATAACTCCATTGATGCTTGCCAGAACAGACATTCTAAGCTTTGCCTCAAGGAAGAAGCAGAACATTTGATTGGGAATTTCTGTCAAACAGAGATGCATCTCTGTGCATGTCTACCAAACAGCGCTGGTAACGTTAAACAGTTTTTACGGTCGTGTCTCTGCTTAAGCGAAACTTTGCTAAATTTTAAGCACCAACATTTCATCAGCATCCTCAGCAACAGATGCAAAGTCATGTATATGTTAACCAGTATCTGCATGTATGAATGCACTTGAAAATTCGAGGTTGTCTCAGGAAAAGGAGCCTAGGTCGACCTAGTTATCTAATCAAGCTGTAACCTGTAAACAAGTTCTGCAGAAGAGGCAGACATCTGTCAGAAAAGAGTCAAGCAGATGTTGGATTTTTTTTTTCACCACTTTCTAAGGAAGTATTTCTATAGCACTCCACTCTCCATCACCACTTAACTGTGCTTGGTTCTGAACATGGAAGCAGTCACTGCTGTGATCACATATATAACACCACAGACTTTCAGCACAGCTCATAGTGTAGTTCTGCAACGCTGAAAACAATCCCCCTGTGTTAATCTACTATCTACTGGCTGCCTGTCAGAGTGTAACTCCTCAAAGAGAACTGTTTTTATTTATTTTTTAAATTTTGTTTTTAATATATAAATTAATAGGAATCCACCCAGAAGAAAGATAATCCACCTGTACTGTATCCCTGCTGCCTGGTATTGATTTTCTGTGTGTTACATAATATCTTTAGGGGCTTCCATCAACTCCTCCGATGTTTATTCTCCCGCTACAAATAGAGGATTGTCAGACAGCCAGTGTGCAGATGAGCAACACAACACAGCTCAAAGCAAGCGGGATGAAATCACCTGTGAAATGTGTGTACAGAATGTCTTTTTTTTGTTTTTTTCCCCATCAGTTCTTGCTTTGAATCTGATATGACAGATACAGACGTGTATTCCTTTTTATCTGAACACCGCAGCTGTCTCAGTGTTTGTATCAGCTTCTGAAAGTGCTGTTGTGATTTGTAGCCCTGAGACTCATATCCTTTAACGTTTCTTCATTTTCGTCTATTGTTGTTTGCAATAACAAGCAACAACGGGAGATTTTTGTTCTCAGTCTTGACTAGTGTGAATTCCAGATAATGTTACAGGGAGTTGGAGGAAATAAATTGATGCAATTTTCTTTGTTTAGCTGCGCAACGTTCTTCTGCATGTTATATATTTTAAATAGAAAAGAGAGAAGAGAATAGATGAGAAAGCAAAGGCAAAGAAAAACACCTACGGCAAAAAATGTGCATTTTTCCAGCAGCTTTGAATTCACTCATGAACGTGTGGTTTGAATACAGAAACTCAGTAATTTAAGTAGTTTTAGGCTGCTGATCACTGCGGGTTTTTGTTTGTAAGTGAATCATAGCTGAAAGTTCAGTTTTTCAGCTTTAAAAAAGGAAAAAAAATAAATAAATAAATAATATCCTCAACTTATTTTTGCCATATTGCTGCACTCTATGGTCTTTTCAGACCGCAAATAATCAGTCTGCATCAGTTGGCTTCTGCAGGAAATTCTATCTTCGGTCTTCTGCCCCACAGAAATGTGCAAACTCAAACAAAACATAGAAAAGGTCTGGTCTTAATCACGTAATAATAACGTGCTCCTTTTCCATGAAAACCAAACTCGTTTTTGAAAGTCAGTTATGCTTTGAAAAGCATTAGCAAGACTTTGGCAGCATCACAACTAAAATATTTGGACATGGCTCCAAACTTTCTGCATTAACCACCCTACAGAACATCAGAGGGTTCATGCATTTTTATCTTTGCACCAGTTTGTTAAAAAATACTTTGAACAAATGCGTTGTAGTATTCAACGGCGAGAGCCCCACATGGATGAAGTGACGAGCTTCTTTGTTCTTCAACTGCTGCAATGCAAAGCCCTTTTTCACTACAAGCCTCATTCACACAGTGCACAATTATTCTGACCAAGAACAACAAATTGACGTCAGTGTTATTAACACATGACATCAAAAGTCTCTTAAAAATTAAACTAGCTTACATGGGGCTGGGAATGGGGTCTAAAATTACCAATCAATCAATCAATCAATCAATCAACCAATCAATCTCATAGGAAACATGTTCACCAGCCTGCTTAATACTTACTTGTTAACTTGTTAACCATTTTTGTAACCAAAATTTACACTCTCTCGTCAGTGTAAATTTTGACAATGCTTTGCTATTTAACCTACTAATAGCAGTATGCTAGCACTATTAAAGGGCACAGATTAAGGTGTTTTAGCTTATGTACTTGACACCAAAAACAAAGCTTAAGGACAATTTATATCCAGAGCCATTCCTCAGCACTCCAGGAAGTTAGAGCTGAACAGGTTATGTCCCATTTTTTATGCTAAGCTACATTAGCTAGCTAGCGGTACTGACTGAGTAGCTGCAAGACTGACGCTAATTTTCATTTTGAGTGAGCCACTTACGTGACTTCATAGTAGAGTGCAGTTCTCAGTGAATGCTGTTTCACAAGCTAACTTTAATGGCTAAAGGGTAGACTGTAAATGAAACACAGGATGCTGTGGTTTCTGTAGAGGCTTGTAATTTAAGTTATTGCTGCCACAGAATCACCCAAATGTCTAAGTAGACTAAAACTATTGTTCAAATGGATTTGAAACTAACAGTAAAAGGCTCAGTGTAGTCAGTGAAAAATCTGTGAAAGAAGTTGTTGCCTTTTCCTCGGTAAGACCACGATGCAACAACATACACATAGAGCTGTTGCTTGACTTCTTCCATAATGCCACTTGTGAATGTGATTTACACCTCTTTCCTTCCATTTCTGTCCATCGTGGCTATTTCTAAGCTCAGACATAAGCACTGACTTGATACTTTGGCTTTTTTTATTTATGCCTCTGCACCCTGTAATTCTGTCTCCTGTACACAAAATTGCTTCCTCTCAAAACCAAGCCAGATGTGGAAAACGTGAAACTAGACCAACGACTCCAAAAGCCTGTCCTCCGAGTTCATGCGGATACCACATTCGTGCAGACGTAACCGCATCATTGGGGATTCTACCCTGATACAGTTAGGAAAGAGAAAAAACTGTGTAAACATGCATTATTTGAAATTTCTATACATCAAAAAATACAAAATATAAACAGAGAGTTGAAAATATAAAAATATATAGTATATCATGCTTCACTGTGCAAAAAAACAAAAAAACAAAAAATGTCTGGTGATTTAATATTTCAATGTTGAACTTCCGCTTTTGAATTTGGTGTAGTTTGATTAAAAAGATTAACTCAAGGTCTACAAGCTAGCTTTTTCTAAAGCATTCAATGATCCTGATAGAAGTGAGTAATGTGTCTTTATTATTATTGAGGTTTTATTTTGAAATATAAAAAGCTTCTACAACTGAGCAGACACCTTACTTGCTTAAAGGTGCATATAGATTAAGATTTCAGCACTCTTGCAAGTGTATTGTGTGCTTTTCTGTGCAACATGACTGCAAGATGGTAACAGCTAATGAATCGTCGACTATGAGATGTGGCTGCAATTCCTCCACTGTGTCTCCTGCTGCACTCTCCTGAGTGGAGATATGATAACACCAGAAACATAATCATTCAAGCAAGCGTTTGGGTCTTTCAGGTCAACATTTTTTATTACTATTATTTCTTTGCATCATAAACATTTTGTTTGGCCTATTAACCTCCATGTATTTATTTGGATCTGTTCCAGTGTTGCACTGATCGGATCATTTCAAGAGACGATAGGTAGGTAGGTAGGTAGGTAGGTAGGTAGGTAGGTAGGTAGGTAGGTAGGTAGATAGATAGATAGATAGATAGATAGATAGATAGATAGATAGATAGATAGATAGATAGATAGATAGATTTTTGAACAAGTAAATAAAAATAAAATTCAAAACAAAATACATTGATGAGGATGGTATGATTGGAGTAAAATGTAGATGATATATATTCTGTATGAAGCACACAGAAGCTTTTTGCATATAATAACACTGTAACAGAGGCTATCCACGGGTGAGGAAAAACAATAAAATACAACTCTGTTAAGAAACCATGACTGACTAAGGCACTCAAAAATGCATGTAAGAAAAAAACTGAAGAATAGAAAAAAAAGCAGAGCGATCTTGTAAGAAATATAACAACAAACCAACTAACATGGTGAGAAATTGTGAAATGGCTTACTACAGCGAATCTAACAAAATTCATGCAAGACAAAAAAAACTATACTTTCCCAATAATTTCCTGATACAAAACAAAAGATATTGAAAATTGTTTTAATGAATTCCTTGTCAGTGTTGGTCCTGGTTTGGCCAGAGAAACTGCAGCGACTGAAGGGGAGGACTTTCCTGGATGCCAAATAGAAAAATGTAATGAACTCTTATAAGATGTGGAGATGAGAAGGATAATTATTGATGTGGAATAATCATTTAAGGGCAAGAAATCAGTGGGCTGTGATGGCACAGATATAGACTCACAGTCACTTACATTAGGCAATGTGGGTTTAGACCAAAAAAAACATGCACTACTTTTTTTTTGTTCTTTGACAAAATAACAACTGCAATATGAAAAGAAAATGTGTGCCCTGTGCCATCATACTGGTATGTTATTAGACATAGGGTAATCAGTCAAACCACTGGTTAAGATAACCTGAGTGCATTTAGCCAGATATCTTCTGGAGAGTAAGGCAATGCAGGATGTGGGGTTTTTGCCATATTCTTTTCCTTTTTGAAAGTCGCAGATGACATTGTCCTTCAGGTCCTTTTGGTTTAATAGAACGTCCATGCAGATTAGTTTGAAACATTTTTTTGTTTTTTCTAGCACATGTTAAACAAATCTCGTTCTTGACTTGTGATCGATTCTAGCCAGAGTGACATGGACGGTAATAAAATCTATACACAGGTTGTCACCTGGACACCTTAAAGACATAGGACAGACACAGATGAAAATGCAGATGTGACACGGCTTTCTGCTTGTTCTCAAAACATTAAAACAGAAATAGTCACTTGAGTTACTATTCATTTACGTAACTGTTTTTCCTGCTCAGAGGACTGGAGTCTGTCCCAGTTGTCACAGGATGCACCTTAAATAAGTCACCAGTCAATCGCAGAGAAACTGACAAACAGACCAAACAGTTCATGAAGAATCACCTCTTAACCTAATGTGCATGTCTTTAAACTCTGGGAGGAATCTAGAACAACCTGGGAAAAACCCATGCAGGCAAGGAAACACTCTGGGTTTAATTGAACACAGTCTTCTTCTTACTAACCACCATAATGCCACATTGTGAGGTCATCATCCTAAATTTCTGCCACGGCGAGAATTTTGTCCTGTGTACTCTTTGGTTGCAAGACCATTAAAACGCCCAGCTGTAAGCTGCTCTTACAGATAACTACTGGTTACATGTTTTGTCACCACAATCAAAAATATCACAGTGAAGCTTTCATATTGCTCGTCTTTCATCTGGGCCACACTTATACTCGGCATAGCCAGTTTAAAAGGGCATCTGATTTTAATAACCGTAGGAATGCAGAGAAAACTGGAATGAAAGGCTTCACCGTGAGACGAGCGGTCCCCGGTAAGTAAGAAAGATTTTACAGAAGTGCACAGCAGGTGTGGAAAAAGCATTTCTATTTGATGACTGTAATTTTCAAAAGAACTCAGCTGCGGTGAAAGGTGGGAGGTTTAATGGCCAAGTGAATGAACGGCGCAACATCTCCGCTCAGGTGATTGGGACACATTATATTAGTCTGAAGACTGCTGATAAATGATCAGAAATCTAAAAAGAGCTGAAATAAGACTGCTCTAAAAAGAGCTGAAATAAGACATTAGGAATTCTTCACAGTGCGCTGCCAGAGACATGATACGGAGCCCCGCAGGGGACATGGGAGAAAAAAAAATTAAGACGGACTTTTGCGAGATCTCGCAAAACAAACTCGGGATCTCGCAAAGCTTATGCGAGATCTCGCAAAACAAACTCCGGATCTCGCAAAAGTTTTGCGAGATCTTGCAAAACTTTTAGCCGCATTCTTCGGACGCCGGCTCGAAGCCGACCGGGAGGTCGAGGCACGATGTGCCGGGAAAGCGGTGTTCCTCCCGGCTGTAGTGGGTCTCGAGCTAACGGGAAGAATGCAGCTAAAACTTTTGCGGCTAAAACGAAAGTTGCGAAAAACTTTTCCCGAGTTTGTTTTGCGAGATCCCGAGTTTGTTTTGCGAGATCCCGAGATAGTTTTGCGAGATCTCGCAAAAGTCCGTCTTAATTTTTTTTTCTCCCATGTCCCCTGCGGGGCTCCGTAGAGATGTGAAGTGAGTTGCTTTGGTTGTAACAACGACAGCAGTGGCTCCAGCAGCAGGTGCTTTGTTTCAAGGTTAGCATTAGTTAGTTTTCAGTTTGTAATTTGGGTATTTAGTGCCTATGAACACAAGTACGCATGTGGAACAAATAAATAATCCATATTGCTCTCAGTAATCTAATATTACTGCCTTTATGGTTTTATAATTTTTGCTACTGTTGTTCTCATGATGGCAAAAAAGATCCCACCAATGAGTCATTCGCTACTATGGCATTCAATCCTTTAGCTATGGCCCCATAGAATGACGTTTTTTTGTGTTTCATAAAGCTCAAATATTTTACAGCACTCTGCTTGCAGTTTTTTGGAAGAGGCTGTACTTGTCAGTTGATGTTGGTCGCCTTATGCTGAACTGATCCTAGTACGACCTTTACCATCACAAATCATCTGACCTGTTATGTATTCAAATAATTGCAGATTCAATTAATTTGCTATCAAACAAGTGGGTCCAAATGGTAATTGAATTAGGCCAGTGTAATGTAATTAAACCAAATTAGCAAAATAATTCATGCCCAATCACATCGTATTCTGTGACTAAAAGGTAGATTAAAGTTGGATCATTCCTCCCGAGCATTCTTTTTCTTTATTCAGTCATTAACTGAATAAGGTTGGACTGACTTTTATGTATCCATTACTGTATTTGCAGGGCATGGTGACCAGGTGTTTGAGCTGCCCGTCAGATAACTACAATATTCCCTGTCAGATTTAACCAAGGACCTTTGTTAGGACTCGTATCTCCTCTCCCTCTCCTCATTTCCTGTCAGCCTCAGCTGTCCAATGAATACAAAATTGCAAGGAAGAAAAGAGCCTTGACTGTGAGTGTCTATGTAAACAAGTAGACGCACGCATTTAGATTTCTATTTTGTTACTCATGCAGATTTTGAATGCCTCTATTTTCTGTTTGTGCTCAGTAGAAAAGACACTGAGCAAAATTAAATGTTTCATTTTTATGGGAAGAAAAAAGCTTCTTCTTTCACTGCAGAAAAAAAGCACTGCAGCATTTAAGTGGACTTCAGAAGCTCTGGTTAAAAAACCTTGTAGATTTTTCCCTTTCTCTTGAGTTCTCCAAAAGCCTTGTGAAACGCTACACTGTTATGATTTCACATAGCAGGGAGCGCTATCCTCCTGTGAGCCCCGACGGATCCGTATCCCCCCGTTGTGAAGTCAAGTTTAAAATGTTTTGCTGAATTAGAATAATGAAGCCCGTTCTCCAGAGTTAGGTTTGTGATGTGCTAATGAAACCGACTTTGATCTAAAGCGATTGAGGAGGCGTCCCGGGGAGATGCAAGCAATCTGCTGAGGTTCATATCAGGAAGCTGAACGGAGAGAGAACAGCAAATATAACAAGAAAGTGTGTTAGAAAGGAAAGAGCACTAATGATCTCTGACAGTCCAAAGTCATATATCTCTGTGGCTCACCTGCCACCTGACTCAATCTCTGACCTTCCTTCTTCGTTCTCTGTTATCCACTCATCACTCACAGGGAAAAACCTGAAGGCCCATTTATTTCATTTTGACATCGCTGAAAGGTAGCACATTCATGGGACGTGTCCTCCTCAGTATCTGTCATTCATGTTTACCATCTCATACATCATACAGTACTGCATATTGTTCTCATCATGCCTTTATTTATTGCCCCAGTGCAGCACCAAGTAGAATCATTGTCTTCATCCCCTTCTGTTGTTTCTTCACTTTTCTCTCATGTATTTAGAGTTAATAAGAAAAGTACAGTCAGAGCAACGCTTTTAGATTTCTGACTTCTGTGTTTAATAATGACCCTTTAAAAATTTGTAACAAAATACTAAAATGACTTTGTCTCTAGCCTGAATGAAGCATTACCAGAATCTAAAGCAGCATAGGGTATTGTATTACAGTGGAGACTAGTGAAAACTGTCCTAAAAGACTCTCTTTTGTGATTTCTTATCATTTAATTCAAATTGCAGCTAAGAGCCCTCTCTCGGGAATTGCAAAATTATGCTCTCTGTCTAAAATGTATCAAAGTGCAGAGTGGGGCTGGGTGTGCACGTGCTGCAACAGCTTGAATGATTGGCGTAGCAGTGAATAACATCGTTTGCCGCACATGTCCGAGTGGGTTTCCACCCACGGCCCCTGGGCATGCAAGTGTTGTGGAGTCTCTAAATTGCTCGCGCTGCACCGTGTGTAAATGTGGGTGTGAATCCATCATTGTTTTTATGCAGAGCTCCATGACGAATGGCTGACTGATCCAGGGTGTTTCCCAACTTCAGAGCAGTTATTAGCGTGGTGTGTTTCAACTTCCCAGAAAAAATGAGAAAAAACAACATGAAAGAAATTCAATATAAGCTCTTGACCTCTTTTCCCAGATTTGTTTATTAGTCAGAACTCACCCATGCGAGGGTCCGCGTGAGCTTTATTCAAATTCAAAGCACATGAATGTTTATAACTAGTATCAGATAATGCGGTCATATCTTATGAGACATCTTTCGTGTGCCCTGACCATTTCATCCAAGATTTCCAAGACTTCTTTGTATTCCAGGATGGAACTAAATCATTTAAAACAAAAATGATTCTTTTTTTTAGCCAAATAATTTACATTTATGCAGCTGTGTAACAATATCTTAGTCACAGTAGTAAGTTATATAACATTGTGTGTGAAAATTTGTCCCAGTAACTGCAGCTGTTATTGCTGTGGTATGTCACACATTCATTCGGGCTGCCTCGTCCCTCGTCTGTTCATCCAGCTGTAAATAATCAACAGATATGATTGGATTTCATGCAGTATGGATAGCGTTACGCTTAAAAATGAGCCTGGGTTGCAAAGCTGCTATCGTGTTCTGTAGGACACTGCTCCTCAAAAACTCCTGGTCTGGCATAATTTCCTCTCAAGGGTGATAACATGTGAAAAGTTATCCTTCTGAACAGGATTGTACAATATTAATTGAAATGGAAGCGTTTCTTCACTAGTCTCCGCTGGGCTAATGGCTCTTTTCTGACTTGGTTTCCGTTCTGGCTCCACACACCCAAACACACACATATTTTTCCTTTCTTTTTTCTTTTCTTAACTGAGCCTAGGAAGAGAGACTTTATTTTTCCCTAATGTCTTTGTCCTCTGTGTGAGTGCAGCATCATTTCTCCCTAATTTACACTGATTTCTTTGTTGAATAACTCATAACAAATGGTTCAAAGTAAAGTATCTATCACTTGGCTCTCAGGCTTAACTTAGGAGACATACAATATAGGGCAGCTAAACTGGTATCAGCCAAGCAAACATCACTATAAACATTGCTTATGAGCTCTGATAATATCACCATCTTTTCTTCTCTTTTAATGAATTTGTTCTTTTCAGATTAACTTGCCAGGTCTGAATTTAAGTCGGTGTCACTTTGTTATATCTGGAGTGTATTTTTAGACTCTGGGGGTGGATGCACATGCTTATTCGCAAACATTTCCAATTTAGCTGTGAGCCGGTGTGCATGCAAAGGTAAAGCTAACTTAGTAAAAGTGCTCAAGATATCTTACGGTAGGAAAGGTTGAGATATTGCTAATAACAAAAATGACCTCTTGGTTCAGTATCTCAGCGAGCCACAAGAGAAAGCCTGCATGAGCCATCTTTTGTTTTTGTCACCTGTTCCTTTCCTGATGTGACACATCTAAATGTCACACAGGAAAAGACAAAATTACATAAATGGAAAAGCCTGTCTGCATAATTATCTTTAAGAGTGCATTTATTATGAACCATTTATATACAAACAGTAATGTCTAAATTGTCAACCTTATGAAAAGAACCTTTCTCCAACATTCTTGAACCAAATTGAAGCAGAGTGATGCATTTAGCAAAGATGTTCCCTTTGGGTGGATGTCCCGGACCCCTACAGAGACTGTGACTCTGTAAGCCCCCGATTTCCTATAATCCCACCCGTGGCCTTGAATGTGGGGACTTTTTTTTACATGTCTGTTTTGAATGAAACGTATAATCCAGGACTGGCTGTATGCTGGCCAGTCAAAAAAAAATCCGTCCCCCACAGCCGAGGTACACCAATCGAATCTCCATTCATCCACAGTCCCTGGCGGACTGAACCCTCCTATTTGTGTGCAGCTGGACCCTTTCATTATTTACACTTGAAATGATAATGACATCATGTGTGCACAGCTGCACTATTTGCATCCACGCTGCATGCTGATGAAATTGTGTACCAAAATGGATAGGTAGGAGGGAAAAAAGGATGCTCCTGCAAGCAATATTTAAAGGCTTGTCTCTTCAGATGTGGAGCTTGTTTGTTGGTTTTTTGTTTTTGTTTTTTTTTTTGGGGGGGGGGGGGGGGTATAACAGGGCAAAGGTTACTGGGAAGCACATAGCACCTTATAAGGGAAGTTTGCAAATGTGATACAATAAGTGGGAGGTAAGGAAAGTTCAGAGTCAGGATTTTGTAAGTCATGCGTGAGTGCAATGACAAGCAGAGACACTACTCTGTAACACGTCGCTTCTGGGTTAAAACTGTGTGACAAATTTTGTCGAGCTGGCGGCTCCACTGCCATGACGGAGTGAGATTTCTGTGTAGGGCATCTCTCTTTGAGGCTGACTCTTTGATTCCCCCACTGAGGATGGTTTAAAAGGTTGGAGAGAGGTGAATGCCACTATTTTTGTTGTTGTGTAATCTTTGTGCAGACATTAAAAGGAAGGTAGGATGACTGGCAAATGGCTGAGAATAACAGAGTTAGAAGACTTTATTTGTAATGAGTAAGTTTATAACAAATACAACTCTACCAACACTTCACATACAAGTACAATCGTGTCAGTGATAGAACTGCTATAAGAGCCTATTAGATAATACAAAACTTGGCCAAACAAGTGCTCGAGCAAGCCTAGAAGTCACAATGACACTGAATACTAATTGCTGCTGGTCTGTTCCTGGATGCCACTCAATTCACACAGCACTGAGTCAGACATGACTGAAACATTGACATGCAGTTCTATGAGATGGAGATGATGTTTGCAGTGCTTTGAGTTTTGCTCACTTTGAACCTCAGAACAGCTTCATCTTTTCAACCCATCTTAACAAAGTCTTGTGTGTAAAATAATTTGTTAGGGGATGAGGGAGCATTTTGTGTCTAATTTCTGGCAATAATGGAGCAATATGGTACAGTCACTCCTTAACAAAAGTCACCAATCAGCACAGAAACTGCACTACTCTTCGAAGACATTCCTCTGTGGTGTGAAATGTAGGTATATTTACACGGATGTGGCGCGAATGGTGTTGGTTATTCCCGACAGAAAACGTATTCAGTGTAGCTTGTCCAAATTTTGTCTTCATTGGGATCGTTGCTGGTGTAGGCACAGGTGCCTGTGGAGCTGCAGGCCACCATGTGGAATCCCGCTTCTGTCAGCTTGTCAAATGCCTGCTCTAGAAAATTATACTTGAGATAGTACCGGGATGTGTATCTCTCAGGGGGCCTGTCCGGGTCTCTGCTCTCATTCAGCGTGTCCCCAAACACTTCTTTGGCCAGAGAGGTCTTACCGCAAACTGTGATGCGCGCCACTCTCCTGAACTTGGCATCGGTTTGGATGTCTCTGGCAATAGTGTACGAGCCGCGGTATCCTATCGTGATGTAGCCGGACTTTCTAGAGTCCAGAGACGGGGAGCGCATGGCTCCGCTGACAGACATGGTGCGTAAAGTCTCCAAGCCGCCGGAGGAGCCGCACTGCTGCCCGCCGTCTTCTGTGTCGCTCTGGCTGATCTCCTCGCTGATTGAATTCTCTTTACTCACCCGGGGATTGAGGCGTTTTGCGAGGTCCCGAAGCTGGAAAAAGTCAGCCTCTCTCTGCAGCCGACTTTTCTCGGGGAAGTAGTCCGGGAGGACCAAGTTGAGGTCTCGGAGATAGTCGAGGATGTAGCGGAACAAGAACCCATCCCTGTCCAAGAAGAAGCGCCCTTTGCTGTCTCTCGCCAACTCCTTTGGTGACTTCTTGCTGAACATGTTCCACAAGAGTGAGTCTGGGACGGCGATCAGAGTTTTGTGTCTGGTGACATAAACCTGTCCGCCGACATTCAGCTCGATGATCTCGGAAAACTGGGCGCCCGAATCCCCGCAGCTGGACACTCCGCGCTCTGTGTCCGCCAGTGCCATCTTCTCTGAGCTGCTTCACTGATGTGGAATCAGTGGAAACACTGAGACACCACAGCGGCAGCAGCTCGTTTATGAAGCTTGGGCTTACTGCGTGCGTGCGTACCGGGAGGTGACTGCTGAATTAACATTTAACTATTGAATGACTGTGAAGAGTGCCAATGCTGCTCTCCCTCCTCATCCACAGAGAGAGAGAATCTATGTATCCACCAGAAACGTCACCTTCCTCCTGACCTTGTAGCGCAAATACCGATGTGATAAAATTACAGCATGTGTGGGTGTTTTTTTTTTCTCTCCAAATGAATGCAAATCCATTAGGATCACACACAAACCAGAGACTATGAAACTGGTCCAAGTCATTCCCTTAAAAAGATGTTTGGAAAATATGGAAATAGTGACACCCATTGCATTTGTAAAGGAAATGCAGCCAGCATTCAGCGCATGCTCACATATTAATTACAGTTAGGGCCATAACATTTTGTTAGTGAGTTTTGTCACTGTATCTCATCACAGTGGATTTTAAATCTAACAATTAAGATGTGATTGAAGTGTACACTTTCAGCTTTAATTGAAGAGGTTTCGCAAAAGTGTTACATTAAGTGTTTAGAAATTATGGCCATTTTTATACACAGTTATTTGTTTTCAGAGGCTAGCATAATTTTACATGTAAGGAACTTTGTTAACACTTGGATGAACATTTTTTGCAGTCGATCCCTACATGAAATCTACAAGCCTATCTCCACAAGAGTGTTCTTGACTTGGCCAAATGTTTTGAAGGTGTTTTTGTTAACCAGGGAAAGAATTCTGTGGTCATCCACATCCTTTGTCTTCTGTTGTGTTCCACGCTGTTTCACGTTTCTGAGCTCACTAGAGCCTTCCTTTTTTATTGTCTTATTTTGTTGTGTTATTGGTTGATTTTTCAGCCTAACAATGGCCTCCTTCAGTTGTATTTACCTCACACCAAGCATTCCAAGATACCCAAAAAAGGTCAGCACTTGAAATCAGCACCACGTCTTAGTTTGTTGTGGACGAATAAGAAAAATGTTTAAATGTTTAATGTTTAAATGTCCAGTCACTTTTGAACCTTTGGAAATGGGGAACCAAGTATAAAAATGGCTGTAATTCCTAAACAGTTAATACAGTCCTTTTATTTCACCACTTTAATTTAAGCTGAAAGTCTGCACTGTAATCACATGCTGATTTAAAATCCACTGTGGTGGTGTACAGAAGCAAAATTACACAAACTGTATCGCTTTTTTTTATTTTAAGGTCTAACCATCCTAACCTAATTCTAAATGCTAATTAGTAACTTACACACACACACACACACACACACACACACACACACACACACACACACACACACACACACACACACACAGAGAGAGAGAGAGAGAGAGAGAGAGAGAGAGAGAGAGAGAGCTCTCTAACAGCCATTTAAAGAAGGAAAGAATTACTGTAATTAGTCGTTTCAAACAACAGTTCTTAATCAGTGTTTTCAGCACTGCATCATATTCCTTCAATGCAGGTCTACTACTATCCCACTTCATACTTTATTCTTTCACAAAGTGGTTCTAAAGTGGTGCTATGACCCGAGCAGCCCAAGCCGAAGGGGGAAGAACGTAACATGAATGATCCAGGTGGGGAGGGTTGAGTCACAGATAAAAGGTTCTGATGGGTATAATTTATTAATTGAGTAAAACCTTTTTAAAAGAATAAATTCAAACCTGTGATACCTAAGTATACTTTCTAAACAAAATGAGAAAATGAGAAAAACCAAACAGAAGGAGTGATAACTGTAATTCTAGTGTAATCTAGGCAGAGAACCAGCTTATTGTTGTGCAGGAGCATGTTATACTAAACCTGAGCCAGTCTCGGGGGCCAGACATAAAACAACACAAGGCACATTCAATTTCAACATCTTAGGAGAATCAGACATGGCAGGCTGTTTACACAGTCCCAAGAATTACATGAAGGCAGAGCAGTCAGTGAACACAAATCCAGACATCAATCATGGGCAAACACTATAAAAAAACATTTAAGCTACAATAGAGGAAGTAGTGTCTAAAATTCTTGCCATATACATGAGAAATCAGTCACATTGCACTATGTGACATGCAAGATAGATGCATAAAACATTAATATAACCCCTAACTTATTACAAATCTTAAACTTAAACTATAGTAATGAAATGACTGACTTTCTGTCTACAAACTAAAGTTCTCATTAAGTCACTTACAAGCAAAAATATGCCAGAAACACATTTAATAATCATCCAGTGCAATATTTGCTTTGCTTCTTTTATGATATTGCTGGTGGTGATTTTCTTGAGTGTGTGTTGTGGGATATTTTGGCCATGGGTGACATTTAGGAAGTTTCAAAGTTGCACCATTTTGTGAAAGCACGGAGCATTAGAGTCACAGTCACGTGGACCTCCTGTCTCAGGGAGAGTGATCCACCAAAGCCTTGTTCTTATAGATTTTTATGTTATTGCAGTTTTTAAGAGCACAGTATCTTTTTTTTTTTTTTATTTAGTTAGGTAGAAAGTTTTATTCAGCTTTATCTTGGACATAATTACACAAATCTGAGCAAAATGTTACATAGTGTATCAGCTTAATCTGTATAATACAAAAAGAGCAGCTGGAAAGGAAGCACATTATGGAATTACATAATTAAGCCCTTCCATGTAAACTAATCTTTTTGAAAAGAGAGAAACACAACCAAGTTTTCCTCATTTTTACATGAAATGGATGAATTTGTTTCACTTTCATTTCTTCAAAGACTTTGGTTTACCATCAGAGTTTACCCGGAAAACAAATAACAATCAGTGATAACCATTAATAAGCCCACGTTTATATGCAAACTGGACCAGATGGAGATTTGGGGTTTGCAGTTGTGAGCGACTGGTAACAATAAAACTTAAGCCACAGCTTTTGGTTCAATAATCAGCGGCCGAAAATGAAAAACTCTTTATCACGTGATTTTCACCTACCGGTATTTCATTTCTGCATTTATAAACTTCCCCTTGCACATCAATGAATTTCCATTACTGGGCACCATTATGAAAGTTGAATTAGTGTATGTGTGTGGATGTGCACAACTACATATTCACATACAGTATATATCTGCATATACACACACACACATGCATCTATAAATATATAACCCACAATTGTTGGGTTTTTCGCTGTATGTATTATTGTAGGGTCTACCTTACATTATAAAGCGCCTTGAGGTGGCTGTTGTTGTGATTTGGCGCTGTATAAATAAAATTGAATTGAATTGTAAGATTGGACACAAGAATAAGCATATTGCATGTTTGGACTGAACATGAGTTTATGTATATGTAATGCATATATCTGAGGGCTGATAAGATGAGTCTGAGCAGTAGATCAGTGCACTTGCACAAGTTATTTACATTGTGAGTTATAAAGTGTACATAAGGGTGTGTGTCCAGAGGAGCAGGAGATTGAATTGGACAGAAGAAAATTGCACATGTAGGATGAATATAGTTACTGTGGGATCGAGTTTAGCAGTCTTACAGTTTTAGGGGCAACATTTTATTTTAAGTCGTGTGATTGAATCATGTGTGCCTACTAAAACACAGAAAACTAAAACACAGAAAATGTTGTCAATTTCAAAATCAGCTGTCACAAGATTTTGTTGTGTGCAGATTGTGCAGACTCCCCAGTGCACTGGCAACCAGCATAAATGAAAAGACAGCATTGAGTCATTGCGAAAGTTCCCACTTCTCATCCTAGTGGGTTTTTAGCCACTTTGGAAATTTGGCAGTCCAGCCCTCAGACAGAGTAATTATAAAAGCCAGCTATGCTTGGATGTTTAGTCACTTGAAGAGCTTGTGAAGACTGAACAATGCTTCGCAAGGTACTGTTGGTTGCTGTATGAGCTTTAATAAAGGCACCTTTTGGAAAGTATTTTTGGCTTTTGGTGACCTGCAGTATAGCTTAGCATCTTAACTTGATTATAGCCACAATAAGCTGCACCTTCTCTGGAGGTCTGCATGATTTGAACTGACTAGCCCCGTGGAATGTTTTTCAGGGTATCACAGAGAGCTTTGGAGCTGGGATCCATGCCCTCAACACCTCACAGCTGACAGATGGTGTGATTAACAGGAGCAAAAGGATGATGCTGGACACCCTCGGTGTCGGACTATTAGGAACCAGAACAGCTGTCTTCAATAAGGCTCTGAAGTACAGTCAGGTACAGTGAACTGCATTTACCCTATAACTGCAAAAACAACTGCTGACAAATATTTGCTTATGATGTGGGTAGATGTAGAAGATGCTCATTTAATTCTACACAGTAACTAGTAATACATGAGTACTTTGTATCTATTGTCAGTGATCACATAAAAATCTTTATATGGACTCATCAGAGGTTGTTTGTGCAGCTGAAATTAAAATACTCTTCTGCTCATCGGTGGATTTCCTTTACATACGATCGGTCCTGCTAACTAACTCGCTTCATTTGTGCCCTGATTGCAATCTTGACAAATTATTAAGTTGTTTTCCATAACATGTTGATGACTGATTATCCAGTCAAGTCTTGCACTTCTTTAATAGTCCGGTTAATCTTCTTTCTGCTGCTAGTTATTTTTGATATGTCATTTATACTCATATTAATGTGCCTCCAGTTGTTCACATCGCGGGAAAGGAGCAGCGTTTGGGGTCAATCAGATATAATTCTGCCTCCTCATTACGCTGCATTTGTTAATGGCATCGCTGTAAGTTTGGATTTCTACAAAAGCAAAAATCTGCAGAAAACAGGAATTATGATCCAGCTCTGCTTCAATCCCTGATCACGTCTTTGCCTGACTGTCTATTAGGTTCACTCCATGGACTTTGACGACACTTGGCACCCTGCGACTCATCCCTCGGGCGCCGTCCTACCTGCGCTGCTGGCCCTGGCAGAGACACTTCCCAGCCAGCCCTCTGGTCTGGATCTCCTGCTAGCCTTCAATGTTGGCATTGAAGTTCAAGGCAGACTGATGAGGTTCTCCAAAGAAGCCTACAACATCCCTGAAAGGTATCAAGTTTGGAAATATTTTCAGCTCTGGAATAAATTTATTCTCCAGCTCATTTAGATTAGAAAGACTAGAGCATTTGATTCACCAGTACCTAGTGCTGTCAAGCCAAGAAAACAGTTTTGGTTTCATTTTGGGTTTCAGAGGTGGATGTGGTGACTGGATTCTGGTTTGTGCTCACATGAAAATACCTTATAAGGAGAAATCACAAAAACCTTTAAAAATGACTAAACTGATGATTAAAATACATATGAACTGTTTGATTAATGAAGCAGTGATTCCAGTTAATCAGAATCACTATGTCACGCTTGAGTAAATCTTGTTGTTTTGCTTCTCAGATTCCACCCTCCCAGTGTTGTTGGAGTGATGGGCAGCGCTGCAGCCTCGGCTAAGCTCCTCGGTCTGTCCCCTGAACAGTGCATTCATGCTCTTGCCATAGCAGCCTCCTCTGCTGGGGCGCCTTTAGCCAACGCTGCCACACAGACCAAACCTCTCCACATTGGAAACGCTGCTCGGGGAGGCCTAGAGGCCGCTCGGCTGGCCCAGATAGGACTGAAGGGAAATCCAGCCATACTGGATTTGGACAGAGGGCTTGGTGTTTACTACAAAGACTACAGTCCCTCCGCTATGGCGGATTCTGCTGTGAGAGCATATAAATGGATTCTGGAAGATCAGGACGTGGCATTCAAACGCATCCCCGCTCACCTCGGGATGCACTGGGTTGTCGATGCAGCTCTAGCAGCCCGGGAAAAGCTCCAAAACGCAGTCGGCAAATTTGACCTCAGCCAGATCCGGCATGTCACACTTCGGGTGCCTCCATCCAAGTACGTTAACTGCCCGTTACCTGCCACAGAACACCAAGCCAGGCACTCGTTCCAGTTCAACGCCTGCACCGCACTGCTGGATAACAAGGTGACCGTGGCGTCTTTCGGCGACGCTCAAATCGGCCGATCCGCTCTGAAGGAGCTCCTGGGCAAAGTCAGCTTGGAGACGCCGGAAGATAACCTGCCCAGTTTTGACAAGATGTACTGCGAGGTCGAGATAGCGACGCACCAGGGGCCGAGCTACACAGCCAGATGTGACACTTTCTACGGCCACTGGCGGAAGCCGCTGACTCTGAAGCACCTGGTGGATAAGTTCAGTGTGAATGCTTCGTCTGTGCTGTGCACAGTGGGAGTGGAGGGGGTCATTGATGTTATAGGAAACATTGAAAGGGTGGCAGATTGCTCAATATTGGGTTCATATCTGAGAATGACAAGTAATCAAGAGCACCTGGACAGAATGAGGATTTTGTAATTACACACATATCTTTATATGAAGCTTTGTATTCTTTTCAAGAAAGTACGAATTAAATAATAACCGTGTAAATATGTTGTACATACTTTTTTCTCTTCTGTGGTCAGAAATAAACTGAACCTTTTTTCTTGTATTCGTTTATTTATTTATTTGTTTCTGAGAACATTATCCTCACCTGCAGCTGATTCTCTAAAATGTGACAGATGTGGGGCAGAGCCACGACAGCAGCAGTAAAACTGACACGCAAACTCAAAAATTCAGCTCACAAGGAGCTCAGTTCTGCTACTCTAGATTATCTTTTAGTGCTTTTAATCACTTCAACACCATTCTGCAACCAGCTCAGCAGACATCTACCGCACAGCTTGCAAAAGTCTTTTCCTTGTTTCGACCTTCTACTGATTACACTCAGGCGAGTTTCAGGACGCCCTGGACCATCGATCCGATTCCATCAAATATCTCGTGGATCGGAGCGTTGCACATGAAGGCACAGGTGGTGACCAGCTTGTTCTTTTCGTCCACGTGGCTCTCGCCGACGCCCTTGCTCACGTGCTTGCAGCCCAGCTGGTTGATGGCCGCTGCAGTGTCAGCGGTGTCTGGATACCTGAGAGGTGGGGGAGAAGAGGCACTACTTAATGTTTTGCTGCTCAAAGCAGATTTCTGCAAACATCTTAGGAACATTTGAGGTTTTGCTTTTAACAACTGGAAATTTCTATTTATATGTTTTGGAGATGCATCAATTATGCCTGCAAACTGCATTTACAGAGGGACTTTCCACTTTAACATGGAAAGAACCCAACAGTTTTTGCTTCCTATTTACACAAACACACCAGTGATTGTCCTGTCAATCAAATATTTAGCATCCTGCACAGTGCACCAGTGGGTCTCACTCATTAACTACCTAATATCTAATCTGCCAATCACATTACAGCAACATTTAGGCATGTAGACACGGTCAAAGACTGTGTGTTGAAGAGCTAAATCACTCAAAACAGCCAATATTTTATAAGAAAGACCTTTGTTTACCCAGCACAAAGGGGAAAAATAACTAGCATCCAAATCAGATATCTACTGAAACATGCATTGGTTACTGGTATCAGCCACATTTATGTAAAAGCACACTTGCAAGAAGACATCGGCCAGATTAAATGTTTACATGGTACATTTTTTCTTCTATTCTGTTAATTTTTTAAAATAATTTTATAATATTATTTTGCCTGTAAACAAAATCATGATCTCAACTGATTGTTGGCTTTGACATCTGTCAACCGATCAATTGGTCCAAGTGTCAGTCAGCCACCACTCTGACAAAGACGGATCCTCTCCTAAGTCCTTTTTTAAAAATCTAACACTGTAATCAAATTAATTTGTCATGGAAACAGGAAGAAATTGTGCAACAGGACAGGCAGACTGGCTGTAAACAAGCCCACGCCCAGCACGTGGTAGTCTCTGGAAACAACTGTTTGCACTAGGGCTGGGCCATATTATACCGTTCAGGGTAATACCGGTATAATGTTAGGCAACGATAGGAAAATGAAATATCGCGATAGAATGGGAGTAAAACGCGCATGCGCAGTGCCTTTGTTTTCATACGCACATGGCCGATTGTTGAGTGAAACAGATGAACCAGAATTGGTTTGTAAAAATGGTGCAACTTCCGTGATGTGGAACTGGTTTGGTGTTTGTCCGTCAGATACACAACAAAGCACATTTTTTTGCAGAACATGCAAGCGGCCGTTGTTATTGTCGTATTTGTCAGACTAAGATGCTCTTAAATCTGGGAGTAATCTGGGTCCTAAACTCAGTATACTTCAGGTCAAACAACACTGCAGCATCACTGAGAGTTAAAAACTGTCTAAATTCTTTCATCTTTAATAAAACGATCAGCATTGCTGCTTTACCAGGTGTAACTATAAAGTTTAACTTCCAGGCATCCATGAAAACAAAAGTTATTACATTTAACGGAGTTAGAAGTTAGCAGGAAGCTAGCGGAAGTTAGCTCGCTAGTTTCGCTAGTTACCTAAGCATGATATAGCATGTTCTGACTGAGAGATTTCTGAAAAAATTCAAACGTACAGCTCTGCTATCACTTCCAACATAAATGAAGACAGGAAACTAAACAGCAGTGACGTTTGTAGGGTTACTGAAGTTGGGCTAGCTGGTATATAATGATGTGCTACGTGATCGCTAGCGACACAGCTATGTTAGCATAACATAAACAGTGAAGCTGGAGGACGAACACTAACACTTTTCCACTTATAAAAGTTAACGTGAAGGTTCTTCATGGTTAGAGACAAATGCAATCGCATGGCAGGATGCTGTAAACGGACCAAACTTCAGTCAGGAGAACAACTGAGATAATCCATCCACAATACGAGGTTAGTCATACTGCAACAACATGGGAATAGAGCAGCTGCCAGAGAATTCAACATTAATGAATCAATGGTACAGAAGTGGAGGAAGCAAGAAGAATGAGTTTAATAAAGTTTGATTTATCTGACTGCTTTGTTTCGCTTAATGTGCCTTATAATCCCGTGCACCTTATGGTCCGAAAAATGTGTACTGCACACTGCAGTTTAATGTTGCAAAGCACCTCTTTTTAACTTCAGTGGATATTATACATGGTTATGCTCAGGATATGTCAGCCCATTTCTACTGGAAATGCCTTTTGGTTAAACTTTCAGCAAGGAATTTGCATTTGCACTGTTACATTTTTATAAAGCTTTAATGTACATAAAAACCAGCTTCTTGTTTAAGTGAAAATAAATGGAAGGTTGTCTTTTTGCGCTAGTAATGTTGTGGAGCTGTATTTTGTCTCGCATCAATTATATCGTCGGTTATATCGTTATCGCAAATTTTCAAATATATATCGTGATAAATATTTTTGGCCATATCGCCCTGCTCTAGTTTGCACACAACAATTGCAGCATTTAAAAGTCCAAACTTAGAACGCAAACAAGGAAGTCCATGTTGCATTTCTCACTTGTCGTCCTTTTCGATGCCGACGGTGACCTCGCACCCAGGGATCACTTTGGCAGCCAGCACAGGTGAGATGCAGCAGAGGCCGATGGGTTTGCCTTCGCTGTGGAATGCCTGCAGAGCAGCCTTGACCTCGTCATTTACAGAGCAGTCCTTGCCCTGCACTGCCCACGTACAGAGATTCTTCGCAGCTCCAAAGCCGCCTGTAAAACACCAAAAATGAGGAAGAGGTGTGATTAATGTCTGGATGTACATAAGCCAGAAATACAAACTTCAGTTTCGACCTTACTCAGACCTTCCCAACATCTTTTTTCTGTAGGCTTCGATTGTACCAGCGAAATACATATGAACACAAACCTGGGAAAATAACAGCCTCGTGCTCTTTCACGCTGAGCTTAGACAGATCCTGGATGTTTCCACGGGCCAGCCTTGCGCTCTCCACCAGCACATTCCTCTTTTCCTGAGTAGGCGCACCTTTCAGGTGATCTACCACATGCATCTGGTCAATATTGGGTGCGAACATGTTCACCTGGAGGTGATAAAAGCAGCAGAGACGAGTTCAAAAACAAATAAAACAAAAAAAAAAGCACACCAGGCAACTAATAATGATTGTTAACATCACAATTCTTGAAGCTAACTCAACAGAACTTCTGTCAGAGCAGCATTTCAAAACCTAAGAATATCTGCATTTCGCAACACTTTCCCTGACTCATAGTGGACCTTTGACTGATGACTACTCTTGTAAGCTTGAGACATGTGTCTGGGTCATTCCATGTTAATTCCTGAAAAATGAAACTTTGTAAGACGAATTTGAGAAAATTTCCAGTCCCAACTGTCATTTCTGTCCTTGAGGAAAAAAGAGAAATCTTTCACGGGATGAAGGCAGCTCTGTTTTTAAACATTTATCTACCATTGTTGTTGTGAGGGGTTAGCTAGGTCCTTAAATATGTAGGGTAAATATGAGGTATGGACTCTAAGGAGTGCAATTTGTAACAAGGTAGCAACTTGTAATGTGCAGTAATAAGACATGTTGCATAATTGAGAAATTCTCTAACACCAATCAAAGTAGTAATAACAATAATATAGTGATATTAATAGTTGTAACCACTTAGTATTACTAAACAGAAGTCCTAACACACGAGGGAAGAAAGTGTTTCAATGCATGTCTTATAGAGGGTTACCTGAAGTATGTGTGCTTTCTGTTACTGGTGGCTCTTTGAAGAGCACCAAACCTTTTAATAGGCAGGACAAAAATTTCTGTTATGAGATATGCCTGACCAGTTGCTTTGGTGACTGATTAGTCCAGCTGGAGGGTTACGATTGGTTATATTACTAACAGAAATTAAGAAACGCCTCAAGCCTCAAAACTAAAAAAAGTCTCATTAAAACATAAATAAAATTAAAATCCCATCATGGTCAGCTTGCACCTCTACATGCAGAGCGCTAAATAGACACCAGGTGGATGCTTCCACTCAGAGGCTCTAAGTTAATGTGATACGTTTTTGAATTAATTTCCTCAGAGTGCTCCAGCCAAAACTGCAACACTTATAAACAGATTTAACTGCACACATAGGTAGAGTTGAAAGGCTTGGAAAAGTCACTTGGCCATTTAGAGGTTTGCACTGCTGGTAAGAAAAAGGACACACTATCACGCTCTCTGGGCCCGTTTTCTGGACTTTTACAAACCATTCCTTTAAGGCCGGTACAGAGAGCTGCTGAAAGTACACGGGCCTTCACATTTCACTGAAGCTACCCATCAGCAGCTCAGACAGGACCATATACTGATCAAACTGGCTGCCTCAGGGACCCTTTCAAACGTCCAAATAATGAAAGAGTTGCCTTATAAGAAACAACCAATTAAACTCAGATGTGGCATCCTTCCTGCTTAACCAGTGAAGGCTGTTATCGGCTATAAAACATATATCAGTACTGGTGCATTTGTCAAATATGAAAACTTAATTTCTCTGGGAATAATGGAGAAAATGATGGTGTCAGCAGCAAAAATCTTGTTATGTCAGGACACAGTTTGTTCAGCAGAGTGCAGCATTTTCCCTCAGCAATTACTCTAAAAGACCCAACACAGCTTGAAACATTTACTACACAAATAATAGCACACCATACTTACTGGCAAAAAATAAATAAATAAACATGGCGGACCAGATAAGCTTTACTAAGAGTTGGGTGTTTTTTTTCTTGGGGGCAGATAACTGTTGAGGTTAAGGAACTTTAAATACTTCGGTGCATTTCAGTCGTTTATTATTCAGCAGTTTGCACAAAACATTCTGCAAGGCTGTTCGTGTCACTGTGCGCAGTCTGGTTAACAGGTAGAGGTCAAAGGACGCTCACGGGTCGGACTGCAAATAAAAAGTGCAAAAATCGTAGAAACTGCCCAGCACGGAGAAGTGGAAGCGGACAAACTGGAAGCTAATGAACATTTCTGATGTGTTCCCTCCAGGGGCAGCGGCAGATAAAATCAGCGTGTCACACTTACAGTCGCACCCCCTCTGCTCAGATGGACCAAAACAGCGGAGGCCTCGTGGATCTCGCTGCCGTCATAGACGCCGCAGCCCGCCAGCACCACAGCCACGCGTTTGCCCATCTGCGCTGAATAATAACTGCTGCTCACGGTCTGGAGGGTCCTAGCTGTCAGTAAGTTGCGACCACAGTGCTGCAGAAGACTGAGCATGGCGGACTGTCAGCGGACTAGTGATGGGTCGTTCGCGAACGAAATGGCTCTTAGAGCCGACTCTTTGACGTGAACGACGCGAGCCGGCTCCTTATCGCGAGCCGTCACGTGGGTTTTTTTTTTTTTCTTTCTCTCAGCCTCTCGCTCGCACTTTTTTTCCGCTTCACTCTGCACGCGAGCCTTGTGCTTTACGCTGGGCAGAGGGGGGAGGGGCGGTAGTTACACTCAGTAGCACAGGAACAGAGCCAGAGAGAGAGAAAGAGAGGCAGGGACAACAACATTAGAAAGGTATAGTAATCATCCACAACTATTTTCGGTTGCAGATGATAAAGGATTGAGAAAGTTTATTCATGCAGGTCCATATGACAGAGAATATGCATGTTCTTTTAGTTTTCATATTATAATTTATATTTAATTGTGTTGTGGTTTGCAGTGTTTTGTGTTCTTTTCACTTTAAATTTGTGAAAGGAAAAAGCTGAAAATTTAAATAGTTAAAAGTTGAAATGTGAATAGTTGATTTTTGTATTATATGATTTATTTATTACATTTTATGTGGAGTGAATAAATAAAAGTATATTTACGGTGGCCCCTAGAGACAAAGCACATACAAACTTCAAATCACGTACGAACTCTGAAGCATGTACAAACTCCAAAACACGTAAGAAACACGTACAAACTCCAAAACACGTAAAAACTCCAAAACACGTAAAAACACGTACAAACTCCGAAGCACGTAAAAACTCAGAAGCATATAAAAACTCAGAAGCACATACAAACTCAAAACACGTACAAAAGACAACAGAAGTGCTCCAGGATGCTGGGCGCAGTGTTGAGCCTTTGTTATCTTGTGGCTACACAAGCCAGCAAGTACCAACGACCGGATTTGGTGTGTGGTAATAACAGGTAAATGAACTTTTTTTTAAATTATTTGAATATATATATGAGTGCCTGTGTATAAATACACAAATACACACATGCTTTCAATTGTGTAATTTAAGTGATCTAGTAGCTCTGCTTTGGAAGTTCAGTTAATGCTAGAAATGTGTTTTGGAGTTTGTACGTGTTTTGTCTCTAGGGGCCACCGCATATATTTATATATAAACATATATAAATAAAACCACTTGTTTTTACGTTAGTAATTCCTTTTGTGCATAATTTTATATTATTGTTAATAATAAATTAATTAAAGCAACAAAACAACCTGAAGAGCCGGTTCGGAGCCGAAAGAGCCGACTCTTTTTAGTGAACCGAACCGAAAGAGCCGGTTCTCTAAAAAGAGCCGGAAATCCCATCACTACAGCGGACAAAACGCCCCCGGATGCCGCTTCTTCTTCTGCGCTTTAAAAAGTAGTTTGACGCGCCCTCTTACGCCATCGTGTGTCCTCACCTGAGCACTACAGCTTTTTAATAATTGAGTAATACTTAGATTGAACTGCTAAAACTGTGTTTTAAATATAAAGGTTACAAATATTTAGGTAAATATTGTAAAAAATTAAAAAAAAACATGACTCAAAAAACATGTTTTAGAAAGGTTTTTAGCTAAATGTGGAAAAATTGCCATTAATTTCAGCGTGTTTCAGTTTACAAACGGCGCCCCATATTCTTGTCTGGTGTGGTCATGTGATTTGGTATCATCAACAAAACCATGTGATCTGTAATGAGGAAGTTAGAGGCGGTGAGTCATGGGAAGATAGTCCTCTTCGTAACTGCTGTTTTTTTACGGCCTTGACATGTTTTACACGGAGGTCGTTCTGGGATTCAAACTGCTCCTCTTTCTGCACGTCGTCGCTCAGTTCAGGATTAATGGACAGCAGAAGTGGCCCGTACCCTACAGGTATAAAGACCGCACACCTTTCCACGTTCACTCCGCTCTTTAGCGTTAAATCATGTGACAGATAATGAAGAAAACTGGAAAAGACGATCAAATAAACCTCGTTTTCAATTACGAATGGTCGCTTAGTCCGTTTTGATCAGTACAAAGTTCGCAACTTTTATGTTTTTTTTCCTAGAAAGCGTGTCTGTTCCGATGTTACACGTTCACTGACATGTTAAGAAGACATTTTGTGATTTTGTGTGTTCTTGTTGTCCCAATAAAGCCTTGTTTTAGACAGCAACCCGAGGAAGTATTCGTGGTACGTTCACGTGACTTAAAAATGTTGGAATTTGGAGTATCTCAGTTGTGCAGCAGAATTAGTGGAGTGGGTTTCATACATTTCCAAAAACGCGCCACAAAAATGTATGTAATGGCTCTGTGACCTTCTGTCATCAGCAGGCAGCAGTTCATCTAAAGTGGATGTGCCAGAAATTTTTGCTGCATTTCTGGCTGTTTCTACACTTTAACCTGCATTTGTGGATGGTATGGTGATACAGACATGCATTTCTGGAAGTGTTCCTGAGCCCGTGCAGTGATTTCCATGAAAGAATCATGCCTGTTTTTAATGCAGTGCTTCAGTATTGAGTTTTGACCTTGGTGTTTGTGCACAGAGATTTCTCCAGATTCTCCAAATCTTTGGATGATATTGTGTGTTGTTGATTGAAAGTTTGAATTTACACTAAGGAACATTATTCTGAAAATGTTCCCAATTTGTAGACGCCTTGTTTTGGGGATTGGTGAACCTTTCCCCGTCTTTACTTTTCTCTAAGAAGCTCTTTTTGACCCGATTATGTTACTGACTTGTTGCCATTTAACCTAATTAGCTGCGAAATGTTCTTCCAGCTGTTAACCTATTTTTCCAGCCTTTTGTTGCCCCCATCCCAATTTTTTTTTCCTAAATTGGTACAGTCTTGTCAGTTACGTCTGATATATTTTCTAAGTTGTATTGTGAATACATTTTTTTTGAGGTTTGCAAATTATAACATAATTTTATTTACATTTTAGTATAAATTAAAACAGTGTCACAGCTAGTTCATATTTGAGTTGAAATATTATCCTAAATAACATATTATTTAGGATAATATGCTCATTTTTGTAGAGCAACATGAAGTAGCTTTGGGCTCGCAGTGACTTTAACCTTGACCAACCATCTGACGTGTCTCATGTCACCCACAGGCGTTTCGATCGTCGGCCTGATGTGGACTCTTACTGTCAAGCTCTCTATCCGTTCTGCCCCACCGGAGACCCAGATGGACGGATTCCCTACATGAGAGACAGCGACACCATCTCGGTGTATCGGCTGCAGACTCCAGTGTGGGAATTCAAGTATGGAAGTTTGCTGGGAAAGTTTGTAAGTGTGTAATTTGAATTCTGAAATGTCTTTTTACAAGTCAGGGATAAAGCAAAAAGCACCAGGGCACATTGTTCTTTTCGTATTTAATATTTTATTCTCTAAAACAGAAGTGAAGGGGCCACTGTGTTCTGGCTAATAAAAATACTCCCTCTGTTAAAACAGAAGTGAAGCTGCAGCTACATTATTCATAGAAACACACACACATAAAACCAGAGTATGTTTCTGTTCTCTTTACAGCACATCATGCATGATGCTGTTGGGTTCAGCAGTGCAGAGACAGGAACCAACTACACCATGGAGTGGTACGAGCTGTTTCAGCTGGGCAACTGCACTTTTCCTCACCTCAGACAAGACATGTACGCACCTTTCTGGTGCAACCAGGGAGCTGCCTGCTTCTTTGAAGGCATTGATGATTTACACTGGTCACAGAATGGCACCTTAGAGAAAATTGGAGTAATCACAGGTAAGACTTGACATCTGTGCACAGAGAAGCCGAGATAAAACTAGATATGTTACATCATCAGTGGATATGACTGGTGATAATGTGGATTTTACTACAAATATATCCTGCAGAGCATGACCCTGAAACAGCTTATTTTGCTTTTGTAGTTGTAAAACTACAAAATTTGTACTTTGTATTGAGTCAGATACACATCCAGGGTACTTGGTAATCATGAAAACTGTAGAAAGACAGCATGTTGAAACAGAAATTCTGCATTGACTGTTTCACTGGCTTCAGGAGGCCCTGGATAGCTTCCAAAACCCAAAACAGGCAGTTCTGGTTTTGTGACTGATAGCTTGTCTTGTCCAGGGAGAGCTAGAGCACATCCAAGAATTAAATGCCTCGAACATATAAAATGTTTTTTACACTCTTGTCTTCTTGGACTTTCTGCTTCACACCCATTTTTTTTTCTGGTATTAACATGTTTTTCTTTAATTCTCCAGGGCAGCAGTTCAACGACATGGCCCGCTGGGTGCAGGAGGACAACGAGACTGGGATCTACTACGAGACGTGGGCAGTTCGGTCTGACCCCAGCCCCAACGCCACGGTGTGGTTCGAATCCTATGACTGTTCCCAGTTTGTCCACCGCACATACAGGAAGCTTACAGAGCTGGGAGCCAAACTATCCAGCCGATCACAGACCAACTACACCAAGATCTACCTGTACAGCGGAGAGCCCACGTACCTCGGCAATGACAGCGCCATTTTCGGACAGCCTGCTCTGAAAAATCTGGCATTGGACATCCGTAAATTTTACCACACATTTAGGCCACACCAGACATTTGCAGATGCCATGATCAGTCTGCTGGAGGCTTTTGAGACGGTCGTGTTGGAAAGGAGCTTCTACCTCTACTACAACTTTGAGTACTGGCATCTGCCAATGAAACCTCCATATGTGCGGATTACATATGAAGAAGTGCCTTTGCCTTAAAATCCCATTTGACTACTAATTTTTTATTTTATTGGTAAATAGTATTAGCTGAAAGGCTAATGACAACAATATTAACATAAACTTCAATGAATGGTTAATTTTTTTCTTCTATTTGGAAATGGCAGGCAAGAAAAAACGTTTCAACTAAGTTGTCACGTGACTATGAAGTCCTTCAAAAGCTAAATACACCCCACGATTCAGTGGCTTGCAGAAGTAACTAGTCATTGTTTTCTATATGACTTACATATACGTTACATTACTGCATCGTTACATTATTCATCAGTGCACAACCTTCCTAAGGTCCTGCGTAGCCTTTTAATCAGCTTGATGTCTGAACTGTGGCTCGGTCATAATAACAATAACAACAACAACAACAAAAATTCAGCTATTTCGTTGTAGACTTGCTGCTGTGCTTGAGATCTCTGTCCACTTGGAGTATGCAATTTCAGCCAAGCTTTAGCTTATATTCTAGTCAGATGGCCTCACATTTGTCACTAGAATACTTTAGTATACAGAGTACATGGTTGGCTCAATGACTGCAAGGTCCTCAGGTACTGTGGCTGCAAAACAAGCCCAAATCATCACCCCTCCACCACCGTGCTTGACAGCTGGTATGAAAGATTTATGCTGATAACACGGTGCTGTGCATTATGGCCGCTTTGGTCTTATCTGTCCAAAGGACATTGTTGCAGAACTCCTGTGGTTTGTTCTGATGCAACTTTGCAAAGCTAAGTCATGCTGTCATATTCTTTTTAGAAAGAAGAGCTGCTCACACTTGCTGATGTTAATCAGTTAATCAAGTGCATTTGATTAGCATCACCTAGCTGCTACTTAATTCCTATGGAAGCATTCAGGGTGTACTTAGTTTTTTGGAGGACCTGAGTCCTGTGAAAAGTTTCCACACAACTGTAGCTGTTCGAAAGGTTTCAATCATAAAGGATAAAACCTCACTTTCTTCAAGAGAAAATAGATTTCAATTCAGTATTTCTC
Organism: Rhamphochromis longiceps; assembly: GCF_057381845.1. Taxonomy (NCBI): domain Eukaryota; kingdom Metazoa; phylum Chordata; class Actinopteri; order Cichliformes; family Cichlidae; genus Rhamphochromis; species Rhamphochromis longiceps. Next base: position 17,144,813 of record NC_140572.1, read on the forward strand.
ACCAAGGAGCATTATGTACAGATCTGCTGAGTGCATTTCCTGCTTCATAACATTCTGTGTTTGTAATACCAGTTTAAAAAAAAAAAAAAAAAAAACAGCACTTCTGGACTTTCCAGTGTTTAAATGTTCGGAAACATTTAGCAGGACTTTTCCTGGCCGAGAAGTGGCGTTTGTGGGTTGACTACATGTTTAAGTGCGATCAGTCCACACACAGTAAAAGCAGGGCTTCTGGGTTAGCTTATTTGACAGAAATCTGCATTTTCCTGTTATTTTTGGACATATGATGACGAAAAAGAGACTTCTTGATAAATAAAAGATGCATGTACAACCCCACCCCTTTACTTCATTTCTTCTTGTTATTTAAGAAATAATAATTTAAGAAAACTGCTCATACATCTTCTCATCTCAAATGCATCCCATTTTTATAACGGAGTCCTTTTATGGAGTTTAACTACGTGTGTTAATAAAGAAAAATAATTACATGAAAGTTGCACAGAGTACATTCACAAATTTTTATTACAGTGTGAGATCACATGTCCAAAACAATTTTAATTTCAAGACAGGTGACCAGTAAAGCAAAGCAGACAAAGCTTTTGTCATACAGAAGCAAAACTAGAGGAGAGTGTTTAACACCTGTTAACTCCCAAATAAAGTTCAAATAATAATTATGACAATCATATTCGTGACAAAATTTAAATAATGCTCTCTCGGTCAGCATTTACCATGTGAAGCATTTTTTTCCCAGCCGAATAGTCCAATAAAAGCAAATACAGACAAGCTCTCAGTGAAAACAGGCTTCACGTTAGGGCCACTGTTTAATGCACTGCACACATTTTCAAATAAAATAACCAGATGTGTTACTGTACCCTTCAGATGCTAATGTACATGAGCAAAGATATCCACTTCTTCAGTGATGAGAAACAAATACTGTGAAGAGGCTATATTCATTCAATAATACTAAGAAGCACCTCTTGCAACAAGTCTCTCAGTTATTGTATATGAAATAAAACTTGAGTAAAAAGGAATGAAATCTGGCAGAAATAAACTACATTTTTATTGACATGCAGTGCTGCATAAGGTTTGTCCACTACCAAAAACCTTTAAATATTTAATATGTATACGCCATAAATGCATACTCTTTCTCCATCTTCCTCCCATTACCCCAAGCAGTTGTGTGGCAGATGGCCGCCCCTCCCTGAGCCTGGTTCTGCACGAGATTTCTTCCTGTTAAAAGGGAGTTTTTCATTCTCACTGTTACCAAGTGCTTGCTCATAGGGCGTCATGTAATTGTTGGGGTTTTCTCTCTATTACTATAGTTTTACCTTGAAATATAAAACACTTCAAGGCAACTGTTTTTGTGTGTGTTTTGTTAAAAACGCACACACAAAACAGGGTCTTTTTCCACTACATTAAAGGAAGTAATAAAATCCCTCCAAGGATCGAGTTTGTGGTAGTGGACTCAAAACATTAGGACCACCTGTATCCAACAAAACCACGGCGACAATAGGTGGAAGCTAAACCCAGCTAAACAAAGAAAAATACCACTGCTGGTTGCTTTTGTTTAACTGAAAAACTGAAATTCATTAAAAAAAAAAAAAGCATAATCCCTATTAATCAATTACACAGTTTTTAACTTCTCTAGTGGCTATAGTATGAAAAAGATCCTTCTAGTAAAGGATAACTTGCACTCTGGTTTTATAAAAGACAAGCCACCAGTTAAGGAAACTTCAAACCCTGACAGAGGGTGAAATAAAGAAATACATTTCTACTCATATTAATCAAACACACAGCGTTTTTATATACAGATGCATTTGACTTCCTTCTTAAAGGAAAAAAACAAAACTGTTTCACTCATCTGACTTGCCAAACCTCTTGACTGAAATGAATGGATGTTTGGAACACAAGAAAAATCTGCAGACAGTGTTTATAATGGGTGAATACTGCTTCCTCTCATGTATACAAGATAGCATGATGAAGAAACAAATGTGGACTAATTGGAAGGGCAGATATCCACAACAGAGAACCAGGGTTTAGAGCTTGAACAGGCAAATAGCAGAAGATACAAATGAAACCTACATAAAAAATATTTTCATTTTAATGCATCTGAGAAACAAATGGGTTGGATTTGCATTTCCAGCATGCACTGTAAGCCAACAGCTATACAGACTAGTCTACTGAATCATTACAAATTAATCTGAGCGTGAAGAACTGAGACCGCTGATCTCTACCCTCCAAATTCAGACATTTCTGTGCACTATTTACATAGAATTATTTGATTGTTTTAATTAGAGCTTTACAACTTCAATATGCAGCACTTGGGGATTTGACTCAACAAAGCCCCAGTACAGTATAAATAATCACCATATTTGGTCTCAAGGACCAGGTGTATTCCATCTCATTTGGTATTCATCTAAGGTGCTTAAGAAATCTAAAACTGTACATAAACCTTTTTCCAAAATAGATAAAATCATTTGTCAGGCCGATTTGTGTTTGATGCAGGGGGAGAAAAAAAAAAAAACCTCCTCAAAATATAACTTTGAGAAAAAATAAAAATCAATGACATCAATCAACACTATACACCTTCACGTCACAATTTAGACACCTATATACACACACATTTCTTTTTCTCTCCGCCATCTTCCATTTGTTCAACAATCGTGGTTTGTGAGACACGACTGGAGCTCCCCAGGCGAGGAGGACAAACAACACAACCACTGTTCTTTAAATTAGGTTAAAATGAGGTGTAGGACCCAGCTACTCTTCTGCAAAATTCAGCCACACATGACAAATACACCTTCTGTCACATCCTATGTACAGACAACCATGCGGTCAATGCCATATTGTATTGCAGAGTGCAGAGCTGCTATCTCACACCGGATTTATGTAGGCCAAGTGGTAGCGTAACAACATGCTATTGTGCACCTAATTGTCCCAATTTACTGCTCAATGTTGGAAAACATGTAAACACCCACCCGCACGTTCACACATTAATGCACATACTCACACACCCCTCTCACAACACAGATTATCACACCCAGCCTATAATGTACATATAACTCCATTTGCAGTTATAAAAACATTGCTTTTTAGTTAAATTTCCTCTTCTGTGGGTCGAAGCCAGCTTGCTGAATTCCATCTACGGATTAAGCCGAGCAGGAATTCTGTGGCATTTCCATGATAATGTGATAACATTGTGTTGTTGTCGAGTGCCACATTACATCCCTGCACTGCTAACGAGAGTTCGAGCAAGTTCATGCTCTCCATGCTGTCATCGAGCTTCCCAGCTGAGGCTTTTCAATGCAACATGGAGGCAATGATTGTTCCGCACCACAAACCCGACATACTGAACTCTGAGCACAGGCTTCACTCTCTACCAGGTCGGCATCATGTCTGGGAACCAGACCCGGCCCAGGTGCTTCGACACCTCCCAGTGAATCTCATCCAGGGAGTATTTGTGATCTGGAATCAGTACCTCCTCCATGATGGACAGCTGGGACAGTCGGCGGCCGCACATTTTAACGAACTCCACAAACGCGCTGCAGGACACTTCGCACTCACCCAGGCCGATGGCTGACAGCTGGGTGCAGTGTTTGGCGATACGGATCAGCTCCTCATCCAGAGGACGCAGGCCATTGGCGCACACGACCAGCTCCACCAAACGAGGGCAGTGGAGGCCCACTCGGCCCAGGACCTCTTTGCTCACTGAGCGCCCGAAGTAAAGGTGTGTGACCGGGATTTCCTCATTAAAGAAGGGCCCGAACTCGTCCTCATAGAGGAAGAAGTACATGACCAGGTTAAATTTGGGCGAGTGCCGCATCATAGCGTCCCAGCTGCTCTTCTTGATGGTGTGGAAGTGCTGCCCGGGGTTTTCGCTCACCACATCAATTCGCAAGTGTTCCAGGTGGACGTGCTTCTCAGAGGAGAGCGCCAGCAGGAGTTCATCACTCAGGAGGTGGTAGTTTAGCGCTAGCTCTCGGAGCCCGTGACACTGGTCTGCCACACACAGGATTCCTAAAAGCACAGGCAGATAGTTTCAATTAATGCGACCAATTCTCAAATCGTGTTTTCACTTTCAATCAAAGAACAGGTTGACTGCATCCCCCTGACAAGTTGCAGTTTAATCAGCAATCATATTAGCTCAGAATTTCAGGAAAAGGGGATTTCTCTCATATAATCTCAGATGGTCCCTCATCAGACCTACAAATTGAAGGATGGTCTAAATCTACTGAGTCGTTGAGGTTAAAAGTTAGTTTCCCACTACCAGTTTTACAGACATATAGTTTTGACTCTTCTCAGGTTTTTTTAAATAAAGAAATAAAGTTCAGCTATCAACTCATCAGTTATGTCAAAACCTAAACAATTTATCTCTCTGAATAAAGTTCTGTGTGATTTTTCAATCAATACAGCGTAAAGTATACAAGTCTTGAGCCACCTCTCGTTTTTTTATACGTTCCTCAAAAATGTAAAATATGTGCAGCAGTTTATTCAAACATTGACGCATAAGTGGAAACGCCACGCATAAGGCAAATACAGAGTCTGTGCAACAATAAAGGTGATCAACTTTGGTATGATCGCTTTTATTCTTCAACACAGCCTGAACTCTGTTATGCAAACTTTACTGAAGTAGCCTTCAGCAATAGTTATCCAGGATTCTCGAAGGACATGCTAATTGTTATGTTTGGATGTCGGCTGCCTTTAATGCTGTGGGATCATCTCAACAGAACACTATGTAAAGATGTGTTTCAACAGCTGAGAAGGCCAATCAATGATTGATGGTTTTTCTATCCAGGCATGTTATGTACACAAGATATAGTCATCCTTTGAGTTAGGCGCCTTTTTATGCTTGAGATGATTCATAGGTCAATGTTATAAACAAAAACATTACTTGGAAAATGTTCAGGTACAAGGACTGTAAAGCAGCCAATGTCTGAAGAAAAACTTTGAAAAGACCTTCAGAAGGTCTGACGAACTACTGATAATGCCCCCCCATTGACACCCAAATTCTGTCTCTTTTTTTTAAGCAAAAAAAAAAAAAAAGCAAAAAAAGCAAAAAAAGCAAAAAAAAAAGCAATGAGTGGTGGCTCAAGACTTTTGCACAGCGCTATACTCATTTTCCATTCATGCTGGAAGTAGAAAATAAATAAAAACACATGCACTTAGACTGTACCTGCAGGAGAGACGTGAGGGCAGCTGCTCATTTTCAGCAGTTTCAGGGTGTCGCTGTTGTTGGCCACCAGCACCTTCAGAGATGGATCATCAACTGGCGTGTCGTCAATCTTCAGCGAAGACAACGATTTGGAGTTGACGAACACCACGGTCAGGGCGGAGATGAAGTGAGACTGTGGAAGGACAAACATGACACATTGAATTGTAACGATCTTTAAACCTGACTGACGCCTTCGAAATGCCAGATTTAATCAACTGTGTCTGGAATGATCTTTTACCCAAACATAATCTGTCCCACTAACATACAGTTTTTTGGTGGGCCTGGTACGTCAGGCAGACCTCTGTCATGGCTCACACACCACTATTTGTAATTACTGAGACAACCTTAAACTTAGGAATCTGCTACATATAACAATACAAACACAATCTGCAATCTGAGTACAGTAAGAAACCCTAATGTAATCACAATTAGTGGGTTAAGATTACATACAAATTTAATTTGTAGATTTAATCTGTAGACAAGGTAAACAAATTTGAAATAAAGAAATGCGAGGGTGTGTTCATTTGTGTCTACTGCATGGGTGGACCTCTGAATTAATCTTAAGCTTTGGTGCTGCAGACAGCTAGACTGCATACATCTGTATTACAAACTGAGGACAAGGAAATGGGGAAACCTTTTTGTGCAAAGCATTGGAAGGGTGTCTATTTGACTTTATGGTACATATTATAATAGCAAAAAAGTATTTATGATGAAAATGATGTAATATGTTATTATTTTCCAAAATGTGGAAAAAACAAGTCTTTGTTTTTTTGCATTCAGCTTTCTTTTGGTTCAAATGCTTCAAACAAATGTCCCCTCTGACAGAATGTGAGTAATAATGGCAATTTTGAGAAGATTTTATTATGCCAAAAGGTGTTTTCGCAACTTGGCAACTAGCACCGCATTGTGAGAAAATCCAAGAACAACACGTCCTCTAATATTTATCCACAGTCACACAAAAAGCAGCACAGGCTGTGAGAGGCTTATGCTGTCTTTAAAACAGAAGCTAAAAGGAGCACACCCTGGTGAACGAGTGAGGCCGTTTGCACGTTTCAAGTTCTATGACGTCATCACAGGTTCTTAAACAGCTTTTGAATGTCACAAAGATCTCAAGAGTTCATAAACAAGTGATTTTTTTCTACTTTAATTAACCTAAAAGTTCTTAAACTTGATTTTGAAATATTCAAAAGAATTCAACTAAGATTGTTAAAAACTGGCTCAGGAGCTCAAAGGTTTTAAAATGCGAACTGTGACGACAGTGGGTGTGTCAGTTTCTACACATAGAACGTGCAGCAGGTTCCAATCCTTGATAAAACAAACACACCAAAAAAAGAAATGTCCAGCCCTTAGCCTAGTTTGCTCAATGACATCTAGATTCCATGAAACCTGGTTCAAGGAATAGAGCTCATGATATGTAAATAAAGAAAGTCCTGTGTCCTTTTGAAAATGTGGGACTGATAATAAAAGTGTCATTTGCCATGCATAAGAATGCTGCTTTTCAGACCCAATCTCAGATAAGATGAGACTGTGGATAAGAGGGGATGTACACTAAAACAAGAATTCCTTTGATTTTGCTTACAAATCTAAAGAGCAGGACACTGTAAAGACCCAGACTCCTCGTGATTGTGTTAATTATACCTTTGGAACCTCCATGAAACTGGGCCTGGCTGTAGAGATGAGGCCCAAGGTCTTCAGTGAGCAGTTCACCAACTGTGAAAGAATGTCACAAGCTGCCTCTGCAGACTCCATACTACTGTCAACCTGATAACAACAAGGAAAAGATTGCATATCACTCGAAAAACATCCAAGAAACATTTTTAAACAGAAGCTGCTTATGAACGTTTGAACCCAGAATGAGGGCACACGCAGTTACACAGACATTTTTACCTTGAAGCTGACATACTGCAGGTGATTGGAGTGCCTCTTTATGATCTGCTTAATAAGATCTGGATGTGTGGCTTTTAGATAAGAGCTGGCTGGCTGGTTGAGCTCAAACTCAAAGCATCTCCACAGCTCAGGCATGTGGAAGGCTTGGTTCCACCCACGGCACACCTGGGAGGCATAAGCCCGGTCCAGCAGTGGCAGGTACTGGAAGATATGCAGCAGGAGCTCTTGAGGCAGCCGTGCCCAGTTACAGTCCAGCGACTCAGCAACATGTGGCTCCGAATCCTCGCTCAACTGATTTCGCACCTTCTTGCAAACCTCCGCTGGACTCTCACAGGAGGAGTCATCGCTTCCCTCCTCTCCTCCTTTCATCCGTTTCATCTTTTACAAAATAAAATGCACTGATTAATAAATCTACACATGCCCATTACTTTAGAAACGTGTGCCAATCTTCTGAAAGGTGTCTAATCAAGGACGTCACGAATCAATAAGCTCTAGCTGCAGCCCTGCTGTCCCTGCACTAACAGGTGCAGATTAAATGTGCATGTTTATCACTCTGACGCACTCCGCAAAATAATTAAAACATTCCTAGCAGCTACCATATTGTGCAGATGGTGGGTCTGCAGACATTCCAGCTTTTAAAAAAAAATCTGTCTGTTTTCATCCCCTCATGTTTGTGTTTCTCTGAATAATCATCATTTTTCCAAAGTACAATTAAAGCCTTTAACTGTTGGATTTATACCGCTCGTTAACGCTCACACCAAAGTTGCACCGCATGTGACACTGCGTATTTCAGAGGAAACGTGACTGAGGTGACGTTACAGCCACACAACCTTACTTAGGAAAAAATAAACAAACGTTATTGAGCTTGTCAGTGCTATAGTTACAATGAACGCACACAAATGCAATAAAGTGGCTCGTAAAGTTAGCAAGCTAACAGGGGAGTAAATGCAACCGCTAACCAAGTTAACGATTGCTTATTTATTAACGTAAAAGTGTGTTACAAGCTAACAGAGCGACTTAGTTAACTGGTGCTGCAAATTCACTTGATTCGCTGCAAATATACCAAACCCCACTGTACTCACTGGTCATTCATACCAAGTCTATAAACATTCATTATTTATTTACTAGTGACTCTTACCTTGTTGTTTACACACAGCTAGCTTGCTAGCTGTTAGCTAGAAAATCCGACAACTGACTCGACTCTTCAGCCCGGGCCGACGCTGGTAAAGTTCATCAGCAGCAGCCAGGTAACACGCATCGGAGCACGATAAGAGAGCCGTCGGGAAAACGAGAACGAGCGAGAAATGTTTTCAGTGAAGAAACACCTCCGCTCGGCTGACCTAATTCCTTCGCGGGAGTTACAGAGCGCCCGCCTTGTCCGCCAAACCCGAAATGGCGAAATGTTGTCGTGACAGCAGCGGTGCATTATGGGATACATAATGCAAAATGGCTGTTGGTAAAGATCGTCTCCGTTTGAGTGATAACTCACCCGAATCCTAATAAAATAAAATCGCATACAGCGTGTTTTTTTTTCCTGTTGGGAGCCTTCATAACGCAATGATTATTTCTAGAGAGCAACAAAATATAATACTGCTTGTTTGAGAAGATTATGTTTTTGAATACAGTAATACTGTTCCAGAGACAGAGAGGGAGACAAACTACAACTAAAATAACAAAATCCATCTAAAATGCACGATGATAGTGACAAAGTGGTGAGGTGGGATTAAATCAGGGGTCTGCTCTGACCCCCTTCTTGTTGGCAATGGTGATAGGTTAACCAGAGACTGATGTTTAGGGAACAGGTGGAAGATAGCCCTGAGGTGGAGGTATGCTCTGGAGGGAAGAGGGGGTGAAAGCTAGTAGAAGACTACAGATTGCATGTGTGTTAATAAGAGGGAGAGGAGAAACAGTGGAGCTAGCAAGAAGAGGATTTTAAATGACTGTGTACAACCATCCAAAGCAATGGCCAGTGCACAAAAGAGGTGAAGAAGAGAGAGGGCGGATAACTGCAAAGGGAATGTTTACAAGATGGTTTGGACTTGCTGGTATTAACAAAAAGGAGGTTGAGGTGAAAGAGACGCTTAGATTTTCACTTCATTAGAAATGAGTATGTCAGAGGGACAGCTCAGCTGGAGACGTGTAGTGAAGCAATATATCCACAATTCCTTCTTGGAGAGTGGATATATTGGACAAAGGAGGTTGAAAATGGAGCTGCCAGACAGGAGGAAAAGAGGAAGACCAAAGAAAAGTTCCAGTCTGGTCAGAGTACAGCCCTGCACACAGTAGAATTCATCCTGCTACTCCTGTCAGCAATAAACACCAGGGACGCCATACTGAGGGGGGCTCTGCAACAGACCTGCAACCTATGCATGGTGCCAGTCTCTTACTCATCTTCCAGCAGTGCACAGACTTACATGCACCTTTTTACTGCACATGTGCCCAAGAAACTTCAACAGGATAAAATAAGAAAAAGTTAGTGTGCTTCATTAGTTAATGTGAATTCAGCACTTAAGGTGCAAGTCTGGAAACACACAGCTAAACCTTTTGAAATGCATTAAAGGTGTGTTATTTAATGCTGCTCAAAGACTAAATCTTTCAACCGTCACACTATTATAGTCAGTATGACAAACCTAACATTTTGACTCTATGATAGGATAACTCATTCTTTTACAGTTTCCCCTCTCTTCATTTGCACCGATGTTTTAGCTTTTCCTCTGAGTCGTGAATACAGAAATGTGACCACTCATTAATGGATGACACGGTGTTTACTTTGCGAAAACAAAGAACCTGGTTTATTACCATTTGACTCCACCCACCACAGATATTACAGAGCAGATTCACAAGTATGAAGCTTTTTTTTTTTTTTTTTTTTTTTTTAATTTAAACAGCAGCTGCTTTGTTTCCATACTCCACCCCCCTGACCTCCCCTCTCCCTCCCATTACCCCTGCCTCCTAATAGGGAAAAGCATTACAGGTGCAATATTTTATTTGGTGTGAAGACTGGCACCCTCAAATCATCCAGCTGTAGTCAGTCATACTGTGAGAGGGGTTTTTCATGTCCTAATATAAATTTATCCTTTCTTTTTTTTTTTTTTTTTTTTTAATTACAACCAGGATTTACATCCACCATCGTTCACTGCAGCCGCCAGGATCCATCTTCTCATTTCCAGACAACAGAAGAGATGTGACATTTAGAAGAGGGGGGAAAATTACGACTGTCTACTGTATAAAAATGTACAGTGGCTTTATTGACATACATTCCATAGGTTAAACAGCTGCAAAATAGGAGGCACACCCAGTATTGCACTTCATTAAAAGTTCTGGCTCAAAACATAACCCAGAATATCAAACAAAACTGAAGTGAAGAGTAGCAACTTCGGAATACAGCTATTTTTGAATAGTATCATTATATACAAGATTAGATAAATCGTACACTATTTTCCTCCCAAACATAATGTTCTTAACAGTCTTATCCATCAACTCAACTCCTTTGTTTCTTCTTCTGTCAACCCATGATGCACTTGACAGCGGAGAATACTGTACAAGTTTACGAAAAAGTTTACATACAACAATATTTTAAATTTATAGTTAGGAAGCTGGAAACACGGCCTGCTCCATATTTTCTTTTTTTCAACTTTTTTTCAGACCCACGCTGATCCACAGTTGTCTATATGCAAATTAATTCATATTCAATGTTTAAACTTGTATTGTTACACTTGAGTGATCAGGAGGTGTGCAACGTCTATAGAAGCCGAGGGAATACAACGGCCGCATGCAAACACGTCACAAGAAATTTATTTTTTTCTTCTTCTTTTTTTTCTTTTTAATTCAATTGTTCTTTTGTCCCCCTCCTTCCCTCCCCTCACCCATTCAGGTCACTCTGAACCCAAACGAGTTACTGCTCGCGGTCGCAGCGGATCCAAGGATACTGACGGTGGTGAAATAGCAGACCTGAGGACTCTCGGCGTAGAGCAGAAACCTGGTCCAGTGTCCAGGAGTCTTGGCAATGCAAGAGCCAAACTTGGCGGCTGAGCTTCAGCAGCAGCAGCCAGAAATCACAGTAGACAAACTGGTTTTCAGAAAAAGTCTTGTTGTTTAGAAGGTGTGGGCGTTCCTGCACACCCCGCAGCCAAGAGCAAACTCTTCCCCCGTTGGTGGGTGGACTACATGCAAAGGGCATTCAGTGCCTTCCAGCTGCTTGCCTTTAGGCCCTGTGACAGAGAGGACAACGTTTACACATTAGCATTAAACCTTCTGGTGGGCAAATACAAAAAGAGATCAAGCTACTGTACTCTGGGCAGGTGCAGGGAGCGTAGGACAGGATGTCGAAAATATTTTGTCATCCTAGAGTTATGACAATACACTACCAACATTCAAACAATATGTGGACTGTCCCACCAGGGGAGAGAAAACTTTAGACTTACTGTATGCTAACGTCAAGGATGCATACAGCTCCTCCTCCCTCCCCCCACTTGGTAGGTCAGATCATAACCTGATTCACCTCACCCCCCGCTATGTGCCAATTGTGAGGAGGGAACCTGTGACCACCAGGACTGTCAGGAGGTGGTCAGAGGAGGCAATAGCGGAACTACAGGGCTGTTTCGAGGTGACCGACTGGGAAACACTCTGTGAGCCTCACGCCGAGGACATCAATGGGCTTACTGAGTGTATCACAGACTACATAACTTTCTGCACCGACTCCATTGTTCCAGCTCAGACTGTTCATTGTTACCCAAATAACAAGCCGTGGGTGACTAAGGACATCAAAGCCCTCCTCAACAACAAGAAGAGGGCTTTCAGAGGGGGCAACAAAGAGGAGGTGAGGAAGATCCAGGTGTTACTAAAGGACAAGATCAGAGAGGCTAAGGACAATTACAGGAGGAAGCTGGAGTGGAAACTCCAGCAGAACAGCATGAGAGAGGTGTGGAGGGGCATGAAGACCATCACTGGATTCAGGCCAACCAACAGCAGGGGAGCTGAGGGAGGTGAGAATAGAGCCGACGAGTTGAATCTGTTTTTCAATAGATTCGACACCACAGTGTCTGCTCCCACCCCCACAACCTCACCTGCAGTCAGCCTGGAATCCAGAGCCACACCACTGTGCCAGCCTCTCTCTTCACATGTTGCCTCCTGTGAGATTCCTGACACCCCTCCCCCACCCATCACCTTCACTCAATACCAGGTTGAGATGCAAATGAGGAGACTTCACTCAGGCAAGTCTGCTGGACCAGACGGAGTGAGTCCCCTTGTCCTCAAGACCTGTGCCCCCCAGCTGTGTGGAGTCTTTCATAAACTGTTTATGCTGAGTCTGAGTCTGCAGAGGGTCCCGGTGATGTGGAAGACATCATGCCTCGTCCCTGTACCAAAGACGCCACGTCCCAGTGGCCCCCAGGATTACAGGCCCGTGGCATTGACCTCCCACATCATGAAGACCCTGGAAAGGCTCATCCTGGACCAGCTGCGACCCATAGTAAGACCACACCTGGATCCCCTTCAGTTCGCTTATCAGCCTCGTCTCGGAACAGAGGACGCCATCATCTACCTGCTCAATCGTGTCTACACCCATCTCGACCAGCCGGCGAGCACTGTGAGGGTCATGTTTTTTGACTTTTCCAGTGCTTTCAACACCATCAGGCCGACCCTCCTGGGTGATAAGTTAGCAGCGATGCAGGTGGATGCTTCTCTGGTGTCCTGGATTGTTGATTACCTGACAGGAAGACCACAATATGTACGTCTCCCACAGTGTGTGTCTGACAAGGTGATCAGCAACACAGGGGCACCACAGGGGACTGTCCTCTCCCCCTTCCTCTTCACCCTCTACACCACAGACTTCAGCCACTGCACAGAGACCTGCCATCTTCAGAAGTTTTCTGATGACTCTGCGGTGGTTGGATGCATCAGCAGGGATGATGAGACAGAGTACCGGGCTGTGGTCGACTCCTTTGTCACGTGGTGTGAGCAGAATCATCTGCAGCTCAACGTGGCAAAGACCAAGGAACTGATCGTGGACTTCAGGAAGACCAGGAAACACTTGACCCCTGTTTCAATCCAGGGGGTCAGTGTTGACATTGTGGAGGACTATAAATACCTTGGAGTACACATTGACAATAAACTGGACTGGGCTAAAAACACCACAGCACTTTACAGGAAGGGCCAGAGTCGTCTCTATTTTTTGAGGCGACTGAGGTCCTTCAACATCTGCCAGAAAATGCTGAGGATTTTCTATGAGTCTGTTGTGGCCAGTGCGATCCTCTATGCTGTTGCATGCTGGGGGAGCAGGCTGAGGGTCGCAGATGCCAACAGACTTAATAAACTGATCCGTAAGGCCAGCAATGTTGTGGGGATGGAGCTGGACTCCCTCAAGGTGGTGTCGGAGAGGCGGATGCTGTCCAAGATAAAGACAATGTTGGATAACACCTCCCACCCACTCCATGACATGCTGGTCAGTCACAGGAGCTCGTTCAGTGAGAGACTGAGATTACCGAAAAGCACCACTGAACGACACAGGAAATCATTCCTGCCTGTGGCCATCTCCCTGTACAACGCATCCACTTAACACACTGTTTGCTGCTACAGCTACACATGTTTCTTTTCCAAATATTTATTTATAAGTGACTTATGTATGTATGTATGTATATATATGTATATATTGTACTATTCTTAGTTAGCGTATTGTCTGTCTTGTCTTAATGTTGGTTTAAAATGGAGCACTGTAACAAAAAATAATTTCCCCCAGGGATCAATAAAGTATTCTGATTCTGATTATACAGATGTAAGAACATCATGTTTCTCAAATAGGCCTGTCACAAAACCTTCCTTTGTTCTTTAGCATCTGTAATAACTGCAGATACTGTAGACGACAACAACAACAGCAACAACAGGAATGGGAGATGCAAACACAGGAGCAGCAAAAGGTCAGCTGCGTCTTTCGAGCAGTGTGATCAGGTTACAGCCGATCATTATTCAGAGTAAGAGACGGACACTCTCACTGATCTAAACTCCTCAAAGACAGTGGCTCTGCACACAGTAACCAAGGTGACCAAGTTTCAGTCATTTGTTATTAAGTAGCAACTTCCAGGGTTAAAGATTAAGCCAAGCCGTGGCTACTGCAGTTTCTCAAATGAACACGTGAAGTTGACTCCAAATACAAGTGGAAACACACAGACCTGCATGTTAAGAGAAGTGTGCCACAATAAACAGTTTTTGTTTTTGTTGCCAAGTTCCTCTTTCATGCCATCTGAACAGGAACTGTTTTTGTTTTGTTTTCATAACCCACTCATTAAAATTGTACTAAAGTTATCCCTTAGCACATAGGTATCAAACTCAGGCAGCCTAATTACATTTGGCCCGCGAAGCCATACCAAATTATTATTAGAGCTGGCCTACTGGTATTATACAGCTAATATATATATTGTTTAGTATTAAGCTTTGCTTGTTCCATATTCAGTTTTTCAGCAAAACTTGTTTGAGTCCATAAGAAAAGATTCATTCTTATATCTGGAGGAAGATTTTTTTTACAATAAATATTAATGTTAGCCCGCGACCTTGTTCCAGTTTTGAATTTTGGCCCACTGTGTATTTGAGTTTGACACCCCTGCCTTAGGAGGCGGCACGTATACTCTGAGTGACAAGCAGATGCTGAAACAAGTGGATGCTTCACCTTAATAAGCAAACTTGCAAGTGCCTTCACAAACTTCACAGTCTAATGCATAAATGGCTCCATAAGCTAAGTCTGCAACGGTCAAAATGTCAAATTTGTGGCCAATTGCCGATAACATGATGACAAAATACATAGGAATTGTTAAGCACCTGCAGGACAATGGGGCAGTTCCTCTTTGGGGACGCTGGTCATCCTCTGGAAGTCATCATGGCAGGCATTACAGAAGTGTGTGGTGCCAAAGCAGAAGAAAACAGCCACAGAGCAGCAGTACCGGCATTTATACTCAAGGAAGTCTGTTCCATGCTTGGAGCACATCTGATGAAAGGACACAAAAGATATTAGGGCTGGGCTTATATTTTGCTCTTCAAGGACAGATGAGCACCATTTTTAAGGAAAGGTTTGGCTTTCTTTCTTTATTGTTATTCACTTAACAACATATAGGTCTGTTAGTTCTACAGATGTCATATTATTCATTTAAAGTGCTCCTCGCAGACACAATTCCCACCTGAGCCCTGGACACATCTGAGCATGCTCCACAGATCAGTTCACTGGGGTCGTAGTCGTCTCCCTGTCCTGCCTCTGCATCGCAGCGAGCCTCTCCCCCAAAATATGCCTGGAAAAGAAAAGCGTCATTTATTCTCCATCCTTATAACACAGTTCCACTAAAATATACTGGGTCTTTCATCCAGGTGGTACCTTCTTGCACTTGTAGCAAACATAGTATGCATATCTGTTCATGGCAAAGCCTGCAGGGTCATTGTGAAAGCGTGCCCCTGGTGTGGTTATTGCCTCACTCTTGTGCAGACCCTCGTACTCGAGCCTCATCAGAGCCTTCCTCCTCACATCCTCATAAAGCTCCTTAATGGGATCGAGCAGGTCCTTGATCACAGAGTGATTGATTTTGTTCTGCAAACAACGAGACAAACAGGCCAGCAAGTGTTGGGTTTACTTCACATGCTAAAACGATAATGAACAAAAGCAGTCGCAGTATGGGAGGCAAACGCTTTTTCAACAAAGCACTTAAACTTGAGTCAATCAAAATTTAGGTGTGGTGAAAATAGTCCAGTCCCTTTGTCTTCCCGTAAGTCAGAGAGGGTCAAGTAGCATTTTACCTTGCAAATGGGACATAACATGAACCCGAATGTGATCCGAGGCCCCAGCCAGCGATTTTCAAGAACACGCCGAGTGCACTGAAGGTGGAACACGTGAGTGCAGTCCAGCTGGAAACGGATCAAAAAGTTAAACATTAAACAGGAGAACAAATTTAAATCCCGATGTGATGCTTTTAACGAACAAAGAGCTACCTGTATAGCAGGAGCAGCAGACAGGGCTTCAGTGAAGCAGATCATACACATGTCATCCGCATCCTGTTTCAGGCAGCCCGTGTTCTTGTCACAGCCGTGCAGACATGGCAGGCAGCTGTCCTCGTTTTTGACTCCTCCACAAGGGTGTCCGCAGGGATGAGTCTTACTGCACGCCAGTTTAGCGTACTCCTGAGTGGCCACAGGAAAGAGTTGGTTAGTGTTAGGAAGTACAGCACAAAATATCTAAAATTCAGCCTGGGCTAAGCTTAGCTGATTTATTTCCACGATTTTTCTATTTATTTGTAACATAAATAGAAAACACACAAAATTACACTAAAACTAGGGTGAAGGGATTTTTCAAGGCTCATTTCTCATCTTAAAATTTTAAAAAGGAAATCAGCTCTGAAGCTTAAATGTTTTGTTTGGTTGTCAGCAAGTTTCTGCAAAAACTACAAAGTTAAATTTGATGAAACTTTGCTGTTTGCCTGTTCTCAACTTTTCCCGCAGAGTTCAACATCACCTCCAAAGTGTGCATCAGCTCTCTCAGACTCCTCACCCAGTATTTGTTCGGCTCACTCCAGATAAGGCTTTTAGACACAACTGAGAACCCTTTAGGTGCAGCTCAGGTTTATGACATTGAAAATATTCTATAACAATTTTTTATTGAAACTAAACCAGGTGCTCACAGTTTTAATAAACCCCTCAGTCCATCTGCATAGACTACAAGCACAGACACTGAGATTTCATGCCATAGATCAAGCGTGGTACCTGGCAGTCTGGATCTGAGCAGACGCTACCCACTGCAGACAGCTCAGTCCCATTTCTCGTGCCACAGAACCTGCAGGCATCTGAGCTGCTGGACGTTGGTTTACCTACAAAATTATTAGGCTTGGTCAAAATAGGAATAGATGAAAGCCCTGAAAATGCAGCTTCAGTAGAAGTCATTTTATCAGCTTACTGATATGGCCATATGTATGCAATGTTACCCAACAAAGCCCATTTTAGTGTTACCTGTGTGCTCTCTGAACTCCACCATGGCCTTCATAGTCTTTGAGTCAGCCAGAGCCATGAGCCAGAACAGCTTGGTCCTCCCACAGCCTTCATGAAGATCCACCTTTATGGCCTCCTCTTCCTCTTTAAACACCTAAAACACATTAAAAATGATTGTACACTGCAGGAAAAATTATGTCCAGTGCCTCAACTGCTTGTGAAATATTGAGTAATAAATTATACTTAATAATTATACTTAAAGCTCCCCACCTGAGTGGCTACTTAATATCGTTTAATTTGTTTTTATTTGTCTCTAGTAATAAATTAAACCTCACCTGTCTCTGGTGAGAGCGTGTGCGTCTGTGCAGGTGGAGGAAGCGGTCACAGTCAGTGCAAAGGTTCCCACATATGTTACACAGGATGATGGCTGCTGTCTCACCATCATCATGGTTGTCACACATGGGCTGCAGACACAAGACGAGTAAATGAATAATTACTCTTTTGATGATCTGTCTTTAATAATTTGCCATACGGTGTAGCTTTAAGCTTTTTCTCACCATCTGCTTCTGCTGGCCATCTTTGCCCATCCAGCGACCAGATGACAGCCTGTCTACATGATCTTGGTCCAGCACACACAGTGATGCCAAGGCCAGCCAGAGCTAGGTAACAGCAAAGGAACGTGATATATAATAAATACACAATATTTTTAAGGTTATGTAATTGCGTATGACAAATTTTTCATACCCTTGTGGTTGCAATACAGCGTACAGGAGACCTATGCTCCTCCTCCATTTTGGTCAGTGCTATGATGGTCTCGGCTATTGCATTTTTGGTAACTCTGGACCAAGCGTCTGAAAGGTGCCCCTAATAAAGAGGTAATGTAGAGGTCATTTTACCACATAAGAAATTTAACACAGCGTGAAACAAGAGATGGATTAAAAAGTCAGCAAAAACTTACAGCTGCCATGTCTTTAACCAGCTTTATGATGATCTCCGCAATCTGTGGAGGAGTGGAGCCTTTCATCCACCAGTGGCTCTCCCCTCTGCGGATATAGCTGAGCATAACAGGAGGGGGCGACATGCTTAAGAATATAACACAGCTGTCATTTTTCAGGAACTACACCTCAGGAAATCTCAAGCATCCCAAATTTTAAAAAAAGACAGAGCCTTACCTGGAGTTAAAGATCATTGGAAGCGTGACTGTGGTGACCCCTTTTCCTGCTGTCATTCCGGCTGCACCAGAGATTGTGGTGCCTTTGGCTTTCAGCTGCACAGTGAGGGCTTTTGCGATACAGCCCAGGAACATGTCCAAGATGCCGAGCTTGTTCCAGTCACCTTTCTCTGTGGAGTGAATGATGTCACTGATGTCTGCCGGTGGCAGAGCCTTCACCCCAATGATGCTAGCAAGACGCACAGGCGTCACCTCCGGCAGGACACGTCTAAGCAGTGAAGTCACCTGAGAAGTAGCCAATCAGATGGTAAGCAAGATTATACTTTCAACAGGCTCACAAGGTATTTACATAAATATCTGTAAAACACAAATATCTTAAAACCTTTTATGGAAAAAGTGACTCTACACCAAAATTTACAGTCATTTAAAGACAGAATTTATAGACGTCTTTGTTCTAGTTGGATCTTCTTCTGATTTCTTCACCACACCGTTGCCAACAGTGAGCGATTAAGTCAACTGAAAATCTTTTTTATCGTCAACATTTAACACAAAAATTAAACCACAGTAGTTTGTTTAAAGTTTTTTCTTTTTGTAAACCCTAAAAGCACTCACAAGGAATAACTAGATGGGTCCCAATATTGTCTGTAAATGGTTCAACAGTGATGAACAATCACACTGCCAAATCATGTAATTCCACTGAGTGCCAGAAGGTGGCAGCAAAACAACAGGAACTGTCCAAGCTGCCAAACTTAAAACTAACTACACTAAGCAGCTTTCAAAATACTCAGAATGTAATGAGGAAGGAAGTGTAATCAATACACAATCGATGCTGATGTAAATATGTTTACAAGAAAGCCGCACAAGTTTCCTCTGATCATTAAACTGAAAGGTTTTTCTTGTTTTGTTTACATCCTCTCCCACCTGTCTCTGTACTCTTGGAGAAGCCGTGTGCAGCAGAGAAAACAGGTCCTGCATGAGCGTGAGCTGCTGGGCCAGGTACTGGCGGCCGACGTTGGAGCCGCTCAGAGCCAGGACCATGGACAGGAGCTCAAAGCAGTAGGCGTCAGAGGAGGCGTCATCGTCGCTGGGCTGAGAGTTGGCGTTCTCTTTGCTGGAGATGGCGTGTTCCCACTCCTCTCTCACACGCGTTGCCTCCATGCGGATGGCTTGAACGATGTGTGCACAAACCTGAAAATGTCACACCACTGAGGTTAGCTGACGGAAGTAATATTTCCACGAAATGACAACGGAATTTCACTGTTTAACGGTTTAAAGTGAAATTGCTATTGACCTGTTTCTGCAGGTTGGTCAGTTTGCTCCTGCTAAAAATGATTCCCACCATGTGCTCCTTGAGGTCAGCGTCAGAGGGTGCCTGTTCACAGAAATGCAAGATGAGCACGTATAAAACATCAGGTTTGAGGTCACTAAACAAACAGTTAAATAACTAAAGTGCTGACCTTGTCTTCTCCCTCGGGAGATGAAAGCAGGTTTTTCTCCTCCTGCTCTGGAGTTGGCTCTGCATCTCCACAGATTAGTTTTCCAAACACCTACATTTACAAACAAAGTTTAAGAAAGAGAAACGCTTACAAGAGTTTAGAGCTAATTGCAGGTATGTGGAAAAGGCAGATGAGCAGACCTGTGAGGTAATTAAGCGGAAAACTCTGAGAGTCTCAGCTTCACAGTTCTTCTGCTGGGCCATGCTGGCTGAGATTTGTCCGGGTATCTTGATGGCTTCGCCGTCTTTCCAACCGAGGACCTTCACCTGACGTACTCTCAGGGTGTTTTCAGGACCTTTCAATTCCACCTTGATCACATGATGATCCCCTCCAGGAAGCTCACTCGTCACCCAGCCCATGTGACGCGAGTCGAGGTCAGCCTGTGACAGAATCGCAGAAAGGTAGAGAACTGCCATGTTATTTGATGGTTTGTTTCCTACTCCTTATTTCAAAAGGAGAATAATTTAGACGTAAACTGTATATGCAGCCCAGAAAACAAGAGCCATTCACTGTGAAGCAAGTTAAATTATAGATACCTGCTTGATTCTGCAGAGGTCTTCTATTGCTTTTCCACACAGGAATGTCACAGAAGTAACTTTGTTCTGTAAATATAAGGGGAAAAAATAATTTTACTCAAATCCATCAGGAAATTGTTGCAGAAGCAAGGTTTTAACCACAACGCTTGTTGTGCCGTTGCCTGCTTACCCCAATGTCCCTGGAGTTGTCCACATGAACAGACACCTTAACAGCGTTTATGCCTTTCACACAGCTGATGGTGATGCTCTTGGTTTTGTTTTTGTCTTCATCTCCAGACTCCCAGAAGGTCTCGGTGGAGCCGTCTGTTAGGCTGCCGATCATGGCAGGGCGACTGGATGTCTTGATGTCTACGACACTGGTCAGGTCCTTCAAACAGGTGACCAGGCAGAGATCCTGTACGAGGTACAAACATATTTATCAAGTTAAATCATGACAGATGAGTAAGCTCAGGTGCTGGCTGCTAAATACGCTGTTAACTTTCTTGCCTGGCTCATTGCTTCATATCCGGACTGCACGCTGATGTTGAAGCTTTCCTCACTGTCTCCATCATCTGACTTGGATAGGATATTGTTGATGTGATGGAAAACATTGCTCTGGTGGAGGAACTGGTGGTCGGACTGCTTGAACTTGAGACTCCAGCACCTTAAACAAAGAGTCACAATCATTTATATTACCACAGAAGCTCAGAGCTGCTAAAATTACAAAAGGAGGCAAAAAATGGTAAATGGCCTGCATTTGTATAGCGCTTTTCTAGTCCCTAAGGACCCCAAAGCGCTTTACACTACATTCAGTCATTCACCCATTCACACACACATTCACACACTGGCGATGGCAAGCTACATTGTAGCCACAGCTGCCCTGGGGCGCACTGACAGAGGCGAGGCTGCCGGACACTGGCGCCACCGGGCCCTCTGACCACCACCAGTAGGCAAACACGGGGTTAGTATCTTGCCCAAGGATATTTGGCATGCAGCGAGGAGGCAGCCTGGGATCGAACCACCGACCTTCTGATTAGTGGCTGACCTGCTCTGCCACCTGAGCTACAGCCACCCCAAAAGAGAAACTGTACCTGAGTGCCATCTGCTGTAGTGAGCTGCCACTGGGAAGTGACATCATGAGGTCAGAGATGGTCTGAAGGAGGCGGTGGAAGGTGTGGGGCAGAGGATGAGCTGCTTCCCCAGCAATAACAATGTCAGACAGAGGGTGTTCGCAAACGCCAAGGTCTCGCTCCTGTGCAGAGTCGATGTTCATAATTAGAAAGTACAGTAAAGCCACCTTCTTATCACCCTCCGTAACTTTAAACAACTCATTACCTGTTCTAAATTTTCTTTGTTCCCCTTATTCTCATCGTCTTCCTCATCCTCAGGTTCAAATGGCGATGGCGTGAGCGATGCTACAAAATGCCAGAGAATATCATGCAGAGAGGTGGTCTGGATCACATTGCACAGAAGCCAGTTGAATGCCTGACAGGGAAATAAAAAAAAAAAATGTATTAGTCTTATTATAATATAGAAATGGGTGTAATATTAAAATACTTGCCTACGAACCCAAGATATTGTAATTAAAACAATAATTAAGGCAAGACTGAGTTGTGTTATTCGGACAACTTTACCTCCATGGCAAACACCCTGCAGGCAGATTTCCTCAGTGCATGCTTCATGGCCACCTCTAGGCCCTCCAGGTCATGGTGCTGGATAACAAAAGCCAGGACGGGCCACTGGAAGTTCCTCTCACCCTTACTGAGGGAGCCATGGGCTGAGATCAGCCGGGATAGCTCAGGGGATGGGTGACGTAACAGGGAAGAGCCAACTTCTGTACAGAAGACAAAGTAGTTTATTTATACACACGGTGCTGTAACTCACTCTGGAAGAACCAATAAGCACTTTTTTGAAATGACAAGACGCGATTACCTGCATCACCGCTATGGACCCTGCGTCTGGGCACAGCTTTGACCCGTGCTGGAGAGGGCGAATGTTGCTTGTCATATTCTGATGCGACAACTGAGTAAGACCTCTGAAACACCGTCCGCTTAGCCGTGTCACTGTCTGTGATTGGACTGGTCTCGAGACTAAAAGACACAAACAAACAAATGCTGGTTACCCCTTAAATATTTTTAAGGACATTCAAGTACTTTAAACACAATATCGAAGTGTTGGCTGACAGAACAGTACATGGACATGTTCAGCAGCTGCTGCAGCTGTGGGAGGAAGGGACGCATGAATGTATAGATGTTAACAATAAAAAAAACAAAAACCTTTACACAAACACAAAGCCTTCTTTGTACAATTTAAGATGTGGTTTGCGATGACAGAGGCGGACGTTTTTAATTAAGTGCGCTGGCTGTCAGAATGTGCAGGGGAGAGACAAGCTGGGAACAACTTGTGCAAACAGTGCCTATTGGTACAATTGCATCATCTGTTGGTCAGTTATGAATAACAACGTGGAAACAAATAACCTAACATATAAACCAAAAAAAAGGAAAAAAATCTCTGTAATAAGAAATCAGAGCTGCAATTAACTCTTCTTTTAAATAAAAGAAGTAAAATTGAATTCATTGTCAATTACCTGGGTGGCATTGATTTCATGTTGCTCTCTGGTTCCTCAAACACATTGGGGCAGGCGTCAGGGGTGACTGAAATATAGGGCGCGGGAACAGATGTTGAGCGTAGATACCTCATCTCATCTTGGAAGAGGTTATCATCTTGGTAGGCTCCAAAGTTCTCAGTGTGTTGTCTAAAGGAAGAGTAAGAGACTCAAATCTTTATCAAAACACGTCACTGTAAGGTTTTCTTTTCTATGTCTGAGCTTGTAATTACCTAGCTAGTGTCTGTAGGTAGAGGCAGCCCATTTTATTGGGGAGTTCTTCTGAGACACCCTCCTTCAGGCTGGGGAGGAGGTGGGAATGAAGAGGCCGAGGAGGGTGGTGGCACAGCATGCTCGGTTCAGCTGCACTGCTGAGGGACAGTAGGAACAATGCGTTGGCCCGAATCACCTGGTGGGCCTCCATAGTGGGCAGCGCCCTTGGAGTCTTCACCTGCAGAGGTTTCTTCCTCGACTGCTTCACCTGGAAAACAAAGGAAAACACTGGAGTTTATTTCATGGAAGTCAGTATGATGTCAGAAGCTGATTCAAGGAGGAAGATTTAAAAACAGTACCTTCTCCCGGGCAGCAGTCTGTTTCTCTCTGAGGTATTTCTCCCGACAGCGATCACACACCAGGTACCAGGTGCTGCCTCCTATGCCGCCGTCTCCACAGTTTCCAGCCCAACCACCACAGAAGTGGCCAATACTGTTGTAGCCCTGACCCCCTGCATACCGGCCACAGCCTGCCATAATAACACAAAGGAGGGACGTTAAGAAACAGAAAAGACTTACAATTTAAAGTGTGTTACAAGATACCACTGACTGTACCTGGATGAGCCTGCCTCATATGGTACGTGACAGGGTAAGGGTGCGATTCTCCACACAGCTCACAGATGGTGTCTTTCTCTGGTCCACCCATTGCAAGTTGGGCCATCTCTCCAAACAGATTCCCTCTTGGACGCACCTCTGCCTTTTCCCTTTTCTTTTTCTCCTTCTTTGCCTTTTTACTGTCTTTCTCATGCTCTTTCTTTTTTAAGATGGCACTGGATCCCGGACTGGGGAAGATCATGTTCTGAGTTGCTGCCTTGATGGTGGCCATAGAAATGTCCTCCCAGAATGCAACCAAATGCTGCAGTGTTAATGGTAAGATTGATTTTGCCCTCATAGAGGGATGGGAAGTCATTTCATAGGAAATGGACTCTCCTTTTCCATCCTCACACTTCTCTGGCAGCGGAGGTTCCTTCAACATAGACAGCACTTTGTTTTTGTTGATGCTGCCCATTTTGGAGATGTCTGGGCCATGTGGAGCAATATTAAACATGTTAAGTGCAGAGGAAATCTCCAAGGAGTGGCGATTCTTTAATTTGCTCTCCTTCTCCTCAGCGCCCTGTCCTCCCAGGGAGCTGCGAATGGGGGCGTGCTCTTTGGTTAAGTCTGGGTTGAACTTGAGGAAGGAGGAGCAGGCCATGGCATCATGGACAATGCCTTCATGCCACAGGAACGCTGCAAAGACTGCGCGTGCACATTCAGCCACCGAGGGAGACATGGCCTGTTTGGCAGGTTCTGTGATCCTAGTTGTGCTCTCTCCTTTAAACAGAGGCCCGGATTTGTCCTTTTTAGAACGCGTGTGTCGACTGGAGGTTTTGCGGCTGACTTTGGGTGAAGAGCGGCTCTTTAGTTCCTCTTCGACAGGGGCTTTGCCGATGCTGAAGTGCACCTTACACGAGCCTTCTTCAGCATTACGGAGCTCCACATTCTCATCATTGACATCCTCATTGGAGAGGAGCGCGCTAGAGGTGCAGACCTCCACGACTTCACTGTGCAAGTTCTCTTGGGTAACATGTGGTGAGGGAACACGGTTCTCTGCATTGCCGGTCATCCCTTTATTTGGGTCTTTAGGAGACAGTTTAGGTTTGGGGGAGGTAGATCTGCCCCTAAGTGGCTCTGTAAGGGGAATCTTCTTCTTTCTCAGTGTGTCTGGGTCCAGAGTATAAGAGTCTGATTTGGATCTCTCTCTTGGAGGATCGAGCTGGGCTTTGGACGAAGGGCTAACTTTAGGTGGGAGATTCTTGTCATGGTGGGGTGAAGAAGAGTGCTGGGAAGAGTTGCTGGAGGGGCTAGACCTGCCTGACGTGGATATACTTTTTTGTTTGGGAGAGGAAGAGCGAGAGCCAGGATTCGGAGACTCAGACCGATTTCCTGAAGTTCTACCATCTGCCTTTAGAGCCTGCAGTGTGTTGTGATTGGGCGAGTGGGAGCGGCTGTGCGAGTCAGACCTCAGTTTGGCCGTGTCGGACCGCAGTATAAGGGCCTCGCTAGCTGTCATTCCACCCTCACTTGTTTTGACCCTGCTCTGCTCAGAGGAGCGACTTCCGCGGCTCTCCTGTTTGGCTGAGCGATTCTCCTGACGGTGTTTGGAGGCTGGGGACATCGGCCGTGCACCAGGCATGAGGTTCCCTCGCTCACCTAAACATTAACAGGTGAAACTCAGTTACACCACAAAAAAGGTATCAGTAAGAGTGAAAAACAAAAACGTAATAAGAAAAACAAAGAAAGGTACAGAAAAACTGAATGAAGAGTAAAAGAGAGCTAATGTCAGGAATGTGAAAGAAGTTATGTCTTTTAATGTAAATGGCAGTGAAACATTTTATTAAAACAAACTAGTGACTTATGTGACCATCTAGATCAGGGGTGTCAAACTCATGTCATGGGCCCATGCAGCCCACGTTGATCTTAAACGGGCTGGACCATTTCTGGCAGTGTCAGTGTAACTACACATTTAAAATGCCTGAGATATCTTAATATATACGAAAAGGTGCAATTTTCAAACAACATGTCTCGGTTTTTCTAAATGAGAATAGAGTTTGTTCATTTTCTTTAACACTAATTAAAAAAAATTAAATCTACTTACTGTGCACCCATTGTAAAAACTGAATTAAAAAAAAAGTATCCATTACTTAATTACTGTGGCGTAGTATAAACAGCAACAGCTGAATCAATGATTTATCAGTAGGATAACATTGTCCAAAGCCATGCACTGACCCTGATTGCCGTCTTTCCGAGCCAGTTCTGGCCCTAATGTTTGACACCTCTGATCCAGATGTTTTGCAAATGAGACTGTTACTGGATAATGGAAGCACTGATGAAAGATGAATCTCAGCCCAGTTCAGGGACCACTCCTGATAATACTAGAAATAGCCTTGGTATTGACCAGAAACCAAGTAATTATGTACCAACTACAAATATCCAAAAAATGTCTATTCAATGAACAGCTTGAAAATTCCTTTTTTCTAACCGACTTTAAAATCATGTGCAACACTGAATAAGTCTTAAATGCAGTTTTTCCTCAATTTTCTTCCCATTAGACCATAATTTAAAGCTTTGCACTAACATAATCCCCCCCCAAAAAGTTGAGCACAAAGCCCTCGATTCACCACAGAGCAGACTTGAGTTCCTACCAACCATCTGTTCAGTCTGAGGGGAGGCATGATGCATGATGTGATTACCCACCCTTTTGCCTCAGAGCGAGAGATGAGAGAGCAGTACCATGCCCAGCCACGGACACATTGCTTTTGTGCACACGTTCGCGAGAAGCAAGGCTGCATGATGAACCATCTACAGCGGAAAACAGTGGAGCAGGTAAACAAACAAGACATGGAATGCAAGGAGGCCACCGCAGAGAAAAAGAAAGAAGGCATAGAGGCAATGGAGTCAAGGAGGTGGAGTAGAAAGTGGCAAAAGGACAACATGTTACAGTGATGAGGGGATCAACAGACAGACAAACTGACTGGCGTGTAGAAACACTTATAGAAGAATAACAGAAAAACAAAGAACCCTGTAAATGTCATGGACAAAGTTGTGCACATGTTTTAGTTAATTTTTGAAATCCTCTCCTCTTTTGGGGCCAACAATACAACCTTTGGTAGGAGGCTTTATACTTGGTTATAAAGCAGGTAGTTTTGTTTTTGTTTGTTTGTTTTTTTTTTTTTTTTGGGGGGGGGGGGGGGGGGGGGGGGGATATTGATTTTATTTAAAACTGTATTTCCTGGAAAGGCACTGATTGTGAAGATTGGATTGCCCTACGAAAAAGCAAGATTAATAGATTAGTGAGCTATGTCAAGCTCAAAACTGGAGTTTTCAGTATCATGAAAGTGATCCACTTTTTACCTGGCTAAATCACCATGGTAACTTATGCTGAACCTAACCTGGTCCAGACCAGATTATGTTCAGTTTCAAATAAAGTTTGGAAATCAACTGAAAGTGCCATGTTTTAACCAGTTCTTTCATTTTCAGCATGTTTTAAAGTACAAGATTCTCTACTTGGCAAATGCAACTTGTTAGCCTACACCTTATCATCATGAATGAAGCCCAGCCATAAAGTTACAGCACTGTGCAATGCACTGTCTTTGGAAGGTACATGCATTTCCCAAGAGGAAATATTCTTATACAAAACATCCCTTTTTATGTGAAGACGGAACATGAAGCAGAAAATCCAGCATAACAGACGTGTGATAACCATGGTCATGAAACTCATCTCCGACTGGGGTTTTAGGTTTCGTCAAGCCAGCTCACGCAAAGAAAGCTTGACTTTGTTGAACTTCCTTCATAGTACATCCATCTGAGTTGATACAGTGTTTTCAGTAGGGCTGCCACGATTTGTCGACTAGTCACGATTACGTCGACTGATTTAATAGTCGACGCGTCGTTTGAAGCTTTGTAAGATCCCAAAAGACGCAGGAATAAGTAGCAGGATTTAAGAGTGTAATAACGGACTGAAACAGAAGATGGCAGCACTGCATGTATAAGGATGCCAGCTGCCGTTAAACCCCGAAGAAGAAGAAGAAGAAGAAGCTGTGTCCCAGAATTCATAGCGCGGCCCAGCTTAGTTTCCAACAATGGCGGTAGCTAGTTAGTTTTAATATTACTCTTATTATTCTTTCTGGGTCACAAAATAAACGTTTAACATATTTTCAGGCGAGAATGTAGCTGTGTAAACCTCAAATATCGGCTCAGTTTATCAGGACACCACATATTTTCAAAAGCGCTCCGACGTTTTCGGAGACGTCTGTTACTCACTAGCTCGATAGCTAGCCGGGGGCTAGGTCACTAGCGCCGTGAGAACACCGGACTCCCGGCAAATCGTTTTCAAACCCACCGCCGTCTTTCGCGACTCAGGTTAAATATATATGAGTCACTTAGATAAATTAAAAATGTTGTTGTTTGGCTTTTTTTTTTTTTTTTTTTTTTGTATTTTATTTGTTCCTGAGTAAATCGGTTTGGCTGAGATTAAAGTTATAGTTTTTACACAGCTGAATAAATGTCAAGCAGACAGCTGATTATCAGAAGTGTGAGATGCTGGAGAATATACTCCGGTGTCCTGTTATATTTTAGATAGCAAGGAGTTTATTAAACTTTACCGAAACAATCTGCAAATTTCATTAAAATTTAATAAACTATCATCTTGTCTTTATTTTTAGTTAGCACCTTAAAAGCTTAAAGCTGTAAGCTAATGATAGTTATATAAGAGCAAGATGCTGCTGGTGCAATAAGCTGTAGTTTTACGTCCAGTGGATGATGATCTGATTAGTCGACTAATCGCATAAATAATCGGTGACTAGTCGACTATCAAAATAATCGTTTGTGGCAGCCCTAGTTTTCAGTAATGTTATTTATTTAGTTTCATTTAGAAAAGGTGGCCACTATAAAATTATTGAAGGTTGGAAGACTGCTAGTATACTAAAACAAGAACATAAATTAAGAAGTTGAGCATTAAAAGAACAAAAACATATCCCTGCTCTCCATGACATCTTCAGGGCTCCGTAACAAATAGATAACAGATTAAAAAAAACAAAAAAAACCAAAACAAACAACAACAACAACAAGTACACAGGACGCAGTAGAGCAGAGGAAAAGACCAACAGGGAGAAAGGGTGCTACACAGGCAGAAAATATTAGAGACAAGTGAACTGATTTTGGATGGTGTTACAAGACAGTGTCTTTTGAATTGCAGGGCTTTTAAAATTTTGAATTATCCACTTCAAGCGCAAACTTGGTATACGTAGAATATCATTACTTAATAGCTGATTTTTATTTTATTTTTTTTTGTTTAAGCCGTTCATTGTTTAAAAAAAACAAACAAAATCCCCCCCAAACCTAATAATTGCTATAAACAAACAAGTGTTCAGACTTCTGTTTGCATTTTCTGTCACAGCCTGGGCTGTTTGAGGTGAAAGTGAAACAAGCTGTTACTAAAGGATGGAAGATGCAGATTTCATTTCAAAGCAGCAATGAAGCAGATGAAGAACAGGGTAAAAGGCACGCTAAACAAGAGAGCAAGCACAGCAAGCAGAAAATTAAGCAACTTGGCCAATTACTTGAGCGCATGGCAAAAATATCCCGTTGACTTGGATATAGAGTCTATTAATGTTTGAAATCTTGCTTAGAAAACAAGTGAAAGTACCAACTCATGGATTATTTAAAGGTCATGTCACCTGTTTTTTATAAGAAACAAGATTTAAGCATGGAATAGACTTGTCGGCTTGTTAAGGATATTTCTGCACCGTACAACACAACTGTGCCGATATGTGTCACATATCATCCTGTTCTCCCCCAAAAGTACAGATAAATTAAAAACAGATTACAATTCCATGAAACGAAAAGTTGGGAGGAAAAGGATCAAAATCTGTGCTAGCAAGCGCTGTCAGAAAGCTGGACAGACTTACTCAGAAGCTGTGGTTGTGGCTGAGACAGTTGGGAGGGGGATTGTCCAAACACAAATGGGCTGTGGACAAGGGAGGAAGAGGAGGGAGGTTGGGCAGCTTGCTCAAATATGGAGGAGGAGGGAGCTGCTGAGAGGAAGGGCCCAGACTGAATGGAATTCAGTATGGCACTCAACCGGTCACCTGCAAACATGGAGACAGAGGAAGGGGACAAACTAAAGCTTTTACTATGGTTTAAGGATTCTAAATGGGGGATGTAGGTCAGTCACCTATTTTTCTTATCAATCATTTCAATCATCAGCCAGGAGGAGGAGGAGCTATTATGGGCATCCGGAGTCCCAGCAGTCGTGTTCATAGATGGAATTGGGAAACTAGCATGAAGCCTAAGTGGGCTTAATACTATTCTGGATGAACTGAGCACAAAAATTTCTAGTATGGTCCTAGGTTTAAAAAAAATAAATCAAAAAAGACAAGCCAAGAAGTATATAAGGAAGAAACTACAACTCCCAACAAGTTTTTTATTGAAGGGGGAAAAAAATCAAATTGGTTACTTTAAAAATCTGCCCAGTACAGGGTATGTTCTACCAGATAACTCCAGCAACTACAGATGGTTTATTCCTATTAGCAACAACAAATTGTACTTTTTTCACCACAGCACAGCAGCACTTCCTCCCTTTTCCTAACAGTTTATGGAAAATGTATATTGTTCTTTTTATTTTAGGGCTCAGTCTTACAAAAAACCTGCATGTCCTCACAAGAAGTTCCAAGATTATCATCTTGGGAAAATCTCACTGGATAGCTTCTCCTTAGTGAAAGGTTTCACTGCGCACCAAGCTGCAAAACTTGGTCGATACATATTCCCAGAGGTTTTTTTGTAAATGTCTATAAAATACATTGTAAAGTGAGGGATGATAACCATCAGCACACCATTTCTTTTTTTAAGGTTTCTCTGTCCTGCACACTCAGAGCCCACTCACAATGCCGCCTCACAGCATGAAAACTCAAACCCAGAGGTGGTTAGTGATTCAGACTTTCCATTAGATGGCTCAGTGGGGGCTTTCAACTCATGAACGAGTTGTAAAATCGAGGTGGACATGCTTGTATTAGTTGAGTATTTATTCTAGACGTGCATTTCCACGCACATTTTCTATGTTTCAGTAAATATTTTCAGCGCCACTTTATTATTTTTATAATCTGTATTGAATTACAGATTTAACACCGCTTCTACAGGTTGGTTGACTATGTACCTTGTGTAAATGGGAAGGATTTTTCAGGTCAAGGTAAATACAAACATTCACGACAAACTACCATTGATTACCCAAGCCCCTGTTAAAAGGATGCAACTACATCCATTTCTCCACATTACAACCAGTCTTAACTTCATCCAAGTATAACGGTAATCCATAGGCACTCCTTGCCAACAGACATTTAGAGAAGAAAGCTTGACAATGTGTTTACAATCTGCATAGCAAAGGTATTATGCAGGAGCATTAGAGTTGCAGATTTATTGCATCTGACATCTAGACAAGTAAAACAACCTTCAACTTCAATCATTGTGCATAACATAACCAGAGTTCCATGATTAGCATGACTAAGAATCCTAACGGGGCAACCTCCTTTTTGTGAAAGAGCAAAGCCATTTGGAAAAAAAAACCAAAAACCCTGCTACTTTGGTAGCAGAAACACTGACTTTAATTAGGTGATGTTTGCAGTATTTGGCAATATATTGTAGAAAACATTGCAAACAAACATTGAAAACAAAGCCCCTAGTAGCCCAAATGACCAGGGGCACACTGACTGGCCCATGCAAGCAAATTTATGCCTGACAATGCAGAAATATCAGGCATGAAATAACAAAAGGTAGACACAATAAAAAGCATGCACAACAAAAAGAGATGAAAGATGGCGCCCGTGATTTGAAAAGACCGACCGACTCCAACTGCATCACTGAAACTAAGGTCTGATACTAGTATACACTGTGACTGCAAATTTCGGCTTTTTTTGACGTTATAAACAAATTAAATTTGATAAAGCAACATATCTGCATAGCAAAAATGAATTAAATTGTTTCATTTTTATACGCAAAGAGTGGCGTTTGGTGAGTAATGGTTTATTTGAAAGGATTTTAGTGAGAAGAGCAACTAAAAGTCCTGATGCCTTTGTTACAATAAAGTACAAGATAAACAAGAAAAGGAAGCAAAGAGAATTTATATCTTGGAAAGGTGATCTGCACATGATGCATTTTTGTAAAGTTAACTCTACTCCAAGCTGACCTTACCTTTGTTGTTGGAGATGCCATAGTCAAAGCCCTGTGCTCCATTTGAAGTTGAGGCTCTATTGAAGGCCTGCACAGAGAAAGGGCTGGGTGGCGGGGTCTGGTTCCCATGCTCAAGCAATGCTTGCTCTGAAAAAGTCAATTTAATAACATTGTTTCATCATAATCTGGCATTAGGAGGGCTTAAATCTGGGTTAGAAACCGTTTAATCAGCCACGCCACCTACCATCATCGTGGCGAAGGTATTGGTTTCCACCACGGTCTCTGGCCAGTGACCAGGCCTCTCCTTCATCACTCTCACAGAACTCCACTACACTGTTCTTATCCAGCTGTACCCAGGTTCCCTCTGAGTTGACCACCTGATACATAAGCAACACTATTTATCCATGCTCATACATACACACACGCACAAACAGCACATGTGAATCCACTTTCAAAATCAGCTACAGTCAATTTTCTTATTCACCCACCCTACATCCACCGTATCCACCACATACAAAAGGTTCTACGCAAGATCACTGACATGCAAGTATTCATCCCATCTGATTGACACATACAGAATATAGAGCAGCAGATCACAATAAATTAATTTGGTGTATTAGCAGACACAGCTAGACAAAACTGATGAGCTGAAATTAAAAAAATAAATAAATAAATAAAAACAAAACTTACTCTAAGGGCTAGTTTATTGAAAGGTAAATGCATGAAGCTGTGTTTTCTCAACTCCCTGAAATATTATCATTTTGGAAATTCAAAAAACAAATCAGAAAACACACAAACAGATGAAAGTATTAGTATGTGCAGGCAGCATCTCCCAGATCCACACACACTAGTAGAGGCGCAGGAAACTACTGAACAGCATGACACACCACCACCGCAGCCAATGACAGGTCATAACCAAAAGAGGAGAGGCTCCACATCGCCAGGCAAGAAATAACTTAGGTTCTTATATTGACAAAAATCATTACAAGAGCAGGAAAGGTACAGTCAAGGCACAGAAAGGCTCCAGCATTTTGTGATTAGGCTTCCACTGAGAGACCTCAAGCCAGCTGAATGTGACACCCTGAAACTGCAGTGGATTCATAGACAAACTGGAATTAGTCAATCAAGCAGAAAATTGTTGCTGCCACAGCAATGGGTAGAAAGATAGAGAACACACACACACCCAGAAGCAGCTCATGTATTCCCCTTTGAAAGAGAGATTACATTTGAAGGCCAAAATCTACTAAAAATCAGTATAGCTTGATCCAAGCAGTCTGAATAATTGAGCTCCAGCCACAGAAAACACATTTGATTATTTGGGGTGAGTGCGTACCTCGCCTATGGCCTTGACCTTGTTGCCAAGAACTAACATTCCAATGGGGATACCCCTAAGGTTTGGGCAGCTTCTGATGTTGTGACCAGAGGGGCCGGTCTTCACTACCTTATAAAGCCCCGGACCGCCGCCCTGCCCTGCTCTGTTCTGCACCCGAATGGGGGCCTCGTGGGAAGGGCAGCTGCTCACCTCCTTTATGTTCTCCTCCAACTGGCCCCTGACCTCCTGCAAGAGTTAAGAGCATGGATTAGAGTCAGCGCACATCAATAAAATAGGCTGCAAAAATGTTCAAGACCAGCACAGGGCTCAGACTACAAAGCCCAGAAATGTGAAGGTGAAAAGCACTTAGCAGCCTCACAGGGAAATGCTGTAAAAACCATGCAGTTCAGCCCTCTTTACGTGTATTAAGTGCCATCTTTAAGGTCTCAAATAGCATATTTGCTTTTTTTTTTTTTTTTTTTAAACCAACGGTTCAGTGACAAAACCGATGCAACTCACTTATCCGTTCACTAACTATGAAGCTGCACACAGCAGCCAGCCAGCTGAGCTTGGCACAAAACTGGAAAGGAAGTAAGTGTATCCGTCGTCACAGTAAAATCATACAGCAATTTGCCCCTGATATTAAAAATACACTGTTCAACCACAAAGAATTGACAAACACTCACTTTAGCATTTTAGTAATCCAGTTAAAAACAACCAACAACTTAAATAAAATGCTCTCATTTTCAGTTAAAGGGGGGCATGCTATGGCACACACAGAAACAGGACTAGATATGGCAAGCCTTTCAAACAAGACCTCATGCAACAGTCTGAACATTATTATCTTCATCTCCATGCAACATACAAGCTTTAATACAAACAATTACTATTAATCCTAAATGTGATCACTGCGGAGTCTTCAGTAGCCACCGATATGATGTATTATCACGGTACAGACAACCATGCAAATACAGTTTGACCTCTTATACCTCAAATTCACACTGTGGGACAACTACAAAGTCACAAGGTGTTCGAGGATACAAGAAAAGAAACAGGCGATAGGCTATGGGGCAGTCAAACTATGTTCCCTCCTTCACACAACTCACCTGTGGTGGGAATATAGTTAAGGGGGTCCATGACAAAAAGCCGATATCCCTGACTCCTTGGCTAGCATTAAAGACATTCTGAGCAACAAATTGTAAAACAGTCAAGAAACAGTAGACGACTCAAGAAAGGAGAGAAAAACGGGAAAGGGGAGGTTCTAGTGTATTTTTTTGGAAGAAGAAAAAAAAGCTCTTGGCTCTTGTGGATTTTCCAGGATAAGTCAAGTTAGGAAGACAGATTCAGACAGGCCAGTTAGTTGTGGAGCACTGAAATAAGCCAATGAGTGCAGAATTAAAAGCAGTAACAAAACAAAACATACAAAGAAAAAAAAAATGTTGCAGGGGCACTGAAAATTCACTCCCAACACCTTATTGCAATTATGTCCAAATCCATGACCAAATGACTTTAAAAAAAATGTAAAAATAAAGACATATAGAGAAGAAACTTCCAAAAAAATTCCCCATTTGGATGATGTAGTGTGTCATGCTGTTCAGACAGAGACCAGACATGGAAGCCTCCTAGCACTGCATCCCAATGCAGAGGTGGAGTTACAGAGAAGTAGAGGTACAATTATCCACTCAAACCTTTCACAGGCCAGTGACTGCTTCATGACAGAAAACCACCATCTTTGGATACATTCCCATTTAAAACGGCATCAATTTCTTGAATTATACCCAGTTGAATGACCCATTTGAGTCAGTGGCACTTTTAGGGTGGTTTTTGCGGCATGGAGCAAAATGTGTGGGGGGGAACTCCTTGCCATCACATGCTGCAGTGAGCAACTCTTTATGAACTGTGAGTGAGAAGCGATGAGTAAATGAAGACTCAACAGTGCAGAATAAGCAAAGGCAAACAGCACACAAGTGCTCTTTCACTACATTTTTCCTTGTCTGACCGGCCCTGCATTGGGGTTTACTTTAATGCACTAAACATATACCGCCTCACCACGTGAGCCAAGAGTCCACAGCTAAACACATGATGGTCATGTAACAGTAAACCTTTTGCCTTCAAACGTGAGTTAATGCATGCACACTCCAGCTGCTGTTCCTTTGTACAGTGTGTTAGTCAAAGTTTCATACCGAGATATTCCATGCACAAGAAACACCCCAGCAGGTACACTCTGATAAGATACTCTGATGATTTACCATGCTTCAAGGACAAACCCAGGTAAGTCCTTGAAAAGCCGTTATCATTAAACAACACAGATGAGCTCTTCCCCAAAATAAACAGTGCAGGAGCCTCTAATCGTAAACGGAGACAGGCTACTCAGCAGGCCGCCTTCTACTTACGTCGGCTGGGACCAGTAGGCTCCTGCCCAGGTGCTGGTTAAAAGAGAGGCACCAGGCTTCAGTGTACCCATTCATGTTGGGAACATACTTCTTTACAGTTTCATCATTGAGCCTGAGCCACACACCATCATCATTGTGGATCTAAGGGAAAACAAGCAACAGAGTAGAGCAAAGGCATGCCATCCTGTTACTAGGGAAGTAGGAGGGGAGTGCCCTCATACATACGCACGGCATCTCTGAGGCTGCCCAAAGTAATTAGATAACGCCACGCTCATGGTGAAGCAGGATGCAGGTGAAACATTACATGAATGTTTCCGGTACTAACGACAAAAGATGAGAGCAGATATTGTGCAGGGCTGACAAATACAGTCAATACATGCCACATTACATTGCAGTTATAAAGTGCGTAGTAATTTAAGAATTCATCGTCTCATTTGGATTCATGAGGATGGTGTTCAAGCTGTTTATGGAGCCTCAGAGTGCCTTGCAAGAGCAATAAGCAACATAAAGAGCAACAAATTTATGAAGTAGTAATCATTATTGAAAGAGGTAATTACAAAGAAACTACAGAAATCATGTAAAAAGAGTAAAAAGACTCAAAATTACTTTAATCTAGAAAAAAAACCTCTAGATTTTACAATAATTATGAGTCGGCTCTTATTGATTCAAACAAGAAGAAACACAGAAACAGGACAAAAGTGGACCCTGGTGTTCCACATAGAATACTAGGTCTTCTGCCTGGTCTAAAGTCAATTACCTCGTCAATGAAAGTGATGGTGCCATTGACATGCACTATGCCTATCTGTTCACTCTGCAGGGAGGGGTGACTACGCACACGCAGGCCTGCGCTGTCCTTGGATACAAATTTGCGGACCTGAGAGAAGCAGAGGGGAGATGGAGACCGTGAGCGGCAGGGGTAAAGAACAGAAAGGAGAAAAATAAAGTCAATAAGAGCAGTAGGAAAAGAAAAAGGAGAAAGCAGTTGACAGTGATAGATCGCATGCTTTAATCCAGACAAAGCCCGCTTCCAAGTACAAGCATACACACAGCAAAAGATGACCAATCTTAAGGAGCTTCATTTCATTAGCACCTGTTATGAAGTTTGTTGTGTGTTATCTACACTGATGCATGAAGAAAAAAATCAAAACAAAACTTTTAAAACATGTCCAAAAGGAGTATACACAAGTGATTGAAAAAGGCACACATTGTTGCTTGTTTCCCCCATTATGGATTTCAAAACTCAAAAGGCCACAAAATGATGATGACCCCAACGTGCATAACATCAGGTAGATGCAATTTCTGCATCTGAAGCAATTTCCAGTTCCTACACCATACAAGTACTCGTCAACGTACACAGTCTGTATACATGCACGATAGAACCTAACAACCAGACTCACAGTGCTCAGACTTAATGTTTGTCTTCATCTAGTTAGAGGCATCACAAAAGAAAGGACATCACACCGAAATCTACCGTGGCATTATAAAAGAGTTGGATTTATTTGCTCGTTTACTTTGTGACCAAAATATCTTTGACTGGACTGAGGTTCATTGCTTCCTATGAGCCAGCAAATCGTTAGTCAGCAGAGCAAACCAAACGAGGAGGCGCAAACAGCCAAAAGCTACACAGAGGTGATATACAATTCTCAGTATGAACTGAAATGCTAACAAAACAAAAAAAAAAAAAAAAAAAAAAAACTTTTCAAAAGGTCAAAAAGGATCTCTGTGTTTCTGATGAAACTGATGTCAACATACTGCATAAAGCAGCTGGTTCAATCCGTTAGAATTTGGTGCTGGCAGGAAATCCTGTTGCCATCTCTGTTGAGTTGCATTTGCTGGATGACTGCATGGTAATGTTCAGCATGTTTGTTCATGTTCATGTCCTAGTTGGTCAACTGAAAGAAAAACTCACCTTGCTAGGCTGAGGCTCAGCTTTTGGCTTGACCATCTGAGTCCCAGGTGGTATCATGCCTTTGGGAGGGTCTTTGACTTCTACCTCCAAACCAGCATCTAAATCATTTAAAAAGGATTTACAACTCGACTTTGTAAATTCACAAGAAATTTATTGCCTCCACATAAATTTCATGCTTCTATGGGGAAAGACTTAAGAGAACGCACCAGCTTTTTGAACGCGCGTTTAGACTGAATTACCTATTTCAATGCCATCGATGGTGACGTGGATCGTATAGAGGCCGACTGCTCCTGGAGTCCAATTGGCACTGTAGGTGCCATCAGTGTTGGCACGGATGAGCATATTCTCGCTGGGTCTGTGTGGGCAATGAACAATAAGTAGACTGCGTCTCCTAGGAAAGTCTGTTCTTTTTTCTGCACCGTCTTACCTCTTTGGGGTGGGGGAAGCAAAGCGCAGCTCTTCAAAGGAGTAGTTTTCATATGCCTAAAACAGACACAGATGTAACGTAAGAGCAACAGCAAATACACTAGTTTCCCCCCCACTTTTTTTTTTTTTAAGTCAAGTCACATTCCCCATCTATGATACAAACTCATGATGGGTTCAACAATTTGCCTTTTACCCCTCTTTACACTTAGTGTAACTGCTGTTTGGTTAATTGAAAGACCGGCACCAATCAGATATTCATTAATGGATTACGCTACAACAACTGAAAGAAAAAGTAGCACACTGTAATTTTAATTCAGCTTCTGTAGTTGTCCGTGAGCTTGACTTTAGCTTTCTTCAAAGTGACATAGTTGGGCTACTGATACAGGCTTTCCATTTAAGTACATCATAAGCTGGAGAGCATGAACACCAGCCTTGTGACTAGCCTCTGATTGATGGCAAAGGAGCACTTTTTTCCATTACTACCATGCAACAAAAATGCACAACCGGCTTTTTGAATGTTTTATATAACAAACTAAAAGGCTGTCACTCCCAAGGTAAGCCATTCATTTTTGACTTTTTTTTTATCCTCTTCAGATACACAGAAGCCGTCCTTCAGTAAAAGTCTGTCAATGCTACTCTAATCTGAACCACTTGGTGGAAGAATTTCTAAGCCCTGTAACACCCTTCTCTCATTAAATGGATTAGAATAACATGGAGCTTTTACAGTCTTCAAGCTACAGGCCATACGCATCCATTTATACACATTTATGTGGAACATTTTTTTTTTTCAGCTTACATCTGTACTCACTGGCAGGTGTATTCAGATTTTTTTTAAAATTTCCCAGTATATTGTTATTATCTTCTTTAGCCATTTCTAACAAAGCTCTGTTTTTAAAATAATTATTATTTAATGTTACCAAATGTTAAATGTTGTATTTCAGAATCTAACCACCCAGCTCCAACCTGAGCTACAGAATCTGCAACAGGCTAATATACACAGGTGAGGTAGCGAGTGGCGCCCCAGTTACACGATGCTGACCTTCATCATGGTAATAGCAATGTACCGAGCCTCTTTCACAATCATGGGCTCATAGGTGGCTTCCAACTTGGGCACTGGCAAACCTCCAAAGGTTAGGTCGGATCCAGAGGAAGAAGGGGAACAGCTTCCAGGTAGTCGCTGCAACTTCTTCACATTTTCTGGTTGCACTGACTTTTTCTGTGAAACAGGTACGGCCTTCACCTCCACCTACAAACAAAACAAACACGGTGACCGACAAATTCAGTAAACTACTTTTGTAGGTTTGGCACTTGAGACACAATTACATAATTGTTTCTTTTTTTCTTTTAAGAGAGTTTTCCTGACCTTCATGTTAGGAACATGCACCACATCCCCATACTGGTCTTTGGTCTGAACCACCACAGTGGTTGGCCACCCACAGCGTATATCATCTTTGTTCAGAATCAGGGATGTCTTCTGAGGATCTGCGTAAGAGTCTGGCTGTAGCCATCTGCATTGGTCAAACAAAGAGGGAACGAATATGTAGTAACAGCCCAAGTATTATTTATCTCAAAGAATTGAAATTCAATATGAATAATTTTCTTCTGAGGTAATTTTCATTCAATTTGAATTTTGCTTTCTCATCCAAGGATGGAAGCATACCTAGCCAGACGTCCCCCACTTGAATTCTGCACACAGGTGATGAAGTCCTCAAGGAAGGAGTGCTCATTGGTTTGGATGTGCAAGGGTAGATTCCCCTCAAGGGCCTCCAGGATGGTGGGAGAGTGAGACAAGGCCAGACCCTTCCCAAGGATCCCTGAGTGGGCCTTACACACCTGAGTGGCAACAAAGTTTCGAAAGTTAAGTGCTTAGTAGAGATAGCTTCTTCTTTTTTCTTTTTCTTTTTTTTAACTTAAATAAATTATCAGGGAAGGTTTAACTTAAAAGACAATATACCTGAAGAGAGGCTTCCTCAAGAATCTCAAGATCTTCCTCCAACTCATTGCCTACAAAAATTAAATCATGATTATACGAGTTATGCAAAAGGCTGCCTCAAATGCACCGATTTTACTTTTTTCTGTACCTATAGGAAGGGCCAAGTCTTTCTTCATTAGAGCCGCAGCACACACACTACCCAGGTAGGCCAACTCCTTCTCCAGTTGGATAATACCCTGAAATTTACAAAACATCTGTCAGAAAGGTATTTATTACTTTTTTACAGAGGACATACAAAGTGCTGTAAAACTACAGGCTCAGGGTGGGTGGCACAATTCACTGAAGAGCATCTGTACCTCATCAGGACCGGGGTTGAATTCATATCCCACAGCCACACACTTAAAGCCGTAGAAGCAGGCTTTCTCATCTTTCACATAATCTGAGGCTGTTTCAAGTGAAAAGAGCACTTCATTTCCTGGAACCAGATAGAGCAGAAATACACAGTAATGCATCTAACACGAGACAGTTAGGCAGAGCTCTGTAAAAACAATAATTTGTAAACTAATGGCTGCCTGCTGCGGCAGGTGGCTCAGTGAAGCATCATTAAGTAGAATAAAGTACACAAAGGATGCCAACAATTATCATCAACGAGCTGCAGCTGGCTTCATGAACATATGTTGGATTAAGAATGTTGTCACTACTCAATCAGAGCTCATACTTAAGTATACAACAGATTTCATTAAAATGCTGCTAGCTCTCTCACAGTAAACAAAGAATACTGGTCCTCCTACAGAATATGCATTGTCTCTGCCTCTGTGGACGCCGTGGTATACAAGTTTTTTTTAGGTGTCTTCCAGCCTGGAGTTCCCTTCTGTCGAAAGTAACGCACGATCCAGGGCAACATTTCACTCCGCTGCCTTGAGGAAGTTCATTAACCACTAAAGACAAACTTGCTTTAAATACGTTAAAATGAAATAAGATTAGAAAACAAAAGCTGTCAAAGGTTGTGTCTACCAAAAGGTACTAATAATTGTAATATAAATAATAACACTATTTATATGTTATATAAACATCTGTGCCTATTGTACATTTCTGTATTACACCCTAAGGTTAACCAAAATGCGGTGGTCATTAGTTTAGTTCAGAGTTTCCCATTGACTCCACTAGTGTATATTGGCTTTTCTAAGCCTCTTGGTTTAGAAACATTGGAGTTTATTGGGATTCAATAACACTGTTGTAACTTATTGTCCAATAAATGTCAACTTGCTATCCTGCTGTTTTGTTGGGGTTGGTCAGCTTGTTTGTTTTCACCTGGCAGCACGAGGACAGTGGTTGGCCAGCCTGTTGAGCCTGAGAACTTTTTGAGCTCAGTCCAGGTGTTGATGGTGTCGTGGATCAAGGGTTTGGCACTTAGGTTAGACAAGTGGAGTGTTCGGCTTGGGATTAGCAGACGCAGGACATCCTCTGGTTGTGCAGTGCCACACTGTGGATCAAACTCAATCGTGGTCCAGCGGACGCAGTCCGGGAATGATACCTGAAGCATGGTGAAACACAAGGGAAATCAGTTGCAACTTAAAATTCTAGAATTTTCTCTTAACACATTTTAAAACCAGTAAGCATGGCAAGAGATGCCTTACCCTGTACTGAGTGACCCCAGCTTGTTTGTAAGGGTGGTCACTCTCAATTACTGCATAATGGTTAGAGGTGGTACAAGCGGAGAGGCCCTGTTCAGGCTGGTTGCCAGTAGTGCTGTCTGTGGATTGGTTTGGGTTAAAGGTGGGTGGGGCGTATTTTTGGTTCAGGGCAGAGACAGCGGGTAGCAGCTCTTGAACCAAACCAAACACCTCAACAGCAGCCTGGATGTGAAAGAACAAGCAGTTAGCCGCAGTGCTACACCAGAGAGAAATGTGGTATTTTAAGAAGACAGGTAAACCATCTGAGTGTGAACTAATACCTTTGGTACAGATGCAGCCACGGGGCCTATGTAGGCCAGGATGAGGGGCAGGAGCATAGAGAACAGGCTAGAAGAGCTTAAAAGCTCAGGAATATCATCCACTGGAGACAAGAAAGGACAAAATGAAGAAAGGCCGAAATACAAGCAACCAATGTTTTTGTAATAGCTGTGTAAAATTTGCTATGCTTACCATCAACAGCAAATGCCCTGTGAAGGAGATCCTTTGCAGCTCTAACCACAGCACTGACCACAGACAGAGCTCTGCTACAGTTTTTGTCTTCCTCATTGGCTTTGCTCAGCAGCTGAGACTGGAGGTCCCCATCATACTCACTCCTTCAACAATGAGACACTTAAGTCAGAAAAAAAAAAAAAACAACTTTTGATACAAGCAATTACAAGATGCTAGCTTTATGCATACCTGTAATAGAGAATCTGTGGGATCTGTCCTCTGGTCTGGTTGGTCCCATTGCTACTCAAGCTGCAGGTGCTGAAGGTGAAGGACACACCATCGGAGCACTGCACTGTGGTCATCCCTCCGTCCCCATTAGCCGTCCGGCTACCGTAGTTCCGTAATCGCACTGCATACTTCACCCCCTCCTGCAACACGGTAAATTTATTAAATAAATATTTGCCTTTTAACTATAGACTGTATATAAAAATCTGTACTGTCATTTTAAATTCTTGAGTTTGGCATTTTGCATGTTGACACCTCTTTATCTCTCTTTTTTTGAGCATATAGTGCCAATTCATCAGCTAGCTTGGCAAGCTAAAGGCCTTCTTTAGAGTATATGGGCGTATCACGCTAATGTTTCAAATACAATTAGCTGCACCACAAGCCATATTATCTGTCAGATATCTGCCTTAAAAACACTCATGAAGGCACTAACGACAGAAGCACAGCTGAGAGGTCTAGTTTAATGACTTAGCCTCGGAGACATTACATTATCTTAAAGCTAACCATAAGTTAAACAGATCAATATATATTAAAAAAAATTCACCCCCTACAGAGCAGTCACAAAGAGGAAATTTGTTATTAGGGCCAAACACATTTATGTACCAGGTCGTATACTGCTTATGTACCTTAAGTGGCACAGCCTTATCCAAGCGAATTTCAGCAATATCACTAGGGGAATCGTCAGTGCTGTATGTGCCCTTCACCAGCTCCAGAGATGTCCACCTGTGAGAATGCGCAGAGTCCCCTGGGTGCTCTGTCTGCGCCTGAAGGTCAAGGGAACAAAGAGATTCACAAGAATAAATAATTCAACTGACTGGAAACTAGTTCAGCAGCACCACAAAACAAATAAAAAAGCAAAAAACCTTCAGTCACTTACATCATCAGCCAGCACCTCTAGCTCATACTCATGGATGCCCCCTCCTCCATATACGCAGACACCCACAAGCACAACGCCTGGCTTATCCACTGTCAGACAGATGGCATCCGGCGAGCCATTGCCTGTGTTCCAACTGCGGCCCTGGCTTGTTTTAGTGAAGCGGTTCGGAGATGCTTTCACTGAGTGGAGCGAGTTCAGCCCATCAACCTAATAAAGGATGAAATACTAAGAAATATAGCCAAACACACGTGACGACAAAGATAAATAGAAAGACACTAAATGGTTTTTTTTTTAATATATATAAAAACAAAAAAAAAAATCACAATCCATAATTTTAGGTAGCAATACTCGTAATAAAGTGTAAAATGACCAAAACCCTCCAAATGTCCAGAGTTCAAGCAAACACTGTAAATGATGGATGGAAAAGGTAAATAATTCAAAGGTTGCTAAAACATACAAAAGGCATTCACAGAAAAGAATAAATGAAAGTGAAATAAAACCATTTCATGCTTGGTATGCATTAGTAACTACTATTTATATCAGCCTGTGACTGCTGAGAACCAGACACAGCTGCAGAGGGACCTATCCAGGTACTCTGGAGAGAAAGTAGTTTCCGTGACAACAGACTTGGGGGGAGAGGGTTAAAAAAAAAAAAAAAAAGTAGTTGTTGAGGGCAGTTGTCAAGTAACGTTACTATGGCAACAGGAGCTAAAGAGTCATGACTGCAGTACATGAGTATAAAAAGAGTGTGATGATAATTAAATGTAGAGTGTGAACGATGGAGGCCAAC
Source organism: Rhamphochromis longiceps (assembly GCF_057381845.1). Classification (NCBI taxonomy): domain Eukaryota; kingdom Metazoa; phylum Chordata; class Actinopteri; order Cichliformes; family Cichlidae; genus Rhamphochromis; species Rhamphochromis longiceps. Next base: position 17,188,670 of record NC_140572.1, read on the forward strand.
AGATGTCTGCCACTCATACCTAATAACTCGGCATGCTGTATAGACAATACAGAAAAGCTCTGAGCTCTCTGGGTTTTTTTTTAAAGCTGCAGTAAGGACATAGTGTGTCACTGAGAGAAATTACTTCAACAACAATAGAGCCTTGAGAATATGAAGAATATGGCACAAGACAGGACAAAAGAAAAAGAATGAGAAAATGCACGAGTGACAGATTTCTTTTCAAACGTTGGCTGAACTGTAGTGACTGGGATGCAAATCAAATCCCTTTGAAAACTACAAATCAATGTGATCAAAAAGGTTGCTTTGTCAAAGCCCAGAACAATAAGCATGTACAGATGAAATTTCTGGTAATGCGAGTGGGGCTTTGCAAGTGCACACAAGGACCATAGCTTAAAGCCAAAACAGTAGCCCCACATACAGGCGTACTGTGGGAGCATAGGTCAATGGCTACTAGAGCACATTAAGTTACCTCAGAGCCCAGGGCAGAGGCGGTGAGCTCAGAAACGATGGAGGCCAGCAGGCCACAGGTGTTGGAGACCAAATGTGGTGAGAACAGTTCAACCTCCCTCCTCAAACTCTTCCTCACAGGCAGCACCACAATCACCAGCATCTTCTCTAGTACTTCCCGGAAACTGGTCATGCCCATTAGGTTCTCCTCCGTCTAAAAGGTGGAAGCAATATTACTAACTTAATATGATTGTTTTGATTTCTTTTATAGGCCATCTAGGTATTTGGATGAGAATGTGATAGTGATCAAATGGAGTTATCTCAACATGTCCACTGACTGTATCGATAAACAACTAAACATTAACGCAGTGCCAACTCACATGGCTGAGCTTCTCCATATGGGCCACCAGCAGGGGGAAGCGGTGAGCAAGGGCCGAGTCATTCTCTGTGCTTACTTGTTTGACCAGTGAACGCAGCAGCACCTCCCCATCATAAGCAATGGGCAGGATGGAGGTCAGCTTGACCGATGTGTTACACAGAGCTGACATTACGGCTGCCAGGAGACGGCTGCTGGATGTACGGAAATTAGCCTCAGCGATATCCTGAAATACAGCAAAAATAATGGTGAGGGTCAGTTTTTCCCCCCTCTTTAAGCCTTCATCTGAAATTATCTGAACATTGTTAGGTAGAAAAAGGGTTTGAATAATGAAAGTACAGTAAAATGTCATCTAAAACTAAAAGATTTTTTTTAATGTGTCAACAAGCTGTATGAAATCATCATACTTGGTCCAGGCAGTTGAGCAGATCACACAGGCAGGCCCACTGCAGAGCCGGGGTTGGATAGAAGGAGTGGAAGCAGGCGGTGAAAGTGTTGTGGCACTCCTGCAGCACAGCTTCCAGCAAAGTAAGAGGCTGAGACAAGTAGCCTTGTGGGTCATTGTCCAGCTTGGTCAGGCAGTTGTCCATGCCTTCTGACAGGATCTTCTTCAGCAGACTGCGTGTCTTTCCTACGCACTCTGCCAGCTTGCTTGACTCCTCCACCACAGCCTTGGTGCTGGCTAGAAATCAAACACGGGAAAAGAAGAGATGTAATCAGAAGACACAGTTTAACTAAAATGCACTTTTTAAGAAACAAAAACATCACAATCACTGATTGTCTTCTAACTTTTTAATTGTTTTATAAATATAAATCTATGTACATACTATATATCATTTGTTTAATGTATAGTAACAGTTTGAATAAGACTCTTTTGTTGTTGCAAAGAAAGACTTTGACGTCGTCCATCTATCAGTCATCATGCTGTCAGTGATAAAGTGCTTTGTGTTCCTACCTGCAATGGGAAAAATCTCACAGATGTAGACCCTGAGCAGGCGAAGGCAGCATGTGCCAACAAAGCGCAGTCTCTCAAGGTCGAGCAGGGTGGCGGTGTACTGGAAACCCTTCAGCCCTCGCAGTTCCTCCACACCCAAAACCAAGGTGGTCCAGCTCCAGTGAAGGATACTCAGCAAAGACTCAAAACACTCCTACAACGAGATGACACAGCGTTGTTCAATTTTTTTTTTTTAAGTGACCTGTTACATAACTTGCAGAGAGACACTTGGACAGTACTCACCACTGAGACTGTACGAGCAAATGAGCGTTTAAGGATATGGACTGGTTCACTGGTTTGCTGTTTGCCTTTAGATGCATTGCCATCATTTGAAGGAAGCCTAACGTTAAAATATGAAAAGAGAATAAAGCTTATTTATTGGACAGGCACCAAAAAATAAAACAAACCCCCCAAAAAACATGCACCACTTTTAACAAAATGAGAGTACTTGCCTGTAAAGCAGCTGAGGTATCTGACCTGCGTTGACATCTGTGCCATTGTTTGACTTCTTTGAGCTTTTGAACTGAAAGACAACACTAAATGGGAGGAAAAACACAAATCATGACACATGAAAAATCAACATGTGCAATGTAAAAGAATGTAACATATAGAAAAATAAACCATCAGCTCTACTGATTTATCACGGTGACTGTAAATCAGTTTTACCCATCATCAGTGGTGATGGTAGCCTGCCCATGGGAGCCGCAGTCACTGCTGGGACCAGACACTCGGGCCCACGCCACATACCACCAGCCAAGCTGCAGCAGCACCGGCTCATCAAACATCATTGCATATTTCTCCCTAAAAATAAGATCACCATCAGTTAAAGCCATTTAAAATGATTCTGCAACATTTTCTTTACTGAAATGGCCACAAAACTAAGTGCTAAAACCACTTTCAAAAAATACAAATACATTAACTATACCTGGCAGCACAGTCATAAGCCAGTACATCAGTCTCAGCCAGCAGATCACCGTCTGTCTCATGGTCACCACCATCGGGGCCAAGCTCAAACAGCTGCACAACAACAGAAACTGATTAATATATTATATAAATTAAAAAAAAAGAAAAATACTGCCCGTACTAACCCATAGACCCCTATAAGATACACCTATGGTAGTAATTTCAAAATCCTACATAACCTTGTTTTGACTTATGGTTTTCAAAAACTTGCACATCCATGCAATTAAAGCATTTTTTTGTAAAAATATTTCAAGGGACTGCACACCTTGATTTTGGCAGTGTACTCCCCTCGTCCCCCGAACAGGCCCAGCCCACCCAGCAGGATGTCTGCATCGGCACAGAAACGGATGGCCTCCACAGAGTGGGCCGAGTAACCCCAACCACCACCGTGACCTGCAACATCGCATAAGGGAACAGTCAGGTTATGAAGGTCACAAAGATGATCACTTACTTTCCATGGCATTTTTTCTCACTGAATGTTACAGATTAAGCAGCTGCCTAGTTTGATATATTGATGAGATCAACATCAATATATCAAACTAGGCAGCTGCTTAATCCCTTCAATCAGTCAGTGCAAGTCCTGTCTCTTTCAGTCATTACTTATGAACAAGAACTAACTCTCAAAGCGGTTCACAACACTGTAGTCCTCCTTAGAGTAGACCTTCATCACGGCCTGGGTTTCTTCCTCAGCGCTGGCTACACCCATTTTCAGTTCCTGCATGGCAGCCAGTGTATCCAAGCAACCTAAGTGGAAGAAACAGCATAGTTCATCTTACTAACAAATGACAATCAACAGAAGTGGTCATAGCATTCTTGCAATCACATCATTTGTTTGACTGAGGTCAAATCAGTTTTCTCTTGAACTGATTAAAAGGTGATACTACAGTCTCCCATGAAAAACTTACAATAAGAGTTCACTCATAAAAAGAAGGAAAAACAAAAAGCCAGAAAAACAACTTAACATCCTACAGTTATATACAGAATAACATTTCTATAAAAGCATAAAATTAAGTCCAACTTGTTAACAACCAGTCTATCACATTGGATAATATTGAATGAACAGCAGCTAAAACTTGAAACACCCGGGAGCTACATAGACTAAGCTAAAGCCCCATCAGAGAAGTTAAGTCAATGATTTAATAAAAGGTAATTACAAAAAGATCATAAGGCCCATAAGCAATTTGACACTGTAAATGCCTAGTGTAAAGGATTACCAAGGATGTGTAGGGCTCCATGAGAGCGAGTGGTGGTTGCTTGTGATCCTGACGGTAATGCAAGCTCTGGACTAAGGATGCTACAGCGAGCCTGCAGATCTGTTGCAGAGGGCATCCTGGCATCAGCTATCACTGCATTGTAACACCACATCTCTCTGGTGGCTGGCAAGAACCTAGAAGCAGGAGGAAATAATGACAGGGATTAAACATGCAAGGAATTAGAAATATTTCTGGACTAATGAAAGTGCAGCAAAGAGTTGAGATGAAATCCAGCTTATCCCTTGGTTAACATAAGCATAGACCTCACACTGACCTCCATATAACATCATACACTGGGTCCAGACAGAGGCCAAATCCTTGCAGGTCCTCCTGCTCAGAGTCATTGAAGGTTCTGCAGCTTCCATCCATTTTGTTGATAAGCAAGCATTTAAATGGTGGTGGCTCAGACACAGAGGAGGGCACGAGGCCAATGATGTGTTTGCTGGCAAAGATCTCTGAAGTAGCTAGGACATGGGAGTTGATAAGAGCCTCATCGATTCGCAAGAATGTCTGGTCCCCACTAGCTCCGATCCATGTAGCTTTTCGTCCATATTTGGCACCGATATTGGGCATGGGAGACGGCTTGGCATTCCAGTAGGGCATGTCCAGGATCGGCCGACCAAGCTGCCCTTTCTGGAAAAGCAAGGAGAGTGTTAAGTTTCAGAAACAAAGTGCAAAAGAAATCTGCAGCACTTGCAAAAGCAATCGTGACCGATTAAAACAAAGGTTACATTTGTTACATTTAAAAGATTACTTTTGCATTACGGTAGAATTGCAATAGATTCTGTTTACTCACCGAGAAGCTGCCAAATGTGAAGACCTGCCCATCCACGAGGAGAATAGCTGTGTGGTTACTGCCTGCTGTCACCTGCACACTCGGACCAGGAAGAGCCTGCACCAGAGTTGGAGAGCCCCTAAGCAGGGAAAAAATTAAATGAATTTGTGTGTCCACAAAACTGCAGTTAATGTATGATTGTAATGTAGTTTTCCCTCTTAATACCCATGACATTTGTCTGTTCTGCTATAATTATTTAATGTTTAAATAATACTAGAATATACAGGGATAATTACAGAAACTATTCTACGGCTAACAAATAATTACTTTTACTTGAACATACATCTATCACATTAAAGAAAAAACAAGGTCATCTGACAAGAATACCTGGAGTTGACATCCCCATGTCCGAGCTGCCCGTGCTGACCATACCCAAATGTGTAGACATCTCCATTCTCCATAAGCACCACTGTAAACCAACATGACGATTACTGTACTCTTACTAGTTGCTTTAAACAACTTCTATAATTATCAAGGTAAATCTAACCGAGTGATTGTTATGAGGGAAAAGCACCCACCTGAGTGGTGAAAACCACAGCTGACCTGAACTGCTCGCAGTTCACAGTCAAATCTCACAGCCCCCGGGGGGTAGGTTGTAATTTTGCTAGCATCCTTCTCCCCACGCTCACTGCTACCATCTATAAGGCAAACACTGAAGTCAGCACATTTGAGCACAGAACAGAGAGTGAAGTTTAGTAGCAGCTTTAGACCGCTGAGGTGGAAGCCTCTGCACAATCCTCGAAAAAACAGAGCTGGAGGGAAAAGAGGTCTTAAAAAAAAAAAAAACGAAAGGAGAAAGGGGGGAGAAAAGGGAAAAAAGAAAAAAAAAAAAACGATAGCAAGTAGTGACACACCGTCATAACAAAGGCTTTTGATAACCAGTTCTGTTATAGCTTACCAACAGTTTTGAAAAAGAATTGAGGGTTTTTTTGTCTCTTATGAGTTAACAGGAAGTCTGGTTTACCCTGAGCCCTGCAGGAGGTCACAGCTGTGGTGTGTGAGAGGAGGAGGTTGGGATAGAGGAGTGCCATGCATTACAGTGAGTACAGTGACTGAGAATATATTCAGGATTCTTGTTTTTTTGGACCAAAATAAATATTGACTGGCTCATGGTGCCAAAATTAGAGGGGTTAAGAAATTAGTTCATTGTCACTACACTTAATATTAGAGAATAAAAAGAGTGCTCCTAAAATGACATCTTAAGCACATGAAAGCAGTTTTGGAGGTCAAAACCAGGCACTGCCATAATGCCTGTGAAAACCATGAAGAAAAATGCTTATTAGATGCAACCTAAATGACCTACACTTACAAATGCACATCAAACATCAAAGCAAAACAGACTAATAAACCACTCAGTGATTAGTGCCAGTGGGACAAGTTATGCTTCTTATGTCTTTAGATGGCACATATCATTAGTTTTTTGCTTTACATCTGCACACAAAGTGATATATTTGACATTTTTGTAGCCAAATGACATTTTTCTTAATAAAAAAAAAAAAAAAAAAAAAAAAAAAAAAAAAAAAGGGGGTTCAACAGGTATTTAACAGTCACATTATATTATGTTCTCTGTCCTCCAGGATTATGCTGGTTAGACGAGGGGGGGGGGAAAGAAGCAAGGATCCATCTTCATATCCAGCAGTTGTTTTTCCAAAGGAAAGTGATGTTTTATTCCAAAAAAAAAAAAAAAAAAAAAGTTTAAAAACCCACAAAAAACCCCTACAAATATATGGCCATATTCGACTTATTTGATTAATGTCTTAACAATTTCAACACTTGAGTGTCCAAACAATGAGTGTCCAAACAAAGCTTAATGTTAAGATGACACATCTAAGCCATTTCCACGAAATGTTTCACATTTAAAATGTGTCAGACTTGTCAACTGTCAAAGCTTACTCTCCCCAGTGTCTTTGCTTGTAATGCAGTAGCTTTATCTATTTGCTATGGGGGTGACGGTAAATCCAGTTAGGCAATGACATAGCTTTCTACCTTCGTCTTACTAACTGCATCGTACTCCGTGGATGAAAACTTTGAGACCTGGTGAAGATACAAGAGTCCTGCCTTCAAAGAGTGAGAGGAGGTGGGCGGGACAGCCAGATTGGGAGATAAGTCAAAGGGGTGTCTCTGCACCCGTTGAGTTAGTGAAGACCGTAGTACCTTTGTGCTTGTCCCGTTTATGCCTTAGTGCCTGAAGGGGTCTTATTCTGGCTAGGGCCTGCTCACGCTGGTTCATAAAAATGGGACCGGGGAAAACAAGGGGGCCTGGGGGAGAAAGAAACTTTCACATGCATGCACAATGCTCACAAATGGGAAACAACACATGATAATACTACACCACAACCATACACATATGCTAGAAAATGTAAAAATTAAATAAATAAATAAAAGTAGAGACACAAGCAAGGGGGAAGTCACCAAGGCACGACACCCAAGCTCACAACAGCACCTGGTAAGTACCGGTAACCTGAAACTTGATTATTTTTTTTTTTTTTTTTTTTAAAAAGGATGGACATACAATTAAGCCTATTTGTTACATCCATCTCCATAGTCTCTCCTATTTGAAATGTCTATCACAGAAATGTGTCCTTTCTACATCCCAAAACAAACACTTCTTCATTAAAGTTAGTCCCCTAGCTCTGAATCATACCTCTTCCCTCCTCCAACCTATGCCGGCGATTGATCCTCTGTCGTTTCTCCTCCTGGCGGATCTGAATGTGCTCCTCAATGTTGACTCCTGGAGGGGGAGGGACAGGCACAGCTGAAAACAAAAAGGCCGCAGATACAGCCAGCCCAGACAGGATGCAGGAGGAGGAGGGAAGGCAAAGCAGGGCGGAACAAAACAAGACACACATCAATGAATGATGGAGAGACATGATGGAGAAGCAACGACTCTGCACGACACAAGGATTATAACCAAGGATGAGTGACAAGTGCGCAATGTATTCAAGCAAATGCAACAAACATTATGACATGTAGCATAAGCACCATGCCTTCATAAGCTTAGCATACAGTGCTTACATTAAGCCCTGGACAATCTTTCTCAGGTATGTACAGCTAAACATATAGCTGCTACAGTCACATCATCTATATGCATTAAGATTTTAACATGCATATGATTTGTCAGTCTTTGCAGCTTTAAGTGAAATGTAAACAATGCAGGTGGTGTTTAAGCCAAGATGAATATACTGCATGAAGGACAGAGCATAAAGGATAAAAGAAGAGCATATTTTCATGAAGGCGCAACAACCAGCGCAAGTAGCTCTCCAGTTGTTTTACATTTACCTGACCTTTAAGATGGGGAGTTGTTTAATGATGGACGATGTATCTGATTTCATACTTTGCACAGATTTGGAGATATTGTGATTAAAGCAGGATTCCCATTTACCTGCACTTTAATCTATGACCGATTTCTACTCTTTGATCACCTTCTTATTAAAATGGTTGAGACTTGGTACTATGGATATAGAATGAACAGAACAGAAGTGACTACACATGAATCGCTTTAATCTCAAGTTATTTAAATGTATATCAAATTATAAATAGCACTATTTCTAAGTTGGCAAACAGAGTGCTTCCTCTCTTAAAAACCAAAAGGAACGGCTTTATTATTAATACTGATCCTAAAGTAGAAACAAAAAGGACAACAAAACTGAGTACACTTATTAGGGCTGTTCGATATAACGATATATATCGGATGAGGATATAAAAACGTCTATCGTTTCATTTTACGCTATCGTTTGTTTCGTGGTGTTGCAAATAAACTGTTTACGGCAATATTTTTTCACTGTTTTGATGGTCAGTGTAGTGGCTATATTAACCCTCTGATGCATGAATTATGAAAGCCTTGGTCAAGATTTTTTTCTTAAGTGCTTTTATTCTTCTCAGGACATGAAAAAAAATGTTTAACTCTTTTTTTTTCAAAAATATGTTTTTTTATAAAGTTATAAACTTGTCCACTCCAGTGGACTACATGCGCCTGAGCACTTAGCATGAAATACTGTGAATTTACTGTAAAAATTAATTACCTTGTGTTCTATTGTAAATATACAAACACTTGTTTGCTTGTATCCTTTGAAAAACATCTCAGCAATTTTTTTGGAACTTTCAACTCATAAGGCCCCAATGTTTAGACGTAAATAACAAAACCAATCAACAGTCCTAGCTATGAATCCTACACCTGAATATGGCAAACTATCTCCAACAAGAGAAACATTTTTGAGTCTACACAGTTCTATAACGATGCAGGACAGTATTACCAAGCCCTTAGTAGCATGCTGGAAGAAAACACAAACTGACATCTTAGTCTCTGCATCTCCAAACAGTTCTATGTTCATCACACCTAGGCTGTGCGAAAGTTTGCAACGCATCCAGGGCACAATGGCACACAGCATTGCATGCAGATGTATTTGGTCTTCCGTGTGCACACAACATCATGGCACCTGTTTGCATTTTTCACCTCGGTCAGTTGGGGCCAGTGATATCCTGTGGCAAACCTGACCTCACAGGCTACTTTGGTGACTGCTCTCCACTTCACGGGTTGTGGGGTCCCACTGGGTCTTCCTCTTTTGCATTGCTGGAGGGAGAATCTCTTCTCTTGTTACTGACAGTTCTTTCCCATATAAGTTGGTGTTGTATGTTATATTATCAATTAGATCTGCTGGAAACAGATGTCTGAAGAAATCTATGGGATCCTTCCCCTCCACATTCAATTTCCACTCTCCTAGAAAAGGAGGCAAGTCTCCAACCAAGTCATTGTCTTGGACTTTCCAAATATTTTTGCGGGCTTGAGTATGGTCAGGTGCCATGTACCCATCTCCCACAGCTCCCTGATCATACTGACCTTCCTCTTCATCCTGCCCCTCATCGTTCTCACTTTCTGCATCCTGACTGTCTGTGTCTTCATCATCCGTAGTTCCTATGTCTCTGTTCTGCTCTGGCAGCCACTCTCATCATCACTGGACTTATCACTGAACTCCTCATCACTGCACTCATCAATGAAATCATCATCACTGGAGCTGGATGGAATTTCCTGGACTATTCTGTACGCTGCCTTATTCTTTGCTGCATTTGAAGTCTACAAAATATGATAAAATAATTATTATAGTAACTCAAACTACAGCTGATCTGCACAGAAATATATATTTTAAATGAGTAGCTTATAAATGTAACAATTATATGCTTAATTATAACCAAAACAGTCCCAAAAAACAGTGAGACAATTTATGACTTATGTTAAAAAAATATAGTGGGTAATGCATGATGTCCACTACAGTGGACACATGGTTAATTGTAGTTTTCTACATATTAGACATAACAATTTCTTATTCCAAACAGATAATATCCTTCCCTAGATGTTACTGCATATCATCATATTTTTTTTACCTGTTGGGCTCTTTTAGCATAGAAGGATTGACAGGATATGCCAGCAGTGGTCGGCAGGGGTGACAGTTTGTCTGCCATCTTTGATTCAGAGGAAATTTACTTGCAGTTGCACTAACTGAACACTGAATTGACCTCAATGGAGCATGGCAGCAGAGAGCACTCTAGAGGCTAATATGCAGTTCCACCATAGAAACCAATGCATTAAAGAGATATGTACGTTTTAGTAGCTGTCCACTCCAGTGACCACTATGCATCAGAGGGTTAATTTCTTAAAGTTCTCTCTTTCTCTTATATTTAATATAACCACAATACTGACGGACAAGCGACTGTTTGTATGTGTTGTTGTTAGCAACAATGATGGTAAAACCATCGCGTGGCTCTGCCGTCCGCTTGTTTATTTTCCACATAAACCTTTCACAATAAAGCTCAAGATCCTGTTGAGACTTTTCAAAATAAACTGAATCACGTGAAAGAGTATGCAGCGTTTACGGATGAGAAGCAAAAAAAAAAAAGAGCCGTCAGGTGCTAAAAAATAAACCTTAGACTCAAATGTTAGAACGGGCTTTTCCACGCATCACGCCGTGTAATAAATAATCACAAAGAAAACGGCGGCCATTATAACTTATGACTAAAAATGTATAGTTTCATGCATCTGTTAAAACACTGGACTCCAGGCACATGACGCCCAGCTGGAAACACTTCACGCAAGTCAAGCTGCCCGAGATTTACAGAATTTACAGAAAATGTTAAAATTTTATGATTCATTTCGTCATCGGACGATAGATGTCTTATATCGGGATATGAGATTTTGGTCATATCGCACAGCCCTACTTATGATGTCCACTAAACCCAACTGTATAATCATCAAAATACATAGACCTGTGAACATTGGATCTTTCTCAGTTTGGGATTTATGGGCTTTATCTGTGTTTGCATTATTCCTCAAAAAGTAACCAGAAGCATTAAAAAAACAAATAAATAAATAAAGCTACTGCACAATACAGGAAGAATGCAGCTAAACCAAAGCCATAGTATCACTAATGAGAAGAAGCAGTGGTCATCCACTGAGAGCAGACACTATGGATTGTAACTCTGGTCATCAAGAGAGAAAACGAACAATGCGAGGACACTGCATAACACCAGGCTCTATGGATGGTGTCAAAGTAGAGAAAAAATAAAAACAACAAGCTCCTTGCTATTTGGCAAAAAAAAACAAAACTACAAGATTAAACTTTGCTAAAGAACGAGAAAAGAAATGCGATGTCTATTGAGAGCACACATTCTTCAGTCAGATGACATCAAGATAAATCTGCTCAGCTCAAATAAGACCACAACTACAACAGTCAATGCAATGACCAGCAGCGAAGCAGTGAGGTGGGAGTGCGATAATAAGGGGCAGCATGAGAGCTAAAGGTCTTGGGGAGAGAACATTTATAGATGGCAACCATAAATGCCTGTGGATATACTAAAATACTGGCTGACAAGATAGCACCCGGTCACCAGAACCCTTCCAGCATAACAACAATTCGAAGCACACTGCCAAAACCACACAAGAGGAGAAACTATCTCGCCTCACTCGAATCCAACAGAACACCTTTGGGGAGTCTTAAAGAGAAAAATGGAGCAACATAACCACTCTAGAAAAGAGCAGCTAAAACTATTTGTCTCTGAAGAGCAGATTTTTCTTTCCAGAAATTTTGTGCAAAGAGCTGTGAAAAGCCATCATTCTAAAAAGTTGAACCTTTTGTTTCATAAAAAAGGAAGAACAACCTTACTGTAAAGCATTTACTGCAAAGTGAATCGTTTGATACTCTAGCAACACTGCACAGGCGTGTACTCACTTCTGTTATGTTGACAGAATTGCAGCCTCTAATTTAGAACTGCCAGACCAGAGGGTAGTGCTGTTATGCACCGCCATCCTCTGTATTTACCACGATTGGATGCCACAGAATAACCACATATACCTCTACTCTCAGCAGTCCATGTAACTTCGTGTTCTCCTGTTTATGCGGGAAATGTTATATCCTGCAGCTTAACAATGCTGCGTGCCACTGTTGCTCTCCCAAATGCAGGTGTAAACCATGCAGAGGACTCAAGGACTTCTTGGAAATGCCGTTTCTCTATTTCTCACTGTGATTGGCAGAGCAATTTCAGAACGATGAGATATGTGGCACACAGAGAGTCCTTTTTTTTTTAATCCTTACTTGAATATTTCATTGCCCACTCCCTTTGCACTTTTACACTCACATGAACCAAAATAGCATGGGCAGTTCTTTGGCTAGCTCCTTGCATTTGTCACTGCGCCAACACGATTAAAATCTGGGCTTTAATATGCTGGAAGATATCATTTAGCATACCTAACAACAGGTCCAATGGAATCATCTCCTTCACAGCGTCAAAGATGCCTCTCTGCCTGGCCTCCTGACCATCGAGCTCCCTGGCACAGGCTTTGCAACAGCCACACGCTGAGCAGCCAGACTCTCCAGATCCACAGCCACAGATACTGGTTCAAAGTAAACAAACAAAACAGATATTCATATCACTTTTTTTTTTTTTTATGCAGTTAAAAAGATCCCATCAGTCACGAGTATTTTTTTGGTTCCTAAGAACACAGATGCTGTCCTGACATAAGTCTCTTACCCTCCCGGCACTCTGTCTGGTCGTCCACTACTGACACAACTGGCACCGTAGCCAGTGCAGTCTCCACACACTGTGCAAACCATGCACTGGTCCAATTTCCACTTGTGCATGCCTGGCTGGCACATCATGCTCTTCTCTTCTTTCTCCTCCAACTCATCCTCTAGGTCCTCATCCATGGCTGTGGCCATGTTCTCAACACCAAATGCTACAACAGATATGTCCACAAAAAAAGAAAATCATCAGATCGATCAGAATTTAAAACGGTACTTAAATGGAAAACTCAAATTGAGTGATTTTATTATGTTTATCTGTCTGTGTGTGTTTGTCCATCTTCTCACCTTTTCCTGCCTGGCTCATGGCTCCGGTGTCTCTACCACACTGGCCTTTGTTATTCACCCCAAACGTCCACACTTCACCGTTTTTGGTCAGAACACATGTGTGAGCCTTACCCATGGCAACCTGAGTTACAAAATGACCTTTGAGGTCTGTCACCTGACCTGTAGAGAGGAAAATAATATTGAATATAAAGATTTTAGAGAATGAGCAATTCTTTTGGACACAAATTTTAATTATTGTAGAGCGTTGATTAAACCAGACAAGGGAATGTTGAAATATCTATGCTCCGTTTCTGTCAACTCACAGGTGCTGTCACTGTATATAGCATCTTTGCCAAACATGTAGAGTTCTCCATCCTTGGTGACAATGCTGCTGCTGCCATTGTTGCATGCTGTGTACACGGCTGTCTTGGTCTCCAGTTTGATCATTTTCTTGGGCTTGTACGGCTTGGGCTGTCTACGACTTTTAGCTGAAAAAAGAACACAACAGACATCACATTTAGCTTCTCAGCCAAGTTGGCTTTCATTCCGGTTTTAACAAGGTGAATGTTTGAAAACAGTCATCTCACTAGATTCTCCATCTTCCCCTTTGCTGGCAGACCCTGTGAAGAATACACTTCCATCTTCAGCCACTAGCAGCGCATGAGAGCCATCATGGCCGACTGAGAACTGGACAATCTTCGGAGATTTCGTAACGGGCAATTCCACCCATTTCCCTGCTGATGGGCCACCCTGTTTTATACCCAGACTCTGGTATTTTCCTGTATAGTAGATCTAAAATAAAACACAAGGAGACTCATTTAAACACATGCAAAAAGACTGAAAACAGTTTGGGTTTTAAAAGAAAATTTAAGATTACAAAATGTTAGTCTGAGGCTCTTATACTAAAGTTTGTTTGTGTGTATGCTGCCAATTCAAATACAAGAGCTTTTAGTCATATATGTAAAAGTCTGGTGTGGTATGCAAAATAATTTTTATGACTCAGATTATCCAGCACTCACTTTGGAAACAACTCCACTACCTCCAGTAGCATTTGAGAGAACAGTAGCATGCATTAAGCGTATGCTTAATGCATGCTGGGTCATGAGTTAAATGGGTCATGAGTTAAATGCTTATACTTTCTTATGGATAAAATTCATCTGTTCCCATTGTACCCATCCACTCTTGGTAATATGCAGATAAAACGCGTTGTGAGTTTAGGTCTCTACACAAAGGAATGTGTAACACACAACTATCCTAGACTGCTATCTACTGCAGAAGAGAAGCACACTGTGCCACACTTACAAAAAATAAAAAGGCACAAACAATCACACACCCAAACCACATTCATAGTTAGCATTCTCATCTTATTATACAAGAGAGTATTGTAAACCTCTGATCACTTAATTACTTGTATCGACAGTTTTGATAACACCTGTTGATTCTACTCTTATATAAATTCAAAAACTATAGGAAGCTTCTCTTCCAGTCTGCCTTGTTGTGCCTCCCTGAAGTTGCTGACATTGTACTGTAGGGCGAGACTCACTGCATAGCTGGCTGAAATACAGGAACGCCAGTTCAGAAGCTTTTTAGCTCAGCCTGCCTATAACCACTAATAAAGGCTGTGTCCTGACAGCACAAAAAAGGCAGACATTAAGACATAAAAACAACTCTGTAATTTTGTATTATTTAAAGATAATTTAGCTAAGAGGGCTAGCAAACATTTCCTAAACATAAAGGTCTGTCTTATTAGGCTTTTGTGCAGCTTGATGTTGGAAAATCTGACTAAGGCTAACTATGTACAGATGTTATAAACTGCAGGAATGTTAAATTGTACGATGGGCTTAATGCAGTCAAACAAGCAGGAACACAACTGAGTCCTTCCCCCACCACAGGTTCACCCTTCAAAGTGCCTGGTCTGTCATTGGCAAGACAAAAGCTCTTAAGCTCAGCAGCTGAAGCGCTTCCAACATTCATTTTTGTTAAACATTTCAGACACGCCACCAGTCTCACCTTTCCTGAGGCAGTTTTCATCAGAGCAAACTCCCTGCCTGCTCCAAGCAATGCTGCCTCTTCATCAAAGCCTGTGCCTGAGAGAAGAACATAGCATTTAGAGCCAAAAACACAAGGGGACAGGATTGGAAGTACTGTGCACCATTTTTAAAAAAAAAAAGAATCCCATTAAGTTATGAGCAATTTTTGACACATTTGCAACCTTGCAAACACAAGTATACTGCAGAATGCTTCCAGCAGGTATACAAAAGCATGTGAAGCTTTATTACACATATTATCTGTATTTTGCATCACTTACTGATGATGTGCAGATCCTTCTCGAGGTCAAAAAGAGAGATGCCACAAGCGTGCAGACATTTCCTTGCCAGCTTAAGCTGCAGTTCCTGCTGCAGGGCCGGGTCTGAACTCATAGTATAGATCCGTACTACAAAACCATCCTGCAGGAAAGAACACAGCTTAGCTTCATGGCAAAACACTGCAACAGTGTCACGTATGGTCCAGGCCCATTTAACAAAAGACACTTCTGTTTAGAGAAAATGCATCCCTGCTCCCATCATTACAATGGGTCACACCCAAAGTGAATAACTAATGAACTGCATGAAGAATCAATTACTCATTCATTACAACTTATTAGCTAGTCTGCTGACTTAGCCTCTGGGGATAACGGACAATATTTTGGGGGCTTTTAGTGTGGACATCTAGCCCAAAGCTTCTATCTCAATCTGCTCATCATTGTGTATATTAAAGCACATTCAATCACTCTTTTGCTTTTCATGATAGCTGTTTACATGTATGCAGCCAAAGCCCTCTCAAATAAAGTCAATAGATTTTGGACTACAAACAGAAAACAAAAAGTTTTAGGTGCAAAAAAATCTTGTCCATTCTTCACAGGTTCTACTTATTAATCAACTCAGAATTGTGTTTTATATATAAATTAGTGGAGAGAAGTACTGAAATCCCCTTCAGTGACAATATTAATAGCATGGTGTAGAGCGTGACACGCTGATTGATCACATTGATTCATGGCAGAGCGCAGGACATATGACTATGGCCGTGACGATTTACAGAAAAGAAAACAGTAAAAATGGGAAGACCTCGAGGAAATAATTATAAGATAACAGGGATATAACTGAGGGGTGGATGCTGGGACGTGGGACTATTCTGGTTTTCACTGCGTGGTGATAATGACAGACTCATCTAATGTGCTTTAATTTCCACAGAGCAGAGCATATGGGCCTCAAATCATTAAACTCCAACTATAGGTGGTTTAAGCTGCCAGCTGAATACCCACATGTGGTGCCATTTGCCTCACTGCCACACACACATATACACAACACACACAAACACAGCTGGACCCCCTGTACGGTAGGGGTGGGTTTTTATAATCGATTCATCGATTAAAATCGATTCTGGCTTGGATAACGTAAAATCGATTCATTAAAATCCTGAATCGATTTTTTAATATAAATTTATTTTGTCCGAAATGCCAGAATCTCTGGTGACATCTCACAAAATTTCAAGAACCACCAAACAGTAAATGAGAGCAGGTACAGGGATTCTGCACATAGACTTAAACACACAGCGCGACCCGCGGATCAGAATCAGTTAGATGTCGCCTTTCTCACAGTCGGGGCTGAAAGCCGACAGCTCGCTGATCCGGGTCCGCGCTTTGTGTTCACGCCCTTTATGCGCTGATTCTAAAGCTGTTAGTTTGATCTCTCTCCAAACAATATTGACCGAATCAGCAGCAAAAGAAGATCCAAACGCTTCACATAAACATCGTCATGAATTCACTCTTTTACTGTTTTGCTTCCATTGCGATGCGCAGCTCTCTCTCTCTCTCCCCCCCCCCCCCCTCTCTCTCGAACAGTTTCGCTTTCTTCATTATTCGCTTGCTTGTTACACAAGTCTACTGTTGTTTACAGGCTGTCGGCCGCTGTTTTTTCCCCTTTTACATTCTTCCGAAAAGAAAACCTCATTTCTGCTGTTCAATACTGAACAAATTGAAACTTTTTAAAATTATTCAAAATGCAAAATGCTTAGCCATGTCTCTAATAAAACCGCTGTAACGTCAGAGGTAATGTTGATTAATTAATGGTTTTCTTTCGTTTTTGATGTACTGCAGAATATTTTTATAAAATCCCAGGCCAGGAAAATCACCTACATGTTTTTCTGTGTTTTATCTTCAGCTACTTTGACACAAAGGCATCTGCTGTGATGCTCACACCTTGGATAAAGTCTTGAGAGTGTCAGCTTCCTTTTTATAGATACAAAAATATGTAAATGTCCTGATCTGAATTATATCTCTGACTGTCAAAATTTCCCAGATTTAAATCGAATCGAATTAAATCGAATCGTGGATCGAATCGATTCGGGACCTTGTGAATCGGAATTGAATCGATTCTAGAAATCAGTGACGATACCCAGCCCTACTGTACGGCACAGCTGGTGATCAGCTGAGAGTCTTTTTGGAGTGAGGGAGGGACAGATGCCTCACTGGTCCAGTCAAGTTGAAAAGTTAACCTCATTTTAACTAACAAAAGGAAACGAAGCAGATAGCACTGTTAAGAAGGTAAGGATGTCATTGCACAAGTGCGTGTAAAAATGATTTGTCACTATGAGAATTCATACCAGCTGGTATGAAGTGGCCATCTTTCCCCATTCAATTCAAGTTTGACAATTCAAAAGAGAAGCAAAACAATTCTTTGTATAGCCCTTTTTCCATTTTTACCTACTTGGGGCGGCTTGGTATGGACTGACACAGGTTTTAAGGTTTTCCATTAAGTGGTAATATCTGGTAGGTACCAGTAGGGCTGCTCAATTAATCGAATTTTAATCACGATTACGATCTGGGCTTTCAACGATCATTAAAAATGACTGAGCCGATTATTAGCCCCTCCCTCATTTATCCGCGACACCTTAAAGGCCGTCTGTGAAAATATTGTCGGGCATAAACCGGTCCGTGGCGCAAAAAAGGGTGGAGACCGCTGATTAAGAGGACCCGAGGGAAGCTCGGAAAGCTAAGCAGAAGTTATTTGGAGAGGAGAGTGACTGCTGTTGGTTGAAAAGAGAGTTTAAAAAAAAAAAAAAAACTTCAGTGGTGTTGCACACTATTTTATATTATTTTTTTAAAGTTATTGTTAACCCTTTAAAGCCGGTCAGAGCAGCACGCTCCGTTTTGCGTAACTATTTTTAAATCCCTGTAGAACCTGAACCGTGTAAGCTAGCGCAATAATTTGTTTTGCATATGAAACCGGAGGAGTTGTACTTACATCTGATGCCATCAGCTTGTCCTCGGTCACGGTTTCGTTCCACATATAGCTTTGCAAAAATTGCATAAAAAGCGCTTGCAGGAACAAAAACATAATATTCCAGAAACACGCTTTGCCGTTCCTATCAGCTGTTCGTAACACTTCCCACAGTGAAATGATGCACCTGCTGTTTTCTTTGCAAATTTGCATCATAGGATTGTTTTTTGTTTTTCCTGCAGTATATAAAAATTGCTGTATCTCCAAAATAAAACTATGAAGACACTCAAAATAAATTTCCTGTGGTGGGAAACTATTTTTTTGCAACTTTATTGTATTTAAAGTTTTGAGGGATAAACCTCTTAAATTTCTCCAAGTAGAAATATATGTAAACAAAACAAAAACGATTTTCAATTTTTTTTGTAGTTTATTGCACTTTTTTGCAATTTATGTAATTACTATGGACTTAATGCATACATATTATTAAAATATGGGCTATAACAGTTGTATTGATGTATAGCAACTTGAAATGCTCCCACAAATGGCACTACAGCATGTAAAAAAAAAAAATAATATAAGCTCTGGTGGACTTGGTTCTATGGTAGGTCTTAAAGGGTTAAATAAATATCGTCAAATAATCGTGATCTCAATTTCAGTGAAAATAATCGTGATTATCATTTTTGCCATAATCGAGCAGCCCTAGGTACCAGGTACTTTTTTTAGTACCTGAAAGCGATCCGAAAATGTGACGTCAGACTGATCAGCACATCTACCATTGCCTTGATGTCTGCTTTTGTTGTAGCGTTCATGTCACATACAAATTATGTCACGGGATGCTTGGCTGTGTTGTTATAACGACCCCACACACTTAGGTTGTACTCTATTGCAATGGAAAACACACTGAGCCGATCCAAGTAGGTACTAATGGAAGACGTGCTTTTCTGAGCGAATCAGCGACTTGTTTTTTGAATCTGGGAACTTCATGGTCCAAGCGTGGTACTCCACTGGTAATCCATAGATGCTATGCAGAGCAAACCAAACAACATATACCGTCCACAGCAGCCACCGTTTTTTTGCTTCTCTTAATGTATTCTTGATATCTGATCGCACGCCATAGCGAACACTGCTGTTTTTCCGTTTGCAAATGTTTCAACTAATTTTCAGTCAGCCTACATATAGCATCCTCACTGCTGGCCTCTGCATTGGTTGAATTCCTTAATCCTGCTTTCTGCAGAGCCTAAAAGCTATGCAAATGGCTATAAATGCAGGGCCATAAATCCAGCAGTTGCTTCTGTTGTCAACAGCAAGTTTCTTGATGCTTCCTGTGTAGTCATCAGATGAGTAGGGCAAGACTTCCTGTTCCATCTGCCAGTCACCGTTAATGAAAGCAGATAACTTTCAAAGGCTTAAAGCTAAATCGTTGTTTGACAGATGATTTCACAACTGCATTTAGGCGAAATACGCTGCCTCTCTGCCTTGCCATGTTAATGGACAATCTAAGCCTGTTCAAACATGATTTGTCTATTGACCATGGACTATAAGCAAACTACAAATGGAAACCAGATAGCTTCCTGCACCGAAAGCCTTTTACCTTGCCTATAGATTTATATTAATGTGAATAAATTTGCAACTATCTTAATTCAAAATTCAAAACTACAATTTCATTAGAATTAAAAAGAAAGTGGGTGCATAATAAAGCCAGCTCTCTCCCCTGTGTTTACAGCAGACTCAGCAGTACAGATGCACAGCTAGCTTCTTCAGGGTTTAGTTAAACATGCAGGAAAAACATATTTTGCATACTGAATCAGTTTCAGTTTAAGTTCACCACATTCTTCTAAGAGTCTAAAAAAGATGAAGTGTGTTACTGTAAAACTGAATACTGATGGGCTTTAGCAGGAACACTAAACTTACATCTTTGCAGGCTGCAATCTGGTTAATATATTCTCCATCAGTGAAGATGATGTTCTGTCCATCTGAATGCTGACCTGCAAAATTCAATGTGATGGTTAATATACCTGATATTTTGTTCACTGAAAATTTAATGCCTAATTGAGGTGTTTAAATACAAGTCAATAAATCACCTGGCATTGCAACCGTCCCCTCATGCTCCAGAGTCTCAGGGTTGATCTTCAGGGCCGACATACTGTGGTTACTTGTGTCCCGATACAACAAATACCCCTGAAGACAAAGCACAGATGATCAATGAAGTCAATGACTAGCTCCAATCGTGTTTATATACACACACACACACACACGTGTATACGTACATATATACACACATGTGTATATAAATACGTACATACACGTACACATATTTCAACGTTTTCTTTATTCTTATTCAACAAAATGTAAGAAAAATGTGTACATGTCAATATTTGCATTACTCACCTGAGCAAAGCCCAGCCAGGATCTTTTCTCCTTTCGGTTTCTGATTCGAGACGTGGAGTTGTACACGTGGCCCTGTGAGGAATTGAATACACACGAGAAGACAAAAACTAACAGTTACAAGCCTTAAATAAAGTCATACAAAACAAAAAAGGTTTATTTGATGAATAATGAAAATGATCTTAATTTTCACTTTTAAAGCACTGCTGTAAAAAAGTTGGAAGAAAAACCATGTTGCTCCAAACAAATTTTTTTTCCATAAACTGGGTATTTTTAAAAAAATAAAACATTTTGAAGTTTTTTGAAGCCAAGTCATTTTCTGACGCTGCAGAAAGCTTTTGAAAAATTCAAGCAATATAACTGCACAAAGCTGATATGCAGCTCTTGCTATCAGCTGATATGCAGCTCTTGCTACGCACCCTGACAGTGCCGCTGTATCCAGAGCCCACTTTGTAGAGTCCATCCTTGCAGAGCAAATACAGGAAGGAACCATCAGTCTGCAGGAGGCAGCGCTCATCTTCATCAATGGTCACCTCCTTCAGGACCCACTTGTTCATCAAGGCTGCACGTTTGATGCCATTTCCAAACCAATCCTGGATCTGAATCTTTCCCACCAGAACAGCCTGTACACTCCTCTGTAACGCGTTCAGTATGGTGGGAACCTGGTGAGATTTAGGAAGACAAGAAGGAAAACTTGCAGTTTCCTGTACATTTTTTTGTCTGTGGCATTTTCACACAATCTCCCATGGCAGCCATTACACATACAGTGGGGCAAAAAAGTATTTAGTCAGCCACCGATTGTGCAAGTTCCCCCACTTAAAATGATGACAGAGGTCAGTAATTTGCACCAGAGGTACACTTCAACTGTGAGAGACAGAATGTGAAAAAAAAATCCATGAATCCACATGGTAGGATTTGTAAAGAATTTATTCGTAAATCAGGGTGGAAAATAAGTATTTGGTCAATAACAAAAATACAACTCAATACTTTGTAACATAACCTTTGTTGGCAATAACAGAGGTCAAACGTTTACTGTAGGTCTTTACCAGGTTTGCACACACAGTAGCTGGTATTTTGGCCCATTCCTCCATGCAGATCTTCTCGAGAGCAGTGATGTTTTGGGGCTGTCGCCGAGCAACACGGACTTTCAACTCCCGCCACAGATTTTCTATGGGGTTGAGGTCTGGAGACTGGCTAGGCCACTCCAGGACTTTCAAATGCTTCTTACGGAGCCACTCCTTTGTTGCCCGGGCGGTGTGTTTTGGATCATTGTCATGTTGGAAGACCCAGCCTCGTTTCATCTTCAAAGTTCTCACTGATGGAAGGAGGTTTTGGCTCAAAATCTCACGATACATGGCCCCATTCATTCTGTCCTTAACACGGATCAGTCGTCCTGTCCCCTTGGCAGAAAAACAGCCCCATAGCATGATGTTTCCACCCCCATGCTTCACAGTAGGTATGGTGTTCTTGGGATGCAACTCAGTATTCGTCTTCCTCCAAACACGACGAGTTGAGTTTATACCAAAAAGTTCTACTTTGGTTTCATCTGACCACATGACATTCTCCCAATCCTCTGCTGTATCATCCATGTGCTCTCTGGCAAACTTCAGACGGGCCTGGACATGCACTGGCTTCAGCAGCAGAACACGTCTGGCACTGCGGGATTTGATTCCCTGCCGTTGTAGTGTGTTACTGATGGTGACCTTTGTTACTTTGGTCCCAGCTCTCTGCACGTCATTCACCAGGTCCCCCCGTGTGGTTCTGGGATCTTTGCTCACCGTTCTCATGATCATTTTGACCCCACGGGATGAGATCTTGCGTGGAGCCCCAGATCGAGGGAGATTATCAGTGGTCTTGTATGTCTTCCATTTTCTGATGATTGCTCCCACAGTTGATTTTTTCACACCAAGCTGCTTGCCTATTGTAGATTCACTCTTCCTAGTCTGGTGCAGGTCTACAATACTTTTCCTGGTGTCCTTCGAAAGCTCTTTGGTCTTGGCCATGGCGGAGTTTGGAGTCTGACCGTTTGAGGCTGTGGACAGGTGTCTTTTATACAGATGATGGGTTCAAACAGGTGCCATTCATACAGGTAACGAGTGGGGGACAGAAAAGCTTCTTACAGAAGACGTTACAGGTCTGTGAGAGCCAGAGATTTTCCTTGTTTGAGGTGACCAAATACTTATTTTCCAGCCTGATTTACGAATAAATTCTTTACAAATCCTACCATGTGAATTCACGGATTTTTTTTTCACATTCTGTCTCTCACAGTTGAAGTGTACCTCTGGTGCAAATTACTGACCTCTGTCATCATTTTAAGTGGGGGAACTTGCACAATCGGTGGCTGACTAAATACTTTTTTGCCCCACTGTACTTCTGATCTTACTGTTAACACAAAAGCAAACAAACACAAAAGAAAAAAAAGAAACGGAACATAGACAGGCGCAGACCCACATTTCCCAAAAAGCCTGACTGCCATTGTGATGATTCATAATCCAGTTAATACATAAAAGATAAGCAAAGAAGGGGAAAAAACAAATACAAACACAGCCCAGTGTTTATATAGGATAAAATGTGTGAGCCTACAAGTCCCCGCTATGCCACAATCACATGTGGAAATTGCATCCAAATGCAGAAAAAGGAGAAGTATGTTTTCAGTCACAAACCCTTTCCACTTATTAGCACTTGCTGTTCAACTTGGCAAAGAATTCGAAAGAACAGCTTGGTATAGAGCAGAGGAAATAAAAAAAACATTGCAAAAGACAAGCTATGGACAGAAGCAAACAGAAGAATGACTAATTGGCGGAAGAATGCAGTCAGGGTAAAATAATCAAACCGGAGATCAGAGCAGCCTGACATTTTCCAAAACTCAATTTGTGCTGTCCAGACACTGCCCTGAGACTCCCTGCACTGAGAAACGCATGGAGCCAGGTTCCTTTATCCACTTCAGCATGCACTTTGGTAATCAAAAACATGTTTACCAATATGGAGCACATGAGAGAAGGGTTACATGTTCTGGTGGAAAATGTTTAGAAACTGAAAAGATCATATTCAACGGATTCCAGCTTGTGCTTAACCAAAGAGGATCACATAAATGTCTACTTCCAAGACATCTGACTGAGATTTAAACAGATAATCATTTAAATATTGTGAAATCTCAGAATGTACTTGTTCTAGAAACGCATAACAAAAAAGTACAAAGACTAGGGTGGACTGACACTCTTCTTACATTGTCTTTGATTTCGAAAATGAATCATAGACATGTAAAAAGAGTTAAGACACACATGTACAATCAGTCAAATTTGTTTGAATTAGTTGCTTACCTGTATTGTCTGGCAGGCATGACTGCCATTATTTGTAAGAATGGCAGAAACTGCCTGGAGGATCTTCCCCGTGTCTCCCCAGGCCACCACCAGACTGAAGAGGCAGGCACAGGACAGCGCAGTGATGGCCTGTCCCGTTGGGTCATTGGGTCCTGTGCTCCGAACCGTGGTCTCCAACAACAACTGGAAAAGAGACTCTGGCAAAGCAAAAGAAATGGTTGGAAGGTTGGCCATTTGAGGAAACAATTAAAGTGTAATATGTAAAGATGGCTGAACAAAGTAATAACGACAAACGTTATATATTTGGTAGATTCAACATAAAAATAAGCATTTTATACTTCAAATACAATATGCTAATTACATTGGAATGCATTAGACAGTACACATACTGCTTTACCTAACACATCAGGTGGCTCAGTCTGGAAGCCCTCAGGCTGTTGTCCCTGCAGCATGTCCAGCAAGGCCTGCAGGCTACGCAGGCACAGCAGAGGGTGAGAGAACCGAGTCTCTTTTATCAGCTCAAAAACCCCACACAGGCCAATGCCAATGATCTGCAGATGCACCAAAGGAACACGGTTTCTATGAGCTAATCAACAACGCACTCCAAGTTAAATTGCTTTCTTTTATATATTTTAAAACAAACAGATGAGCATGCCCTAAAAGGTTTGAAGTGGATGTTTACAGTCAATGCCACTACATCTGATCAGGGCCCCACAGCATGCAGAGGACTACGAAGGACTTAGATTTTGTATAATGACAGACCTACTTGGCTATGTGGAGAAGAGTGGAAGGCATTCAGCATTCCCCTCTCAGAATTGCTTGTTAGTGAATCACATAATGATTCAAATGTCCTTTCATGTCTCATTGAAGAACTTGTTTTGTGAAAGCTTAAAATCAGTGTAACGAATATAGTATAATGGATTTTTTTTTTTTAATGTACAGGAGGATACAAATGGCACAGCACGAAAAAATAATGGAAAATTGCAAAACACATAATATTTTTAAAAAGACTTTCAAGATTTTTGTAGCTGAGACTTCACTGACGCTTACGATCACAGTGTTTGTTAGCCACCGTTATTGAGCTAAAATTAAAGATCAAATTGGCAAATATATCAATACCAATCATTTCATAGGTATCAGTGATAAAACAACATTTATCTTAACAAAACTGATTAGTCAGGATTATTTTTAAACAATGAAGTGTGAAACAAAGAGTGAAAGATCACTAGATCGGGACCAGAAGGAGACAAATCCCTGAGAGGATTGCATCGTGATGGGGATCTGGTTTTTAAAAATAAATAAAAATAATAGTAATAAAAAAAAAAAGTCAAATCCAAAAATGCTGTGAACGAGGGAGCAGCAGCACTCAGTATTCATAAGATGCAAGTATTTTCATTGAGCAAAAATTTTCTGTCATGCAGATTTAGAAAGCTAATTTAGACAGTTTTATTAGAAATCAAACTGTAAAATTTGCTCCCAGGTGTAAATGTCAGCCCGGCAACAGCAGGGGCACAGAGTGAATTTATTTTTCTAACAGGCACACGGAGAAAAGGACATAGTTGGGGAAGCCTCACAGGATTTGGGGTGGGGGTTGTTTGAAATCTCTGGTAACACAAACCTCAATTATGACAATAAAAACAATAAGCCCTAAAGGATCTCACAGATCCATCAAAAGAATACGCTGGCTCGCTTTAGTAGGAAGTGCAGCTAACAACAACATAAGCAGCTGATATTGCTCTTCCTTGCTTGTACCTTTGGCAGCTTCACGGCTGGTTCGCGGTACTCCTCCTCCTCCTCGCTGTCTGAGTCGCCGCTCTGTACCGAGCTCCTGGAGGCCAGCGCCAGGGAGGCCTCTCTTTGCTGCCAGTCCAGCACACAGTGCCGCACGTTGCAGTAGACATTGAATGCAGAAGGGTTGCTGTGTAGCTTGATGTCTGGCACGCAGAGTGCTCCATCTAGACTCTCGGCCTGTGTGGAAACAAGAGTGAGGAGGGTCGGTTAGAAAATCCTCATTATAAACCACATTTATAAACTGTAACATCAATATTTATAGTAAAATTCAATACACTTTGGTACAGTAAAATAACTGCTGTACATTGACAAGTAGGTAATCCATTCCTCCTTTGTGTACCTCATGACTCAGTTACTTTAGAAGGAATTTAATTTGGCCCACTGACGATACCCTCCCCACTTCTAAAGCACATTGCCTACTGACCACAACAAATGAGGTAAGAATCCCTCAGAGAAAATCTCCCGAAATCTACACCTCAGGGACTCTGTGCAGATGTTTTCTGTTACATGCAAGTTGAAACAAAATTATATAACCAAAATAAATTGGGAGTGTAAGACGTCTGCTGAACACCATATTTACACGGTTAGTTCCATCACTGTCCTCTCACGTGGTGACTGTGAAAATAAAGAACTCTTCATTCTGCTTCAGACTCCTAAGGACACTTGCTTTGTACAGACTAGGCGAGCGTTTCCCAATTTCAAGAACCGCTCAAGACCATTTTCGCGGTTGCAAAATTAATTACACAATATTCTGAATAAACAGTGCGCAAACGTGTCCTTTAGTCCACTTAGTTCGAGCTGAACTTAAAAGTTAAACTGAAAAAATGCTTAAGGATGTCTTTGCAACAAAAAAGGTGGTGAAATTAAAGTTTTAAAAGGCACTCAAGAGAAAATAAGCTGGCATGGCCAAGTTATTTCTAAAAAAATAAATAAAAAGATAATAATAAACGTAAATCATCACTGTTGTGCAGTGAGGTGAGAAATTTATAGCAGATAATTCTTCAATTAAAAATATTTTTAAAAATCCTCATTATGTTACACAATTACAATTAAAAGGTTCAATTATTAACACTGAACAGGCAAACAGTCTACAATCTCTACCCATGCCTACTGGGATTAGAAACAAAAAGACATTTTAGAGAAGTCTTGCTGATGGTGCCTCTTGCATGTTGTTTAATTGTGTTACACTAAGTGCTGTTTGTAATATCAAGTCAGCCATCACTGATGTAAACGAGTTGGACCAGTCAACAGGGAGAATTTGCATCCTAATCATTACATCAAAGATTAAGGACTCCAATCCAAATAATCACTGGAGAAACTACAGCTCACAGAGAAACTTGATAAACTAACTGATAAGCTTTCACCATCCCACCAAGCAAAGCATTTTGATCTACAGTCCTGAGGCAACCTCTAGAGAATCACATTGATCGATTGTCCCTCTCTCCCAGTGTTGCACTTTTGGCATCACCGTCACAGAGGGTGATGTCATCTATTTGGGAAGAAAGGTCATTCATTTTCAGCTCAAATCAGCCTCCAGCCCTCATCTAACACTTATGTCTCCTGCTTTCCTACCTAGCCTCTTGTGACCAAGTGACTGTGCAGTATTTACAAAGGAGCACATTGTCTGCACGGAGCACTTAAAGCCTTTTTGAACACAGAAGACTGTAACAACCCATGAAGCAAGGAAAATATGATTTCTGAGGAGATAAAGTAAAAACCGAAGGGTAAGGTACATCAAAATCCTGCAAGCTGAAGCTGTGGGTTTAATGCAAGAAGCTCAGCAGTTTTGGCCCGTCTCTACAAGAACTGGATACCAAGACATTTATTGTTTGATTAATATTTATACAATTTTTTTTGTGTCTTGCTTCCAAACCGTTCAAGCTTCAACCCTATATTAATAAGCATGAAGACATTATTAGACTAGATGGTCATCTGATTAAATGTAATTCAAAGATTTGGAGTTAATGCTAGATAAAAGAAACCAAAATCTTTAGTGCAAAGAGGTACTTAAATTACAACATAAAGTCGTACCTACGGTTTGTTACTTTATAAATGTTCTTAAATACAAAAAAGAAGGGGAAAAAAAAAAAAAATCTGGTTATATCATGTATCAATTATGTGAATAAAAATGATTTATATGATCAAAACAATACGTTCTGATCGCTATAGACATGTCTCCATCTACATAAAGCAATTGCAGTAGCTTTTATTTAATTTTTAACTGTTACTTCTGCAGCTCATCTCTGTATGACAGCACTAGGCTTTGAGACATATTTGAAGTAGCAGCCAAACTCAATATTGTGGGTTCACATGCAGCACACTTCACCAAAATAGCTTTTTACACCATCACTACAAGAGCCGCAGCAGTATAATGATAAATTAAATTTTTCAGGAGCATTACTCATCATTTCATGCCATTTGAGAGAGCAGTGTGGAGAGCACCATCATGGAGAGTGGTATAGAATTTCCATATATGTTTGCAATACATTAGCAGTCCTAAGCTACTGCAACCAACCCTTTACTGAGCAACAAGAAGTCATGGACCACAGATGAAAGATAACTCAAGCTTTTTAACTCAAGAATCTGTACGTGCTAAAAGGTGGCCTTTGATGTAGCATTTGATCAGAAAGACAGAAAAAATAAAATAAGCTGTGAATTTTAAACCAGCTTATGTGTCCACCATCAGTTACCATGGTGATCTAGCCAGATTAAGTGAGAGCTATCTTCAGCTACTTCCAACAATGTAAACTCTGACATGAAGTTCAGCATACCTTGCTAACCCATTAATCAGGTTTTATACCATGTCCCTGGTCTTTTGACAGATCACCTCTGTCTGCTAGACATCCAAGCCTACCTACCAGTGATTTACATTTGTGATTAGGGTGAAATGTCTCAATCAGCGATTTATGCAGGACGCATTAACAAAAGAAATATCAACTCTCTAGGACTGCACTAACTTTATAATCAGACAGAGGTGCCTCCACTACACATGTTAAATTGAATGTGTGGTGCTATACTTGCTGATCATTGTCATCATGTTTTCTGGCTTTGTCCTGCAGTTTCTTCCTATTGGTTGCACATAGTATCATAAATAAGATCAATCATCAGCTCAAAGAGCATCTTTGATTTGAGGTATTTAGTTCTGTCAGCACATTCCCCAAAGAAGGAAATGAGCAATGACGCTTCAGCCTACAATATTTATTAAAAATAAAAATAAAAATGAATTTGCAGAATTGCTTTTGTTCAATTTTGAGGAAGTCAAACAGGAAATCTCTAGATAGACTTTCTACAAAAATCTGTGATTAAGATTGATATAGACTTTTTTGTAATAAACAGATCAGTGATGGGAAACAGCCTCAAAATTCAACATTTAAAGAACTTTGCTATAATTATATTTATGATGATATAGAAAATACTGAACAAGATTTTATCGATTACTGAAGCTTGCACGGCAGTAGCATTTATTAGTCCAAATGAAATGAAGGCCATCTTCCAGCCTTCTTTTCCAATGAGCCACTGTCATTGAGGACAGAGTACCTCATTCAAAATGTGAATCTACTGCTTCAAAGTGCCAGCAGCATTACAGAGAAATAGTAGTGACACAGCATTATATGCAGTGTCACAGAATAAGTCAAATGTAATGTAGGCACAAAAGTAGTAAGATTGCATCTTAACATTTTATTTTAACCATGACTAAAGTGACATCTCCTTGTAACCATTCAAGAACTGCGCAATACTGTCACATATTAAAACTGACAAATATTTTCCACCTGGTTTTTTCTTGGTTCCAGCTTTTAATTGCTAAAGCCCTCCTTTTCCACCACACAACCATGTCATTAATTTCCATCCACGTTTGCTCTTCCTTTTGACAGGAGCGCTCCAGCAACGCTTGATTGAGTCACTAGTTTACTTTTAGGTCAATCACCAGTTCATCCCCCCTTTTACATCCCTTCAGAGCCTGGATATACTGAACTGTGTGTTTTTGACTTAAGTGGTCAAACAAGTTTGTTGTTTTCACCTTTAGCTAGAAAAGCTTTATTGTATATTTGGCAAAATACTGCGCTTTATTGAAGGGCATGCCTTCTTTTTTCTTTTTAGGTACTAAATTGTCACTCGAGGTTGATGCACTGCTCTCATTCTCAGACATGTCTGGGATTGTGTTGTCATCCTGCCTAGGGAATTATTACTTTGCTCTGATAACACCTTATAACCTCCTTTGTTTTTAACCAGTATTAACCCAAATAATATGGCCCAGCTACCCACACCTACTGGTGACATTTGATCACTTCCTTTCCATTTTGATACTTTATGCACATTAATGTGCTGTGGTATTTATTTCTTCTTCGTTTGTTGAAATGCGTGCAGAAACAGAGACACTATTGATTATATTTGCCACGTCATTCGTCAAAATTATTTCACATTTCCCATGTATCAAAACATTCATACAGCTACAATGTCAAAAAGTAGTTCAAATACAGGAAGTGGTCACATTTATTTAGTGCGGCAACTAAAGTACATGCAATTGAGGACTGGGACAAACACATTAACTCTCAACAGTCCCCAGACTTTATTTCCTTCACATTTATTTATTCATTCATTCATTCATTCATTTTTTAAATGAATTCAATCCAGGTTTTAGATGCCTAACCTTCCCCAGCACTTGCATTATTTCACAAACCACCTGAGAAAGCTGGAAATAGTTTGCAGATGCAACGGTCTGAATATTCTGAACTGGAAATGTGCTCTTTATGGACATTTCCAAACTGTATCTCGCAAGTGCAGAATAGTTGTATATGAATATAACCTTAGGATATATTATTTAGATGTGATGTTTTAGGCATTCCTTTCTTTGAAATCATTAAAGTATTACTTACACAAAAAAAGAACTGTTGCAAGAACACTACATCACCTGTGGTGTGTGACACAGGTAGGGGAGCTCCTAGTGTACAAAGACAGCATCACATTATCTGCCATAGCATGACTAATTTAGAAAGCCCTCACATCTCTTAAATCCACTGAATGAAATGTCTCATGCTCACTGCCCGTGTTTGTCTTTAATAAGACATTAATATACAAGTTTGACAGTATTCGTTTCAATGTATTACTTTGCACGATTATGTTGGTATTATAATGACAGTTTTTCTAAATGGCACAGAAAACACATTTCACTTTACACAAGACATTACATCATCCTCTTCATTAGGATGATAAGTGTTTATGCTCTGGCTTTATGCTCACTCTACTTTCACGTTTGTAAGCACAGAAGCAGACAGGGAGGGGGGAGAGAAAAGCTTTCAAACCACGCTCTTGTCTGACTACACGAGTGTCAGAGGCGTGAAAGAGCAAGAGTGAGCACAACACATACAAATAGAGCACGACTGCCAGAGTAAGAGCCCACATTTTTATGCCTCCCTGCCAGCCAGCCTTGCCTACCACACAGAATATCTTATAGCGTTGTGAGCAATTCAACCTGAGCTGACTCGGCCACTCTACGCCGGATTGCTTGTCTGGAACACTTGAGGAAAAAGATGACGAAAGAAGTCCGAGTAAAGCCTCTTTTCTCTTCTGCTATTATCATGTTAATCTCTGTTGCTTATGCCTGTAAGCTCCTCAAAAACATAATTTTTTAAAAAAGTCTAAGAAATATACAAGAAATCATGAAAGGAGACCAAGCTATCAAACACGAGAAAAAATTAATTTAAAAAAAACAACAAAAAAAACATGAGACATAATCAAAGGTGACTGTGCTTATTGCAGATTTTGTTATTAGGTCTCACTGAGTTTCACACCTTTTTTTTTTTTTTTTTAAGGAGTGACCTGGCCAAGAGGGCAGCAAAAATTGTTACAAACAAAAACCACAAAAACCAAGAGTTGGACAACTTTACAACTGCGTGAAGAAAATGCAGTTTTTATGCAATAAAAAGTTAACTTAAGTCGAGTTAACTGGGACTGAACAGCACCAAAGGCAGACTGCAGGAACTCATGGTTTTGTAGGACAAAAAAAGATGAGCAGTCCAAGGTCAAAATGTATAAATCTTAGGATTTGTTAACAAATGCTGGCCCTGCAAGGTCTCCACCTGAAAGAGAAACACAACAGCATCATCTGATGCAGGCTAGAATCCCTCTTTGGAAGGAGGAGACTGAAGCAGGAAACAGTTGCCGTGGAGATGTGGAACACATTAGGTTGCTCGGCAACAGGCCATCATGAACAAGTCAGAGCCACTCCCATGTGTCTCTCATTCCGCCTATCCACCACGTCAGCTTCTTGTGTGGACGGGCTTACTGACGCCCGATCGGCCCCGACTTAACGAAAAACAATGTTTGTGCCAAATACCCTCCAGACAACACAGGAGCTAATCTCGCCTTTAATCTCATCCTTAATCTGTTCAATTTGTTCAATAGAGTCAAGCCAGCTAAAAAGACATACCAACACATTTGCAAACATGGCAGTTACGAAATAAAACTGATGTTTTCATTCACACGAGGAGAGAAATTTAAATACATAAAGTATGTGTTATGCTTATTAAATATTTTAAGGAGCACTGAGAGGGTTATGAGTGATTATTTCCTACTACTTTTTACAGAGTAGTAGCAATGTGAATTAAGGATTTACAAGTACAGCAAAGGTTGTCCAAGTCAAAGTTTAATATTGCCTAACAGCTTTTAGACATTGAAGTGCCTCTTACCTTTGTTCTTGATTTGACTTTTGACTTGACCTTCTGTCGCCTTTTAAGTTTCTTCTTACTCAATGCCTTCTTTCCCCTGGAAGCAAACAGTGATCCGTTAGTTTTGCAAAACTGTGCTCTTTTTAAGCAAAAACTCTGGACTTCTTGTTAACATTCAAACGATGTAGAAGCTTGCTCAAGCTATCATCCAAAGGTGGAAGTGTAAAAATGAAATGTGCACAACTGGATCACTTTATTTTTAAAGCAAAGGTCAACATTGTACTTAAAGAGACAGCACATAGTAACACTTCAGACATGAGGGAAGGTAAACAATTCTTCTTCATGCAAGGTTTCAAACTATTTCAATGTCAAAATCTTAAATTCTTTCTAACGTCCCACACAACTGTGTCGATTTCATTTTTGTTTCACTCTGCAGAGCGAGCAAAGAGATCTATAAGCACAGTTCATCTTGCTTAACCGCCATAAGTGCATCAGGAAATTCACATTCACTGTTGCCTCTCATATCAAACCTTCCCAAAATAGGCACTAGTTTGTTTCTGCAGAAATTCCCCTTTGATGCCTTTGAGCTGTCACTGAAATCTGTTTTGCAGCGACTTTTTGTGGCCAGTCTCTCTTACAAATCCACCTGTCAATAAGATGTAATACGAAGCTAGAAATAGAAACGCCACTAAAATTAGTCACCACAGTTACTCACTACAAAAAAGCATAAAATATTTACAGGTTTTAAGTGTCCTATTTTTTTTTTACTTAATAGCATAGCTGAATATTGCTTTCCAGCACCATACAAATAGCATGATATCAGGTCTCAATCAAGGCTGATCCAGATACTCCTTTTTAGCAACTTTCTCCAAAGAGCTTCCAAAACAGGCCAACTGAGCATGCCTATGACTTTTTAAATAAGCAACTTCTTAAATAAGCACTTTTTAAATAAACATCTGGTGGCAGATGTTAGTTGAAAAGGACATGAGCAACCAACTAGACAGACTGAGGATTTTCTTCTGCCTGCTCCTTCATATACACCAATTAATTCAACATTTGTTTATAAAAACAGAGTAGCGTTCAGCATTATGTTGGTCCTTGGTTAAAGCAACCATTGTACACACTGAGAACAGCAATTGGATTTGTGAGGGGAGGATGCAGCGATGATCCAGCTATTCAGTCTACAACCTGACTTACTAGAATGACGTAAGTGTATTACCCGCTTATGCTAGAACAGCAAATGAGTTCAGCAAATTCCCCACACATCCTCACCCAAACACGGCTCACGTATCAAACAAGTGTGAGCACAGTAGCAATAAGCAGTTAATGTTTTGTGTTTGTTTCTTTATTTGTTTGTCGTTTATTTTTTAAATACACAGCAAGCCAAAGTCAGCCTCGTGACTTTTTTTCCTCTCCCTTTAACCGGTTTAAGTTAAGATAACCTGGTGAAAGGTCGGATGCTCCCAATAGCTAGCTCACAATGACGCCGTTGGGCCTAATTAGACACACAACACCACAACTTGGCCGGTGACAATGAAGTAAAATGACAGTTTAATAAATAAATACATAAGTAAACAAATATATTACACAAGTGGGGCGCATGTTTGCATTTAGCCGGATCGCACCTCACTCAAAACATCACAAACTACTCCCATGACAGCTAGCCGGCTAGCTCGTTTTGGACGCGAACCCACCCCACAGAGAGGTTTTTCGCTAGTGGACATGTCTCGAGTAGAAAAAGCTTGCGTTTTAGTCACAGTGTGTCAGTTCATAGCCGAAGCAGTTTGCACCGGGAATGCAAAGCCCTCGCATCAGGGTGAACTAACGTAACGTTAGCTTAGATGGCTCCCATAAGCTAAGGAAGTCGAAGTCAAAATTGCTACCTAGCAAGCTAACCCGCAAACAAATTATGGAGTTCCTGAAATACTACCCGTAGTTAAAACACGCGCTTGTGTGACAAAAAATGAGATGCAACCAGAACCATATATAATAAGAAATATGCGTGGAAGTTAGCTCATTGGTATTGACTGACGCACCACTGAGCAAGGGTTACTCTTAGCTTCGTTAGCCTGGTTAGCCCTACGAATGACAGCCCAGCCTCCGCGATATTTTTGATTTCATTTTATCCGCTCACCTTCCTTGATTTATCCCTTGCTCTTTATCGTTGATGGCGGTGGTATAAATCCGTCTGTATCTCTCCGCCAGGGCTCGTCCTGAGAGTAAAAGCTGGTACCGAGTCCGACAATCCGACTGGACTCCGGGTGTCGGGCAAGAACCCATCCCCGAACCGACGGTGGAGAGGTCGGCTCCTGCTCCAGAAATGACCCTGACACCCAGCCCCATCGACGGCGATAAGGAGGGCAGAATCCCACCACCGGCGGCCGCTGCCGCAGCAGCACACATCATCGTTTTGCAGAACAATGCATATATATGTATATATCACACAAAAGATATCACAGCCAAATAATCTCTAGCCATCAGACGCAATCCACGTGTCGATGTATCCGCCACATGTCACATCATTTGTCCGCTACGAACTGCGAAAAAACAACAACGAGCATCCACGGTCCTCAGCGGTTATAAGCGCAAATTGTAGCCAATCTGGTGGTGCAGCTAAAAACCCAGTGTAGTCTTGCGATCCGGCCGCAGCGTCAACACGGTGCTCGACTCCAAGGATGATCCTCTCAAATCATAACTGAAATTTCTCGCGAAAAAGCAGAAACGAAAGCATTCATTTAGAAAAATCGCACTGTCGAGTTTCGTTTTTTGCTTCGTTTCTTGAATATTTCTTGACCCCGGAGAGGCAGCACCCTCAGTTGGGCTGCCATCTTAGCTCCATCATCCCTCCCCTCCCTGGCTGAGCCTTGCGTCGCCAGCATGCCGGGATATTTTCATACGTCTGAACCGAGCGATGCTATCATTGATTTAGCTGATCAATTACTTCTCTGTTTACACAATCGCTGCAAATGCGTAGTTCACTTTTCTTTTTTACATCAGATAAATAATCGTCGAGGCTAAAGACGGCCTCATAGATAAAAGGCAAATCCGCAGGGCTATTTTTTGAACACTGTGCACAGTTGGATTGTGGACATTTAAATTGTAGAAGTCAATACAGCAAGGGCCCCTCCCAGGTTGATCTAAAATTGGCACACACAAATACACAGATGGATTGCTCTTGGAATCGTTGTCCGCAATAAGAGTGGCCTTTAAAAACAGAGTTGCATATTTTTAAAACTGCTTTGATTTTTTTTTTTTTTTTTTTTTTTTGCGTGCTGCACTATTCCATTTAGCATTGCTCCATTTACACAGTGAACCCTGTGTAGCTGTGAACCCTGCCCTTTGATCTACCTTCTTGAACTTCTCCTTAGCTGGCACCAGGACTGCAGTTATCGATCTGCCGTCCCTCTTAATTGATCTTCACCGTGCTGCTGTGGGGGGATTATTCACTGAGTGTGGTTGTTTTATCTTCTCATTACTGCCTCAGAGTAAAGCTGCACATTACCGAAGTGCGTCAGCTATGCATTACCCAGATTGCGATGGTGATGGCGATATTTTAAAGGGTGACACAGGGGTGCAGGGGAGCTCCAGGGAGAGAGATAAAAAAGAAAAAGAAAAAAGGAGAAACACTGTGTTGGGTAACATCAAAATGGAAGCAAAGGCCAAAAAAACACCCTACTGCAGTATAAGGTGGAAATAGAAACAGGTGTTTATACTTTCATGTATGATATAGCAACGGATGATGCAATTAGCAGGTCATGTTTCAAGCATGCTTCGCTGCATTCCCTTTAAATGTCTGTGCATGTGGAGGGGTGATGCATTTATTTAGGGAGAGAGAGCGAGAAAGAATGACAAAGGGGTACACAGGCCCTAGTGGTGCTTTATTGGCTGCACAGTATTGCAGTGGCCCAATGACAAGAGAGAGGTAGGTCTACTGTCTCTTCTCATAGCAACCGAGAAAGCATCCAGAGATTATCAGTGTCAGAGTGCCAGCATGCATCTGCCATGACAAAACCTGAAGAATTGTGTTCTCACAGCTGTCATGTGAAATATTAGAAGTGAAAAGCAGCTCTCTTGAAGTGCATCATAGCAGTTGTAATGGTCTCTACGTGGCAGGATATGAAAAGAGCATGATTCGGTATTGAAGATGCAGTCGCATCCAGAGGCTGCTCCCTTATTATTCTCAGCTCTGGCCAGTTACAGTAAATATAGGGAGGAGGGGGAGGGATGCCTGGGCAGAGTAGAAGTCCATATAGGACACAAACATGAGCAGAGCTGACAGAGACGATATCCAGCCGCCTCAGACACACACACACACACACACACACACACACACACACACACACACACACACACACACACACACACACACACACACACACACACACACACACACACAGGAGATGGGGCTACTATTAGAGTCTAAGTAGGTTGTTAGGTTTTACGTTTTAACTCTGATCTCTTTATATCATAGTGTCTCAGCAGCATCATCAGTATTGACCTGACATAATGTGCCTTGACAAAATCAACTATATGGATAGAACTATGTCAGCCTTCATTCATCCTGGGAAATGAAATGTGGTGTTTAAAGTTCAAGCAATTAGTTTCAAACGTGCCTAATCTTTTTCAAGCATCTGTCGTATTTTGTTTCTTTTCATTCATTGAGAATATTAACGATCTAAAACCTAGTAGGACTGTGTTTCTAATGGCAGCTAATGACTCCTAATGTGTTTCTCTACATGACTGGAGAGGAAATTAATTGGTTCCTCGCACACATCGATGTGCCTCATTTATGCTTGAATGAAAGTGCTGATGTTGACTCAAACCTCTTATGTTCAAATTGCTCGGATTAGAGTGAAATGCATTCACTGCATTATTATATGATTTTTTTCCGATTGAATTTCTTCTAAATAGTGCAGTTGTTGCACGTTACAAAATTCAAGAGACCTGTGACACTTTGTTACTAAAGGGGCAGCTGAAAGTAGCTTCTGCATTTATCTGTTTGGTATTGACAGTCATATTTACAACTAACTCTTTCAGTCATCTTGATAGCACAGGTTATATTTATTCTTTTCTTCTGACTCACTAACAGTAAATCTTAAGGACATGTTTCGCCTTGAGCAACTTGTCTCACATTTATATATTTCCACGTAGCTAAGCAACCTGGAAAATAATTTCTATCATTATAGCTCTAGCGCCACCCAGTGTTGATCTTTTACTTAAACGTTGTAAAGACTGCAAAGAGAGCAGAGACATCTCGAACTCTAAGGAAATTAATCTGAGGGTTCTCAAGCTGCTCATTAATATGCAGACAAGTTAGTTAAAGACAAATCATAATCATAGCTGAGAGGGTATTTCCTTCAAAAATGTGTCTTTTAAAATCTTTGCTTCAGACTGCTTTAACCTTTAATTCAGGTCTGGATAGCCTGCATTCCTCTCGTACTGTCGCTGTTACTAGGAGGATTTCACCTATCAGTATTGTGTTGTCACACCCATGGATGTTATGCACCTTTCATACCTATGACCATTCAAGAGACGGCACTCCCAATAATCAAGCTCACACACAGACAGTGTGACATTCATGCTTCAAGACTGACTGTCACTTGACATTCTTAAGCATCGGTCTGAGACCTCCCAAGTCTGTCATTGAGCAAGTCAGCTATGTCAGTTTGGCTGGCAGAACCCATTATTTAATCAGCTGAATTACATATCAGAAGAAATCTTGTTCAAAGTCTAAATGTTTAAGGCAACAGAAACAGCTAATCAAT
This sequence comes from Rhamphochromis longiceps, assembly GCF_057381845.1. NCBI lineage: Eukaryota > Metazoa > Chordata > Actinopteri > Cichliformes > Cichlidae > Rhamphochromis > Rhamphochromis longiceps. Next base: position 17,227,058 of record NC_140572.1, read on the forward strand.
CATCAGTAGCCAAGCTGCTTTGTGACCAGGCCTCAAAGGCATAAGGTCTGAGTTTGGGTTGTTGTGAAATTTTATTGGACCTCAGTGATGTTAGATAACAAGTACCTTTATTACTATACACGTGTAAAGTATCCACTCCCATCCAAAGTGCTATAAATTCAAGGAAATGTTGATACATGGTTATATAGCGGGGTAATCTTTTTACTCAGAGGTTCAAACACAAGACCTGTGGGGAGACTCCAATTCAATGAAGGAGGGCACCAGTTTTGAAATTTTAACTGTACTTTTGGTTTTACAGCTTTTGTTACTGATAAAGACTTCCCCCATTGAGGTTCATGCTACATGAAAGTAATTAGTAAATGAGAGAAGATAACACTTTTTCAATATCTGCTAAAGACATTTATGAGGAATTTCTGGTTTTCACAATGGGTCCACAGTAAAAGAAAGAAAGAAAGAAAGAAAGAAAGAAAGAAAGAAAGAAAGAAAGAAAGAAAGAAAGAAAGAAAGAAAGAAAGAAAGAAAGAAAGGATTACTGGACAGTCTGTGCAATGAGCTACCAAAGCCTTTTCTGTAATTTTACACATTTATTTCTTACATTTTAAGCCCAAAGATAAGCATATAAGTTTCATTTACTACAGCAGCATTTTCTTAATCATGGAGAAAAATAGGGACATACTGACAAACTGCACGTCTTTCATTATATTAAGTTAGCGCAGGGGTGTAAAACAAGTGTAAAACAAGTTTAACATCCCTGTTTTGCATGTTAAGTTGGTATAACTGGTACCTTTGGCAACTCCTTCAGAAATCTACATTCAACATTAAAAACACAGGGTTCTGGTTGAGCTCCCTTCATTCAGCTGTCGGGCTATTGCAAAGGCTCTGGTTTGAATCTGCACCATGCCATTTGGTGCTGTCTTTCTCCAAGCTTTACTCTTAACTGTCGTACTAAATGCTAAAACGCCTCCAAAAATATTCAAATACACACACAAGCCACTTCATTTAGTCTATCTGCAAAACTGAATGCAATAAAAACACCACCACAGGCAGCATTTACATTTAAAATCACAGGCAACTGAGTACACTCTCAGTCTCATGACCCCAATAGAATTATCATCTTACTGACAACATCAGCAAAAATATAGAGGATTCTTAATAGGTGGAATTTATAGCAGAACTACCATACTGGATTAATTTGGTTAGAAGTGTACCTAATGAAGTGAGTGAAGTGTGTGCGCATGCTTTATATTTCTATCTTCAATTTACATTATACCACAATGAGCATAAAAAAGCCACAAGATTACTTTCTAGTGTTAAAAATATATTTATGCAAGTTCAAGCCTGTAGTAGGATTAGGACAGAGAGAATCCCACACCCACGTTGGAGGTTTGCTTCCTCATCACTCAAGTTGAGCTGCAGGTCTTTCAGCACTCCACCCAGTTCCATGTTCTCGAAAAACAAGCAATTAGGAAACACTGATGACAGAGATAGAAACATGTAGAATGAGAGCGACAGAGAGAGAAAACCTATTCTCTGATTCTTCCGTAAAGCCACGCCCGTGGGTGGCCTTGAATCTCCACTCCCTTAAGGTTTAAAGCAAAAGGAATGACAAGGGTGTGATTGTGTAGCGTGACAGACAGGTGTTGAGCGCCGAGCTGGAAGTGAGAGTTTTCCATCAAGTCAAAGAGGTTTCTGTGGAGGTATGTACTCTTTCTCTGTGTGTGAATGTTTTATCAGTTTTTTATTTTAGCTGAAACTGTGTGCAATGATACTTCAGAGGTATTAAAAATATACTCGATAAATTGAGATTGTATATGAGACGAGTTTTTTGAGATGGTGTTTTGCATTGAGGCGTAAAGGAAAATAAATCAGAGAACACACTGTATGTCGGGTTATGTAATGATATCGTTGTAGTGTTTATGTCAGATTGCATTTCTTTTGAGGAAATAATGGTGCCTTACAGATAAAAAGAGGAGTCAGAACGGACTGATTTGCAGTTGTGCACTCAAAAACAATCACCCTAAATAAAGATGAAGAAATTATTTCAAGTGAAACGTGATGAAAGTGATAAAATCAAAAGTTTTTTTTATTCAAAACATGAATCATAATCAAGGAGAATATGCTTGGTAAAAACAGAATGTATAAAATCAAGTGAAATTCATTTGATCAGATTCCATTAAATGTAACATTTTAAATTGTACTTATGTAACAAAATTACATGGAAACTTTACATGTAATCAAATTACTTAAAGTCAGCATTTTGGGCATAAACGTTTTTTGAGCATATTCTGCCTTTAATGTTTTTTCTCACAACAGTTCAGATCCGATAAACCACTGGATGAGAGATTTGATCTGTTTTATGATATCTTATCTGAAAACATTTAAATTATCTTTTAGAAACTAGAAGATTGTTGTTGTTGTTGTTTTTGTCCGATAATTAAATATCCAGAAACACATAACAATGACAAAAAAAAAACTAATTGGACTCATGAACAGACAAATATGCCATTTACAGTTATAACTTCTGTTGGGGTTGTAAGTCTACCTTGAGGTTTATGATGTATGTTCGTGCTGGAGGGTGAAATGAAAGGGCGCAAGCTTTATCATCGATCGACTGTGGCCTGTCACGCCTTTCTCAGCAAAAGGTCTCTGTTTTGATGACAAAGGCGTGTTTGGAGAAGGTGTGTTGTGGGTGGGTGTGTCTTACATGTGGGTACAAATCAAGACTAACCAGTTTAAGCTTAATATTTCCTGAGTCTGGGGTTAAACAGAACTTTTGATTTACTACAGATGCAGTGTCAAACCCAACAAGGCAAGCTCATAAATCCAGTCTGTCCATGAAGGGCATGTGTATGCTCATGACACAAGTATACAGATGGCAGAAAGCAGTGATTACTTGTTCACTTCATTATGCAGCATAAAGACACCAACGGCACATAAAAGGTTTTAGCCTAGCGTGCCACCCAGTGGCTAATGAGCTGTGCTCCATTTTTTCCCTGTTTTCTCATCAATGTTCTTGTTGTTTCACACTTACAGGTAAAATTTCAAAATGAGCGCTTACAAAACTGGTAAGTTGAGAAATATCAAAGAATAAAATTTACAAATCAAATTCTAAGTAATGCGGATTTTTAAAATAGCAGATGCAAGACTGAAAGGTTCCAGTAGTTATATGACTCTGCTGCCTATTAATTATGTTAATAATATACTTAATATATTTAAAACATGCATGAAATTGTTTCCCTTTGTTATTACACTCACTGAAATAGGTTAGATTATTGCTTGTAGTCAAAATGAGTATGTAAACTAAAAAGAATTTGTCAAAATAAAAACAATGGGGGAAAAACAGTAAAATAGACTGAAGGATATATTGCATATTATAAATATATAAAGATACATATTTTTGTATATTAATAGTGATATAAATGATACAGAAATTCGAATTACAAATAATGAACCAATCAATTTTAAAAACAGAGTAGTTTATTTCATCTAAGACTTAAAATACTTACAAATGCACAAGCCCAGTACTTATGTTCGCCCCATACATGCTATATTTTAATTTAATTTTTAAGTGCATCACAGTGAGAGAAACCACAGCTCGAATACAGCAATGTGCAGTTGTTGCAGTGTGCAGCAGTAAAGACAAGACCTGAGATGCAAAAAAAGAGTATTCATTGATTATAAAACTTTATAAATACCTTCCTCATTTAATTTTCAGGAGCAGTGTGCTAATTAGTTTTTAATTGGCTCTATTATGTTCTGTTAAACAGGTATTAACTTTTAAGTCCTTAAAAACAGTGTGTTACTTAATTAAGTAAATGAATGATAAATGTGTAATTTTTTCTGTCCTGTATTACCAGGCAAGACTTCTCTTCTAAAAGACAACAGCTGGATCAGAAAACCAGATGATGAGGAAGAACCTGTTGAGTAAGTACAACAAGGATAAAAGTTAAAACACAGATGCTTACGCACACATGCATTTAGAGAATGGCAGAATTGTTGGGTGTGACTTTTGGGTCAAAGCTCAGATTTCTTTCAACCTTAAAAAAGGCCTTCTCACATTCCTCTTGCGAGTCACAGCATTGAGTCATCTCTGTGTAAATAGTTTTTTTTCTCCTACAGCCAAGATCCAAACTTCGCCAGAAGTGTTCTAGGTCAATACAAATCCAATGAAACTCTTGCGAGGTAAAACAAACATTTAAATTCACCTTAATTTGCAGACAAATGAAGGAACACTAATATGTTCTGTGATGACTGGTTTCAAGTTAAGAAAAGAGTCTCTTATTCTTTTGCATCCTGTAAATTTTTATGCATTTCTCACAGTTTAGAGCCTGAAGAAGAAACAGCCACCAAACCAAGCAACACAGCTACATCTGTGCAAGAGCTCAGCAAGAGGTACCATTTGTGTGACACCTGTGATATATTTAAATAAAAGCCATATAAATGGCAGGAACAATAATGAGTCATTTCTCTCACTGAAGGTTCGGTGGAAAGCAGAATGACCTGAAGACCAAGTTAGTACAGTTTTCTTCTTTTACAGTCACAGTTTTGTTACAGTTGTGTTATTATTAATTTGTGCACTTCAAGGCATGAGATTAAGTAAGAGTTTTTTTCTGTTTTGCAGCACTCTTTCTTCCACTAAGACCTCCTACACTAAAAGGTACATTTTTGTAAAACCACTCATAGCCCAAAATTGACTCTTTCTGGAATTTTTGAATAGGAAATCACCTGAATGATCTGCCTCTTTGTTACAGTACATATTCATCTGTGAAGGCAGATTCACCCACTGTGTACGTAAAGCTCCAGTCCATTGCATCTAATGCAATAATCAACAGAGGAGAAATTAATATAATGTGTAATCTTGTATTTCCATGTCCCTGCAGCACCACCACAACCAAGACTACTGTGACAGAGTATCCAAAGACAAGGTACACAAGGAATGCATGAACACACCAGCAAGTTAACACATTACAATGACACGTTAAGTAAATGGGTTTCACGTCTCTCTTTTTTCAGCACCAAAACAACCACAGTCACCAAGGATGGATCAACTACTGAGACCACTACTACCACCACCCAAAGCGTCAAGTAGGGAACACTGCATCAAGTTACATTATTACACATGCAATCCGTATCATATTATTGACATTTATTTGCCTTTATAGGTCTCCTGTGACTAAAACTCCAATCAGCTCTGGGACATTCTCTGACCGGGTCAGGACTTCCAGCAAAGGGTAAAAATAATGTAGTGATTTATAGTAGATGCAATATTTTAATTATTTACTTCAGTATGAGAAACAGCATCATCGTCACTCATCAGGCTGTTGAATCTGAAGTCGAGCAACTAACAAGTATATTTAGTAACATGACCAACATCAGTTTTAATCATTACAGGTTAGACTACCCAGTTATACATCAATTCGTTAAAAAAGAGCTCCACTGAAACCAAGTACAACATTTAACAATTGTTTTTATGGAATGAAATCAATCATAATGACCCTGTGAAATAGTAATATCAGACTGTACTTGCCAGAACTTATACACCAGTCCTGTGAGAAGGAAACTCTTGACAGGACTCTTTGCAATCCTGTAAAACACTAAGTACCCACACGGATTCATTAGCTTGTAGAACAACCTTTAGCAGCAAAAACTTGAAGTAATACATTTTCGAATGATTTTATCAGTCACGAGTCTCCTGCAACATCATGTCAGTCAGGTTGGGTGATCAATTAAGTGTATTTGATTATCGGTTCCTAACTGCAACTTACCCTCTTAAATTTAATGAAAATATGAAAGGTGTAATTAGTTTTTCATAGAATATACAATTTCACTGTGTATGTGTATAGCTAAAACTAAGATTTAGTAGTATACTGAACACTGAATATTTTCATACTGACTTATTGCTACTTTCACTTAGAAGTCATAGGCCAGTAAGGCTGAGCCTTCAGATATAATAAGTCACAACAGCTTTTGCTTTACAAGCTAACCCAGTATTTTAAAAGCATCTTAGAAATTGCAGCACTTAGATGTATATTTAGAGTTTCTTAAAGAGGCCACATATAAGCACATCATGCTACATGAGAGGCTGAGTTTTTCCCCATCTTTCCAAACAGGCAAGAATACCAACCCTACTCACCTACCTTAACGACACCCAAAGTGACGGAGACAACTGTTACCCTCACCAAAGAGTAAGACACAGATTATTCAGTTAGTGTAGTATTATAACCCATGTGTCACCTGCAATTTCAGATTTATTTATATTTTTATTGTTCTGTGCAGTACGGAGGACAAAGTTTACGACACGCACCTCCCCTCATCCATCCAGGATGATCTGTCACCCACAGAGAGGTGAAGCCCAGAACTTAGATTATATTGGTCATGGCACCAGGCTTTCAGTAATTACATTCTCAGTAAGACACATTTTTCTCTATGCAGCAAAACAACTATCTCCACAACTAAGACTGTGACAGTGAAAAGCAGCACTGACACAAAGTGAGTACCATCCTAGCGCGCGCGCGCGGGGGGGGGGGGGGGGGGGGGGGGTGCATACTGTTAAGATGACATATTCAAATTAGTCAGATAAAAGTCATTTTTTATATAGCAATAAATTTCATTTGTTATTCTACTATCTGATATTGCACTGTGCCATGAGATGTACTTTTGTCCAAAACATTGAGCTACCACAATGTAGTTGTACCACAGTATTAGTCTCCTTTAGTGTTTAACAAAACATAGCTGATCAATAAACCATTTGAAAATAAATAGTATATACACATATATACACATATATACACAACACATCTGACAGAGCAGTGTGAGTGAATATGATTAGTGTTTTTTGCATGCAGTTTGGAGTAAATGTTCAGGAATCTAAATATTCCTGACATGACTAAGTTTGCTGACGTCATGACTCCATGTAAATAACTATTATTAAACTCTGTAATATGCCAGAGATTTAAACAAATATTTATTAGCACCATAAAGTTTAGGGAGCTTCCAAGCTCGACGCAGCAAAATGTGATTAAAAAACGACTAACAATGTATCTTACTTTTGTCTGTTGTAGTGCTAAAGACCAACTCTATGATACACTCATTCCAGGTTCAGTCAAGGCTGATGATAGGTAATGCATACACTCTTTCATTATGAGTCCTCCCATTTAGCCTTTATACACGCTGTAATAAAAATCTAATAAATTGTTGCAATTGTTATTGAATTTAATGATGTCGAAAGTAGAGTTGCTGAAAAGCACACAATGCACGTCACAGTATACCTTATATGTTATATATTAGGTATGTTCTTATAAATGGTGTATTGAGATCATTTAAAGTAAGTAAATTGATGCTGTTTAATTTGACACTATAATCATACGTTACTGATCATTATGTAATACCTGATATTGGCTTCGTCACAGCAAATCAATCGTGTCCACTACTAAGACTGTGACAGTGAAAAGCAGCTATGATGAGTAAGTTACTACAGCACAATACACAAACAGTGGCACCGATATAAATACACAAACAGTACAGTAAAATGTTTGGTGTTCTTTTTACTTTTTCAGTGATGTTTTTAAAGCTAAAACCCCCACAAAGACTTCCTTTAAGTAAGATAAACCTTGTATAAACCTCAACTGTTGTACAAAAGAAAACAGAATTTAAAAAAAATAAGAACTGCACATACAGTATAATCACTAAATTTACATTTCTGTCACTGCAGAGCTGAGGATCAGCTGTATGACACCCTGCTGCCTACTTCCATCAGATCTGATTCCTCTTCCCCAGTCAGGTGAGACATCTCAGCGAACATTTAGTCATTAAAAAACAAAACAACTATTTCACCATTGTGGTGGATGAAACCTCACATTTTGCCATTTTAGCAGCTCAAGCGTCAAAAAGACAGAGATTGTCACTGTGGAGAGCAGCAGAGGGTAAGCAGTAGAAATGAATGACAAAAATGACAAAAAAATTGTGTAGTTTGTGTGTAGTTTTGTCAAATTGACCTTTTTTGTTTATCTTGTCATTTAGAGGAGAAAGTCCCTCTCCAGTGTCAACATCTTCTACCCGCAGCCTCTCCAGGTAAACTAACAGAGCACTCCTGGATTACCCATTTACTTATTCAAATTATTATTATTCTCCTTTAGAATTTCTGTTTCTTTATACCTCATCAAACTCTAATTTATTTAATCATAACAATATTTTCTACATCCAGCTCTTTCTTATCAAACTAAATCCATTGCCTCTTTATAGCTACAGTTCATACTCCAGTGATATACCCTCCACTCGCACCACCTCCTATACCATAACTACCAGGTAATTACTATCACTGTCTCTCAACCTTTTGTTATAAAAATATAGTGCAGCGTGGTTATACTCTTTCTATTATTCCTGATTTGTTCCCTTTTTTCATACTCAGTGATGACTATAGCAGCAACCGCAACACTTATACTTACTCCAGACCAGACTCCAGGTATGAAGCAAAGCAAACAAAGACATTATAAACAGTATGCGCTAAACATATTCTAAACTCCACATGCAATCTCTGGGCCATGTTATCTTTTTACAGTTATGAGTACACCAGTATCACAAGTCCCTCCATCTACTCTTCTACATCATACAGCAGCCGCAGGTATTAAATTATTTTTTGAACAAACGAATCCAAAACTTATCACTGGCACACAAACACTGTACGAGTTAGTAAAACAACACTCTTTCATTAACTCTCTCAGCAGGTCAGATGACATTCTGTCAGAGCCAACCTACTCAAAGTCTTCCGTGAAGAGTGCATATGCACCTCCTGAAAGGTAGGAATCGGGCAGCAATAGCCTTTTTAGACACTGAAAACATTTGTGTGGAAATAAGTGTGCAGACTGACTGTCATCTAGAAGCTCAGTGAAGCTGTACTTGGATACAGTGTTGCTTTGAGCAAAGCATGAATATCGGCATGCTAATGTACTGATATGCAGATTTTAAGCATCTGTCACATTAACCACCTTAATACAGCATGTCAGCATGTTAATAATTGCTTTTTAGCAAATACACCTAAAGTAAACCTAAAGATCACGTGTTTGTTTAAAAACCTAACTAGCTGTAGGGGGCATTGCTCAGCATTCAAGGCAATCAAAAAAAATTGAGGTAGAACTAGGGGACCATTTATTTCTGCTGTAATTGTTTTTGCACCAGTCCATCCAATTGTTGCTGTTATAGTTTGCTGAAAGTTAAGAAGGTAAACTTGATATTTATCCTGTCTTCCTCCCTGAGTTTGGCTCTGCCAGAGTTTTCTTCCTGTTAAAAGGGTTGCTCATAGGTGGTGTCTGACTGGGGTTGGGGTTTTCTCTGTATTATTGTATGGTTTACCTTAAAATATAAAGTGCATTGAGGCGACTGTTGCTGTGATTTGGTGTTATATAAATAAAACCGAAACAAAATTAATAGAATTAAATCAAGAACACATATATACAGTCACTTTTCTTTTACTCTAATATAAACACTTGATAAATTTTTGTCCCACACAGGACAGTGCTAGAGAAAGATCTGTGCACAGTCTGCCGTAAGCCCTTCACTGGTGATGCCAAGATGGTCCTGGATGACATAAATATGAAATGCCATGCTTCCTGCTTTAAAGTGAGTAAAATAATTTTAAGATGGGGCTTTCCTTTCTTTGGTCAACAACAAGCAGTGGTTGAAAAACAACTATGTCAAGACTTTACCAAAGTAAAGTCTTAGTATTGTTTTGAAATTACCAGTGACTCATGAACTCCTAATTATTAAGACCTCACAGAATATTTTTGATGTATAGAGCCATTGTTGTCTCAGGATTCTGTTTCCTCATGTGAGCATTTGTGTTTTGGCAGTGTGAGGTGTGTAACATTACTTTGGGTAATCTAAAGGCTGGGGACAGCTTGTGGATTTACAAGCGTATGGTTCACTGTTCGAACTGCTTTGAGGTCACCAAAGGTAAGTAATTATTAGGATTTCTTCATTTTCCTGGATGTAAAGCTCCAGTGACTAAATATTTGTACCGTATGTATTACTCTATTTGTTTTAATTTCAAAAGGTCTTAGTTCAAATTGTACATCCTTCCCCCACAGAAAAATGGCAACGCTGATGCTCCAAATATACTTAATGGATTATTGATTATCAGCTTTGGGTGTCGTGGGATCTCATGGACTAGCATTACAATGAGCTGACAAATCTTTATGTGGGTGTTTTGTGAAATGACAGTTACATTTTAATAACATGAATGCAGTATATAATAAACTATTTAGTAGCTGTGTTGCCTTGATATTGGTGTTTCTGTATCTACCTCTATGCACCATATCAGCTCTTATTGTCTTTGGCTTGCATTTTGTAGGGAAACTTCATTCTAAAACGATACATTGCAATATTGAGGGCCGGGGGCTTTTTCTTTGTGCAATAAAAGCTATAAAGTGTCTTTATCTAATAAAATTAAAATATTCTACTTCTTTTAAGACGTTTGTGTTCATTTTCTTCCTTAATTATATACCAGTGAAATGTAATCTACCCATTAAAGTCATAATTTACAGTTAATGGAACTTGATATATTTGACAATTTTAGGATAATTATACAATATATTATCATAAAATCATCTCATGTCTTCTGCACTGTTTGGTTAATTTAGTGGGTTCAGGAACTTGATTTGGGTTACGGTCTTCACTTATGTGCAAAAATATTATGCTTTCATATTTTATTAAGACTTTTTATTGAAGATTTTGGGTTTACGTTATTAAAAAAGAAACATTACATCGATTTTATATATCCACTGTATATTCGATACATATTTTAGTCTTCAACATCTTTTCTGCATGAGATATGCTTCTAGCTTTGCCATGCAAATCAATTAGCCCAACTAATTTGTATTCAAGAAACTATATCATATTTTATTTTAGTGACATAGCCCATAATAAGGACTAAATTATGCTAAATTTGAACTTCTAAAGAGGCCGAACATTGTAATGACAGCTTCAGACAGTTGCTGCAGATTTATAAGTTGCATATAATGACAATCTCCTGTTAGTACTTCAGTGGATGAGAACTGGTGACTCTGGAGGTCATTTGAGTACACTGAACTTGTGGTCATGTCACAAAAAAGCAGTTTGAGATGATTTGTGACATGGCACGTTATCCTGCTAGAAGCAGCCATCAGAGTATGGATACACTGTAGTCATAAAGGGATGTCCACTTTTGGTGATCCATGCAAACTGTAGGCTGAGCTTAACGAGTGACACCTGGTGTGGTCTTCTGCTGCTGGTCTGACACGTTGCGCATTCGTTACAATTTCTGACTCCGCCATCTGAATACAAAAAAACCCTGAGACTCATCAAACCAGGCAACATTTTTCAAATCACTATGGTGCATTTTTGGTGAGTGTGTGCACCCTTTAGGTTCATCACGTTGTATATTCAGAGATGCTCTTCTGCATACTTTGGGTGTAACGATTGTTTGTTTCAGTGACTGCCTTCTTATCAGCTCAAAGCAATCCGGTTATGTTCCTCTGACCCTCTGACATCAACAAGGCTTTTTGACCCACACACGTTTTGCTCACTTCCACCATTTTCTGTAAACACTAGAGATTGTTGTGTGGGAAAATCCCTGTAGATCCGCAGTTTCTCTAATACTGAGACTAGGCTGTCTGACACCAACAACCACGCCAAATTCAAAGTCACTTAAATCTCCTTTCCTTTCCAATCTCATGCTATGTTGCAACTTCAGCAGGTTGTCTTGACCATGTCTGCATGCTTAAATGTACCTGTATTGAAGTGGTTGCCATTGCTGTAGCTACTTTTTTGTTATTTTTTAAAAAAATAAATGAGTATTTTTTTAAATGCCCCCCACAGTTGTACTGGGCTACTTATATTGTTTGTTTGTTGTTGTTGTTGTTGTTGTTTGTTTGTTTGTTTGTTTTTTTGGGGGGGGGGTCGTTTTTTAGTTTTTTTTTTTTTTGTTTGTGTGCAAGACCGAAAGTGTAGCTTGAGAATAACATCCAGGTTATCCGCTCTGTGTGTGCCTATAATAAATACTTCCTCAGCAGTGGTGCGATGGGAGTTGAACTCCAAGCTGCTGACCAATCAGATGGAGCCTGTGCAGTCATCCCAGCAGCAGCAGCATCATCAGTGTGTATCTGTGAGAGTGTGTGTAGCAGCTTAAAGGGGGGAATCTGGACACCCTCTCTGAATAGAAGAGGACCCTCTGCAGGCAGGCCGTGCTTTATTTTTCCGCCCATCTCAATGTGTTTTTTACCAAATGGAAGCAGAGGTGTTGAACCCCCAGATGATGGCAGACGTCAATGGCAACAATAAAATTACCAGCGCGGAGCTCGAGGTGCTCAAGCTGCAGGAACTGGTGCGAAAATTGGAGAAGCAAAACGAACAATTGCGGACTCGAGCGAACGCTGTAAACAATTGCTCCATCGGCCCTCATCTTCAGACCTCGTTGTCGTGTCTGCACGGGGGTACGGCGTGCGCGAGCGACAGCTTCTCTGCTAAATATGACGTTTCAAGTGTCCCCGCACCTCGAGGCTCAGCGGAGGAACCTTTCGCCTATTTTCAGCCGAGCTCGGCGTCTCCTAATGCCGCTGTGGAGGACAGCGGCGCCGCTGGAGACACGACTGTTTTGGATGAGGTTGAGATTTTGGACCTCAACGTCGTGCTCCCCGTCTTAGAGCCTGATAGCTGGTAACTGCTCTGTTTATGTCTACCAGTTCATTACATGCCTTGTTTGAATTTACAGTGAAAGTCAGTTTCCCCCTCTGTTGGTCTGACCCTAATACATGCTTCATGGGCCACATGACAGTGAACCAGCCATCATTTTGAGGCAGTGTATGTCATGTATCGTATGTATTGATTGCATCTGTTTTGGTGGAACAGACTTACAGACTCTGGCAAATAGAGTGACTCTTACACGAGGAGCAAAACAATAAAAACCAGATCTGACACAAGCTTTGGGCATCCCAGCATGCACTGTGCGTGCAGCATAGGTATCTATTCAGAGTAGGCAGCGCTGGATGAAATTAGAAACAATGACCCCCCTTCAGCCTCTGATCAAACAGCTCGGCTTTGTGTGTTGTGTTCAGCCATAGGCTGAACTACTTTGAAGCACAGGCTGTAGACTAAGGTATCTGACTGCTGAACCGTTTCCAGCTTTATGTATCTGGTGTGACGATGTGGAAAATGTAGCACACAGCTGAATGCAGTGCTGATGAGATACAGTTCAGCCGCTGTGCTGGTATAGCTTTACTACATTTAACACAATTACCCTTCCACCCCCAAGTCAGTGTAATGCTGTGGCCTAGTTGCTGGAGGGGAAAAAAGCCCAGTTCTGTCTGGCAAGTTTTCTTTTCCTTAGATATTTAGCTTCAGGCCGGGAACCTAGTATACTAGGATTTACAGGCACACACACAGTGACAAACGTGCAATTTCTTGGGATTTATTTAATTTCTTTTCTGGCTGACGATAAAGGTCAATTAAATTATTTTCACTCATGGTAGAGGATGAGGTGAGATGGAGGCAGAAGATGTGCTGTGGCGATCCGTAAAGAAAGAAGAAGAAGAAGAGATTTGCTGATAAATAGGTTGATAATTTCATGTACTACATAAAAATAAATTCCATCTAATTGATCATTGACTAAATTTCACAACAGAAAAGATAACATTGCCATTTGCAAGTCTATGCATTTGGTCCGTCCATTTTCCGTTTCAGTTCCAAGTCTGGGTCCCAGAGATTCTTCCCATGTTGTAGAAGCTTTTAGGGCATTTGGTTGGCATTTGGATTGTATAAAAATCACACAGCCACAGTGGTTTTATTTCACTGGGTAATAGCAGCTGAGAAATGTTGGGGCTGTAAAACACACTCTTTGAGATCTTGAGCTGCTATTTATTTTCTTTGCTCTCTAGCAACTATTTTTTGATTGCACTGCAAATACACAGCAGCCCCGAGTTAATTTATCATCTGTGTTTTGTGTGTAAAAAAAAGAACATGGGCTGCCTGTAAAGGTGACAAGATCTAACAGTTTTTTTGCTGCATTTTCCAGGCTGTATGTGAGTCCCAAAGCTAAGCTGCATGGCCACAGTTTCCTCAGCCCTCTCCAGTGGTGCAGGCAGGTACTGGACCACCCGGGGCCTGAGGTGGAGCTCGCTAAAATGACCCTCTGTCACAGACTGGACCAAGGTACAGTGTACTTAGCCCCAGGTGTGGCCACATCCGCCTCGCTGGCTGCTGAAATGTGATCATAAGCTGAAAAACACTTCACACAAAATGTTTCCATGTGCAGCAGAATTTCTTCTGCAGCGTGTGAACCGTGGGAGGTTTTCACTGCACAGAGCTCACCGGCTCCAACATTTCACTCGCTCTCTCTTTAAAGTTGTGAGTTTTACTTCACCCTGTGTTCTCAGTGAGTGGTTATTTTTGGAGTAGCAGAGGACTCACGTGTACACATCTCAGGCTGTACTTAAGATCCACTAAAGATGAAGATATTTATACATGAATTAAAGAAAGATCACCTTGGAAGAGCTTGATGTGTGTTCATGAAAGGCTAAACCCTGTGTTCACTGCAAAATAATGCAGAAATAATTATAAAGCTTTCATTAAGTTATCATCATTGCACCATCTGAACCTCTAATAACAGCCTGATTTTACTGGATTTTATGAAAAAAGTATATTTTAAGTGATGGAATTTTTACATTTTAAATTTAAATACAGGTTATAAATAAAAATAAAGTATAAAGTGTAGCCTGCAAAATAAATTATTAAAAAAACATATTTGATATACATTTTGCGAGACTTATATGTCACCTAATTACCTATTTTCATGAGTAACTCATAACTCAATCCACTCATAGTTTTCACATACAGCATTATGAGAATTAAGCATGAAACTACGGTATTACAAATATTGTGCTGTATGAGATTTCATAATGGACGATCCAGTCTTGATCTGATTTTATCTTTTCCTTTATCTGTTATATGATCATAACAGTTTGATTATTGTGATTATCTAGAATCGATAAATCTGTTATTATTGTAGCTACTTAGTCTTTGAATCAAATGGCGTTTCCGTAGTGACAGTAACTATGATATTAAAACATAGACTATTGATCTTATATTAAAAGCATGTATATTAATAACAATATGCCCATGAGCACATTAACAGCCTTTCAGTTTTGGCCTGTGCTGGTCTATATGCTTTATGGCTGTTCAAAGTAAGATGACTACATCTCACAGCCTTAAATTTTCTTTCTCCATAGCTTCTTCTGGGAAAAAACATTCCCATAAAACACATGCTGATTTTAACTCTGTCACTTACATATATGTCGTACAGCTGTTGTCACTTTCTTGAATGACGAACTAGTATCACAGGTATGTCTGCAGTTTGCGGCCGGCCTGATTGAATCACTGCAGCTTCATACTGATTCTGAGTTTTTGCCAAATCTATGAAAACCTGCCAGATCTTCTCTGCCAACAGCAAACAGCTCATTCTGCTTTTGACTCTTGTTTCGTGTTGTTTATTGGATTGGATGATTGAAGTCTGAAGAAACAAGACATACTGACAGCTTAACAATGTATTCATTTAACAAACAGGGGCCTTTGTAGCATGTATAGGAAACATACACGGCCACAATAGCCTTCCACCTCCTCCTCACATGCTGGTCACCAGCTTTTCACAGGCGCAACCTACATACTCAGCTGTGCTGCTCAACACACAAATGCATTTTTCTTGCAAATATGGCAGCATTTAAGGGGAAATAAACAGACTTTCCAACAGTTATCGTCAAGAAGCATTGTTACAACAAAGAAATAGTCGACCAAACTCAAATTTCCTTAGTTTTTGTGCTAAATGTATATGTTAATACTGTTTTAGCAAAGTCATTGAAACAAAAGTTGTTTAAGGATTAGATGGTTGAAACCCAACTTAGTTACCAACAATATTACTGCTGACAATGACGGTGCATTTTATCCACCATTGCTTTCATTTTAACACGGTCTCTGTCATTATCCTCACAGTTTTTGTTTTACTAACAGCTGCATAACCTTTACTCGTGGCAGACCAAAGCAAAGTCTTTGCATGCTATAATATCCTTTTCTCTAAGCATGTTTCCACTAAGTGGGGCAAGGGGTTTATTGAGGTTTCAGAAATGATAATGGGACATATGTACGAGCTAACCTAAATCCAAAATCATTACGGCTCATATACTTGCGTGCTATTAAATATATATTTGCTGCTGGGCCCAGTTTCAGATCTGGTGCTTTATAGTTTCTGCTTTCATGCATGGGGATATGGTTACCATAGAAACATGCTTACATTAAATGGGTTGTCGAGTCAGATTCGCTCAGCACTCCCTGCACCAAGAGCCTGTGCAAGAGACTTGTACTTTCAAAGCTCTATATGCTGCTCACCTGCGTGCTTTGACTTTAATATCCGAAAGAATTTCCTGTGATGGAATATTTTCATATTAATTGTGGGTGGTCTCCACACTGTGACCTGATAATGCATATTTGTTAGTGTCTGTGTTGATGTTTTTTGGTGTGTGTTTGTGCCGTTGACGGTTCTCTTCTTCCTTTAAAGCTGTATTCGGGGAAGGCTGGCTCTCCTCCTCGGGGTCATGAATACATCCTTGTATTTGAGAGCCAGCAGCCATTGTTGGTGCAACTGGCTGTGAAAGCTAGTTTCATCCAGTGGAGTTTGAGCTTATTTGTGTCAGGAGTGCCGAACGCTCCACTTTGTCAGGTGTAACCCTCTCAGACTACCAATCAGACACACTGAATGCACGTTATGTAACCAAGCTGAATTTACTCACTGCTAGTTGGCATTAATTAACAAGAATAATAGTATCATCCTCTAAAAGTGTACCCTGTAGCTAGGGTTTTTTATATTGCAACTAATTGCTTTAATGGCTATTTATCAGAAATTAATAGATATGACAGCAAACAATCTGGTAACCCAAACCCAAATGCTCTTAGTTGCCGTTAATAAAGTGCATGTTAAGTGTAAAGTGTGTGTGTTAGTCCCCATAGGGAAATAGCTCCTCTGCATTTAACCCATTCACCCAGTGAAGCAGTGGGCAGCCACCAATGCAGCGCCCGGGGAGCAGTGTGTAGGGACGGTACCTTGCTCAGGGGTACCTCGGGGTACCTCAGGGTAGCCGTTCAGTGGAGTCGAACCCCCGACCTTCCGATCATGGGGCCACCACTCTACCTACTGTGCTATCCCTGTTATTGTAGTGTTGAACCATAAAATGAATAAAGTAATGAAAATCACATTTAAGGACTATAAATAAACCGTGTACACCAAAAAAACTAGTTCATAGTAAATCTAATTCTGATTTTGGGAATGGGTTGTAGCCTACATGCACAATCCCTGCTTATCCTGAGACCTAGCCAAAAGATAACTGCGGTTTAGCCCAATAAGCCGCAGTGGTAAGCTAAACCTCGTCTTACTGTATGAGCCTCTTCTGTCCGAGCTCAGACATTTGCAAGGTCAGTACTGATCTGCTAGAAGCAGATTAACATTTGGCCAGAGTGTCTTAAAATATATAACCCATGTACTGTATGTTTGTGCTACATGCTAAAGCAATCAGACTAACATGCCCTTCCCTGCAATCCTGTCTCTAGCAAAGCGGTGGCGAGGAGTGTCCTCCGTTCGTCCGTACAGCTGCATAGAGGGGCTCTCCACCCTCAGCTGCCCCATCCTGCCTTACACTAAACCTGCTGCACTAACCGAGTCCTCAGGTAACACCAATACACATCTGATTCCTGCTAACCACAAAACAGACACTCTTACATCTGGTAGGCTTAGTGGGTCAGTATGTACCTACAAACTGAAATCACTAAACAAACTAATTTGTTAAATGGTAAGTTTCACTATTTAAAAGAGCCATTATTTTTTGGGGGGGTGGGGGATTATTACGTTTCTTATTATCTCATTTGTAAGCATGCTGTCAGAGTTGGCCTGTGGATGGAAATGAAAGTTTGTTGATTGGTTCCCCGATTTGGCCCAAACTGAAATCTCTCAAAAACTGTTTGATTTGATGATCTTCTACAGACAAAGATGAATCCTAATGGGTTTGCACATTCACACACATACATAGCCAGTCCACTGGGTATTTAACTTACAATATAAAGTGCCTCGAGGTGACTGTGATTTGGCCCTTATAAATAAAGATGCTTGGAAGTGATTTCAACAATGGTACAGTCATACTAGATGAAACAGTCTTTGGAGACTGTGGCACGATCAAAGTGTACAATAAACTTGAACATGAGCTCATTGTTTTTGAAATGGAGACGAGGACCACGACTGCAATTAGTTGAATTTAACCAGAACACAGCCAGCGGAAACAAGTCCTCTATTGCAAAGTGACACCTTGCACACAGGATGGCAGTCTGAGACAGGTTGCCTCCCACCAGACCTTTGCAGTTGACATTCCTCTGGTTGCTCAGAAGTTGAGGGAGTTGCATGCTCTATGCATCTAGGGCCAATCCATTGGTTGAAAGCAAAAATTATCAGTGCAATCACCAGGTAATTGGATGTTGCCATCCAGGTTTTACTCTAGTGCGAGTGGGCGATAATGAAACATTAAAAAAACAGTTTTCTTTTTTAAAGAGTCATTGTAACTTAATTAATTAGTTAATTAGAATTAATTGAAGCATGCTAACATAGTGACACCTTGACGGTAATGTTTAATCTCGTTTCTCTTTAAATTGGGCAACTTTTGCAAGGTAACTCAAACCTGCGTCTCTAACCCCTTGAAAACAAAATCTAACAACATCACAAAACAAAGCAAATGACAGGAAAAAATTCACATAATGCAAAAGCTAAAATTTTGCATTGGCAACATTCAAAGCCTTTTAGCCTTTAGGGCGCAATAATCGTCATTGCTCGTATTAAAACCGTTTCTGCTGACCTCATAGTTGTTGTCTCATCCAAAAGTAATAACAACATCGAGCCAAAAGCATCTGTTGCTTCCAAAATGCTTTTGGAACTCGCTACATAACCCAGATTCTTAAACAACCTGCTCCTTGGAGTTTACAATCAGATTACACCAAACTGCAGGGAGGAGATTATAAGGTCATACCCTCAAACAGATGGAGGCAAGCACTTTCAGACTCCACCAGAAGACAGCTCCTTCAGCTCGTTCATCTGTGTTCTATATTAACACAAACAGCAGAGAGTGCAGGTTAGGCTAGTCATCAGTGATTGAATTTCTTCTCTCTCGAGCTGTGATTTTCTCCTTTGAAGCTCCGTTGCCGTCATCTGGTCAGTCCTATCTCCAGCCGAGTCTCCCTCTCAGGGCCAGCTGCAGCCTCGCTGACAGAACACCCACCTTCCTGTCAAACTCCACTCTCCACAGTAAGAAATCACCCGCAACACGTCTCCTCTGCCGTGTCATTAATTTCTACAGTTTCATCAGGTGTGAGTTACCATCCATCTGCGACAGTTATGTACACATAAATTTCACAACTCAGAGACGTGGTCAGAGAAATGCTTTGAAAGTGAATGTTGGGATGTTGACGTGCATGTTTTTGTTTTTGTTTTGTTTTTTTTAGACGTGGGCCGTCGGCACGCGGCGATTACCCCTCAGTCTTCCCTGGACAGCGAGGTGGGTGTGTCAGAGCTGGAAGATGACTCGATCTCCATGAGCTACAAACTGCAGGACATGACAGATGTGGAGGTCATGGCACGACTTCAGGAGGAGAGTGAGTGGACTGTTTAGATGTTTCATACAAAATGTGAGGGAAAATAGGAGAAATTTGAGGAAACGCTGCTACAGATAGAGGTCGTGATGGGTTGCAATGGTATTGTCAGATTGTGTGTGTTTTGTCCACTTTATATTCCGACATAGAAATGTGGTCGGTGGTTTGAATTATGGCTTACGCAAAGGACAGCAGCTGCTTGCAGAGGCACTTTGCTAGGCTTTGTAGAACTGTTACAGCAAATAATTGAATGAATTAGAAAAGCAAAATCTAGGAAACTGTTAATGTTTCTAGACTGCTCCTCTTAATTTCTTCTCATCTCTGCTAATAAAAATGATATAAGCAGAATGTTTTTCGAGGCATTTGAAGCAGGGAGCCATCGCAGCCAAAATGTTTACCAATGTGTTAGAAAGCGTGGGCTACAGTCGAGAAAAGGAAGGCAAGAAGTACGACACCCGACGCATAGCGCACTCCTACGCAGAGCTGCCTCGACGCCTGTGCATCACAGGACTGGAAAACAGCTCTGCACAAGTGCCTGAAACTGTGTGAAACTGGAAGATCCCTGAACAAAACATCACAGTCACATCATAATAACCATCATATAAGTTACTTAGTGATGGAGGAAAGGAAGGTAACTTGGTCAACTTGAGTAAAATACTGTGCATTTAACTTGTTTGAATTTTGGGTTAAATGATTGGTATGAACTAACCGCACATATATAGAATGCAGTCAGAATATATGGATGAATGAAATCTTTATTTTGAACATTTAAGTATCAAATGTTAATAACTGAAAGAAACTCACACAAGAACAAAATAAAAGACAAGTATTATATTATTGTGATGAAACCCCATTGACTGAAATCCCCCAAATATCTACCATTTCCTGTTCACTTCCTTTCCCCCTATTTAATTTATCATATATTTGTGTTCCTGATTATATAGCCTAATATTTACATATGCACTAGCTATAAATACATATACATATCTAAACACAGTCTCTTTCTACATGAATATATACATATTCATGCTGTGATCCATGATTATATATCTGCACCTATCTAAAAATATAGTTTTTTATATACAATTACCCATAATAATTTTACAATGCAGCCATTATATCAAACTGCAGTCAGAATATCCAGTCAGTGTCACAACATAGAATTTAATATTTAACACATTGCTTCATCCACATAATGCTCTATATTTTTATAACCCTTCTTCTCTTCTAAAATATTAAATATTAAGTAAGGCAGTTTGTTTACAAAATAAACATTTATTATTTGCATCTAGATGGCAGACATGGTCTGAAAAGTCTGCCGAGAAATCTGAAAACTTGATTGTGGAAAAGTGTGACATTTTGAAACATGTAGAAACACTGCTCATAGGAAACTGATTAACTGACCCTTTGCCAAAGCAGTATGTGCCAATGCTGTCCTTTTATGAGATTGAAAACACAGTTGGAGTTCATGTCATCCAAACATAAGAGAATATCTGAGACGTATGAATCAAGTCTTTCGGTGTTGATTGGACACCAGCAGGTACAGTGATAGATGGCATGGAGCTGCAAATCACTCTTGCCTCAGCATAAACAGTCCTTAATCAGACACCAACTGTCACACTGAAGTTCTTCTCTACGTACCTGCAGCCACCCACAAATTTGTTGTAAGGCATGAAAATTGTTTGACATTGCTTTAAACACTAATGCGTGAACACTTCTATATATACACTACAGCAGGGGCCCCCAATCCCAGTCCACGAGGGCCGGTGTCCCTGCAGGTTTTAGATGTGTCCTTGATCCATTACAGCTGATTTAAATGGATAAATTACCTTCTCATCATGTCTTGAAGTTCTCCAGAGGCCTTGTAATGAGCTAATCATGTGATTCTGGTGTGTTGACCCAGGGTGAGATCTAAAACCTACAGGGACACCGGCCCTCGTGGACTGAGATTTTTGTGTTTGTTTGACAGCCACTCTGGTTGTAAACAGTAATGCACTGCCTTGTGGAGAGACTGGAAAAGATTACTGTGCAACATTGCCAATAAATGGCTGACACTAACATAAATGTTTGACCTTTACGAAGTTGAAAGGAAGTGATATCTTGATGCGCTTGTGTGCTATTAAATTATGCAGGACATTTCAGAATAAACTTCTCTATATCAGTCTGGTCTGCCGATTCAGTAAGTGAATAATGAATGAGGGGCGCCTCCAGAAGGAAATGTGTCCTATACCACGTAGGGTTCGTGCTTTCCTCGGACAAATGCATTGATTTGTCGCCCCTGTAGGCCTCCGACAAGACTACGCCTCTACCTCAGCCACAGCCACGGCCAGCCGTTGCAGCTCCAGCTTCTCCTTGCACACCCTCAGGCGCAGTCAGATGGATCTCGAGGAGGAGGACGAGGAGGACGAGGGTTACGACCAGCTCCCACCTCCCCAGCCTCGACTGTTCCGCACAGGCTCTATGCAGCGGGGCAGCCTGCCCCACTCTCACACCTTCTCCAGTTTCAGAGACTGCAGACGCAGCTCAACCACCCATCAGTTTTCACTCAGTGGACACTCCCAGTACTCTGGACCCTCTAGCCTGATCACAGAGACACAAACAGCATACACAAATAGCACAGGTGAGTGACCTGATCTGATCTGGGAACATGTCTGATAGAGGACTGTTAAAAACTCAGTGATCAGTCAGTATCTTTGGACTTCCAGTAGACCACACTTCTTGTTCTATCAGCATGTCAATCTTTATAAATGCTGAAGAGATTTTAAAATCTGATAAATGTTAATCAGGTGATAGCTAAGTGTTTCAAGATTGCATTTCAGCAAATGCAATCATTTTGCTCTTCACACACTGTTTATCTGCATGCAACCAAGGCCCGCTCAGATGTAATTAGACTAAAAGAGGAATGCAAACAGAAAGCTATTAAAGCACAGTTGTCCCTTCTCTACAGATTGCGTGTCTTTATATGCAGATATCAGTCTATAGAGATAACTGCATGACTGTCTAAGACTGATACTGCTGTTACTTTAAGGAGCAAGTATTAGACTTTCCCCCTCTTTAAAGTCCTAAGTTCAATTAAGTCAGTATAGATAAAAGAATAGTGCAACATTTTGAGTGGACCACAAGAAAAGATTCATTCATTAATGGATATGACGTGTCATTCTGCTTAAATTTAAAGTGTAAAACTAAGATGTGTTTCTACAGGAGAAAATGCTATGTATTAAATATTTGCTAAAAGCGCTTACTTTCATATTCACCAAAATGTCCCCTAAAAAATCCTAAAACTTTGAAAAGCCAAAAAAAAAAAAATGCTAACTGGGCACCTGCAATACCTGATCAGCTTTGTTGATGTTGTTGCATAGACAAGCTGCGAAGAAGCATGCCCAACCTGATCCGAGCTCCCAGCATGCCTAGTGTCCCCAGCATTCCATGCCTGGCTTCCCCTGTCAACCCACCCTCCCACGGTCCCTCCTCTTTGCCAACGATGCCATCCCTCCGGAACAGCCAGAGCTTTGACTCATCGAGTGGGCTTGCACGACTTCAATCCTCCAGTAAGACGCCTGTTTTTATGTGTGCGAATGATCAAAGAAAGGAAAAAATCACTTTTATAAACTGTTAACGCTCAGCCTAATGATGACAACTAAAAATCTAGGGATTGCAGTGACACTTTTGCTTCACAATATTCCTTCAGTTCCTTCCCCAGGCCAGCTCAGTCAGCGAGTCCAGAGTGTCGGGAGTTTCCCTACAACAGCGCGACACACTCTAAAAGCGACAGCCTACGTAAGCCCCACAGTCCAGCAGGGACCCACCTCCACCTCTCTGTCCACCTCTGCCAGTCTGAACTCCATCTCCAGCAGTGCCGCGCTGCCTCAACCCCTCAAACCCAGCAGCAGCATTAGTTTGCTGCCACAGGCCCTCAAACCCACCAGCACCAACCAGTCAGCTGTCCCCCGCAGTTCCCTCCCTCGGCCAGCCTCCTTCATAGGAACAAGTGGCGTTCCACGTCCCAGTAAAATCACCCAACCCACGCGCAGGTAAGCACACATATGCTAACTCCTTTGGGTTTAAAGGAGAACTACAACAACATGAGTACTGACGAGCATGTGCAAAAAGGCACTTGATAACTTCAAATTTAGACCTGATGAGAAGGTTATCTCAGGGGATCACCAGAGGTGGTAAAATTCATCCTCTGATGACAGTAAAAAAATAATTTTCTGAGCCATGAATTGGTTAATCAATTGAAGTATATGATGACAAACCTGGTCAGACTATTAGTGTTTTCAGCATGTGGGTGAGTGGTAATGTAGCAATCTTTAGGTGTGGCATCGGTGGTTCAATGGTAGAATTCTCACCTACCACACTGGATTCACAGGTCTGATTCCTGAAACTTTTAAAAGAAACAGACAAGATTCTTTGTGGGATGATGGATCTTTTTATTTATCTTTGATTAACTTATATGCTTATATAATATTGGGTTTTTTTCTGTCTGCAGTTTGCTTACTCCTCCAAAGAGCCTGGCTGCTCTGAGTGCCCTGAGGGACGGCAGCTGGAAAGATGGCTGCTACTGAACCCAAATAAGCTGAAATTTGAGAGGTGCACAGGGTATCGCTGTGTAGGCACCAGCTGATTTAAAATGTCTCTTTCAGCAGGTCTCTAGACTTGGGCTGCGACCTGTGAGAGTGACAGATATCATGAATATAAGCACTACTCCTTGCTGAAGGACAAAGTGAGGACTGTTGAGCGTGCAGGTCCAGCAGGCTGGATCTTAACCTTGACTTGACACACCATGAAACAACCAGGCAATACTCTGATAATCAGCTGTTAAATGTGAAACAGATCCTCTCTGATATGTGTTTCTTGGTTTGTCGTTGTTAATTCTTGCATTGAGCAGAATAAACGTCTCTCTCCAACCGAAAGCTTAGAAAAATATATCCCATGCTTTTGTACATGCTTTTAATGATTTCATATGATTAGTTTCGGAAGTACTATTTTTTTCAGGCTGTGGTGTCAGATATGAAGTTGAACCTGAAGTTGGAATTTTGTTACTTCCCGTGCCTGTAAAAAAAAAAAGTGAAAAAGAAGAAGAAGTAATGTAATTTATGTTAGTTATACTTATTGGCTGGACCTTGCAGCACTTTGGATCAGAATTCTGATTAACACATTCAGTATTAGATCCATTAATGACCTTGTACACACTTTATCTTTTGTTTAGTTTCTTTTTATTTAATGTTTACATTCAATTCCGAAATGTTCTTTGATAAGCGTAACTGCTGCAGTGATATTGCACAAGGAGCCCTCATGCTTTTAATGGATGGCAAGAAATTAAAGAGGAAGTGAATTTTTAAAGTGAATAAAAGCATTTCAAAACGTTTTTTCATTCTTCTTCATTAAAATTGTTTGTAAAGAATCGAGGGGGAAAATAGGTAAATTGCAAAAGGGGAAAGGGATTGCAGCCAGTGATGAGCTGTGGAAACCCTACCAGGAGCATGTTGCCCACGAAGGCATAACTATAGGCTCTCTAGGACACAGAAACGCCTCAATTCTTTTTGTTTTTATGTCTGAACGCCTCCAGTTGTTTTGAGCATCTCCCACTAGTACGAGATGCCTGAGCAGACCAAGGAAATTATGTCTCCTGGCTGGTTTGGGAACAGGTGGCTGGGGACTTAGACTTCTGCCCCCCATGACCTGGCCATCGAAAAGTTGCGAAGGGATGGATGAATGGGGAGTTGTAGCTCTACTTACTGCAGTTCAAACTCTATGCCTTCTTTAACTCAGATATGACTCAGCTTAAAAGCATTTGGAGTAATGGTGGTCTAAGGGTGAAACCATATTCCTGTATTCTTCCCTAGTAAAAATACAATACTAAACCAAGTTCAGTCCTATATTCCTTCAAGTGTAAAGTATATCTGAATGCTAATATCGCTGATATTATGGAAGCTACTGCTCAAAAAATAAATGTAGAATTCAGTTTTAGCACATTACAGTTAGGGGGTTTTGAGGTTTTGGAAGATTCACTGTGGCAGCTGTTAGTGTCACAAGGTGGTCACAAAGTGACTAATGTTTAACAAGTGAGTATGTTGATTTTAAATCTCCAGAGTAACACTCAAACACGCCCTACTTTAACATACTGTACCTCAGGAAAGGTGACTAAAATCTCTTATCTTTTATCTTTTGCGCAAAATCATTAAACCAGACCTGAAGACAGATATTGAGTGCACAGTGCTGACCTTTTGGAGTTTTTGATAATGCCCAACAAAGCCCAGGAGGTATGTCTAATCTGCTTTCTTCTGCACTTTTGCGCAGATCATTTATACTAGATCGTTTTTCTCAATGGAATCCCCCTCCCCTCTTTTTTATTTTTTTTTGCCTACAGGATGCTGTGATCAATCTAAAGACGCTGCAGGAGATTTCCAGGCAGCTTGGTTTTGAGTGGACAGTTTTGGCATATGAGCTTGGCTTCAACAGAACTGAGATAGGACGCTTCCACGCCAGCTCTACAGAGAAGAGTGTCCAGGCCAAGGCCATGCTGGAAAGCTGGTAAAGTCTGTGTGTATACTTTTGAAAGTAGCATGTGCTTTGTTTAGAAACTGGTGTTTCTAAATCAAAAGGCAACATCTGTTTATCTTAGCAGTGTTTAGTCCAATTTTATACGTCATCTGAAATCATTGTAGTCTTAAGAAATTGAAGCAGATGCCCAGCAATCTCATGTGAGAAACTTAAATAACTTATTTGTGTTTTATCATGGTCACTTGGGCTCTCTAGACACTCTGTCACTTTTATACAGTTCTTTTTTTTTTTTTGGCTTTTTATACATCAGTGAATTTCTCTTCTTTCCATGAAATACTTTTTAGAGGTCCCTCTTTATTTGCAGGTACGAGAAGTCATGGGACAAGCCAAATAAGACCAAGCTGCTGCAAGACGGACTGGAACGAGCTGGCAGACGGGACCTGGCTGAGAGACTGCATTGCCTTCACTGGGGTCACCAGAAACTGAGTCAAAGGGTGGAGCTTCCCTCTGCCTTCCCCTTCCTCATCACAGTCCACAGGACCATCGACAACCGAGACGCACTACGTAAAATCAACGACCTAAGTCGTAGATTCACTTAAACCTGGGTGAAAACGCAAGTAGCTGTGGCTATGTCTGTAATTTGTGTTCTACATGTGCATATGTGATACTGCAAAGAAGCAAATGGACTCAGAGTCAATTAACCAACAAATCATGATATATGCTACTTTTTGTAGTGCAAGAAATTAAAGCTTTGCAATAAGGATAAAGGCTGTCTTTGGAATCCTAAATAAACTTTTGATTTCAAAAAGTTTATTTATTTTAATTGATGTACAAACGACAAAGGTCAAGACAGTTTATGTGGATCAACTGTGTATATATGTTGTTATAGTTGGCTACAAAGAGCACAGGTGTAAATGGAAAAGTCTGTAGTAAGGTATGGCTGATGGGACCATTTTAAGGAGAGATAATTATTGGTGGATATGTATACTGCATTTAAACAAACATCTGACCATAAAGGGCCAATATGCACATGTGGCTGAATGATGCATATTACTAAACTGCAGTGCAAGGGACATGATTTTTTAATGATGGTATGAATCCATATATTTCATATTTTTTATGCATAGTGTCTGGCTGTCACATATACCACAGAGAAGAAGCTCTAATGTGTTACAGCAAATCAAATAAATAGCCCATGCCAGACTATAGAGACTTCAGTATTAATCATAAATGGGGTTTGGGGAGTTATTAAGCATTAAATTAAAATATTATAGTTTTATAGTGGCAATATGTGCTGGACAACTATCTAACTGAGAGCAGGGACTCATAAAACACATTTATTGATTCACGCTGAGAGTTGGATGAAAGGATGACACCACAGATGATGATACCGCCTTCACCTCAGCTTAATAATCTATTATCTATTTTTAGAATTTAGTTTACTAAACTTCTATTAGTTAGTTTATTAACTAATTAACACACACACACACACACGTAGAAAAATATTTAGTATACACATCCAGAAATGCATATACTATTATATATTGTACATATATTTATTAGTTTCAGATGTAGCCATTCTTGTATTTTGCTTGTTTACATTATTGTATTTTGCACAACTCTGTTGCTTGTGAAGCTCGCACACAAGAATTTCACTCACATGTGCTGTACCAATGTACCTGCACATGTGATGTGACAATAAAAGTGATTTGATTTGATTTGATTTGATTATTATCTGAGGACAAAATGTAAAATTTGACTGTAAAAGGATTACATTAATAATTTTGCTTAAAGGCAGTAAGGACTGAGACCACGTGAGCAATTAGAAATAATACATAAGGATTAATTGAAGATATGGTAATGATATAAAAATGAAATAACACAATTACATAAAAATACAAATAAACATATAAGAAATATAGATATATTAAGATTATTACAAAATAGTATTAGTTTCTAAAAATATATATATAACACAATTATATAAAAATACAAGTAAACACAAAAGACATAGAGGTCCATTGTTTAATTTCCAGAATTATCCGCTTTAGCAAAGGGGAAAGTAGTGGGAGGAACCATATTATGTTCCAATCAATCAAATTCAGTTGACCCAGTTGCACAAACCAATCAGAGGGCACTCTTTTTTAAGCAAGGTTGTATGAGTGCGCAACGAGCCAGTGTGGAAGTTAATCAAAGAAGCCTTCAAAATAAGATTTTTTAAATTTGTTTAATTTGATTTAAAATACTAATTTGCGTATCTTAAAATGAGATTCGTGGTCAAAATAGAATATTAAAACCCACCCAGAGCGTATAGCACTGCTTAAAAAGATGAACTAAAAGAACGCGCGATATCTATACGTACAACTGTACTTTATTGTGGAAGTTCTTCTCGGAATATGTAGCTCAAAACCTGGCCGTGTTGACGTTTGTGCCAGCTGCTACACTCAAAACAGAAAACAGCAACTAGGAGGAATTTAGTGAAAATGAACGTTATCGGTAAAGCAGCTCCTTGGAAGTGGTGTGCGGGTCTTTTTCTACTTTGACCGTGACATTATGCTCATTTACAGGCCGACAGCTGCCGGATTTCAGACATCCCGGCGATCGTTCAGCTGTTAAATCGCTGTTGCATTTATCCACACTGCTTATGTTTGATTTTCACGTGTAAACGGACGTGTCATTATCAGAGCTCGGGGAACTTGGCGTTACCGAGCATGTTCACCGCGTCACACGGTGCTTTTTGAAACACTTGCCGACGTGAAATAGCTAACTAATCGCTTAAGTTGCAACAATGGCCTCGGCGCTGAGTTGCTTCAGTGGTCCCGAGGTGCTGGAGGACGCCAATCACGCTCGGGGTTTGATGAACGGGTTGAAGTTGCTTTACGATTGCCGGCTGCTCGGGGACGTTACTATCGGAGTTGAGTATGAAGAGGAGTCTTTGGAGCACAGCGGCAACCCCACCAGAGGTGCCATCGACCAACTTTTCTTCTGCAGCCGCAACGTCCTGGCAGCTGCTAGCCCCTACTTCAAAGGCATGTTCACCGGTGGGTTAAACGAGAGCGTGCAGGAAACTGTGGTCATCCGTGGGGTCGATCCTGAGTCTATGTCCGTCATCATCGATTACTGCTACACGGGCAGGGTGACCATCACGGAGAGTAACGTGCAGAGGCTGTATGCAGCGGCCAACATGCTCCAGCTGGAGTACATCAGGAAAGCTTGCTCCAGTTTCATGACAAGGAGACTGGACTTGTCTAACTGTGTGGGGGTACTGAAATTTGCTGACACCTATGATAACCCCGAGCTGAAGGAGAATGCGCAAGCTTTCATTGCCAGGAACTTCGGCCTGGTGTGTAATGGGGGGGATCTTTGCGAGCTGGACCTGAAGCAGCTGAAGGAGTTGCTGTCTCTGGACACCCTGGATGTGGATTGTGAGAAGAAGGTGTGCTCGGCTGCTCTGCAGTGGATCGAGGTGAACGCAGCACAGAAAAAAGAGGATGCGCTGCAAGCACTAAAGTGTGTCCGCTGGAACTTGTTCACTGAGAAGGACAAGTGTTACCTGGAGAGCCTCATGGCAAGGCCTTTCATTGAGAAATACCTGGCATCATTTTTTAACAAGTCCCCCGAGGACGGCTGTGTCATGTCTGCTACTCTGGATGTGCCAAAACACAGAATAGGTGTGAGCGCAAAAGAGATGATCCTCTTCTTTGGCCTACCTAATGACAACATAATGTGCTGCGACCCATACTCGGAGGACCTGTACTTCATGGCCCCTCCTTTAGAGGATCTGAGCAGTCAGGATTACAAACGCTCCACCATGGAGTCCTTAATCGCCTGTGCCACCCCTGAAAACAACTTGTACTTGGCGTCCCACCTCTCGAAACACTTCTGGCTTTACAACCCTGTGCTCAACAGCTGGCAGGAGTTGGCAGAGAGGCCACTGGGCAGAATACATTCTGGAATGGGCTACCTCAACGGGCATGTGTACCTTCTGGGAGGAAGAAACCCGGTGACGGATGCCAGACTGAAGGAGGTGGAGTGTTACAGCGTCCAGAGGAACCAGTGGACGTTTGTGGCTCCTCTGCCTCATTCTCTGGGTAAAATGCAGGTGGTAGCCCTACATGACCACTTGTACGTGGTGAACAAAAGGCGAATGCTTTGCTACGATCCCAAGAGGAACCGCTGGCGCCACTGTGGGTCGCTGAGGCGAGACAAGCTTCACAAGGCCTGTGTGTTCCAGGACCAGATTGTCTGTGTGTGCGACATCCCTGTGGTGAAAGCCTACAGCCCCACTAGGGGTGAGTGGAAGAGGCTCGGCGACATTCCCATCGACAGCCGAGCTCTAAATTATCAGGTGATCCAACACAACGGCAAGCTGCTCCTCCTCACTCAGACTTTACTGCAGCACAACAAGAACAGAGTCCTCATCCACGAGTACGACCCGGCCAGGGACACGTGGAAGAATATCATGGCGGTGTACGTGTCCACGCTGGGGCCCGTATGTGTTTCAACGCGTGTTTACCCAGCGTGCCTTAGCTCTGCCCACAGCTTCTCCACAGAGGAGGACGATGACAGTGGCTCCAGTGCAGACTGGGATTTTGATGGGCTGACAGATGCAGATTCAGACTCTGGCAGCTCTAGCTCATTCTCTGATGAGAACTGGTAGTGAAGTGTGTTGCAGTGTCAAAATTAATTAAATTATTGGGTTTTTACAGGTTGGTTTTGTCTAACGGGGAGCATTGAAGTATTTATTCAGTGTTAAAACAGTCAGGAGAAGCACAGGTTGTTAAAAAAATATTTTCATACGTGTGATCAGTAATGTTAATATTGGGATGCATAAAACCAGAGAAAATGTTTACTGTGCCTCTTTCACAGCATTTCTGCTGGGCAAATACAGGGGTTACTAATTGGGAATAATTGCAATAATTGCTGGAACTGAGCCTTCACTTAACGCTGTTACTTCCAACCTTGCTTTTCCTGGTTCAAAAATGTCAGAGAATCTGTGGGACTACACTTGATCCATGTGGAAACAGAGTGTCAGTGAAAGTGCAAGTGAAACAAAAGTTTAAGGAGTAGAAAAGGGGGAAAAAAATTATGGATTAGCAGTAGTGCTTTGCGTCTTTTGCGTGCAACACCTAAAGGTTTCACATGGATGCCACATCTGTAATGCTTTCGTCACATGCTTCCTGAGGCCCTTCTCTCCTAGCTCGTAGAGCCTGTGAGAGATTTGTCCACGTCAAACTCGAGCTGAGATATTCGAGTGATGTCGCTTGACAAAGCTGTACCAGAGAGCTACAGAAGAACCTAAAGCTCTACGAATGTGCCCACTAGTACTCCTAAGTGGAGAGCCGCTGTTAAGCTTTAACATTATGTTACATGAAGAGTTATTTGGGTAAGCCTTTTCTCTTTAGAGTGAATAAATGAGCATGCAAGCTTAAGATCAGCGTGAAATCATGGCTTGAGTGTTTGTCATATCAGACATCTCAAGTGCCTCTTGTTTATGACTATGAACGAACTGGTTATGAACTGGGCTTTAAAATTTATGGTCCTTTTTATGTAGTTGATGCACACAGCGACATCACACACACACACGGGCGGTGCTCCAAAAACTGCTGCGTGAAGTCTAGGAGCCAATGTACTGTACACTCTCTCAGGTTTAGCCCATTTGCGATGACAGAGGTTCCTTTTTAGATGTAGTGCGATCACAATGTTTTGGTGACAAATGGTTTTGTTTGAAATCACAGAGTGTATGTGTGTGTTTTCTTATCTATACTTTATTTTTAATGTGTGTGTTGCAACAGTTTTTTGGGGGGTGAGGGGTTTTGAGTATTGCTTGGGTGTGATGATTTATCTGCTTGCCAGAAGACTGCAGAGAAGCCATTGTCCCAGCCAAGCAACCCCTACGCTATTTGCACTTACTGAGATAAATGGTGGAGATAAAATATTACATATCCTCATCAGCAGAATAATGAATCACACAAAAACAATGACCATAAAGTTGAGTCAGCACCTCTGAAAACACTGAAGAGTATAATCATGAGTGACTCTTAGTCAGGGGTTTTTATCAAGCAGTTTTGGGAGTAAAGGGGGAGGAACTGTGGGTAATGACATGCAGCGAAGGCATGGTAGAAATAGAGCTGCTGGTTCCAGAGCTGGGTTTACAAAATAAACTGTTAAAATAGTGGAGTCCCGACTGTCTCTCTGATGAATAATGAAGTTTCTTGAAGTAGATGGGGTGCTTGGCTGTGGATTATAAAGCTGTTTTTGGTAAATGTGTCAAATAAACATCAGTGTATGCTGCAGAGTTACAAGTGTGTGTAGTGCTGAGTTTTACAGAAGTCGTATTTATTGCCACTGCGTGGTGAAACTGGAAGGTTTGGGTTCTGAAGAGTGTTCTTGTGAGTATTGTGAGTTTAATATGGTGCAAAACAGAAACATGGTTCTAATTCTAGGAGGATTGAGTTTTAATAGAAAAATGTGTCATTAATGAAACTAATGGTAATACTTTTTTTTTATGAGACATTCATGATGTGTTGACTGATTGAATTGCTACAGAAAAGCAGAATGATTTTTTTTTTTTTTAAATAAAAAATCTTATGTTTGTATTTATTTGAGACTGTCTCTGTTTAATGGATTTCCATTGTTAGATGTTCTCTTTGTTTTGTAAGTTGTACAAATTTGTATGAGGTTAATATATTTGTGCTCTTGGAGGATACCTACTGAAGTGTTTGTGGTTGAGTGATATGTCTGTATGTAAATAAGTATAATAGCATACATGATTTTAAAAATAAAAATTTATAGATTTAAAAAAACTTTTCTGAAATATTTTGTACTGACTGTGCTGAAGTCTTGATCCACCCCTCATTTCTTTTTTCCAAGTAGTTAGACTTTCTAGTCTCTTTTTTTTTTGTAAGTGTTTTTTCTAAGAAATAGCGGAGGGTGGGTTGTTGCTGTTCCTTGAAGGCAAATCGGGATTGGAGAGATTGGCTGCCATGAGGTCATTCTCAAGGAGAGGAAACAGAAAAAAAATCGACACAACTGTGCTGTCATTTTTGTGTATGGCCAAATGACATAAAACCTGGACTGAAAATCTGTGTCTTGCGAAGTGATGGATCCAAATTTGACATTTTTCACTCAAGTCATCATAAATATTTACAGAGGAGATCAGGAGAGAGATATGACAGTGAGCATCTACATGCATCTCCAAAACACAGTGGAGGCTCTAAACTGGGGCTGTACTTCAGCCAGCGGTGTTGGGGGTCTAGTCAAAACTCATGAAAGTAATTATGACTGCAGTAAAGCACCATCAGATTTTTATTGGAAAGTATCTGAAATACTGACTTTCAGACTTGAATTCGTCTATTTTTTTATTTTTATTTTACCACTTATTCAATTCAAAATAGGATACAACCCCCCCCCCCCCCCGAATAATTCAAAAGAAAGGAAAGGGGAAAATAATCTCTAACCATATTCCACGTTACATTTTTTAATTGTTCTTTTCCTCTAGCAAGTTCTCTATCGGATCTCTACAGAATAATGTGTACAGCTAAATAACACAAGAATTTGATGAATTGCTTGTATTCTGCACGTAGCCTACAGCTACATTTAAGTACATAGGTTCAAAGGTACTCTCCTTTGGAGTCTCGCGATATTTCAGAGCTGTAGCGCCGTCCAGACCGCGAGAAGATGAGCAATGGCAATAGAAAACAAACCTGGGGAGGAATTTGACACAATTTTCAGTCGAAACGATTCCCTGGAGCTCTCCTCTCACCACGAATACGACACTACACACGCTCGGATTTTCAAGATAATAGTAATAGGAGACTCAAATGTGGGGAAGACGTGTTTGACCTACCGGTTCTGCGGGGGCACTTTCCTGAAAAACCCTGAGGCAACTATCGGGGTCGATTTCAGAGAGAGGACGCTGGAGCTGGACGGAGAGAGTATCAAGGTGAGAAGTCCTACATTTCAAGAAAGGCACACGGCAGATACCTGTGAACGTTCACTGTTTTTTTTGGCTATGTTAGGTTTATAGGTCAGCTCACAGAGCCTGACCTGGAGTCTGTTTTCAGCCTGTAGGCATGTGATGGAGCTTACTTTGACCAGTTGTTAAAATGAAGGCTTTGTCACCCCTATGAGGCCATTGTCATTGTTCACAAGAAAGGGAATAACGAAACTTGGTGTAAAGCCAGTTCATAGTCATTTCTGTTCTTCCACATATAAGTGTTTATCTTCATTCTATCCTCATTTGCCTGGAGATTTCCCCCCTTTTTACGAGCTTCCAGTCAAAGTGAAACAGATCATGCCCCAGTCTGATGAAGTGATCCAGATGCAACACAATAACAGGTCACCCAAGTAGATTTTTAATAGTTTTTCCCGCAAATTTAAACCCATTTTTTGGAGATGCTGTCAAAAAAGGTCTATTTTGGAGCACTTTCCACAGCAGACAATTTGACTCATCACAGTGGGAACATGCAGTCTATAATAATGACACTAATGTTAGCTCTGTCTGTCGGTGTTTCAGTAAACCATGACAGTGAGTGAGTAAAAGGCAGTGAGCCAGGATGCACATTACCCGATTGCCGATAAAAGGAATTCAGCCATCTCTGGTTTAATAATTTAAACTTCAGGTTCTCCTTCTGTAAGATGCCCAAGTGTCTGCTGCAAAAATGCCCTAACTATCCTAACTTAACCAACATTTGTTTGAGCAAGTGCAAAAATCCAGTCTGTGGTGATAATGTATAGCTTATTCTGCTGTGCAGTATCCTTCCATTGTTTCCCTGAAGCTGCTAAAACTTTGTTTTGAAAAAAAAAATCAAGATGCATCATGCTGAATCATTAAGAAAAAACCAGTATTTAACTCTGCAGAAATAGAGATGTATATTTACACACACACACATAAAGCATATGTAGTAAGAACAAACGTTGAAGGTTGGAGCTGAGCAGCATAAACAAAATAGGGAAGCTGGAATGACGCTTTGCTGCCTCCTATAGTTCAATAGGAGGCTGGCAAAAGCACAAATATAAAATAACACTGGCCATATGCTTTAAATAGGACTCTGTGGCATCATTTTTTTCTGCTGTGCTAGTTACAGATTTGGGACACAGCAGGTCAGGAGCGCTTCAGGAAGAGCATGGTGGAGCACTACTACCGCAGCGTCCACGCTGTCATCTTTGTGTACGACGTGACCAGCCTTTCTTCCTTCGAGAGCATCCCCGAGTGGATTCAGGAGTGTAGCCGGCACTCCGTGGGGCCCCTTGTGCCCCGCATCATGGTAGGAAACAAGTGTGACCTGAGGGACCGCCGGGAGGTTCCCACATCAGCCGCACAGTGTCTCGCTGACAGCTACAACTTCCCACTGTTTGAGACTTCAGCCAAGGACCCATCTGAGAAGGAAAACGTGGATGCTATCTTTCTGACTTTAGCTTACAGACTGAAGAGCCACAAACCCCTGAGACTAAAGCAACCCAGTGAGAGCAATTTGAGGCAAATGTGGAACCAGAGAGAGCGGGAAGCAGCAACTTGTCAATGCTGAGGTCACCTACATCCTCCATGGATGTACTTGGATTATTTAATACTATAATGGCAGTCCTTCAGGAGTGTGCTGAGAAAAGCAGATTTCAACAACACGAGGCTTAAAATTTACAAAGCACTCTCAAATCAGTTAGCTAGAAATGATAGAAGCTTGGCAAGATTTTACAATTTTCCCTGCCTGGTATGAGGCACAGCTAAATTAAATAAACAAGTCCGTAAAATGCATGAATGCATATGGAGGTATGCTGAGTATTTGTAGCCCAAACTGCACTTCGATCGCCGAGTCTGCAAACTGAAGATTGCAGAGCGCACTTTAGTGGATGCATGATCATAAATGATATGCAGCCGTCGTCAGTACAGCAACATTACTGCACTACAATGTATCTGCAGCTCTCAATGCAATTAAAAGACAAACTTAATGAAGAGAAAATTTGATTTTTTTTGTGTGTGTGTAAAGGGACCAATAAGATATGCTGATACTGTGACAAACACTGCAATTGTGCAATTGCAATTGAAGTGATATTTTAGTTCTTAAAAGTGCAGTGTGAGACTTGGTGCTGTTATTGAATGTATTTGTGTCAGCTCATGCACATGGAGAGCTGTCTGGAAAGAAAGCTCAAGAACACAAGGGATAAAATATAGCTGCTCCACATAGTTCACTTGAAAAGCATGCCGAAAAAGAAACTCAGTGGATCTGAGGAAAAACACCACAGCTGACTGTTTCATTTGTTGCATGTATACAATAATAATAATACACTGTACAGATGCAAATCAATAAAAGTGGTTGTTTCAGTGTCATCTTTTCTGAATGTTTCTGGTGTTGTTTGCCACTCGAAGTGTAATGTCACTGCTCTGTCAGTTATTGCTTCACAGCAATTATTTTTCATTTTAATTCATGACCTGTAGACAATCTAGATCCACTTTAATTTCTGCTAAGGAAAAAAAAGTCTCACTTAATCACCTGAAAAGGATCGTGTTACATGATTAAAAGTTCCAAAACTACAGCTACAAGCTTTGTAGTGAAATTAAAGACGATATCTTGCAGTATTTGACACGTTAGCGGCGACCAGTGGCAGACTTGTGCACGACATAGTTCTTGATAAATTAGCGAAAACATGTAAAATGGCAAATCCGTCACTTGTAGCTAATTTTGTAGTTATACATAGAATACATCTAACACATTTAGGCCTTACTAGGTTAGATTAATACGATCACAGGTCGGCAGCTGAGTTGCTTTCATCGGCGACGTCTAGGGTGTCACATTTACCAGCCTGCAGCAAATCCGTGAAAGCAGCACGGCAAAAAGCTGTTTGTATTCCTCGCGCGGCGTCTCTCCGCGGCCATGGTAACACTGTCCTCAATGCTGGACATCTGATTAAAAACATACAAGCGAGGGCTTTTCATACAGGTATGAGATTTTTTTTTTTCTGTGAACACGCAATTAAAATTTAATTTAGCTCGTCGTGAGTGTTTTTGTCTACGGGAAATTTGAACGCAAGCTGGGAGGATTAAGTACCGTTTGGGTTATTGGCACAGGATTCGTTTTGTTTTCTCGTCTGTGGCCTAGTAGCAAGCTAGCAAAGGGCTAACGCCGGTAATATTATAGGGTGTGTTAAAAAAGAAGCTGATTTGAACAGAGGTTTCATTTAGTAATCAGGTAAAGCGCCCCGGGCAAATGTGTTCATTCAAAACCGACATCAGCTAGCTTAACTAACGTGCTTTACCGGGTGTAGCCGTTTCTGAGTTATCTGATGGGCAGCCGACATTCAAGGAGCTGCCCCATCTTGTTATGAGATTCGGTTATAATGAGGACACTTAATAATAATAATAATAATAAAAGGAAGAAAATGTGGAGGCTTTAGATTGAAACACTGAACTAGCATTAACCTTTGAACTCTTACTGTTTCACTAATCAGGTCATGCAATTGCTTGTTTCTTTTTTCCATGTAGCTGTTATAAAGCATGAATCTTGCAGAAATATGTGACAACGCCAAGAAGGGCCGTGAGTACGCCTTGCTTGGGAACTATGACTCCTCCATTGTGTACTACCAGGGCGTCATTCAACAGAGCCACAAGCACTGTCAGTCCCTCAGAGACCCTGCACTTATAGTCAGATGGCAACAGGTGAGTCCCCTGGTATATTAGTTACTGAACCTGAGACTTCAGTTCAACTGTACGTAGGACTTAATCCTGGATGAAAAGCTTTCCTTTGATGTCAAAGGCTGTTTTTTTTTTTTGTTTGTTTTTTTTTTGTTTAAGGTGCATTATTTTAAGAAAGTTTTCATTTGTGTAATTTCTCATGTTTGTTCCGATCTATTAGCTTGGTCGTCTCTGGTGGACAAAACACATGTAAAAGCATTCTGTAATGTTGCTGGTGTAAATGCAGAGACATTGTAAGAGAGAAGCATGGCAGTCAAAGAATCCTGAATTTAAAACTAACTACCCGAATTGTTACACACACACACACACACACACACACACGTGTATATGTGTGTGTGTGTGTGTGTGTGTGTGTACATATATATATATATATATATATATATATATATATATATATATATATATATATATATATATATATGGCATGTGTGTGTGTGTGTGTGTGTGTGTGTGTGTGTGTATATTGTGTTTTACGCCTCATGAAGGAGTTTTTTTTTGTTTTGTTTTTTTTGGCCTAACATTGTGCATTGTTTCGTTTTTGGGTTTTTTTGTATGTTTTTGTTAGTTCAGCTGCTGTATTTTCAGCTGGATGGTCAGTGATGCAGTGCACCTCTTCCCTTTGTTTCCAGCTTAGTAAGGAACTGACTGAGGAGTACGAGCAAGTGAAAAGTATCATGGCAACGCTGGAGAGCTTTAAGTTAGAGAAGCCGACTGACATCCAAGCCCTGCAGCCAGAGGAGAGACTAGAAGATCCAGCTGTGTGGCCCCCTCCCATCCCTGCAGAGCACAGGTGTGTGGATGTGTTGGAGCTACGTTTTTAGCTTCATGGATTTTTTTTCTTCTTTTCCTGCGGTCAGTTAAAATAAATAAGTGAAGTTTTGAAAATGTGAGCCAGCAAACATATTTAGCGTTATAGTAAGCATGTCACACTGTGATCTAAAAAGGTTTGGGTTATAATTTTGTTTTAAACTATTCTCCAATCTCACCCATTATTAAACTAAATGCTCAGTGCAGTGTCTTAGCCTCACTTCCTAAATTCTGGAGGAAAAATTTTATTATTTTGAGTCCATTAATATATATAATATATATATAATACATATAATACCAGGAAAGCTTAGAAAGATTCTTGCAGACTGCTATCTTTTTGTCAGTTCTCTCTTTTGTTCTTTTCATGTTGAGTTTAAAACAACAAAAACACAAAATATGGACTTTTCCCCTTTAACTGCAGATTACAAATGCTTTCTTAGTGACAAACTATATCTGTATTTAACTTACTGTACATCAGTTTTGACAGAGATGATTGTTACTGATGCTACCCAGAAACTCTGTGGAACACAACATCTCCATAAGGAAGCGCTCTTTAAAGTACAAAGAGACATATTTTGCATAATCACTTTCATCTCTACAAGCACAATGTGCCTCTGCAGAAAAGTAGCAGAGCTCGTTTATAACTAATGCTCTAAAGGAACTTTTGGTAAACCGATGGGAACCTGTGGTTGATGGCTCTCTATGTAGGTGTGTCCTATTATTATCACACTATTATCCATTAGTATATTCCTGCGCGTGTGTCTCTGTAGGAATCCTGTTCCAATAAAGCGGCCCAACAGTGGAGTGAAGCAGCAGAGGAAAGAGTCCCCTGGCCTGCAGCATCGAGGGGCAGGGCCGGGAGGCCGTGCTCAGGCCAATGCTAAAGCAGACCGGCCGGGATTCACAAAATGCAAAGATGATAAGGTTCAGACTCCAGCTGTGTCATGGTTTAGTGAACATATTGATAAATAGGAAATGAGTAAGTCTGTGCTCCAAACACATCAGGTTTTTGTTCTGTTTCTTTTCCACCTTTTTGTCTCCATCAGGGAAAGAAAGGGGGAGATGTGCCGGGGGATGAAGGGCATAAGAAGTTTGATGGCACAGGATATGACAGTGACCTAGTGGATTCGCTGGAGAGAGATATTGTGTCCCGTAACCCTAACGTGCACTGGTATGGAAGTATCCTCTGATACTTATATAATACTTCTCAGGTTCTGCAACGAGGACACATTTCAACAGTGCTGCTGGCTAATTACTTTGGTAAACTGCAGGAATGACATTGCTGATTTGGAAGATGCTAAGAAGCTCTTGAGAGAAGCAGTGGT
The DNA here is from genome assembly GCF_057381845.1 of Rhamphochromis longiceps. Classification (NCBI taxonomy): domain Eukaryota; kingdom Metazoa; phylum Chordata; class Actinopteri; order Cichliformes; family Cichlidae; genus Rhamphochromis; species Rhamphochromis longiceps. The sequence continues at coordinate 17,267,081 of NC_140572.1, forward strand.
GTTGCCGATGTGGATGCCTGATTTCTTTAAGGGCATTCGCCGCCCTTGGAAGGTACACACACATACACACACACACCTGTGATTTTTCACATATTCTCTACATGCAAACTTTATCTAGTTCCTTACTGGGGGTTTTAAAAAATGAGCGAGTAATTGCAGAAGTATATAAAGATGTTTTTCAGCTGTGAGATACTCACTTTGTTCAGTAGCACACCTACCATTTTGAGTATCTTGCAGCATGTTGCACCAGCTACATCAAAGTTTGAGCGTTAAGGTCAACACCAACTTCTACATCAAGACTAGTTAGCTTCACACTAAATCTAGTACTTTATTCAAGTGCGCCATTTCTGTTGACACTATCACTGTCAACTCAAGTCAGCCTCAGTTCGGTTCTGCAGACTTTTGTTTTATCTTGCTCCTTTCTGTCCACGTGTTTCCAAACGTTCCTGTATAATTTCCTAAAAAAATATCATCTCATTGTATCTGATCCTGTGAGATTTGGCCTCATGCAGCACATTTCTCTCTCTCACTTGACTAATTAAAATGTCAAACTTATCATTTCTCTTCTAACGTTAACAACTCTGCCGTGGGATAAAAGATTCCACCAACAACTTAACAGTTCCAAGTAAATACAGCATAAAATCACGTTGAAGGCGTTCACAGTCAACATGTGCTTATTTTAAATAAAGACAATAAATAATAATATTTTGGCTCGCCTAACAGTAACATTAACAGTAAATGTTAAACAAGTCGTGCCTGTTCAGAATCAGAAAGTGACGCCTTCCTTTATATTTCTGTCTTGTGTTCATGCATGCAAATTTCCATAAAGTCGAGGTTCAGCGAGTGGAGAGGGAGAGCACGCTAACACAGAGAGCTTGAGAAACATCACAAAAAACCATTAAATAATCAAATAGTTTTCATTTGTGAAAACTTCTGCCTCAAATAAATGACTGATGAGGAAGATGAAGACACATTTTAAGAATAAGAACCAGTCTGCAAATGTCATTTGATAAAATGGAACAACTTGCATATGTAATGTCATTCATATTATCTCTAAACAGGTAACATCTACCAATACACTGCAGAATGCAGTTGGCTAAATTCAGAAAGAGCAGTAAGCTTCGGAGATTGGCTGATCACGTAGCCTGATCACAAGTAAAATGCGGCAACTAAAATATTTTTACAAAGTCAAAGTCTCCACAGACTCCACAGAGATGGGAGGCTTCTTCTGCATCAGCCTCGTTTAAACTTTCATCATGTGAGACTGCTTCCCCTGAGGCCCAACCATGTGAGGGTTAATACTTTATGGGGGGAGTTATAGCAGCACAATGCTTTTCATTTGTCTTATATAGGCATGCATAATTAAAATTCTTCACTAACTTTAAATAGATGGATAGTCTTTCTTTTTCTTTTTTTAATCACTGAAGGTGAAGTAAAATTAAAGAGCGATAAGTCAGTTGCAGAGGAAAACAGGTCAATGGTTGTTTTCTCAGCACACAGGTGAGTGGAGGTATGTGTTTTGTTAGCACGCACATTTAGGTCTACGCAGTTCCGTTTTGTTCTGTGCTCTGCAGCACGTCTGAGTGTTTCTACTCCTAATGCAGGTGCACATACGCTCCCATCTGCTCCTGCTGAGATTCTGATCAATACCCACCGCAGTACTGTTTTATATTCCGAGTCGCTCGACTCAGTCCTGCAGTCAGCATAAGACACACTAGCCTAAATTGACTGAGGCATAAAAATTAAACTTCTTTAAAAGGAAATGGATTATGTCAGCCGTGCTTCCTTTTGTGGTTTCTGTAATCTCCGTAGCAAAAGGCGCCAAGCAGATATAGAAGTGTTAGACGGCGGAGTGGCAGCGATATTAAAAAATGGTTATAGAGGAGATTTAAATCAGGGTTTGACACTTTTGTTTAATATCACAGGCTTTTAAATAACATGCAATTATCCAGTCTCAAACAGGGATTACAGTCTACGGGAAGGCAATCCATTCACATTCAGACTAATATCCTATTCTCACAGGAGCGAGCTTTAGAGGTGCTGGTAAATGGATTTTTTTCTTTTCTTTTTTTTAACATCTGGACTGAGCTAGCCCCCTCCCCCCCAAATCTCCTGTGTGCTCAACTATCGTAATGTTTAACTTGGTATCGATCTTCTCATGTGAGTCTTGACAAGGCAGCCATTAAGTCTATTTCCCAGGAAGTTCTTAAAAGGAATGTGGGAGCCGCATACTGATATAACAACTGTTAATGGTCGTAGTGAACTGAATACTGATCTTCTGTGTTTGCAGCCTGATCCTTTCTCTGTGTGTGCGTGTTCATTTGTTTACTTGTTTAATGTTTTAAGATTGTGTGACATTTTGCTTTTTAGGGTGTATTAATGGTCGGCCCTCCAGGTACGGGGAAAACCATGTTAGCCAAAGCCGTGGCCACAGAATGTGGGACCACTTTCTTCAACGTGTCCTCCTCCACGTTGACCTCCAAATACAGGGGCGAGTCGGAAAAACTTGTCCGTCTGCTGTTTGAAATGGTGAGCGTGTGTGGAAATAAGCATTTGGGCCTATGGGCAAAATGCTGAACCCTTGCATTTTATCTCCTTCCCTGTGAGTGTGCGTGTATGTTTTTTGAATGGGTGAATCAAAGTGAAATTACGAAGCACTTTGGATAAAAGCAGCACAGAAGAATGCGGCCGCTTCCTATTTACATGTGTGTGCACTGCAGCGGAAAGGAAACTCACAATGCGAAACTTCTTCCTTCTCAGGCCCGATTTTATGCGCCAACGACCATCTTTATAGACGAGATCGACTCCATCTGTGGCAGGAGAGGAACATCTGATGAACACGAAGCCAGCCGCAGGGTCAAATCTGAACTTCTTATTCAGATGGATGGTTAGTGGATTAGAGAAATGGGTGAAGCTGTGCGCGGCTTGCTGTTACAGTTAATCAAGGATATTGCAAAAATTTGAATTAGAAGCAAACGGGACAGGTGTCATAATGCATTTGTCCCTTTGGCGCCTCATTACAGCTAAATGACTTTTTGAGATACTTTGAAACTGAATGTGTTGCGTAAACAAGCTGAAAATTTTGTTTTGTTGTTTTTTTTGCGAGCAGGTGTTGGGGGAGCCCTGGAGGGTGACGACCCCTCTAAGATGGTGATGGTCCTGGCTGCCACAAACTTCCCTTGGGACATTGATGAAGCTTTGCGACGACGGCTGGAAAAGCGGATCTACATCCCTCTGCCCTCAGGTGACCTCACCAGGCACAGGTCAAACAACACTGCAGCATCACTGAGAGTTAAAAACTGTCTAAATTCTTTCATCTTTAATAAAACGATCAGCATTGCTGCTTTACCAGGTGTAACTATAAAGTTTAACTTCCAGGCATCCATGAAAACAAAAGTTATTACATTTAACGGAGTTAGAAGTTAGCAGGAAGCTAGCGGAAGTTAGCTCGCTAGTTTCGCTAGTTACCTAAGCATGATATAGCATGTTCTGACAGAGAGATTTCTGAAAAAAATCAAACGTACAGCTCTGCTATCACTTCCAACATAAATGAAGACAGGAAACTAAACAGCAGTGACGTTTGTAGGGTTACTGAAGTTGGGCTAGCTGGTATATAATGATGTGCTACGTGATCGCTAGCGACACAGCTATGTTAGCATAACATAAACAGTGGAGCTGGAGGACGAACACTAACACTTTTCCACTTATAAAAGTTAACGTGAAGGTTCTTCATGGTTAGAGACAAATGCAATCGCATGGCAGGATGCTGTAAACGGACCAAACTTCAGTCAGGAGAACAACTGAGATAATCCATCCACAATACGAGGTTAGTCATTACTATACTGCAACAACATGGGAATAGAGCAGCTGCCAGAGAATTCAACATTAATGAATCAATGGTACAGAAGTGGAGGAAGCAAGAAGAATGAGTTTAATAAAGTTTGATTTATCTGACTGCTTTGTTTCGCTTAATGTGCCTTATAATCCCGTGCACCTTATGGTCCGAAAAATGCGTACTGCACACTGCAGTTTAATGTTGCAAAGCACCTCTTTTTAACTTCAGTGGATATTATACATGGTTATGCTCAGGATATGTCAGCCCATTTCTACTGGAAATGCCTTTTGGTTAAACTTTCAGCAAGGAATTTGCATTTGCACTGTTAAATTTTTATAAAGCTTTAATGTACATAAAAACCAGCTTCTTGTTTAAGTGAAAATAAATGGAAGGTTGTCTTTTTGCGCTAGTAATGTTGTGGAGTTGTATTTTGTCTCGCATCAATTATATCGTCGGTTATATCGTTATCGCAAATTTTCAAATATATATCGTGATAAATATTTTTGGCCATATCGCCCTGCTCTACTTCTAATCATTGTTTTATGTGCCTCTCTAATGCTTTTCATTCCCATTTCTCCTTAACTGGTTTTCAGATGCATTGCCCTTAAATTAAAACAATTTTTGTGTGTATTTGGATGTAGCTGTTGGTCGTGTCGAGCTTCTAAGGATCAACCTGAGAGAGGTGGATTTGGCTACAGACGTAAATCTGGACCTCATTGCTGAGAAGATCGAGGGCTACTCTGGAGCAGACATCACCAACGTCTGCAGGTGTGCATGGTTTAGAAACTGATTATCAGTTTATGTTTCATGTTTTATATACAGAACACAGTAAAGCAAATGCTGCTTTGTGTTCTTTGTTTCAATATGCTCGTACCTAAACTATTAAAAGATTGTTATCACTGCACGTTACTGTTGGGGTAGCATGTAATAAGTGGTGAGATGGCAAACTGTTGCTGTGGAGCTAAAAACTTCTGATTGGCTCTGGGTCTTTAGCAGAGTTCCCAATTTGCGAGTGCTGTGTAAAACTAGACTTTGACTGATTTTATATTCTCCTAATTCACTTTATCCAGAGTGGCTTACGAATGCTGCTGTGCAATTTATCTTTTTTAAAAGCCTGAAGCAAGAGTAGTGCTGCTTCCTCAGTGATCGTCCTGCTAGCACACTGGAAGCTCAGGCTTTTTCCTCTCTGTTTTTCACAAGTACTGCCACAAAGCAGTTGTCGTGCTCAGCAGCCTCAACCTTACAGAGCTTTTGGAAAAACTCCTTCCGGGGTAGGGATTTTACCTTGCAATTTGAAAGGTGTGGGCCTTTATGTCTCTTCTTCTTGGTCAGTGGACAGTTAGGGTTATATCGCCACCTATTGCTTTGTCATGTTTTGTGGCCTGCACCTGCATGTAGACTAAATTTAAGTTACAAATCGTTGTCTTTTTAGTAAACCTCCAATTTTTGAATCACTGTGGTACTTTAATCTGGCCCTGAGAAAAAATAATTTTATCTAATTCATAACTGCAATGCCTTCTTTTAGTACCTTTCCATATAAATACCAATCAACTCAGGAACACAGGCTGCTAGTAATTTGCTTCATCTCTACCTAAATGTATAACTCTGTTATTACTTGCTAAATAAGCAAATTATGCAAAGAGTAACTGCACACACGATAATGATAATTTGACTGTCAGATCATGAGGTCACGTCGTCCCTGTTGTGTTTTTATCAGCTCTGTCTCTTCAAACACGCAGCACTGTTTTGATTGTAGTGCAGTGTAGCAGTTTTTTTAGTGTAAGACTTTTATCCTCACTGTCCTGTCCTTGATGTGGGGATCCTTTCTGCTGTAGCACTGCCAGGAATGGCAGGCATTTCATGCATCCAAAGCTGTCTCTGCTCATCTCTCCCTCACATTGTTTCATTGACCTTGGATGCATGCTCATTGTCCAACATACAGCATAGCCTGCAGGATTTCATCACAGCTCAGGTACAATCCTTTCTGACAGGGCTAAAACACAGCAAATGTGTAATTTAAAACAGTGCAATTATGTTTGGCGTGCCAAGACTAACTGTCTTCTGTCTGCCTCTGTCCACTCCCTGCTTGTTTCTTTACACATACGTCAGGGACGCCTCCATGATGGCGATGCGTCGTCGAATCCAAGGCCTGAGCCCCGAGGAGATCCGAGCTCTGTCCAAAGAAGAGCTGCAGATGCCCGTGACCATGGAGGACTTCACACTGACACTCAAGAAGATCTCAAAGTCTGTTTCTGCTGCAGACCTGGAAAAATACGAAGCCTGGATGGCTGAGTTCGGGTCAGTATAGAGATCGGTGGTAGGGATAGCTCAGTAGGTAAAGTGGTCGCCCCATGATCGGAAGGTCGGCGGTTCGAATCCACTTAACGGCTACCCTGAGGTACCCCTGAGCAAGGTACCGTCCCTACACACTGCTCCCCGGGCGCCTGCTTAGTGGGCTGCCCACTGCTTCACTGAGTGAATGGGTCAAATGCAGAGAAAAACAAGTAATTTCCCCATGGGGATCAATAAAGTATCCATTATTATTATTATTATTATTATTATTATTATTAGAGCCAGAGGGGCGAAAACCGTGAGAGGAGGACTGATAGCTTTGAAAATATTAAAGGCCTTGAAAAGCAGCAGTGGAGTGAGCGCTTGTATTTCAACAAGTCAGCACATCAGGAATCAGAAAGACTGGTGCCTTTTAGGGAACATGAAAAAGGTGGCTTCACCCCTGCAATTTCACTTGCTGTCCAGAACTGTGTTTGTAGAGATGTCAGTCATCCAGCCCACTCAGGTGACCCGATGAAGGCTGGGTAAACCTCTCACACTGGGAACTTTTATGTAAACTACCAGCTTAATACACACAGGGAATGTGCATAAGGTTTTATACATGAGACCTCATGCAAGAACAGTTTTACACTGCAGAGCTTTCAAGTCCAGCATCTAAGAACACCGTTTGAAACCGTGTACAGCTGTTTTCACACAAGACTCCCTGGAAAAAGTCGAGGGAATTAGATCTGAAAATTATCCATAGTTGTTCTTTCCTACATGTGGCACACAGCAGGAAACAGTTACCAGTTAGATTTGCTGTAGGTGAGGGGGCCATCTGAATAAGGCAGGAGGCAAGACACAAAATGTGTGAATACACCAGACGAACATTTAGCTGCGCTATTCTCACATTAGTGCGGGCTGATTTCACACAGGCTTGAGCGGGCAGGTTAAAACTGTCTCCGATCACATGCGCCTCTGTGAAGTAATGTCTAGAATAATTCAAGGTGTGAAAACAGCTAAACGAGTTAGATATCCTATCAGACACACGTTGCACCCGGACAGTGACTTGCAAATAGGTCACCGTCTTACAGAAATATTGGTGAAATTACTGCAGCACAGCAGGCAACATTAAAGAAAATGTCTTTCAAATTAACAAAAAATCTCTATATAAAGTGCACGAGTGGACCTCTCATGAATTTCATTTCAGAATGTGAGAAGTTCTCTTAAATCTGTCACTTAGGGACAAATCTGTTCTTGCACGAGGCCCCCGTGTCATAAAAAACTTCTTGAGGAGCTCATGTATTTATTGCTGACTGAACAAACTTGAACTGAACCTCAATATTGTGGTAGGTTTAGAATAAAGTGTTGCACTGGCACACGGCGCAATATCTTTGTGTCTTTTGACTGAGTGATTGTCTGTTCTGTTAAGTTTTATGTTGTGTTGTTGGTTTTAATATCTGTTTTTAATTAATGTTATGTTTCAATGAGAAAAGCATATGTAGTCATACTTTTTGAAAAGAGGACATGAGCACTGGAACCGTGAATTATTTTTTCTGTTTGTTTATTTGTTTGTTTTTAGTTAAATTAAAGAAAATACTTACCTCACCAAAAATCCTTGACTTCTGTTTTTAATGTAAACACTTAAACTTAGACAGGTTATGTCTTGTAGAATAGAAGGGACACTCAAAAAAGGCAAACATGAAGCAATTATTTGACATTTGAAATGTTTGGGGTTTTTTTTAAGTTTATTAATTCAAATATTTAATCATTAAGGAAAATATGCTTTGTATGAACCAAATAGATACCAAGCAAGTAAATTCCATTTGATCAATTTCAAGTTAATGTCATGTTTTATACTGTACTTGTATAACAAAATTACATGAGGAAAAAAACAGAATTTTATTTTTTGAGTGCAGATGGTATGTTTATATTTTCCTTTTTGTTTTTATATGTAATTCTATACCGGCTATTCTTGGAAATGCTGCTGCTAGTCACAAAAAAAAAGAAAAGAAAGAAAGTCCTCTTACGTTTTCTTTCTCCAGAAAAAGCTGCATCACACTATTGGCTGAACAGAGATGGATCTGTTGGCATTTGAGCCAAAAGTTGAGGTGTCTTCGGAAAACTCTGTAAAGCTCCTGTGCAGGTTAAAAAGGCATGACAGCAGGTGTGATGTTAATGCAGCAAAGTGTAGATTAGTCTGTGTATTGGGTTAGAGATGGTACATCAGCCTGTTTACTACACTTAATACACTATGACCACCGTACGATTTGTATGAGCTGTAAGATTTTCTAAGATGCTGGCTTTTGTTCTTCTGTTTTTCCTGTGTAGTGCTCAGGCGCTAATAGGTTTTTCTAGGCCAACAGATGTGCATTTGATGTCTGAAATGTCTTTTATTCAGACATCACACAAATTGGTTCAAAGCGCAGTCCTAGCCCTGACTGTTTGTTCTCCGATAAATGTTAAACAGATTTTATTGCAGGTGGATTTATTGTCAAACGGCGTCTGTATGCTCGAATTTTCCAACTGCTGAAATGTACTGGAAGCTAATTAGAAAAGACTGGTCAAACGGAAAGAAAAAGGAGATTACTGTGCCTCTGCACTCTGACAACAACACTCTGACAACCTCAAGATAAAAACCTTCACAAAAGTGCAAGGATGGCCTTGACTAGACTTTTGAGTGACCTCACAAAACATGTTTTTTGCCACAAGCACAAACTAATTATGAAACAGTTTCACACAGAAATGAAGAAGCAGTGTCATTCTATACAAAAAAACTAAACAAAACCTCATCAGTAGGGCTGTTCATATAACGATATCTTTCATTTTACACTATCGTTTGTTTCGTGGTGTCGCAAAATAAACTGTTTACGGCAATATTTTTTCATTTGATGGTCACTGTAGTGGCTATATTAATTTCTTAAAGTTCTCTCTTTCTCTTATATTTAATATAACCACACTACAGACAGACAACCGCCTGTTTTTATGCGTTGTGGTTAGCAACAACGACGGTAACACCCACCATCGCGTGTCCGCTTGTTTATTTTCCACATAAACCTTTCACAATAAAGCTCAAGATCCTGTTGAGACTTTTCAAAATAAACTGAATCACGTGAAAGAGCAGATTATTTACGGATGAGAAGTAAAAAAGAGCCGCCAGGTGCTAAAAAATAAACCTTAGACTCAAACAACAGCTTTTCCCCGCAGCACGCCGTGTAATAAATACAAAGAAAACGGCGGCTGGTACAACTTGTGTTTAAAAATGTATAGTTTCATGCATCAGTTAAAACACTGGACTCCAGCTACATGACGCGCAGATGGAAACACTTCCCGCAAGTCGAGCTGTCCGACATTCACAGAATTTACAGAAAATGTTACATTTTTGTGATTTATATCGGGATATGAGATTTTGGTCATATCGCACAGCCCTACTAATCAGATACTAAAATCTCGACAGTAGTCTTCGGTCCCCACTCTGAAGGTGGGTTGACCGTATATGTTGTATTAGAGTCTAAATCCCAGATTTTATCTGCATTGTGCCAACATTGCTATTTATTTTTGCATGATATGACATATCCTTCTTTACAACAATACATAACTCTATAAAGGTTTTCAAACTCTTGTATATGGAAATTTTTAGTAACATTCACTTGCTTGCCAGTTAATTGTGTGCATCTATATTTATCTGAAAGGACTGTACCCATACAGCTGGAGAGCTCACTGAAGGTATCTGTTTAATATATGATTACACAAAAGTAGTTTTTTTTCCAATATTTCCACACTATATATATAGTACTGTGCAAGAATCTTGAGACATGCCTCGTGTCATTATATTTTGCCAGAAAAATTGTCAGTTGGTAAAGTGATGTTTTGAAACGTGCAGACATACATGGTAGTAAAGAACATAAGGTAAGAACAGAGTTTTTACAATATTTGGTGTGACCACCTTTATTTCTATGACACTGCTGAACTCATTGAAGCAAGCTCCTGTAGGAGTCTATAGGAATAGTTCTCCAGGCTTTTTGAAGCTCTTCTTTGGATGTTGCCTGCCTTTTTTTCTGTCTTCTGTCGAGATGATCCCACACTGCTTCAACAATGTTGAAATTCAGGGTCTGGGGAGACCAATCCATGGCTGATAGTGTTCCACTGTGTGTTTTTCTATCCAAGGGATGCTTTTCATTGGCAGTGTGTTGCTGAAAAATGAAGCTATTGCGAATTAGATCCTTTCCCCGGATGGTATTGGATGTGTGATCAAAACCTCATGGTACTTTTTTGTGTTCATAATTCAATTAATTTTGACAAGATCTCCAACACCAGTGGCTGAAAACTCTAATTTTTACTAAGTTTTTCTGCCAGAGTGCTCAAAATGTTAGCTTTCATAATCAACCATGGCCATTTTAATAATCAATAAAATATTGTTTTAGTGATGTGTTTTCTTGTAGTTCACAACCACATTCTTGCATGTGTCTTTCATATCTTAGGCCATTCCTTTTTCAGCATAGGCCACTCAAGAACCTTCATATGATTATTGGTGAACTATTTCTGGATAGCTTTGGCCTTGTGTCTGGGATACAGTTACACGTAAACCCAAACAAGAGGCCGATTGTTTTATGTTCTCATCAAGGATCAAGAATCTAGCTCACACTTTTTGTGATCCTGTGCCTGTACTAAAGGAAGCAAAATTGAATTGCATGCACTCCTGTCCTCCTCTATATAAAGACTGCTACCATGTGGCCAAACAGCTCGAGTTTTGTTTTGCCAGATCACAAACTGAATGACTAGAAAGCTTCACTCTTCTCTAAGCGCTGCTTTCCAAAAGCTAAACAGGTACACTGCAGCTTCTTTCTGGTTCAGGCTGACAAGTTCTCCAAGATGGCCTTGAAGGTCATTCTTAGATTACTGCTGACTTGAACAACCTTTTTGGACCAAGGCTGAGGACACTTTGGGATTACAACCTTGACATAGTTGGAGTGCTCTTGAACTTCTTTATGAAGGAATATGCAGTGGTCTTGTGAACTTGGAATCCCTTTCTAATAGCCTTGTAGCTTTGAGTGACCCACTGAGGTTCTTCACCTCAGATAACATACCATTTAGTATTTGTTTTGCAGTGGGGGCTTGTACTGCTGTTAAAGCCCCACAGACGATTTGGAAAAACTAAAAATCTAAGGGTTCGGGCAGGTGAGTAAGTGACGGAAGTGACGGACAAGGTAAGCGACTCATGTTGTAACGGACGTCAGACGCCGGAGATTTTGGCGGAAAATTAAAGCAAATCGTTAGCTTGATAGCATAATTGCCTAAGTCATTTTTTTGTGTTTTCGGAAAACAAGAAAAAACTAATTTTCTAAATATCACATGCATATTTTTAATTGATATTTTCACAGAACATTTAAGTATATGTGAGGAAAAGTATGGAAAAAGAACAAAACCCAACATCATTTCTTTTGTCTAATAAAAGTGACTTAGGCAGATTATGCCTATGACTTAGGCAGTTTTTCTTCAAACTATAAAATGAACATGACATACTATAATGTAACCATAACACACTGTAACTTTTCAATTTTAATCACAAAATGGCAGCTAGAGTAAGGAGACTTACTCACTTCACCTCACCCACCCATTAATTTGCAGAGGAGGCCTGTAGGCTCATAAAAGAGGTGTGCGTGTGTCTATGTGTGTTTGTATCTGTCTGTGTGTGTTTGTCTCTCTCTTCTCTTACACAGATGTCACATTGGTCTTTTTTTGGAATGAACACAGAGTAATCCTGCTCTCCAAAAACCTTCCGAAAGTATGTCTCACTCACAGCACGCTTTCCATTCTCATTGGCAGCATTCTGGTATTCCTTGTGAAGCTCTCTCAAAACTGTTCCTGGCTCCAGGAACTTCTTGTTCTGATAAGAGGGAACCTGGCGGCAGTAATGGGATGGGACTGTAGGTATTCCAGAGAGCCACTCTTTCAGGAAGGCCTGGTCTCCATCTGATATTGGCATATGAGGACCAGTCTTGTTGATCTTGGGGTTGGGCTGGGTATGAGTGTTGGGTTTCATGCCTGCAGTTAACCATGATCCAATGGTTCTCAGGGCAATACCAAGTGTGGAACAGAAAAGATTTTTGCACACAGGTATTTTGCATCTATCTGAGAGTTGCAGGTGGTATAGCAGAGATGTTGTTCTCCTTGAATCAACACCACCTTTCTTCTGTTTTATGGGCACATTTTCAACAACAGTCTGGATATACACCTTGCGTGTCTCCCAGGAAGGCATGGACCAGAAATTGTTGAAGATTCCTCTTCTCTCAACTTCAGTCAGTAGCTCACAACTTCTTTTCGTTGACTTGAAGCAGTGCTGTGATGTGCATGGTGGGCCCATGGCCTTTGGTGGTCTCTCCTGTCCCATTGTATTCTTGTAATTCTCTCCCTTCAGACGCTTTTCTTTGATGACATTTTTCTTCCACGTATGGGGCAGTGGACGCTTGTGACGAACAGCAGAAGTGCTGGGGGTTGGACTGGCTTCCTCTTCCTCTGCTTCCACCTCCCCTCCTTCCTCTTCCTCCCCTTCATCTTCGTCTCCTTCCCCTTTCTTTTCCTCTCCTTCATCTTCCTCTCCTTCTCCTTCCTTTTCCTCTCCTTCCCCTTCCTTTTCTTCTCCTTCATCTTCGTCTCCTTCCCCTTTCTTTTCCTCTCCTTCATCTTCCTCTCCTTCTCCTTCCTTTTCCTCTCCTTCCCCTTCCTTTTCTTCTCCTTCATCTTCCTCTCCTTCCCCTTCCTTTTCTTCTCCTTCATCTTCCTCTCCTTCCCCTTTCTTTTCCTCTCCTTCATCTTCCTCTCCTTCCTCTGGCTGCTTATCAGTCTGTTGCCCCATATCAACATAATTTCCTCCTTCTCCCTCATCTATATCCACCAACTCCTCTAAGTTCACATCAACTTCCTTTCCTGATGATACAACAGAAAATAAAATGCTGTTGGAGTATCTTAAAATGGTAAATCAAGATGACATCTAAATCTACTTGTGTAGTCAAAATGTCTGCTATGTAAAAAAAAAAAAAAAAAATCAATTTGTACTATTAATATCAAATCAAATCAATTTATTTTTGTATAGCCCAAAATCACAACAACAGTCGCCTCAAAGGGCTACATGAATATTACTGGCAATAGAGTTCAACCAGTATCAGTCATTTGAACACAGTCAATATAAAGTCCAATTTAACAATTAACAATGAACCCAGGGCGTCCCCCGTCCTTAGACTCTCCTCCTAATAAAAAGCAAATGTTTGAAACATAATATAATTTGCAAACTTGCTGAAAATGCTCAAATTGCCTTTGAAATTGCCAAAGATTTACTCTGGTAGCATGCTGCTGTTAGCTAGCTGCTAGCTTGTACTACATTACTATGCTAATGCTACACTACTAACGCTAATGTTAGCTAGCCATCATACTTTGTTTTCAACAAAAAAGTAATCTTTTAACATGGTCATAACCTCTTTGATTGAATGAAAATACATTTAGTGACCAAAAAACTAAAAAAATATGAACTTTTACCAGATGTAAATGAATCAAAAAGAAGAGCAAGGGCTTCACTTGCGGTCAACCTCTTCTTCTTATCAGCCATTTTGCATACATCAAAACTGCCTAAGTCAAATTGATTGTAGCAAAACTGCCTAAGTCCAATGGTAAAACTGCCTAAGTCAAATGAATGACTTAGGCAAGTATGTTTTTTGACTCTTATGAGTGTTGTGATTGGCCAATGACATAGGCAGACGGACAGGATGATGCACCAGTGGTAGGGGAGTAAAGTTAGGCAAAAATCTCAATTTGACCAAAAAATGACTTAGGCACTTATGCTATGAAGCTAACGAAATGGTAGTTTAGATTTGAACAAATTCATTTAAGCTTCAGCATTACCAAATACACTTATCAATTGTCTTATAACTAACACTATTTGTCTAAATAATCTCCAACACCCTGGAGAACAACGAGGAGAGTTTAGAGACTCTCCAAGATTACATCGATCAGTGCTTTCAGGATCTCGTGATGAAGAAGACCCCGTGTGCAGCTTCTCCGGCCAAAGCTGAGACGCCGTCGTCGAAAAGACAACGCCCGGCAGATTCCCCCGGCTCAACATCGCCAGCCGGCAAAGATATTGCCGACATATTGGAGTCAATCGACAAGCGATTGTCCAGTTTCGACGCAAGGCTGTCCTTGGTGGAGATTCTTCACCGAGAATTTAAATGCTTGCGAGAATCCCTGGAGTACAGCCAGCAGCAGGTGGAAACGCTTGCTGCTGAAAATGCCACGCTAAGGGAGTCGGTGAAATGTCTCACAGATAATGTTACCCAGCTCAATAGAGAAAATAAAAGAAACAGTTATCGATCTACAAGCTCGTAGCATGCGTGATAATCTGGTATTTTCTGGTATTCCAGAAGCCGCTGGAGAGGACGCGGAGACCACGGTAAAAAGCTTCATCAAAACCCACCTGAAGCTGCCGGAGGACACTGTGAAGAACATCGTCTTCGATCGGGTACATCGCCTCGGCCCCATTCGGGCTACGGCCGGGAGACCACGTCCTATCGTGGCCAAATTCGGCCACTTCAAACAAAAGCAACATGTGAAAAGCCGCGGCAGGGAATTAAAAGGAACGGACTTCAGCGTGAACGACCAGTTCCCCAAAGAGATCTTGGAACGACGCAGGGTCCTCTTCCCAATCCGGCGCGGCTTCATCCAGAAGGGCTCCCGCGCTGTCATGGCTGTGGACCGGCTGTACGTGGACGGACAGCTCCACCGCGACCCCAACATCACTCCGTGGCTGTATTAACCTCACACCAGATAAGAATCAGCTACACCATTTCCCTATCCACTCACACTAACTTGCATTAACATCTGTTTAACTTACCAGTATCAAATCGCATCTTAAAGTGTGATTTCATAGCAGAATTAACACCGTCACTCTCCGTCAGTGATTTAATTGGAATGTTTACGTTTTGTTTCTGTTTTTTTTTTTTCTTCTCGTTTTTTTTTTTTCCTCCTCTCTTTTCCCCCTCTTGGTTTTATGCTGCTCACCCCTGTCCTTGGTTTCTTTCTTTATTCCTTTCACTGCCTCGATCACCTGCTTCGACACTCATCCACAAACATCCTTTATTTCGACACATACGCACCATGCGCTCAACGGCAGCACATTTACATCAGTCAGACAGCGCACACAGTCATATAAGATACACACACACACTTAAGCCAAGCCTACTCATATTAGTAACTATGCATACACAAAGTCAGACTCAGGGAGCATCTCGCCACACATTTTTTTCTCTCTCTCCTTCTCTTTATTTATGAACAAGTGACGTATTCTCTCCACCTGTCTAAGCAACGCACACAGCATACATCCCTAGTTATACACAAACATCTATGGGTACACTGAGGTTCATTACATGGAATATAAATGGAGCTGGCTCCAGAGAAAAGAGGTTAAAAATATTTAACCAACTCAAAAAACTACAGGCAGATGTTGTCCTATTACAAGAGACCCACAGACCTCTTAGAGGTTCGAATGAACTTAAAACACCTGAGTTTCCTAATGTGTTCTCAGCTTGTTATAATTCTAGACAAAGGGGAGCAGCAATTTTAATACATAAAAATATTAATTTCACAGTACTCGATACAGTTATAGATCCAGAGGGCAGATTCTTAATCATTAAACTATCTATACGTGATAAAAAGCTATGTATTGCAAGTGTATATGGTCCAAATGTTGATGATCCCTCATTCTTTCACGGTTTTTTCAGTGCACTCTCTGAACACTTAGATGGCACACTTGTTCTTGGAGGTGACCTCAACCTTGGACTAAATGAAGACATGGATAGGCTCAATACAGCGGGAACTCAGCGTAATTGGCAGTCCACAAATATAATCAAACAGTATATGAGCGACTTTGGTCTTTGCGATGCATGGCGCTCCCTTCACCCCACCAGTAAGGAATATACTTTTTTCTCACATGTCCATCACTCCTACTCTCGTCTGGATTATTTTTTGGTCAGCAGCTCACTGCTGAACGACATTTCAGACACTGAGATTCACCCTATAGCTGTCAGCGATCATGGTCCTGTATCTTTAACACTAATGCACAAGAATAATACTACGCCAAGAAAAAACTGGAGATTTAATATATCACTACTTAAAGATGAAGACTTTATTAAATATTTTAAAAAAGAGTGGACTTCATATTTGAACTATAATGACACTCCCGAAACATCAGCTTCTGTTCTATGGGAAGCAGGGAAAGCTGTGATGAGAGGTAAAATAATTTCTTTCTCATCACATAAAAAGAAAAAAGAAAACAAAAATATTCAGGAATTAGAAAAAAACATCAAATCACTAGAAGAAGCCTACGCGTCCCACCAAGATCAGGAAACATTGAACAAAATACGCAAAACAAAACTAGAATTAAATGAGATAATTGATAAAAAAACAAAATTCTTAGTACAAAGACTACGCCTACAAAATTATGAACATGGTAATAAATCCGGTCAATTTCTAGCAAACCAGCTAAAAATAAATAAAGAAAAAACAACTATATTTGCTGTTCAAGATTTATCTGGGAACACAATATATGATCCGATACAAATAAACAACATTTTCAGGGATTTCTATAAAACGTTGTATTCACCACAAATAAACCCATCTAAAAAAGAAATTGATCAGTTTTTGGACAACATAACTCTTCCAAAATTATTGGACACTCAAGCAATGGCACTGGATTCACCACTGACACCAGGTGAACTCCAGGAAGCCCTGATAAGTATGCACAATAATAAGGCTCCAGGTCCAGATGGCTTTCCTGCAGAATTCTACAAAGAATTCTGGTCGATTCTAGCACCAGTTTTCTACAGAACGTTGTTGGAAATTAAAGAAAAGGGCAGACTTCCATCAAATATGAATTCTGCAAACATTAATCTCCTGCTAAAACCAGGCAAAGACCCTGTATATCCCTCAAGCTATCGTCCAATATCCCTTATAAATGTAGACCTTAAAATAATCTGCAAAGCTCTCTCAAAGAGACTGGAGAAAATAACCCCCCTCTTAATTCATCCTGACCAAACTGGTTTCATAAAAGGTAGGCACTCATCAACAAATACACGTAGATTACTTAATTTGATAGACTACTCATACAGTAAAAACCTAGAAACTACAATATTCTCTTTAGACGCAGAAAAAGCATTTGACAGAGTTAACTGGAAATTTCTATTTGCAACTTTACACAAATTTGGTTTTGGATCCTCTTTCATAAACTGGTTAAAAATATTATATAATTCCCCAACAGCTTGTGTTAGAACAAATGACCAGACATCCTCCAGCTTCTGTCTCTTGAGGGGCACCAGGCAGGGATGCCCACTCTCCCCTTCACTATTTGCAATTTTTATTGAACCACTAGCAGCAGCAATTAGACAGAATTCAGTAATTAAGGGCATAAAATGCAAGAACGTGGAACATAAAATCAGCCTTTATGCGGATGATGTGTTACTCTTTCTCCAAAATTCACAAACCAATATCTCTGGGGTGATTGAATTGATAAACTCTTTTGCAAGAATATCAGATTACTCAATTAACTGGTCAAAATCTACAGTCCTACCGATTAATTGCTCCTTCCATAATTCCTCTTCTACACCACTGCAATCGGGAAATATAAAATATTTAGGTATTAATGTTTCTCCCAAGCTTGCAGATCTAACTAAATTAAACCATATCCCACTTTTAAAGAAGGTAGAAGATGATCTGGCTAGATGGAAATGTCTACCCATATCACTCATGGGAAGGGTTGCCGCTATAAAAATGATGGTCTTACCAAAAATAAATTATTTATTCTCAATGATCCCAACTAAACCGCCACAAGATTGGTTCAGATCTCTAGATTCATGTATGTCCAAATTCCTTTGGAAAAATAAACCCCCACGTATAAGCTTAAAAACACTACAAAAGACCAAGGATAAAGGAGGACTAGAACTGCCTAACTTTCAGCACTACTTCTTAGCCAACAGGCTTCAGTTTATCTCAGGATGGCTAAAACACACCCTCTTAGATGAACCTTGGCTAGATGTAGAACAAGCACTCTGCAATAATCTAGAGATCTCAGACCTACCATTTATCAGCTCAAACATCCAACGACATGAATGCTTTAAAAGCATCAACATCAGCTCTTCTCTGACAGCATGGTGGGAGTTTCTAAAATTGACGGCGTCTTCATTAATCCCATGCAAACGTACACCTATCTGGAACAACCCTGACATATTACAAAACAATAATATGATAAACTTTTCAGATTGGAGTGATAAAGGAATCAAATATTTAGAACATATACTAGAAGGAACAGAATTTATTTCATTTGACGGACTAGTTACACAATATGGGATCAACAAGAAAAGATTTTTAGAATATCAACAAATTAAATCCATAGTAAAAAAGAAATTTAAACCGGGTCAAGTTGAACTACAAACACCACCAAGTGTGGTTCAATTTCTTACTCTTAAACCCCCCAAATTACTATCCAAAATATACAGAATGCTTTCTAAAACAGATGAATCAATATCACTTCCTATTGCAAAATGGGAAGCGGATTTATCAGTTAACTTAGACCTAAACTTCTGGTCTCAGATTTGCTTAAAAACCTTTCATCTAATTAGAAATCCCAGTCTTCAATTAATTCAATACAAAATATTACATAGAGTGCACTATACAGGTCATCGGATGTTCAAGATGGGCTTTACGTCTACCAACAACTGCTCACACTGCCAAACCAATTCACCGGACAATTATATCCACGCTCTTTGGTTCTGTCCACCAGTTCAGAAGTTTTGGCGCGAGATATGTGAAGACTTATCAAAGTGTCTGAAATGTAACATTCCAACTTCCCCCTTAGTGTGTTTGTTGGGCAGCTTAGATAATGTCACTTCAGAAAAGAATATCGCCCATATGGTTTTCACTGCCCTATGCATAGCCAAGAAAACAGTCCTCATGAACTGGAAAAATAAAAATAATCTTAATTCTAACCAATATAGAAATTATCTATTAGATTACATTAGTCTTGATACAGCCTCTGCCACCACATCAGATCAATTGCTCTGGGCTCCTTTGATCAGCTCCATCACCTAGTGGGGGTGGGGGGTCATAGTTTGGTCCCGCCTTCACTGTTGTGATTGGTGTGGGGGTAGGGACAGGCTTAGGGCGTCGGGGGGTTCCCCGGAGGCATCTTCCTTGGGGGGCTCAACCCGGGGTAGCGGTCATGTCCGGTTAGGGGCTCTGTTGGCTCTCCGGTGACTGTTTCCTCGCGGCTGCGTGCAGCGGGGCTAGGGGAGGGTCTGTGCTGACGGACGTGGGTTACTGACCTGGTAGCCTGGCTGCCCCTGGGTGGGTCCGGGATGGGCGTGAGGTTCTGGGGGCGCTCCGTCTCTGGGCTGGGACCCGGACCGGGCCTCGGGGACTTGGGTCCTGGTTGGTGTGTTGCCGGGGTTGTGGGCGGGTGGGTGCATGGGGGCCCAGCCCTGGAGCAGGGTGCCGCCGGTGCGTCGAGCCACCTGGGGGGCTCTTCAACTGGTGGGGGAGATTGTCACATCTTGCAGGAGCTTTCCTCTCCTCAGGAGCTGCCTCTGTAGGAGGGGGAGATACAGGAGAGGTGGAGGAAGATCTCAGCCTGGGTGTTTATTGTCTTATGTAGTCTGGAAGATGAGTGGATGGTGGGGTGGGTGCAGTTTTCTCTGTGGTGGGGTTGGGTGGACTGTCCCGGGCTCTGTGGGGCCGGGCGGCGCTGCTGCACTGGGCCCGGTCTGGATGGGCCTGGGCCCCCTTTCCCTGGCGGGTCGCGGAGTATGGGGGTGCCTACTGGGGTCAGCAGGGGAGCTGGCCCCAGGGAGGGGTCACTTGCCCCTCCCTTCCTTCCCTCCCCATCTCCAGCTGCCTCCCTCTTCCCGCTCCACCACAACCACCCACACATGCAGGGCCTTGGAGTAGGGGTATGTCACCAGGGTGCAGAGGAGGCTACCCCCCCCCCTCTGTCCCCTTCTGGCTGCCTCTGCCTCAATTTTATCCCACAACTTAGACATTCACATTACTCACACTCTCATTACACATACATATAGGATCTTGGGGGTGGGCACGATACACGGAGTCCAAAGTACCATCAGGGTGTACACCCCACCCCTGGCATCGTTGCCCACCTCTCAATTTTAAATACACGTAGACATTGAGGGCTAGCAGGAGAGACCATGCGCTTACCTGCTGCTCTCTGGCAGGTAGCTCCAAGCCCTCCTGGGTTTTAAATGCACCTTAGAACACACATGCATCAACATTACAATGAGCGGGTGGAGGGAGGTTCGGAGTCTTCTCTCACCCCCGTTCTCTGCGACCTGCTGGAGCAGGGGGGCTAGGACTAGGAGGAGGAGTTGACCGTCCGACTGCGGTCTGGAGTGTGGAGCCTTCCTGCTGCTGCGGAGTCGGGGCGGTCTGCCTCCCCCCACCGCAGGGAAAAGGGAAACACCACCTGGGTCTGGGTGCAGTTCCCCCCTCCAGGGGCGGGGGCACCTAGACCCGGTTTGTAGAGTACGCTTGGGGAGTGTGATTGTGTGTACAGCGTCTCTTTATGTCTGTCTCCACGTTGGTTGAGTGTGGAGTAAGTGCATATGAGAGCATGAGGGTGGGAATGGATGTTTGTATCTGTGTGTGCCTGTATGTCTGTGTCTATATGTCAGGTTGGGTGTCAGGCGCCACCTCTCTGGGGACATCTCAGGCCCTCCAGGGTTTGGAGGCCTATCTCCCCCTACCACCACTTTCCCTGCCAGTGGCGGACCCCCTCAGACATCGGTGCGTTGGTGGTTCTTTGTGTCCGGGGATGGGCGTCCAGGTACACACCGGCTCACTCCTTGGCGGCCGCTTATCGGGGCCTGGAGCCTGGGGCTCGCTCGGGCCACTTCGGAGGTGGGGTGCCCCCGGCCTCTCGGCCTGGGGCTCGGTCACTCAGGCGCAGCTGGCTGCCGGCGGAGCTCACGGGCGCGTCACTGCAACTCCCCCTGGCTTCTGCTCCGCGGCTGCTGAGTGAGCCCTCATCTGGGACTCTCCTCAGCTCTTTCCGGGACAGTGGCGCAGCTGCCCCTCTGTTGGTCTTCCTTGGTCTCTTGTGTTCTGGGGGCCTCTGGATGTCTGGAGTTTTGATCTCCTCCACACCTGCTTCACGCCCTGGAGGACGGGGCTGTGGCCCCCCCACACCCTCTAGCAGATTATTACATGAAGGAACCTTTAAAAAAAAACAAAAAAAACAAGCGCGTCCATGCTCACAGGTGTACACACAGGTGATCACACCCACAAACTACACCCTTTTTGGCTCCTACCTCAAAGCACACTGTGTTCTGTTGATCTTATGTGCTGCACAATAATGTTTAACATTTAGTATTTACTGTCATATTCCCATATATCATTGTGATGTTGTTTATTCTATTACTCTTGTTCTCTTCTGCTTGCTTTCTTTTTTCTTTCTCAGCAGGTGATCCAGGTGATTGATATATGCATTTTTTTTTCTCTGCCCGTTCTGTTGGTTTTTGTCTTTTGCCCTTCTCCCCCGTCCCTCTTCTCAGCTGTTTCTCTTTCCCTCTTTCTTTCTCCCCTTCTTTCCCCCAGTCAAGTCTGTCCCGTATTCAGTAAGTGAAAATAAAATAAACAATAAAAGGTGAATCAAATGGACCATTACGGCAAGGCTGGGATGGTCAGTTTGGTAAAGTAAATCCGTTGGGCATCTTTCTTTGCCTTTAGACAACAATTCTGATGGCAAAAGAGCCAAACGGGACAGGCCAAAAATAAAAAATAAAAAAAATCTAAGGGTTCTAGGAACTTTTACATTTTCAGTTGTAATTATAATATACCAACATTTTTTATTTAAGCTTCTAGGAATTTTTGCACTTTTGAGTGCAAAACATGAGTACTTTTGTACTCACATTTTTGTATTATTCTGTCTTATTCTATCTCAATTTTTCTCCACCACGAGCATGGCCAAAGAGCTGTCAAAGGATGTTAGTGACAGGATTGTAGAGCTGTGCAAGGCTCGAATTTGCTACAGGACCATCATCAAGAAACTTGGTGAGAAGGTAACAACTATTGGTGTGATTATTTGGAAATGGAAGAGATCTAAAACTATCAATCTCGCTTGGTCTAGAGCTCCATGCAAAATCTTGCCTTATTAAAAGAGTGCCAGATCACCTGAAAACTACACTGGAGGAGTTTGTTAATGATCTGAAGGTAGCTGGAACCACAGTCACCAGGAACACCATTGGTAATGCACTACAGCATAATGGATTGAAATCTTGCAGCAACCGCAAGGTTCCAGTGAACAGCTGAGTGATTTAGACAAGGCTTGGGAGAAAGTGTTGTGGTCGGATGAAACTAAAATCGATCTCTTAGGCATTAAATGTGCCTGCTGTGTTTGGGACTTTGGGGCTATTTTTTCTGTTAAGAGTACAGGGTCCCCAACACACTGGATGGGGCCATGTACCATAAAATATTGGACAAAAACTCCCTTCCTTCATCCAGAACACTAAAGATGGGTCATGGTTCTTCCAGCAAGGGAAAGAGAAATTGTCTCCAGTCTCCAGACCACTATCCTACAGAAAATCTATGGAGGGGGCTGAAGCTTTAAGTTGCCAAGCAGCAGTCAAGAAACCTAAAGGATTTAGAGTTTCCTTAATTGGGGAGTGAGACAAAATCCTTACTGAGACACGTGCAAACTTGGTGATCAGCTACTACAATAAACATCTTACTACTGTACTTAGCAACAAGAGTTTTTCCACCAAGTACTAAGTCATGTTTTGCTCGGGGATTAAATACAAATCAATTTCTAACTTTTGTATAATGTGGTTTCTTTTTTTCTGGAATTTCTGGTTGATATTCTGTCTCTCCATAAAAATTAGAGACTGTTCATTTCTTTGTAAGTCAGCAAACTTAACAACACACCAATGCATGGTACTCACTTTACCTGAATAACCTTTGGAGTGTAAATTTTGACTGGTAATGGAGTATTTGTTATTTTCACTCACTTTAAGAAGCTTTTACTGGAGTCACCCCCGAGGATCTATATTTTTCTTCCGCCACTGAGGAAATTCAGCATTATTAAAAACTGTTGGCGTCATGCAGTAATCGATGCTGCTGTTTGATGCTAAATGAAAAAAGAGCAGTGATCATGATTTGAGAGCTGTGAGCAGGTCTAGTGACGCCGTGCGGCTGCATCAGAGCAGGGGCGCAACGCGACAGCTCGCAGGAGACGTTTCTGTTTTTTTCTGCTCCCGTTAATTTTTACCACAGCGGGTCCAGCGTAGATCCACAATGGAGACCAAACCGGTCATCACCTGCCTTAAAACTCTCCTCATCGTGTACTCGTTCGTATTTTGGGTAGGTAGCCTTTTTCTATCCTCTTAAACACAAAAGAAATACCCTGCGGAGGAAGATGTCAGTCCATCTCAATCCGCCGCTGCTCTGTTTTTGTTGTGCGCGATGAAGGAGTGGACAGTGCCAGCATCATCGACGGATCCATTCCGTCGTTTGAATAAACGCTCAATTTTGATATTAATCCACACAGGTGAAATAAAGCCGCCTATTTCGGCGTCTGTGGGACATTTGTTATCTACTAGCGGGCTATGTAACGGGGGTTAAGGTTACACACAGCCCGTTTTGGCTGCTGGGCGTCAGTGCGTAGCTTATATCACATATAGCATCATGGTTGGTATCAGTTAGCGAGGTGGATGATGTTAACATCACTGCGATGGTTTAACTCCGGCGTTAAGGGCCTGGTCTGTGCAATGAGGCCCTGGTTAGAGCCCATTTTCCCCGGCCACATACTATAGATTTCGGGGTCGCTGGTATAGATTCTTAAAGGGCCCTCGCACCGTCGGTGTAGCCTCAGTGGTGGAATTTATTTTTACTTCATCGTCAGAAACAAGTGCACATGATGCTACTCTGTTGCGCTCCAGACTCAAACGTTACATAAAGGACTACAAATTATGAATAAACTACCAAAAATATGCGATTAGCTGATTCATATTAATGCGTGAAGGCATCAAATTTAAAACGAGTCATTGTGTACTAATTACTTATTACTAAAGGTGGCGCTCACCAGACATCCCGCTATATTATGTCGCAACACTTCACTCTACCATATTGCGATTTTTAAAAAATTATTTTTTACATTTTGTGATGTTCATTTTATTTATGTAAAGGTAAAGGCCCTACAGTAATACAGCGAAATCCCCAACAATCAGACGCCCCTCTGTGAGCAAGAGATTTGGCAATAGTGGGAAGGAAAAACTCCCTTTTAACAAGAAGAACCCCTCCACCATAACCAGCCTCAGAGTGGAGCAGCCATCTGCCACGACCAGTTGGGGGTGAGGGTAGGGAGTAGGGCTGCCACGATTTGTCGACTAGTCACGATTACGTCGACTATCAAAATCGTCGACGACTGATTTAATAGTCGACACGTCGTTTGAAGCTTTGTAAGATCCCAAAAGACGCAGGAATAAGTAGCAGGATTTAAGAGTGTAATAACGGACTGAAACAGAAGATGGCAGCACTGCATGTACAAGGATGCCAGCTACCGTTAAACCCCGAAGAAGAAGAAGAAGAAGCAGCTGTGTCCCAGAATTCATAGCGCGGCCCAGCGCAGTTTCCAACAATGGCGGCAGCTAGTTAGTTTTAATGTTACTCTTATTATTCTTTCTGGGTCACAAAATAAACGTTTAACATATTTTCAGGCGAGAATGTAGCTGTGTAAACCTCAAATATCTGCTCAGTTTATCAGGACACCACATATTTTCAAAAGCGCTCCGACGTTTTCGGAGACATCTGTTACCCACTAGCTCGTTAGCGAGCCGGGGGCTAGGCTCACTAGCGCCGTGAGAACACCGGACTCCCCGCAAATCGTTTTCAAACCCACCGCTGTCTTTCGCTACTCAGGTTAAATATATATGAGTCACTTAGATAACTTAAAATGTTATTGTTTGGCTTTTTTTTTTAGTATTTTATTTGTTCCTGAGTAAATCAGTTTGTCTGAGATTAAAGTTATAGTTTTTGCACAGCTGAATAAACGTCAAGCAGACAGCTGATTATCAGAAGTGTGAGATGCTCCAGAATATACTCCGGTGTCCTGTTATATTTTAGATAGCAAGGAGTTTATTAAACTTCACCGAAACAATTGCAAATTTCATTAAAATTGAATAAACTATCATCTTGTCTTTATTTTTAGTTAGCACAGACCTTAAACACTTAAAGCTGTAAGCTAATGATAGTTATATAAGACCAGATGCTGCTGGTGCAATAAGCTGTAGTTTTACGTCTAATGGATGATGATCTGATTAGTCGACTAATCGCAAAAATAGTCGGTGACTAGTCGACTATCAAAATAGTCGTTTGTGGCAGCCCTAGTAGGGAGACAAGACAGAGGACGTGCTGTGGAAGATAGCCAGAGATTAATAATATCTCATAATTAATTGCAGAGTGGTGCATAAACACTCGGTGAGAGAAAGACAAACACTCAGTGCATCATGGAAATCCCCAGCAGTATAAGTCCGTTAGAGAATAACTAAGGGTTGATTTAGGGTTTATGATATTAAATATTGCGATTTTACGATCGCAAATAAGGTCCTCAAAGTTAAACACTCAGGATCTGTTTTATCCAATAAGATAACGTTATCTCACTTCTTTTTGTCTTCAAAATGATATTGTCAACACTCTGACTAAAACCTGGAATAAATGTTGTAAGACAGCATCAGGGGCTCAAGTTAGCAATTACATGCAATCTGTTTCTGATAATACAGCGTTTATCGGTGATAAATGATCAAAAATCACACATCCTTTGCTGTCTGCATAGACATAAACCCACATTTAACTATTATATTTGTGCTCACCAACCTTTCTGTTCTACAGGAATGTAACCAGGATACAACCAGGGGCACCAAGTTGTGTCGAAACTGCACTAATTGATAAAGAGTCATTCAGACTGATGGTAGCATGTTGGCAACCTGTCTGCATTTATAAATTAGACAGCAATTTGAGATTAAATGCAGTCAGTCTGAGTCAGACTGCGACTGCCTGCAGAAAGATTGCCTCCTGTCAGATGAGACGAGTCTTCTTCTTCATAGTGTTTTAATTTATTTATTTATTTTGTGTCTCTGTACTATGCTGTATCGATTCTTGTCCTTATCCCTATTTTTTACAATGTAGGAGTCTTGCTTGTGATGACATATTTTGGCATTATGTAGCGCTGTGAAATACTCAACTGCAGAGCAAAAATGAGCTTAGAAAAGTAAAAGGTCTGTAAGCTCTGTCAGCCTCACATTGTTTTACCGCTACTTCATAATTATTGCTGTATTTCAGTGTTGCTGTTTGAAGCAGCAGAACTAGTTCCACTCATTTAAATGTAGATTTGTGTGGTTTAACTAACCACATAAAAACTGTTGTGTGTGTGTTTTATATGCGCTTTGTCAGCTTTTAAATCATAATCTGTAGAGCTGCATAACAAATATAAGTGCGGTGTAGTCAACAGGATAGTATTTCTATCTGAAATAGTGGATTGTAAATACACAGTGGCAGTGTCATATTGAGATACAGCGTTCCTGTTAGCAGTAAAATACCTGTTAGCTTTAAATGTGACGTTAATGCAGATACTGCTTATTAGTTTTGTTGACTCCCTGTTTTGTTGTGGTTGTGAAAGGATGTAAATATCCAGCACTTTGCTGAAAGCGGTGATGCAATAAGCAATTACTCCAAATTATTGTTTTATGTAGCAAACACTTAGAAAAAGAGTATTTTTTGTCTGCCCAACAGTCCATAAACTCAAAATATTCAGTTTAATATAACATAAAGAGGGAAATTCATTAAATCCTCCCACCGAAGAAGACAGAACAAGATATTTAATTTATATTGAAATATCATTCAAATGTGTTTCAATATACATCAGTCAATAATATATAGACTACATAATTGTTTTAGGGTTTTTTTATTTTTCCAATTTCAGTTGCTGGCTATGCAGAAGAGTTGTAATTTTAGGGTTGTCCTTTGGGTTTGTGCTGTTGTGTTGTATGATACAGTGCTGTGCAAAAGTCTTGAGCCATCTCTTATATCTTTCTTCTTTTTTTTTCTGAGCAGCCAGACCTTCTTGTCATTTTTTTAAAAATGACTTCCTGAAGGTCTTTCAGAGTTTGTCATTGGACACTGGCTGCCAGCCCATGAACCTGACCATTTTCAGAGGAATATTTTTGTTTGTTAAGCCACAAAATAATTACCAATGAGCAGTGTTGGGTAAGTTACTTTAAATTAGTAACTTAGTTACATTACTAGTTACTTCTCTCAAAAGTAACTCAGTTACTTCAAGTTACTCGTTACTTTCAGAGTAACTAGTTACTAGGGAAAGTAACTTTGGTTTTACTCAGAATTCTCTTGTTAATGTGTTTCTTCCATAACTTTGCCAGTCTTCTAGCTTGCTTACTTGCCACAAGTGCACTGTGCCACCTACCAATAGAAAGGAAAAGATAATGTGCACATTTCCACGAGAGAAATCCCACGCCTAGACCGTTGTTGACCGCCGCTATGATTCTAGCCTACGTCACAGCGTCATGTGCGCTTTTTACATCCAACACAAAAACTGCAGTCGTGGTGCTTTCGATTGTACTCAGAACTCGGAAATTCTGCCTTCTGAATAGGAAGATGTAGGTAACACCAGACTGCAGATGAGCTGCATACAGGGCTGGACTGGGACAAAAAATCGGCCCAGGACATAGGAAAAATCATAAAGCCTTTGAATGAAAACAAACACTGTTGTGACAGTGATGTACACTGTTTTCATGGTATATATGTATCAATGTATCAATCTATCAATCGTTTGTTGTAAGACTCAGATAATTATTTTTTAAAAGCGAGACATTTTAAATGAGAATAAGAAAGTATTTCTTTGTGCCCCCCTTTCCCTGTTAACGCCCTACATGGCCCCCTGGTAAGACTTTGCTAGATCCGCCCCTGCACAGTTACCAGATGTCAGCTACATGAAAAAAGGATCCTGGTGTTATTTGTCTCTCAGAAACAGTTCATAACTTCCCTTCAACTCATTCATGTCACCTAAAAGGTAAACCTGTTTCTCCATCACAGCTCTGATGATTCAGTAAGGACATCTCCTGGTTTCATCTTCATGTTTCCCTCTCATCACATATTCAAACCGACATCATGACCAGCAGCTTTACAGCTGTGGCTCCAGCAAACATCAGCTGATACTAGAAATTAATATTAATTAAATTCTAACATCAGCTGATCAAGCTTAAACGTGCTGCTGTTGTTTACCGCGACATCAGCTGGTTTCGCCTTTCTGTGGGCGATAAACAAACAAGAGAGAAAAGTCGATCAGCTGATCATTGATCAGTTTAATGATTGAAGTAGAAACAGGAGAGGGAGGGTGAGAGGATGAGAGGAGAAGAGGCAGCTGTGCAGCAAAGACACAGAATAACTCCACCTTTGTATCTTTTTCATTGTAGCTGAAGTCCGGGACAAATCGCGTTCCTTTTCACCTCAATATGAAACGCGTAATATTTTCTCTGAATATGAGATGATTCCGTTTTTAGGGGACGGTTGGCAACTCTAATATTTAACCTTATGAACAAAACAAAGTTCAACATCAGTAACATCATAGCACCCACCCAGCTGTATAGAAACTCCCTCATGCTAGCTAGTACCCAGTAGGAAAAAGTCAGCACAACGAAAATAAACTTGGTTTATGTCTGACCCAGATGGACTGCAGGTCATAACTTCTTACCTGAAGTTCAGTTCACCTGACACTCGGACCGGCAGTCGCTTCGGGTCTCTCCTCTTGCCTCCCCTTTCCCTCATCCACCTGCTGGCCTCCACCACTTGCTAATGTTATTGAATCTGTGGAAGCTCCGTGATAGCCACCACACGAAGTAACGAATAACGAGCCCATCTAAATCCCAGTAACGAGTAACGCGTTCCTGGTTTTGGCATAATAACTAGTTACCGTGCTCATTACCACAATAATAACGTAGTTACTGTAACGCGTTACTTAATAACGCGTTAGTCCCAACACTGCCAATGAGTCATTCAACTATAATAAAAGGCACCTAACTCACTTTGTTAAAGCACTTGATTTATTACCATTTATTTATTAATGAATCCATGAAAAATGCCTAAAAGGCTGTCAGGAACTAGACTAAAAATCAGTGGCAACACATCTTATAGAACAATAAATAAAAATGTGAAATTTTTGGTTAAGATCATGGACAATATGTACAAAACAATGAGTGTCTACAGCCATCTGTAAAACTCAGCGGAGGCTCTGTCGTGGTTTGGGGTGGCTTTTTCGCCAGTGTTGTTAGAGATCTTGTCATGGATGGGCCTCCCCAGAGCCCGGGCCTCAACAAGAAATAACAAGAAAACATATCTAAGAGGGGTCAGGCTGTGTTGAAGCATAAAGGTTGTCATACCAAATTCAAGCTTGTTAGAGTTGTTTGAATATTTTACACGCTTAATAATGAAAGCGCAAATACAAATTATGCAAACCAACACAGCGCTACAAAAGCCTTAAATTTGTAGTGCACAATCAATATTTCTGCCAGCTCTTTTTTTACTAGGGTGTTAAGCTGCAAATTCTTTTTCCGATTCGAAAATAATACAAAAAAAATTGATTCTGCTCAGTTGTATTTAACACTCCTTATACTACTTTTCCCGAGGATTTGAAACGGCAGATCACTCAAGGAATCGCTAAAACCAAATTTTGAGATAAATTCGTTTGCGATTAATCCGTGAAGTGAGGAGTGAAATGCTATCTCTGTTTGATTTGCAGTGCTTTGGATTTTCCTCTGTTTACCTTTTGATTATCAGCCCAGTCTTCAAATATGATCATGCAGGGAACAGTACAAACATAAGGCAGCACTGAACACAGTACTGTGTGACTGATCTTTTTTAGCCATAATTGTGCATTACAGACTTATTCCCGTCTGTCTTTTTGGTAGCAGCCAGATATAGCCAGGGGGAAATGATCTAAAAGCTCCCCTCTGCACTCACCCTGAACATTCACCCTAGAAAGCTAAAAAAGAAAACCCAAAAGCTTCAATACTTTCCTTTGAGCAAAACCTGAATAAATCCTAACTGAATTAACCCTAACTTTGTAGAACGTTGTTAAAGCTGAGATCAGCCCTTCGAGTTAGGATCTGTAGTCGAAAAACTCTTGAATAGAAGAGTTGTGCTGTGTCTTCCTACATTGTAGACATGCACCGGTGTCACGCGTGTGAACTTTTATATTTAGTCTGGATTGGATGGTCTTTTAGCACTCCCTTACATCAACAGCTTCAGGTTTCATGCTTCGTGCGCCAAAAGTGCAGAAGAGTCTCGCGGCTCACTGGGTGTCCTCAGCCCCTTAGGGCAGAGCTCGGAGAGAGCGCTGGCACCGCATTTAGTGCAGAAGAAGTGTTTCTATGGGTTTCTCGTGGCAAATAATGTAATAATTGGGAAGAACACACATACATGGGTGTGCACATACTGGGCTGGGGAACGCAGAGCAGGTGGTGGAGTCATATATTTTGTCATTGCACCTTCTGTTTCTTTATGAGGCCGATGAAGGGAGGAGGAGGAGGGAAGAGAGAGGAGGGTGACCTGTTTTAAACTCTGTGCTGGAACCAGGGTGGCCAGTCGGGCATTGAATTTCAAACAAAACACCCGAGGGTGGGTGGGTGGAGGGGGGTGGAGAAGGAGGAGGAGGCAGAGGTGTTTGAAATTCAGCAGCAGAAGTGAAGTCGAGACGATTTTGCCCCATGCTTCTCTGACTTGATTTCCCAGTTGACTTTAAAATTAGCACTTTAGCAGTGACAAGATGATCATTTATTGGTATGCAGCGGCAGCGGCTCTTTTGAGGAGAGACATTTTGTCGCTGATGGCCATAAACAGTGAGTAGATCGTCATCAAGAGGACTGTTCTCCGGAATGACAGTCTGCTCTGGCTATTAGATTCACTGTTAATAGAAAGAGTAGCTGTCATTACTAAAGAATCTAATCATCAGCCTGCAGTCCTTCAGTTCAGCTGAGCAGGGAACTGAAAAAAACAGCTTGCTTACATATGTTAAGTTGCATCAGTTTAGCCAACACTTTGTACCTTCTTTTATTAGGTCTGCTATTATGACAGTATAATAGCAGGCCTGTCCCATTTAGTCATAGTGTTTAAACTTTTGCATCTGTGGAGCCTCTTAAAAATGCTGCTTTTTTTCTCCTTTCCACATTTCGAAGCCCATATATCTTTCTTTATATCACATTGTGTTATCTGAATGCTTTCAGTGTCCTCTGGTTTTCCAGTATAGATTTAAATTGAGAGTGCGGAGGGGAAAAAAATAGATTTTATGAACCAGAAATGTTCTCTCCACTGTATTGGCTTTCAGGGGGTAATGTTGCAAATCACTGTCCACAGCTGCTTTATGGCACTATTGGATTTTTAAAATGATTTTTGCATCAGTGAAGTGATGAAGTGCATTTCTTTGTCAATTATTTAATTTGAAGCGTCCATCTATAAAGTGTCCGAAAACAGTCTCTCAACAAAATGTAATTGCGTCGATTATTATTGCATTACAGAGGTAGGCGAATCGATCATTTTTTGCTGATGGTCTAAAGCAGGCGCGTCAAACATACGGCCCAGGGCCCAGAATCGGCCACGCAAAGACTCCAATCTGGTCCACTGGATGACTGAAAATATGATGTCGAACATAAATTTTTGTACTTTACAAAAATGACAAGTTTTACCGCTTGTTCCTCTGATAAAGACCTCCTCCACAGCCATTCATAAGGCACCAAAGCAGCGAAGTAATAGATAAACAGTTAAATGACTGTTTTTCACTGTCTATTATAGAGATTTCTGTTAAGAAAAAGAAGAAAATGTTCATCAATCAAGAAAAACAAAGAATAATAATAATAATATAGTTTCACTTGTCCGGTCCACTTAAAGTCAAAGTGGGCTGTACAATTAAAAATGAGTTTGAAATCCCTGCTCTGAAGTCTCTCATTTGTAGAGTGTTCAATTCAAGTTCATAAGGGCGACAGACAGCCATGCATATGTCACAGAAAGTTGCCTAAAAATGTGTTGAATTTTATTATTTAGTCAAGATTAAATGACTGTAAAAGATTTCTGTTTTAAGGTATTTCAAAAAAAAAAAAAGATCATAGTTGTCAAATGCCATCCTGCTTTTGCTCTCCACATGGACTGTTTACCTGCAAGCCTGCTCGAACATAATTAGTTTACATAATATAGTCAATAGAACCATAAGCACACACAGATGGAAACCAGAAGGCTTCTGCTGCCAAAAGTCTTTTTCCTTGCCTACTTACACCTGATTATACATATAATGAGCATTACTCTATTACTAATAATTGGATGAGTGTATATAATATGAGTTGTAGTGATGAAGCCACAGAGATTCTGCAGCTCTTTAGCGTCTTTTAGCTTTTTGTTTTGTGACTTTAACAGTTTGGTTTAGTCTCACTGCTTTCAACAACCTTCTTTCCAAATCTGTGAGACTGGTATCAGCCAAAAAAGCTGTGATTGAGCTACATTTCACTGCATGCTCGCCATCAAACTGGGGTCAGATAAATTATGCAGCTCAGTGGTTAATATTGTAGAGCAGATAACAAGACAGCTATTTGATAGAGACCAAAACAGAGCGAGAAACTGAATTAATCATTCATCAGTTCTTGCCTCATGTTTGTACTGAGATCAACTTTAAAGTTACAATATGTCAATTTGTAGTGCTTTGTGTGTTGTTACAGTGCAAATGATTTAAAGACAGCACAAGTCAACTTATGTGCATGCACGGAGTAAAGTGCTGAAATAGTCATTGTCAGACCCAATGCTGCTGCATGATGCATCGAACACATAATGGGTAGAACCATCCAGCCGTCCATTTTTTTCACACTTATCCCATTCAGGGTCGTGGATGCGTGGAGTCTATCCCAGCTGTCACGGTGCGAGAGGCGGGGTACACCCTGGACAGGTCGGCAGTCTGTCCCAGGGGTTATTGGATGAATCACTCATGCAAATTATTTTTACAGCCTCAAACAAGGAATTTGAAGATACAGCGCTAGTTCAGTTAAAGTGCTTTGCCTCTCCGTAGGCCGTAGCTGACCTCATTGTCTGGGCGTGCCATGATGCTGATAGGAAAATTCATAAGCGCATTTTTGCATGAGCAACAATTACGTTGAGCCATTTTACTCCGCAACTGCATTTTATTATTATATTCTGAAGCTACAGGTCAAAAGGACACCTAAGGTTTGCTCAAAACCTGCAAACAAACAAGTCAGAACAAAGCAGCTCAGTCAAAGCACAGGCTGGCTATTAGTCATGGTGAAAGACCTTTGTCGAGGCATTGTGTGTGCACCCTGCCAAGGGGGCAAAGTGTAAATGTTGTTAACACCACCATTAACCTGCGGAGGCTTTTCTGAATTTACAGGCAGCCCCGGTTTCCGTATTGCTGTTAATCATTTCTGTTTCGCTTCTGCATCAGTGACTAATAGCTAAGAGGGAACCGCAGAGAGCCGAGTGTATTTCTCTCATTAGCTTTAAAGGTTTCAGGCTGCACAGAGACATTTTGTACAGGCTGCTCCCCCTCCAGTCAGAGGGCCATGGCAGCAGGACGGCGAACAGCCTCCTCTTGGAAGAAAGGAGGTTAGGATGATGAGTTGGCCCTCGCTGGAGTCAGCTCATCAGCAGCCGTTCCACACCCCGCTCTCTTTCTGATGCCAGCAAGACATACCCAGCTGAGACACACGCCGCTTCAGCTGCCTCGTACAACACGCTCTTTTATCCGTAGCCTTCATTTGAAATGCTAAGAGAGGCGCAACAGGAGGAAGCGTCTCGCCTCGGATCAAAGAGCTTCTTTGATTTGTCCTCTTTCCTTTTCTCTCTTCCTCTGTGTATTGCTGTGTGTGTGTGTGTGTGTGTGTGTGTGTGTGTGTGTGTGTGTGTGTGTGTGTGTGTGTGTGTGTGTGTGTGTGTAAAGCAGGTGATCGCCATCCTGTACTCCAGATAAATGTGTGTCTTCGGTCTCCCGTCTCCTCCTCCTTACTCTAATTGCACTCCTTCCTTGTTCTGTATTGATCCCCTTCCTCCTCCTCCCTGTTGCCGTGGCGCTAAAACACAACTTTTTGTAAACCATGATATCGCAGAGGTGCAGCAATAAAGGCCTGCTCCGCAAATTTCATTCTTGTTCTCCGTGCTTCTCTGTTTAACATCTGTCTCGCTCACAACCTCCACCCTTTAGATAACAGGAGCTATCCTGCTGGCGGTGGGAGTATGGGGGAAGCTGATGTTGGGCCCGTACATCTCTCTGATAGCCGACAACTCCACCAACGCCCCATACGTCCTCATCGGCACCGGGACAGTCATCATTGTTTTCGGCCTGTTTGGCTGCTTCGCCACCTGCAGAGGAAGCCCATGGATGCTGAAGCTGGTGAGAGGCTGTTGGAGGAGGAGGGGGAGGGTGGAGGGGGTGTTATGTTGCAGTGAATGGTGTCGATGCTGATTAATTAGCTTCAGGTCACATTATACAGGGAATAATGGTTGACCGCTATCCCACAGAGGGGTTGCTGCAGGGCACTTTGTTCCATTAATGACAGTCAAGTAAATGTGTTGGAGTGTGTGTGTGTGTGTGTGTGTGTGTGTGTGTGTGTGTGTGTGTGTGTGTGTGTGTGTGTGTGTGTGTGTTGTGTAGTAGTACAACCATAGGCAAATGATATTCATCTAAAGCAGAGGGTTTTCACACTAACTATGCAAATCTCCCTCCTCCTTCCCTTCCTTCTCTGCAGTATGCCATGTTTCTGTCACTCGTCTTCCTCGCTGAGTTAGTGGCGGGCATCTCTGGATTTGTGTTTCGCCACGAGGTCAGTATGCATGTACCAATTTTCTTTCTTTTTTAAGACTGTAGCTCAGTAAACAGCCTTTCTCTTGTTAATGCCTGTGCTTACGATCGCCCCTAAACCGCAGATCAAGGGAACCTTCCGCAGAACGTACACCGAAGCGGTGAAGCACTACAATGCCGAGGATGAGGCGAGCCGTGCCGTCGATAACTTGCAGCACAAGGTGAGCCCTCATCCTCAAGATTAAATAAATGAGACATCGTCACTTTAAAGTGGTATTTTTCCCCACCGCCACCGTTGGAGTCTACATATGCTTATGACAGTGGAGCAAAGGGTTAAGGATGATTGTGGAGTTCTGGGGGGTAGGGTAGGACTACTCATGAGACCCACAGGCAGTGGAGTTAAAGAGGGTAGAGGAGGCTTGCATTGATTTGAACCTGCAATGACAGCTGACAGCACTGGCTCGCACATAGGGACTGTGGCAAAATCAGATTGATTTAACTGTGGAAAGAACACGCCTCTGCCAGCTGATGTGATGCGTTTGGAGCAGGAAAGGAGCAAGAGATGGGATGAGAAAGAGAGAGAGGATATGAAAAAAATAGTCTTAGCATAAGCTAATAAAGAAGGAATGAACAGCTAAAGAATCCAGCAGCAGAAAATCAAAACACGCGACTAAAGCTAAAGGTTCACAGATGTCAGTACACGTTTTATTTTTCTTATTGCCAACAAAGCCAATCAAACAATTGTTTTTTAAGCACTGTTTGTGTACAAAAAGCCACATCACATTATAATCAGATCCATGACTCGAAGCCCTTTACAGCACAACCCACATTTGCCTGGCTTCAAAGAACCGAGGGTCAAACCGTCGCCACCCCAGTTAGTGGATGTCATGCAGTGAGAAATTCATTTCCTGTAGACCGAGAAATCTTTCTAGAAAGATTTACAAAGTGTCTAAATCAGGCATAAGACTATTAACAATGGGCACTGTTGCTTAGCTGCCATACACGGCTCATGCGTTTGAAGTGTGTCGGTCTGATGCTGAACTCACTCCTTTGTAAGCAGCGTTTGCTGAAAACGAAATGACACTGCGCTGCGTGGTGGTGTGGTGGTTAACACCCATTGTCTTACAACATTACAGTGTGTATGTTCTTCCTGTGTCAGGGTGGGTATTCTGGCTTCCTCCCACAGTCCAAAAAATGCTTACTAGGTTAATTGGTGACACTGAAGTGGGTGTAGGTGTGAATGGTTGATGTACATAAGAAGATGTGGGAAATTGTTGAACAAAGGAAACTGTATTTTTGACTCGTCGTTAATGTGGATTTATTGAAGGATAATTCTGATCTTTCTCCGTTTCCGCCTCTCTTCAGCTGCGTTGCTGTGGCGTTTATAACTACACGAGTTGGATTGAGAGTGTGTATTATCCCTCAAATGGCATTCCTGCCAGCTGCTGCTTCAACTCCTCTGACTGCCACCTCGAAGACCTTCGCAACGCGACTGTAGCCCCGAGCAAGGTGTACCACCAGGTCAGTTTTTGTATTCTGCTTTCCTCCTTCTCATCTATCTGCTGTCAGACAGTCGATAAAACTCACAGGTTAGAAGGTAGCTATGTTTACATCAGACGTCCTCACGTGCCTTTTCAAATCCCTGCCTTCTCCATATACTAACACCTGCCTCAGATACGTTCCCACATACCCTTCTTGCCTCTGATTTGCTCATATAACATGTCCCCGTACACTCTGCGGACTAACCTGCCCCCTGTGTTCCAGGGCTGCTTTGAGTTGGTCACTTCTTTCATGGAGACCAACATGGCCATTATCGCAGGAGTGACGTTTGGGATTGCGTTCTCACAGGTAGGACTTGAGGTTTTTGCAGGTGACGGCGTGCACGTTTGGTGTTTGGTGTATAAATAAATCCTCAACGCGCCGATTTTTCTGTCTTTCAGCTGATTGGCATGCTGCTGGCCTGCTGTCTGTCCAGGATCATCACAGCCAATCAGTATGAGATGGTGTAGCTGATGTGAGGTGGCAGGTAGGAGCCATTAAAAACCAAAGATCACCTCTCCAAGTAAATTTAAAGAAAAACGTTGTTCTCTCTATTCTACAACGTGAACTCTTCTTTATCTTTCAGAGAGGGAGTCGAAGAGAATTAGAGACGAAGACTCTTGACACACGACCAGAGTAAATTCCTGAAACTCTACCCAACATCCGAATTGGAATTTACGTCCCTCCATCTCTCTGCCTGTGATCTTAATGTAATATCTTAATGTATCTTACTGTAAAGCACCATTCCATGACTCACTTGCACCACAGCTTTCTATACCACACGTTCCATCGCGGCTCGATGTAGAAGTTGCTCACCGGCACGTATCTCAGATCAGGACGGCCCACGGCAAGCAGGTAGACCAGAGTTGTCTTGAGTGGACAGCGGTGTTGGTCTCGGGTAGATGAGCGGGCTCAAACTTGGTTTCTCAGTTGGCTGCAGCATGCTTAAAAAAAACACTGCACATGTTTGTACTAAATGACTTTGCTAAAGCTTGAGAGCAATCCTTTTACTAGGTAGATTCAGTTGTTGCATTTGACTTTGCTGTCGCTCATCCTTGTGTATCCTTTGGTTGTGACACTTTGTGAATTGATTACATGCACTGAGGAGTATGTTTTAGGTTTATATGAAAAGTGAGGAAGCCGAAAAAGAAGGGGAAAGATTATTTTTAACCTTAAGACAAAGCATGATATATTTTTCTTGTCTAAAATAATGTATTTAGGTAGTTTAAATATGAATGGCACAGGTTTAATGGTATTTGGAAACTTTAGTGTGGGATACAAATACCAAACTACAAAATAACAGTCAACTTTGCGCACATTTTACAGTCTGTCATTAGTTTTACATGGAATGAAATGCAGTCCGTTCAGCGAGTCACACCTTTGAGGTCAGTCTAAAAGGCCTGGTCACACCAATTGCCAATTAGCATATTAGTGTAGATAGCATCTCTGCATCTAAAAGAAAAGGACACTCTTTCAAGGATGCCAATGTTCCCATGTCGGACAGAGAAGACAGGCGGTTTGAAAGAGGATTTAAGGAAGCCATCTATGTCCACTGTGAACAACCAGCGTTGAACAGAGGTGGTGGTTTACGACACCAACTGTCTATAATCCAGTTTTGAGATCCCTTCCCAGACGCCTTAACGCCCACTCACATCCTGGGCTTTTTGACCTCAGGAAATCACATGATAGGGTGGGGCTAGGTTTCACAGTGGGTTCACCTGAAACCTTGGTCCACACCTGTTTTCACACCTTGGCTCGTGTGATTAGGTAGAGGATCAATAGAGGTTCCATGACCTTCTTGGGGACATTCCCATAGGACTTCACTAGTTGCTCTTAAAAGTGAAGAAGCTTCTCGGATGAGAGGTGAAACGTCTTCAAGGAAACTTAAAGAAGTCCAGACGCTTGTCTTTCCAAGCTCCTTAGATTAGTGTAGATGCTAACTCAATCAGTTTCTACAAAACACAGATTATACCATTGAAAGCTGTCTGATAACTGTATCTACATTTTTTGGTTGGTAGATGAGGGTTAAAATAAATATTAAAGAAAAAAATTGGACTATCCAGTTTAAAATTTAAAAAAACCAAAACAGAAAAACATGCAAACGTCACCTAAACATCTTTTCACTACTGCAAGTTCATTTAAATGTACTGATTTTGCTTCAATACTGGTGTGACCGGGTTTTTTCAGGCTCTGAATTAGACCTCTAGTAATTAGTAATCGTTAAGGTTACTGCTCTTCAGCTTCCTTTGAGGAGCAATCAAAGGCCACATGTGCTTCAGCTGGGGTTTTTTGAGGGTCATACTTGTAAACCTGAATATGAATTAAATACAGAAAAAAGGCCCTGACTTTTACACAGTCTCTGCAAGCACATTTAGAGTGTTGCTGATATAGAGAACAGATGGAAAACAGGATGAAAGTTGTCTGCAAGGGGAAACAAGCACTTATATGACGCATACTGACACTTTAGTGATGTTTTAGTACTCGTGTTCGTGTTATTATATGTAGAAAATGTAGAAATTACTGGCAGATTTTAGCTTTAAAGAGACCCGTCTTACTTTTTGCTTCGTTCTAGTGGTTAAGAGCTCGCAGAGCAGCGCTTTACAGCTTGCTAGTGTCATGTCGAATCATTAGGGTCGCCAATTGTTTTCTGCTGGTTTGAGCTAACGTCAGCGGTCTGCTACGGCAAAGGATGCCAGATTTAGCAAGAAGACACGTGTTCATCTACTGTATTGTGTGTGGTGCCATGCAACATGCTTAATCATCGTCATCATCAGCTGTAGATATGTATCGGAAATGTAATTTATATGACATACCGTTTCTCATTCTAATATGCTAATCAGTATAAATGTTGTGTCACAGTTTTGAATCCACACTTTGTGCTGTATTTGTTTAATAGTTTATAGGAAGACCCCGCACTGAAAAAAAGAATCGTGGCCGATGTTTCGTTGAGAGTAACGCGCAGTTTAGCTGTGTATTTATTAGAGTTCGGTTGGCATTCAGTTTACACTTTCACCAAGTGGTTTTTTATCTCTCTTTCGGTATGCGTGTGCGTGTGAGACTTTGTTCCTCTGTAGCTGACTATCTCTGTAACTTTGAGCGTGCGTGTAAGCGAGAGAGTGCGAGCGTCTAGACTCTGTGGATCCTGTTGTTATTCGGTTTTGGTCAGTATTTGGTTGTGGCTTTTCAAAGCTTGTTGCTTTTGAAACTGTATATTTATTTAGTGAATGTATGTTTTCCAGCACCCTTAAACTTACTTTACCTTTCTCTGAACTGATATTTTCCTGTAAATACTAAATTGTAATACCATCCTGCTTACACATGGGGTCACTAGACACCCGAAGAAGAACTGCACCATGCCGTCTACTATCGACTAAGTCACCATCAGTGGTCTTATTATCAATAAATATACAGAATAACACTTTTGTTTGCACTGTGGTCATTTTGCTTCAACAGAAACGTAACTGGGGATTTTTTTCATTTACAGTACTGTGCAAAAGTTTGAACCATCCCTCATTTATTTATATGCTGCAGGGAAAATGGCAACATACATTGACAGCCACTCTTCCGTTGACACCGTTTCTGATGAGTCTTCAGTGAAGAAGAGTAAGGTGCATCTCTAAGGTTTCTTTTGGACTTTTTCAAATTTCTTAATGTGACAAGACTTTGAGATACCGTTTGCATGCTGTAGATATTATTTGTTTTGTGACATGCTGCTTGTAACAAAATGCCTAAAGATACGATTTACAATTTGTTCCGGCTCATCCCTTGAATTGGGTGTCTTTTTTAAGCTTGAATGAGTCATGGGTCGGTGTTAAGTGGAAAGAAACATTCCTCTGAAAACGCTCAGGTGCAAGGACTGCACTGGAAATGAGTGAAAAAGTAGCCAATGTCCAAAGAAAAACTTTGAAATACCTTCAGAACTGCTCCTCAAGACCACTTCAAAAAAAGAAAAACTACAATAAAGTCTATTTTATTTTTTATTGCTTTTGACTTTTAAGAATTTTGCACAGCATTGTAGCCATTTCTGCATCATGATTTCCTGTTGTTTCCATAAGACTTCTTCTAACAATGTAGATTGCCATCACCAGTGTGTGAATGTGTGTGTGAATGCGTGGATGACTGAATGTGTAAAGCGCAAATACAGGCCATTTACCATTTAACACGAAAAAATCCCCACTCGGTTCACTAAAAATATTCACTTAAAATTGGGAAATTATATCTAATCCGTATTTGATTCACTAGATGGCTCGTAATTTGACCAGTGTATAGGGCCTCGGTTTAAACGAGAAGTAGAGAAAAGATCGGATTAAAAGTAACAACGTAGTTAAACGTAGGCTAAATAGACGACAAGCACCTATATGGTGTTATAATAATACCCCCTAAAAAGTCAAATGAAAATAAAATAAATGAACAAAAATGTAAATTTCCATTAAACGTGATCTCATCCTATAAATAATTTCACTTATGTTCTTCCAGTCCTTTCAAAAGCTCCCTCTTCCCGCATCGCTGCACACTCGCTAACGGCGCAGGTGGCCGTTTCTTTTATCTTATCACGCCGTGCTCGTCCA
Source organism: Rhamphochromis longiceps (assembly GCF_057381845.1). Taxonomy (NCBI): domain Eukaryota; kingdom Metazoa; phylum Chordata; class Actinopteri; order Cichliformes; family Cichlidae; genus Rhamphochromis; species Rhamphochromis longiceps. The sequence goes on from NC_140572.1 coordinate 17,308,194, forward strand.
CATGATGGCGCCTGGTTATCAGCTCAAAACGGAACTGTGGAGAGATTTCACCGAGAGAGAGAGAGAGAGAGAGCGTGCGGAGGGAGGGGGGAGAAAACACGGAGGGGAAACCGCATTTGTCAAAGCGCCGCACACACATTCCCCGGTCTCTGTGTGTCTGTTTTCCTCCCCTGCTGCAGCTGCTGCTGCTGCGGGCTGCGTCGGAAACAAGGCCGGAAAAAGCGGTGCGACGATAGGGGAAGAGAGGCTGGTACTCGCAGGGAGACCGCGCCGACCGACTGGGCTCGCTCCAATCTCGTTACGCAAATTACCGGCAGAGCGGCGCGGCAGTGGGTCCGCTAATGGAGCGTGCGTGCCGTTGCCTCCCGCGCCCTGCCTCGCCCTCGCCTCCGCCTCCCGACTGCACATAATGGGTTATAGGCTAGAGGGAGGCATTCACTGGGGAAGCGCTATTACTCACACGCACGGCAGACACACAAAGCGCCGCTCCAGAGCGCGTCGGTGTGTGCGCAGTGCAGCGGGTCTAATTATGAGGAGATAAGTCTGCTTATCGTCAGTCCACTTTAAAAAAAAAAAAAGAAAGAAAGAAAGAAAAGAAAAAAGAAAACACAGAACATAAGGAGAATTTAGAGTCTTTGCCTTCTGAAATGAGCCAGCGGACGGAAATGTGACCGCTCTGAGTGCGCGGTGGATCAGCAGGGCGGTCAGAGAAAACTACTGAGGTCAGGAGTTGTTGGGGGGCCCCTCTCCACCCACGCCCCTACCCCCCCCCCCCCCCCCCCCCCCCCCCCCCCCACCCCCAGACTGCAAATTATAACCAGACTCTGTGGGAAAGCCTCAAGTCTCTTTTAATATCCTTTAAAACCCGTTTGTTGGGCTGTGTTAATTAGGTCAGAGTATTGCAATAAAGTTCAATACCTGAAGCCTCAAAATGACCTTACAGTTGAATCAATGTCCCTCTTAAACAGTTTAGAGCAATAACGATCATGGAAAAAAAAGTTAACTGCTACGACTGTGTTCATTTTAGCTTAGTATAACCATGCCGCATCCTATTTTTCCCCTAAATGCGATGGTGTGCACAAGACTCTTTCCCTATGAAGTTGCATCTACCTCACTTTAAGCCTTCTTTTAAGCAGCTTGACTTGACCTAGTTATTGTAGTTTGGCAGAGACTTTTCTCAAAAGCATCGGGACGCTACCAAAGTCGGAAAAGCACAGTGACATATTTAAAACTGAGGACGGCTTTCCTCCGATGAGCTTTAGCAGTCGCATTGTCCTGTGCCGGGGACATACGTCATTGTTTTCATGGGTTTTATGACTGCACTGTTCAGTTTACTCTGCAGACTTTAGAGAGTTCATTGCACAACAAACAGTCATCAGTAAGATGTTTTATTCAATAATTCAAAGATGCAGAAATCTGAAAAGAAAACCAAAAACCAATCTTAACCAAGGTCACTGTGGCAAGGTGTTGATACATTCAGCAATCCCGAAATTCTCCTCCTGATGCTCAAACAGCTTCATTATTTTTAGGCCTTTTAAAAACACAAAAGTCCACAGCTTTGAAATGCGTGTTAACGTAATTCTTTTGGGGTAACTAAATAGTCCAAATGTGCTTAAAATTTACAAATAAGTTACAATATTACATGAAATCCAACAACTGTACAAAAACAGGGAAATCACTCACTGCAGTATTGTTGTAAAGTTTTCAAACCCCTGTCGTGGTATCCCAAGTATCTGAAGTCCTTCTTACCTGAAAACATTATGTCATTAGAAGGTTCCCATTTATTGTCGTAAATGCTAATGTGCTACATTGGACGCTGCTCCTGATTTGTCTCAGTGATGGCTGCCAGCCTTAAGCGGCGCACGAGGTTCAGTATGAAAGACAAGTTGGGTTTTTTTAAATGGCTGATTAAAAATCGTATTAAATCCACAACAGGAATTACTTTGACTGCTTCGACACACACCCACACCCACACCCTACCGTCTGCACCCCACGGTGACGCCTTATTTACTGTCTTATAAAGTAAAATAGGAGGCCTGCCCCATTCCACCTGTCTGTTTGTGATGGGAGCTGTTGTCGCTGTTGTTCTCGCAGCTGTTGTTGTTCTAATTGCTGTTGCTGCTTCGCCTCAAGCTTCCCCGCTTAACTCAGACACCCCTGCCTCACACTTTTCAGCAACATGCAGTTGTGATGACAAGTACTAGAGTTCCCACTCAAGCTGCCTGTTCCTATAGCTCAGCACACCACTCTAACCCTCTCTCCCAACCACCTCCCCCTCCTCCTCTATCTCCTCTCTCTCCCTTACTCTTTGAAGCCTCGGGGATGATGATGACACCCGCCGTAATCGTGGATGCTCAGCTCCTGACATGACACACAATCGAGAAACTCTCCCGAACTGATCCGGGTTTGGTTGTTGCATTCAGGCGCGGTACGTCCTCTGACAAGTGGAAAGGCCTTTCACGGTAGAATAGAGGAATTCAGTGAGGTGGGGTCCATGACTGACAGGTCTGTTGAGAAAGCAAAGCCAGCTCCAGTTTCACATCTCTCCTCTGCAGTGGTGCACATTTGCTCTGCTGACCTGTTTCTTTTTTTTTTTCTTAACTAGATCTGGGATCAGCTAATCTTCAAAGCAGCACTAAGATTAGTTCATTTGTTTTCATGAGGCTTTGCAGTTTTGGAGCGGGAGGGATGTGGGACAGGGACAAGGCTCCAAGCACATTTGCTTTTATCCAGAAAAGGTCCTTTGTTTAAGCATTCACATTTTTACTTCTTCAATATTTTGCCTTCACTCTACAGCACAGTACTGTGCAAAAATCTTGAGACGCCCTCCTTTCTTTATAGTTTCCTTCCAAGGTGCTCGACTTTCTTTTAATTTGTGATAGTGATAGTTCTCCAGGCTTCTCCAGGGTTTGTTAAGCCATTTAACACTGACCTATGAATCATTCAAGCACAAAAATTGCACCTAACTCAAGGAATGAACCAGTGTTGAGGCAACTTAGCAAAGAAATGGCACTTTGTTACTAGTCGCATGTTGTAAAAAGAAATCATTTGCCCCCATGTTTTTAGTTGACTATGAAAAACACAGTTTTACACATCTCGGCATGCTGTGCAGAGTGTCCTTAAAAGATTTTCGAGGAAACTGGAAAACTGAAAGGAAAAAGAAGAAATGTCAGGCTTAAAACACAACAGATAAACAATGATAAGAATGACAATGATCCCAAACACACTGAGAATGCAGTAAAGGGCATAGATGAATAGAAAAACACACAAAGGAACACTGTCAGCCATGGATTGGCCTCCCCGGAACACAGGCCTCAACATTACTGAAGCAGTGTGGATCATTTTAACAGAGAACAGAACAAAAGGATTGTTAAAGAATGTCAGAGATCTCTACCTGAAGACTACTGTGTTGAAGAATAAAGGTGGTCAAACTATTGATTTTCAAGCTTGTCAGAGCTGCACAGACTCTCTTTTGGCCTTGTGTACTGTATTTCCATACATGTTTGCACATTTCAATAAATCTCTGCGCCTAGTTCTCATTTTCCTAGCAAAATATAAAGAAATGAAGGCTGGCTTGATACTTTTGCATATTGCTATATTTATTTATATGTTTAGGGCACTGAAACAGATGATAAAACACAGAGTACAGTGAAAGTCAAAAATAAACAAAAGCAGCATTACATTAATGCTTATATGCTACTTTTTGCTCATACTGCATTTCACAGGGAAATATATTTTGTCATGCTAACCTTTGCATTATAATTTTAAAAAGTACAAATTGGTTTTTGCTTAATATGAATAAGTATGAATCAATAATATGTTATAGAGCAATAGAATAATGACACACAACCTTTCTGCTTACATAGTGAGTAGTTTGATTCTTATACTTTAAGTATGTTTCATTGGTATTAGTAATACTTCCTCCACCACTGGGTGTGCGGTGGAAACGATATGACAAGGGACATAACAAATAGAAGCTGTAGGTAGATTACGAAACACAGAGAGACAGAAACCCAGCAAACAGGTTTTTGTCTTCACATTCTCACAATTCTTGCTGAGTGAGACTTCTTGAATGCAGATGCATTTACAAAGAATCTAGAACAAACTGTGCCCGCATACATCATCTCCAAGACACACAGCATGATTCAGGCCACCCCTTTATCCGTGCTTTAACTTCCGACACATCCTAACATCATTCATATGAGCTTATCCCTGTTTTGATTTAACACATTTTGATTTAATGCCTGTCAACATGGTGGAATTTTATTTTTGCTGACGGTGGTATGTGGAAAACATGTGTGTACAGTTTCACCTTGGCCAGAAGTGTTTACCAAAGCTCAGATTTCAGACTCCCACCGGGTGCACCTAGTGTATCAAGTACTAATGCTGGGCTATTTCTGATGCAGGGGCTGTGTGGGAGTTCCCCTGTTTACCAGCAGCTGAAGGGCAGACGAAAATCAGCTACCCACCACCACTGCTGGAAACCGGCTGGTGCAACAGTTCAGATTTTAAGCGTAATCTCACAAACCTTGACAGCGCTGCACCTAGTTTATGGACTAAATTACCCCGAGAGGAGTTCAGCAGGCCTGTTATATTTCTGTTAGTGTGAGACTGGTACTCAGTAACGAGTAAACCTGTACTCTAATCACATTTTTTGTTACTTTAATTGCATTTTTGTTGCCATAGATGCACAGTATCCATGGTATTTCTGCCTATTATGGGTATTTTGTACACAAAATACACCAAAAAAAGAAATTGCTTTATGAAAAAACAAGTTGACAGTATTATAGACTGTAAGCATACTGTATATGATTAGCATAAGAGGACACCAGGCAACTTCCCTGTGCTATTAAACCAAATAAAACCTGATCCACAAAGAGAAAAAGGAATTAAAATTCAAAGATAATTGAGTGATAGATGTTGCAGGACATTACTGCCCCCTCTTTCTTAAAGCATTAATTGTGTAATGACTGTTTGCACTTGACACACCCCAACGTTGAAACACCCAGCTTTATAAAGTATTTAACACAGGCTACACCCCCTCCACCTGCAACAGTAAACACTTATACTAACGTTTAATACAGATAAAGAACCACTGAATACTTCTATTATACTGCTGCTTATAATTTGCTGATGTCACTGCTGTAGACTTGCTGCCTGTGCTTTTTTACTCCAGATCATGAACCCAGTAACTCTACATTAGTACCAGTTCTACCGGAGTGTCTTTCACATACAGAAAACAGGCACTACGTGGTCGAGCTCTCAAGGATTCCAATAACTACACTATAAATATACATCGTTGAAAGGACTTCTTCCACGTGTTGCTTCTGTGCTCTTTGCACGACTACCGTCTCCTCATTGGTCAAACTCGGACTTGTCCCGCCTCCGGGTCATGATTGGTTTGCCTGGAAACCAAAGTGATGGGCTGATGGCTTGGATAATGAATATTCATAATACCGGTCCGCACGCTACAGCCTCACCCTACGTGCCTCAGCTGTGTGCTTCATCGGAACAGAATGTGGGATGTGGTGATGTAATCTCAGCGACTTTTTTACCGGAAGACAGCGGTACACTGTAGGTTTACAGGACGGCACGTTGCACAGTAAGTGAAGTTTGGGATGAAATTGTTACGCGTAAATACGCACCGTGAAACATCGCGTGTATTGGGCTTTAATTGACGTCTGAACTCGATTTTGAGCTTTTTCTCGAGCTTTGCATCGGTGTTTGAGGTTTACTGTGGAATGTGTTCTAGTCTACCTGTCAACATAAAGCCACGCCTTTTCTAGAGAAAGCGCCAAACCTCTGTTCTCTGCTCTGTGCCATTTCAGGTCATTTGGGTCCGATTACTCTTGGTAGAACTCGACAAACAGGTTGTGGCACCGCCTTGAAACTACCTGTGTGTATATATCCCAGCGCTTTCGACGCGTTTCAGAACGATCGAGAAGAGCAAGCAACTGAGCGATAAAGCTCAAGAACCGAGCACGACTACCAGAGCAAGTCGCATGATTGCTTGAGGGCAGCCAATCTTCGCTGGAGCATTAACAGAAAAGCAGCCTCTGCGTAAAGCCGATCAGCGCGGTATTACAGCTGGGCACACACAGAAGAGAGGAAAGCGAGACAAGACATTCGGATCATTGCTTTCACGTTTGGAGGAAAAAAACAACTACCGCCAAGATGATGATGATGCAGCTGCAAGAAACCACAACTCAGAAAAACTCCCTCTTCAACGCCATGAACAGCTTCATCGGGGCCGTAAAGAACATGGACCAGACCATCCTGTTACCCAGCCTGCTGCGGGATGTCCCGCTGGATGAGGACAGCCAGATGAGCTCTCTGAAATCAGAGGAGGACGAGGGGGACATGTACAGCTACTACCAGCTGCTTAAATCTATCCGCGGGGAGATCGAGTGGGGAGTCAGGCACGGCACCTCCGACGAGACGCGCAAAGAGAGCATGAAAGTCACTCGCTCTCACTCCTCGATGTCGATGTCCTCCCTCTCTTCAGCCTCATCCGAGGAGGAAGACGAGATTGAAGACGAGAATCTGCAGAGCCAGTTCCAGTACCATCTCACCGGGCTGCAAATGGTGCTGTCCAAGCTCACTGACCAGGCTAACTCTCTCACCAAGCGCTACAAGAAGGAGCTTGGCATCGGAGGTTGGGGCCAGTAGAGCCCACATAAACTCTGACGCACAGACTCTTTTCGTTAACTGAATGACAAAAGTGTCTTCTTTGAATAGGCCTTCATGCTGCTGCTGCTGTTACTACTGATGAAATTCATGGACAAACATTTGAATGGTAGAAAAGAAAGCAGCTATTTTTATCTACAGGCCTAAATGGTGTTGGTCTACTTTGTGGTCTTGACTGTAGATGTGTTGATCTTGGAGAAAGCATTTGCGTGCTCATCACACTTGACTATATTTTTGCACTCCAAAGTGTCACACGCAGAATGCTTTCAGTTCAAGTGATCCACAGATGAAACGTATTTAAGCCTTTTATTTAATGTGTAATTTATTACCTCACTCTGTATGTTTAAGAGCCAGATGTTATTTCAAAGTTGGAGAAGAAGTGGTCTGTTGGATCTTAGACTGTTCTTCTGAACCACCTCACTGACAGGGATACTGACAAAAGACTTAGCGTCCTATCTGCGACACTGATGATGTTAGTGTGTTCAGATGAACTGTATGTATTGACTGTTGTTTTAGTCTAATGTGTCTCATGTAAAGTTCTTTGGAAGGAGGCAGATGCTTATTGTAGCTGCCCATGATCGCCTCATGTCCTAAATGGTCAATGAACTGGAAACGATGGATAATTCTTCTGGATGGAGAATAATGAGGTTTTCCATGAGATACATTAGTTATTGTAATTTTACCCTGTTATGTCCATCTGTCAGTTTAAGCCGATGCTTTTGTATGCACCTTATGCCCCATTTTTGTACTTGGTAATATTTGTCTTTAAAATAAACTTTTATAGAAACTTATTGCACTTGTTGTGTTTTGTTTTTTCTTTTTGTAAAATCACTGCAGTTTTACATTTTAGATAAAAAGTGGGAGATTATTATAGCGTATTATTTTGTTTTGTCTCCCTCCCCTCACTCCCAACCTTTGTGGCAGATGGTCACCCTGCCTTGAGCCTGGTTCTGCTCTCAGTTTCTTCCTGTTAAAAGGGAGTTTTTCCTTCCCACTATCGCCAGGCACTTGCTGATTGTGTGATTGTTGTGGTTTCTCTATATTATTGTAGAGTCTTTACCTTACAATCTAAAGTTCCTTGAGTTGACTTTTGTGAACAGATACTATACAAATTGAATAACTATCGAGTAAAGACGGCAAAAAATGGAGTTATTTCTTGATTTTTACTTGGGATTTGCTTTAAAGCTAAACACCTAACACAACTGATCTTTCCTCTTTTGATCACAATGAAAGCCTGTAGGCTATTCTTAAACATTCAGAGTGTTGGTAATGTTAAGAGTTGCCACAAATTATGCATTATAAACTTGAACCATCTTTTTAAAATAATATGCAACATGAACATGTATCCAGAGATGGAAAGAGCCAGGTTATACATTACAAAAGAGAGAGAACGGAAACATCCAGACTTCCTGGTTGCATTCAGCTTCAATCCTTGACTTTTAAAAACGACTGGTTATCTCACAGTGATGATGGTTGTGTAAAGTCATTGTTCTGAGCTCTTATCAGCTGGTGACAGATAAAGTATGAGTTTTGTTAGAGTTATTTTATCATAACACCCAAATATTTTGTTGCTCAGCTGCACTTTTGTTTTGTTTCTTTTTCTTTTTTGATCATTTGTGTTGTTGTTGGGGGGAAAAAAATAGGTTATGACGCTGTAGCATTGTCTGCATTTTCTAAAGACAATCTCTGGGGAAAGGTGGATCTCAAAACCAGCAAGGGAATTAGTTGATCTTTTTGTATTTGCAGTCAATAGAGTGCCAACATATGCAGCCTGACCCAACAATACTGCAGTTTTGTCCGTGCTATGATAACCTCTCAGGTTAAAAACCAAAAGATTCACAGAAAGGCATTCTGACCTTCAGATTTACCACAATCGCATTCAGCCATTTGGAATTTAAAAACATGTTATAGAGTAGAAGTAGAAGGAATGCTACCTGCCAGTTAAGTTTCGAGTGACAACACCTTAACCCAACTGGGCTCTGTGTGATAAAAGGCTGATAATATTACATGTATTTGAATGCGTCGAAAAAGACTTGTTACTTCCTTTTCTTAAAATCTCATTGTTTCCTCTGGATATTTCCAACTGACTAAGTGTATGACACAGAAAGAAAATATGGAAAAATATTTGAAATTACATTGTTCAATCAGCATTTTCCTGCAGTCTGGGAATACCTGTGGCAGTTAGGTGTGCTCTGTAACTACTTTCATCAAACTAACATTTTACAGTATGTAAGCATTTTGGAATGCATGAAAAGGAGTGCCAAGTCTGTTGTGAATATACACATGTGTTACACATGTGTTACACACTAATGTAACACCCAGAAAACAGATTTCCTTCACTGAGGTAGTGACAACCTCAAAGACCAGCAGGTACAGCTGGAGTTCCAGTGTAACAATAGGGCAACAAAGATGCACACACCCACTTTCCACTTTGATTCTCTGTTTCATTCACACTTGTGTAGAACTGCAGAAAACAAAAAGCCACAATCATCAGCAAATAAGGCAATTTGAAAGGAAAGGTGACATTTGAGGAATGAAGCGCACTTAATACATTCATCTCTGTGATGCAGCCAAGCTCTCTACAGCTAACTGAAATAAAGATTTTTTTTTTACTTTTATTTAACTTGTATATTTAATTATACCCAATGCAATGCATGAACAAAATCTACAATAACTAATAGAAAGCTACTAATGGCTACTACACTGGGTATCTCTGCCTGTTTGATATGGCAGATGCTCTTCCTGATGCAGTCCCAAAAGGAAAAATTGCTCCTACGAATGAACTGGGAATCATTAGGTTGTTAAGTGAATGTGTAAACAACTCCAATATTGAGACACAAAACATGGAATGAAGTGAAAACATTGCTTAATTTTCTCTTGCCTGTCTTGTTTCAGAGAAACATAAAATTTACACATCCTTTAAAATGCATATAAATAGAGCCTAGTCCACAAAAATAAAAAAATCTCCAAACATACACACCTTGAAAATACATCTCAGAGGTTTTGCACAAAATCTAAACCCTGCCCATGCGAAGGACAAAGGTAACATGCTTTGCTACATTTATCAGTAGTCTAAATGAGCTGGCAGTTTGTAAAAACATCCGCTGAGATAGTACAATCTTATCTTAATCTCAACCTTAAAATGGCTACCAGAAACGACCAGAAAGGCTTTTGTTGTCAGTCACCAGACAGTAATACTGCAACATGCTTTAATGGAATCACAAGGTTATGTTTTGTGGGTTGTGCTTGTTTATGTTTGTTTAATTATTTGTGCCCATAATCACGTTAGACATGGGGGACTTTGCGACCTCTTAGTTGCATACTAAAGGTTAACTGGTATGAGATATCTTGCTTAAATAAACATAAGAATGCAAAACTTTGTTCATGTGAACATTCACTAGCTTACTCAGCGTAAAGGTTCTTTTAATTTTGGGGAGATGTTATGCTATAATAAAAACAATCTTGTTATTTCATCATATTTTTATGGCCATATAAACCTTACACATTTCACCATAACACATCAGGACAGGTAATGTTTCCGCTTTGTTGTCCCTTTGTTAAACTGGAGAACAGAGGTATGGTATTGTATATTTATTTTGAACATATTGAAATAGTGCAACAACAACAGAGAAAAGAGAGACACAAAAACTGAGCAAAACAAAACGAAAACAAAACAATAATACTTATAAATAGCTTGCATGTTCAAAAGGGAGTAGGAGGAAGCATAAGCTCATTTAATCCCACCCCTTTCCAGTATTTGATAACTAATCGTCAACACTTTTTCTTTCTGTTTATGCCCCATCCATCATAAATTCTTCCTTTGTTGAATGTATTTGCATTTATAACCCCACTAACACACCAAAAGATATACAAATTTACAGATATATACATATATAAACATACATAATAGTGGGTTAGAACACCTGATCAAAACCTTACCTCATCACTGTACTTTTCAAAAACCATATTTTTGTATGGCTTTCAGAAACATGGGCTACAAAACGTCTGCACTCGATTTTTTCGCAAACAGTGTCTATCAGTTTTGTCCCCTTGCGCACACGGTAGAAACAGGAAGTTAATGGAAAGCTACAGCAAAATAAAAACAAATCGAAGCGAAATTGGCTGAAAATCGCTGCGAATCAAATATGGCCAGTCCAGATCCAAAGTCAATAAGTAACGATTCACGCTGCATATTTTTTAACACTCATTCAGGAGACTATCAATGCGTAAGTAGTTGACGTCAGTTAAACTTCAGCTTTTGGCTAATTAGCTAGTTAGCCGCGAAACGTTTTACCGTTTTTCTCTTCTGGGGGACTCTGCTGATTAAAAGAGAGTAAAAGAAATGTCCCATCCTGTTTTTAGTTAATGATTAGTTGATAAACAAAGACCTAACCCCTGCTTGGTTCCTGCTGCTAAGCTTTGGCACTTCACCCGATTTCATAGGCGTCTCCCATGCTAGCTGCGGCTAATCAACGTTAACGTCATTTCAGAAACCTACTGTGAGGTCCACTGGCTCATTAAACGATAACTGCACTCACCCACACTTAACCAGCCTTACACTGAAACACTACTGTCAATACGTATTGTTAACATATCTTAGTTTATATCTAAGCCGTAGGCTTGGAAAGAGTACGTTCATATGTTTGTCTATATAAAAATGATACGTGAGCCAATTTAGTAATTTTAGATGTTAATTAGAATTTAAATTCATTCAACTCAATTAAATTTTCTTTTTTAAATGAGTGCCACCACTCATAGATTTCTGAGGAAGCGCTGGATCGTTCGTGGAGAACCATTTAGGCCTAAATGATGTGTGCTATCATTGGGCTGCTTGTTTACTAAAACAAAGTTTGTTTACTTTACCAAAACTAGAAAAAGTCGATTTTGAAAAATATTCATTAAATAATCCTGACCACCAAGTTAATGTAAGTAAAAGATAGTCATCATTATGCTGAATACTCATTCAAATTCAATGCAAATTCAGACAAGGCTTAATTTATATTAATGTAAGCAACTTTTCAAATTGTCACACCTTTTATTCTTTCTTTCAGATTTTCACAATGTATACACAAGTCTTTGTTCAAATACATTTTATAATTCAAACTATAAAGAGGCAATAGATTAAACGCTTTTGAGATTTGAGATAAACTATTGTTATTAATTAAAATAATATAACAAGGTTTAAATATACTGAATTTTTAACATTTATTTGCAGTGAGTTTTTTAAATTTTTTTTATTTATGGTAGTGCTAGACCTAGAATTAGCGCTTTCTGAGGAAAGAATGCCAGCTAAATGGAGTTACCTAAACAAAGGAAGGAAACTGAAAATAATTTGTCTTGTTTTGGTTATTTTTGTAACGGAGTTGCATTGATTAGAGCGACAGTCTCGATCTGATCAGGACAGAAACACAAAAGACTGACTGACCTTTGTTTTACCCGTGGTGTTCGCACATGATCCGATCATATCACATTCTGTTTGTTGTGTCATATCACTGTTTATTCTCTTCCTTTTAAACGCTAAATAGGTTTTGGTGGCGGGGTTGCACATGGGGTCATGCATAATTACTGTTCTTTAAAATAGGTTGGTGTCAAATAAAATTGTTTAACAATTATAAGAGACATGTATGAAGAAATGAAAGCCACATAAAAATTGTATTTATAACTAATTTTACCTCTTGACATGCAGTTTGGGCATCAAGAAATTGGGACAAGACAACAGGTCATTTTTGGGGTTCTCAAGAGCTATTTTGTATTTTAAATAATATTTTGGAACCACTTTATAAAGCTAACTTTACATTTTGTTGGAGAGCAAGAGTAGTTTACACAGAAAATGCGTGTTTTAGTATTTTGTGCATGGAATATTTTCAAGTTCCTGGGTGGGACCAGAAGTGTCCTTGTAGAATGGCTCAGTAGCTTTTACTCCACAATATTAATTTATTAGCAGCAGCTGTTTATCCTCCTATAAATGAAACTACTCAGTCTGTTTGAAGCAGTTAATGTTTGTACAACATGAAGGTAGTGCTAACATGTTAATACATCAGTAGTAATTATGCAGTGATAGAATAATGTAACAGAGTTTTATGCAGATATTGGCAGCATATCTGCGGTCAGTGATCCAGTTTTATATTCTGAATATCTGATTGTTGTTCATTGCCCTCTCAAAACCCACCACCTCTTTGAATATTATGGTGTTTGTATAGTGTCAAAATGTGTCAGAGAGTTGTGGGGTTTTTTTTGTTTTTTTACTATGGCAACAGCAGTTGCTTCAGGAAGAACAGTCTCTTCCTCAGCAGGGGGTTGGCAAAGGGCATCATCTGTCTGAACTGCTGAATCTCCTCTGCCTGCCACCAGTCCTTTGAAGCTAATTAAGAATACTGCTGGTGTTTAACCTCCTCAAATTTCCCCATATCACTTCACATCTTTGTTCCTGTTGCTGGCCCTCTGTTCTTTGCGTAATCTGGATTGAAAGTCTGATGGTAGGCTACCGGTACATAGAAACTGCTCCTCTTATCTCTAATCCAAGGCCAAACCCTGCACTCTGGCGGCTCAAACTCTGTGTCATTCCTCTGCTGCTTTGGGGCTGTAGTGGTGTTGAACTGCCTTATGACATAGACAGAAAGCGCAACTGTTAAAACAGCATCTATCAGCCCTGTGCTAATATTTACAACAAAAAAAAGAGACAGAGAGACATGGCAAACAATCACCTTAAACCCAAAGCGGCTTGAGGGTTCAATCAGCACCTCTCTGCAAATTCAAGTGCCAAACCTGGATACTATAAGGCACTAGACATACAGGTGGTATGGAGTGTACACTCTTTAAAAGGTCATTGATAAATAAATTTATCAGGCGTAGCTTTCTGCCTAAACCAAAGTTGACATGAGCTTGGGAGATTAGATTGGAAAGACAAAATCAGTACTTTTTCCGGTACACTAAATTTGCTTGTGTGAGAAGGTGTGGGTCTCGTGTGCCAGCAGTATCAGGCTGCAGGTTATCATCAGTTCTTGCAGCAGCTCAGCTGCGCTTGATAAAGTGTGCTGCAGTAGGGCTGTCTTGTGCGGCGCCCAGATCAGTAATGATGCAAAGGTAACTGCAATTTCCGGGGAAATAGCTGACTAACCCACATACAGATGTTCCTCAGTGAAGAAGGTAGCTATCTGAGTTTTTGGACAGTTTTTATTCATCGATTTCTTACTTTATCCTCTCATTATTAAAGATTGTGGGAAAGATGTTAATGCACATGTTTTTGTTGGCTTAGCAACACCTTGACAATGAGCCTTTCAGTTTGTGGAAATGTTTTGTTTTCAGACACATTGGAGGGTTTTCAAGCATGAGCGGCCCATTTGAGGTCATGTGAAATCAGATTTAATTTTAATTCTTTAATTAGGCTATTGCAATTTGATTTTGATTTTTGTTTTTTGTGAGCCATTCATAGGTGGACTTGCTTGTGTGTTTTATGCTTCATTGTCCTGCTGCATAACTTAAGTGCACTTGACCTTCAGGGCCAGACATTCTCCTTCAGGATTTTATGGTAGAGAGCAGAAGTTGTGATTACATCAACATCTGAAGCAGCAAAGCAGCCCCTGACCATCACACGGCCACCACCTGGCATGATTGTTACTTGTGTTGTATTTTGAGATCTTTTAGCCTATTTCACTTAGTTAGATAGATTATATTTAACTGATTTGTCAATTGAGCAGGTCTAGCAGTAATCAAGTCTGGTTGCGGCTTTTTGAAAATAAACAGCCTTTTTCCTCAATAATTCAAGTCATCATTTAATACCAGATCAAGATAAGTGGAAGGAGACATATGGCAACAAATATACACCGACCCTCTGAATGGATTCAGCTACATTGGATGCTTTGCAAAGAATTTGGTGGATTTAACACAGTGTGTGGTTGATTACCTTTAGAGCTGAAATCTTTAAGTATTTAACTGATGGGTTCATCAATTAAAAAATATAATTAGCAATACAGTATAGTTTATACACAATCAAATAAGAAAATTAATAAATACTTTCTTGTTCCAGCTGCTTAATTGTGAGGATTTGTTGGGGGGTTTTTCTGACTCAGCCCCCGTGTCTAACCCTTCATTACATAGTCAAAGTAAACAGCCATATATGTTAAAATAAGGCTGTTTTCACTGAAGGTTCATTACTTTGTCAGTTTTTAGTAGGAATGAGACTCAGAGGTAAAACTCACAACTATGATATGAGGAGAAAAATAAAAAATAAAAAAATGGAATTATGAGCTTTTGTACCCTGAGTGTTGTTAACATTCCTGCAGTACTACATTGGAAGTCCTTCACATGAAACGAAGACAACAGGAAGGCCACACAGACAAAAAAGAATGTTTGAAAAATATGCCTTTAAATAAATGAAATCTTTCCTATCTTAAAACCTTTGAAAGTCTTAACTTCTAAGTTATGCATTAAAGGAAGACTTAATTTTTTGCAGTAAATTTCCATCTTTTTTTGAAAGGGCTGGATATGACGCAGCATTTGTTTTTTGCGGAAGTGATTATCAGACTGATCGAAGGAGCTCCTTGTTATTGTTGATGTGTCCCTTCCGAGAACACACGTGTTGGATGTGTGCAAAGGGCCAGTGCAGCGATGTTGCATGTTGGATTGTGCGGACATGCCGTTGTCTGTTTTGTATGCAAGGCTTCTGCTGCTGGCTCGTTCATCTACCCAGACTGACAGGACTGACTCACATATAATTCATTCTCATCATTCTTTCGCTTTCTGAGATCAGTTTCAGGTTGCACACAGCTTTTAGCAGAAAATGTAGAGTGTCAGGTTCTAGCTGTGTCTGTGTTTCATTTCCCAAAGCTTCCTCAGAAACCCTTTCTTTATAGTGCATTAAAATAGGTTCATGGACACTGTAGATGTGTCAGGTCCCTCCAGTTTTGATGCCCAGGTTGCCATAAGTGTATGCAAATCCTGTTCTTTTTTTTTAAGCTTGCATGTTTGCATTTATGTACACAAACACAGAGAACACATGCTAGAACAAATGGCAGACGTGTAGCCTGAGCTTATCAGGCACAGCGTTTGTACATCTGATGCTGTACGTGCTTCTAGTGCTTTCCAGTGCTTCCAGTAGATCATACAGAGTACACTACAAGGAGTACGCATAAGTCAGCTGAAGATGTTTATATGATTTATGATTTATATATTTTTATGATTAGTGCACGTGACCTGGACACTAATAAGATTCATTTTTTTTGTTTTGCAGGGGGTGATTTTAACAGTAAAGCGAGCCACAGGAACCTTCTCGTTAGTAGGATGGTGAATATATTTTGACTTATATCTTCCTCAAATTATTCTTTGTGTTCAGGGGTTGATTTTTTCTATATTGCTAAGTATTTAAGATATACAGACTGAGTGATGTGAGAATTTTGAAGACCGTTACCAATATTGGTGTTTGGCAATATAAAAAAGAAATTTGATTTTATTTTTCTCTTTCAGACACAAAAAAAATATTTCTTATGTGTCGTTTATTTACTTGTTTACACCCTGCCTGATTTGCATGGATCAACTGGTAGCTTTGTTTTTGGTGTTCCAATGGTGTGACAAGGAAGTTGCAGACTGCCCTCTGATGGATAAATTATGCAATGTCAATACTCAAAACATGGTTGAAGGGTGTTTCTCAAATTAAGGATGACAAAAGGATGATGTATGCATCGCATTTGCACTGCTCACACTGATCTAAAATTTGTGCTTTTAACCAGAGCCACAGAGTTGAAGGAGGACTTGATGACTTGATGAAAATTGAAAACAAACAAGAAAAAGAAAACAAAACAGGCAACACATGGGGCAGATTCCATAACACGAGGGATGACTGCAGTATTTTGAGCTACTTTGACAATGAAAATGAAATTGCAGTGCTTGTGTTCTCAGACTTAGCAAACTTGTAGATCAAACCCAAAAATCACCCTTCTGCATCCTGTTTGCTTGACATTTCTTTAAGAGTATTACTTACTCATCCATGAATAGATAAATTAAGGTAATCAAGTGGCCATCAGTGCATTATGTAGTACAGTCAGTGATATTTTCCAACACAGTATGTAGGTGTTAGTGGTATTTGATGTTGGTGATAATTTGCTTAATAGGTCACTGGCCTTTCCACAGTATTACATATTTGGCTAAGCTGCTCATTAGAATTAGTCATATAACATTTATAGAATATAATTAAGAGTGCTTGATGATCTTTTTTGCATTCATTTTTGGAGATGATGTGGGTTGTGTTGGGGTGGATGACATTATAACAGCAAAAAATTCAGTCACCTTTTATAGGAATAATACCAATAATGAACACTGTCCATGTAAAGCTTCCAGTGAGCCTTGAGGTTGCTTATGTAGGTAGAAAAAAAATAGTTGAAAATAGTAATGAAACTAAATAATTTATATCAAAATTTTCTGAACCCCCAGGCTGGTAGCATTAAGAGTTTAAGTGGACAATTATTTTAGTTAGCAGTTCATATATTGGGCTCTAGCATTGATACTGCTTTGACTTTACAACATTTAACCCAGGTGGTCCTTTGTTGACACGGATTAGGCCCGCCACACGACTCTAAGCAAGCCGTAGCGGTTTAGTTTTTATTAATTTCAGCCTAAACAAGCTTTCATGCTTAGTGATCTTACTACAAGCTAAACAGTATTAGCAGTTAAGAGTACAAGAGAGCCCGCAGGGTTACGTGCTGGAGTTGTGATGATGTATAGAGCAGTAATTGGTCTGTAATGCTCAAACCGGTGCCCTTGTAATTAGCCAATCTCACTGATGTTTTTCTTCTCTCTCCTCAGCGTTTTCATGCTGTTTGTAATCTGGCTGCTTCGCAGGTATCACTCTTTGGCGCAGGTAAATTTGTACCTACGGTGTTCAGTATGTGTTTGACACTTCTTTTCCTGTTTGCTTCATTGCCAGCAGAAAGATGTTTAATTAGCCATGGCAAATCTTGGCATAATTGAATCCAATTAAAATGCACCAGATTAATGAAATGTGGAGTTAATTGACTTAATGGTCATTCTGCGATAGTGGTTGCCGTCTTGGGTTTTTTTTTTCTTTATTTGTTTTTTCTCTCTCCAAATGAAGAAGTTTAAATATATATAAAAAATGTTGGCTAGCTTTTTCTCCACTTTTTCATTCGTCGAGTCAAAGGGAGTTTTTCTGCAGTATGCTGCTCTTTCTGTTTTGTGTTTTTGAGACCATGTGGAATTTTTTGTGTTTTTTAAAGCCGGTCCAGCAGGAATGTCAGGTTTAGAAGCAGTGCATATTATCCTCTTAATCTGAAGTAAATGACAGCTTAGTGTTGGGCTCTGATGGATCCTATTACCTCTGGAGCAGGTTGCAGGGAGTGACCTCACATCCCTAATGCTCTTCCTCCTCCTCTTCCTCATCCTCCTCCTCTGCTCCTCTTATGCCACATAAACCTTCTCCTTTAGTCCATCCACTTTCAAAGGTTATCTGTCAGTCAATAGTCTTTAGTGCTCTCAAGGCCCTCCTGCGCTCTTTTCCTGTCTCCACCTCTCTCTGTTCACCCCCATCCTCCCCACCCCTCCTGCTCTGTAGCCTTGGCCGGGTCACTGTGGGACGCAAATTGTTAAAATACCCTGTGTGTGTGTGTGTGTGTGTGTGTGTGTGTGTGTGTGTGTGTGTGTGTGTGTGTGTGTGTGTGTGTGTGTGTGTGTGTGTGTCTTTTTGTGTGCAGCCACTTCCACACTGTGTTACCACCTTTACAGGCAGAATTTAACTAACATCTGGCGAGCACAACCTTCCCTCCGGAAATTCTGCAGCGTACAGATTATTGATTCATTTCATATAAAATACAATGATTTTGCTCTAAAGCGAGTGGAAATACGGAGACTCTCTCGTATCTGTTATTTTCACTGAGTTGTCACCAGGGATCCCAGTCTGTCAGTTACATCAGTGATCATTCGAACAATAATTTGCCCCTTCTCTCTAAGTGAATATAAATACGCAGTCTTTTTTTTCCACCCTGGATGTTATCTTAGAGAATAATCCTTTGTCTTTTTTTTAATTTCCACTGTACAGAAGATGATTCTTAGCCTGACTGTAGCCGCCGCCTTTGACAGCGTAGCATATGTCATGGTGAGTTACTCTTGTGTCTTCCACTAAACACACACGCAGTCTTTTTTTGTTTTCAGCGGTTGTAAAAATGTAAAACCGTGCTGCTTTTCTTTCTCTGCCCAGGGTGAGTCCCAACCAGATGGATCACTTTGTGATTTCCAAGCCTGGTGGCTAACGTATTTTGGTAAGAACAGTTTAATTGAGTGTTTATTGGTGCAGTTTGCATGACAAGCATGTGTAACAATAGACATCAAGCAAAGACATCAGATAAATATAAGGGGAGTTGTTTGTGCATTCAAGTGAGCTTTCCACTGTTGATCAAATAACTGCTACAACCCTGCTTTTCGGTATTAAAATAGATCCTTAAATCAGAAATATTCATTACTTAGAGATGCTTACTCATATGTTGGTAATCAGTGTGTTTTTTCTCAGTCATAATATGAATGGATATGTGCTTTTGTTGCATTTGGCATTGTGATTGTGGCTATTCTGTTTTATGCTATGGATTTAAAATTAATTCAGGGACTGTGTCATAGATAGCCAGATAAAATTCCGTTAATTTCCACCCAGCGCGTCCTACCCTGAGTTCTCCAAAAAAGGCAATGATCATTGTTGCTAACAAAGTGGTTAGGCCGGCTCAGCTTTTACAAGTATTCACACACAAATATGTGCCAAGTATGGGTGTGTAATATTTGCGACTGTGTTTTGTAGTCATTGGCCTGTTGCTACCTTTTTAGTGTACCTCCTTCAAACCAGAGGGCGGTGCATTAAGAAGTGTATGAGGAGACGATTCTCCGCCAATGACAATACAGGACTTCTGATTTCATTTGTGACAACCGGGCACACCTCAAGGTTCTTAGTGTTCATTTGCTTCAGGATTCTCGGGTGTATTTGCTTTGCTTGCATTTGTTGCAATTAGCGTTGATTAGTTTAAAGATTCTTAGTTAGGACTGGCTGTTAATACGACGCTACACCAGGCTCGTTTTATTGGTCTCGCTGGCAGACACTCACCTACACGAACACACACGCGCGCGCAAACACACACTCAGATTGATGCAGGGTAATGGGCGGTGAGTTAGTGCTGCAGGGTTGGTGTGTGTCACCTTGGTTTATCATGAGGATCCTCGCGCTGAGGACAAACGGGCGCACATAAACACCAGCTGAACCGGCACTTTGTTCTGTAGCACAGCGTCGAGTCTGGCGGGAGCCGCAGAGCACAGCTCCGCTTTTAACTCCCACCAATAAAATTTTATGAAATGTGTTTGAAATAGAGGAAGGCGGTATCAGGGGCAGCAGCGGGACAGGAGGTGAAGCCGAGCTGTATGTTGTCCAGCTCGAGAAAACCTTTGGCTGCCTTCTGCTTATGTAAAATGCATTAGCTATTGCAGTGATAGTAATTTATTAAAATAATGACATAAACAGCCATTCTTCTTCTTTCTTGGCAATTGCACAGCAATCCCAAAGGTTCCCTAAATATAAGGGGAGCATGCGTAGTGGAAAATATATTTGTGTAAATGCGAAGCTGTCCTTCTAGACTCTTCCTCGTCTCTGTGTACACCCATTTTCCCGTGCTGCTGACTGTGCCTTCCTTCTCCTTTCTTTATACACTGAACAAAAATATAAACGCAACACCTTTGTTACTGCTCCCATTCCCCATGGGATGGACGTAGAGACCTAAAATTCATTCCAGATACACAATATAACCATCCCTCCCAAACAGTGGTCACAAATCAGTCCAAATGTGTGGTAGTGGGCACATCTGCTATATTGAGATAATCCATCCCACCTCACAGGTGTGCCACATCAGGATGCTGATCTGACATCATGAGTAGTGCACAGGTGTACCTCAGACTGCCCACAACAAAAGGCCACCCTGGAATGTGCAGTTTTGTCTCACAGCAAAATGCCACAGATGCCACAAGCAATGAGGGAGCGTGCAATTGGCATGCTGACAGCAGGAATGTCAACCAGATCTGTCGCCCATGCATTGAATGTTCATTTCTCAACCATAAGCCGTCTCCACAGGCGTTTCAGAGAATATGGCAGCACATCCAACCGGCCTCACAACCGCAGACCTCGTGTAACCACACCAGCCCAGGACCTCCACATCCAGCAGGTTCACCTCCAAGATCGTCTGAGACCAGCCACCCAGACAGCTGCTGGAACAATTGGTTTGCACAACCAAACAATTTCTGCACAAACTGTCAGAAACCGTCTCAGGGACGCTCAACTGCATGCCCGTCGTCCTCATCGGGGTCTTGACCTGACTCCAGCTCGTCGCCGTAACAGACTTGTGTGGGCAAATGCTCACATTCGATGGCGTCTGGCACGTTGGAGAGGTGTGCGCTTCACGGATGAATCATGGTTCACATTGTTCAGGGCAGATGGCAGCTGAGAATGTCCCAGTTCTTGCATGGCCAGCATACTCACCGGACATGTCACCCATTGAACATGTTCGGGATGTGCTTGACCGGCGTATACGACAGCGTGTACCAGTTCCCACGAATATCCAACAACCTCGCACAGCCATTGAAGTGGAGTGGACCAACATTCCACAGGCCACAATTGACAATCTGATAGACTCCATGCGACGATGTGTTGCACTGCATGAGGCAAATGGTGGTCACACCAGATACTGACCGGTTCTGGGTCCCCAGACCCCCAATAGTGCAAAAAACTGCACATTCCAGGGTGGCCTTTTGTTGTGGGCAGTCTGAGGTACACCTGTGCACTACTCATGATGTCAGATCAGCATCCTGATGTGGCACACCTGTGAGGTGGGATGGATTATCTCAGTATAGCAGATGTGCCCACTACCACACATTTGGACTGATTTGTGACCACTGTTTGGGAGGGATGGTTATATTGTGTATCTGGAATGAATTTTAGGTCTCTACGTCCATCCCATGGGGAATGGGAGCAAAAACAAAAGTGTTGCGTTTATATTTTTGTTCAGTATATCTTCTTTTCATTGTTTTAACACTCGCTGTAGTCCACTCCGCCACCTCCACCCCTGATTACCCTGCCCCTCACTTTACTGCTCTTTTTTTCTCCCTCCCTCTCTAGTCTTATCTCCCTTCTGCTTTTCTACAGTTCATCATTATCTCTCTTTGAGCTCCCACCTCTCATCCATCACCCTAAGCTAGTTTCCCTCATATTACTGCTGAATGGGCCTTCATTTATCAAAAAGTGGAACACATGCACACACGCGCGCACACACACACACACACACACACTCACTCTCTCGCTCTCGCTCTCTTTCATACATAGGTGTATGTTTGGACACACGTTTGCAGGTGCATGCTGTGTGGCAGCGAGCTGTGTTGTAATTTGACCTTGGTGTTTTTCTGTGTGTGTGTGTGTCTGTAGACTGGAGTGCCTTGGCTTGGGTTTGCCTCATCACACTAAACCTCTACCTCAACCTGGTCGGAGAAATAAGCACCAACAGATATGAAATGTAAGTAGGGAACTACTTGAGGATCTTTTTTTATTTTATTTTATTTGTATAACTTCTTTTGATTTATCGTTTGGTTTGCTGTGTCTTTAAATGTCCTTTTTTCTAACCTGCTTCACAAAATGTAAATGTATTCAAATTGTAGTGTTTCAAGAGAGCAACGACAATTCCTCATATTGGAGAGGATGCAATCACTTGTTTATCACTTATCAAAGATGTCACTGATTGTATTTTTTTCTAATCTTGCCAGTTATTAATAATTTGATCAGTTATTTAAATTTAACATAATCCGTTTATCCCTCGTGTGCATGAACAGTTCTTTTTCTTTCTCTCTGTGTCCACATTTGAATGTTTATTTGTGTCTTATTTTGGGCTCTTCCTCCTTCGCGTGTGTCTTGTATGTCCATATGCATGTTTGGTCTGCCAGAGCATGTGTCTCCCCACAGAGCATTGACAGACCCCTCCTCCTCCTCCTTTTATGTTCCAGCCAGCCGACACTCTAATTGAAAAGGGAGTGAGTGTCAGCCGTTAAGTGCGTTCTAGTGTGTGTGTGTCTGTGTGTGTGTGTGTGGGCGCGCATACCCATCTTCACGCTTTGTGGCTCTATGTCTCTATGTTGCTGTCGCTCAAACTCCCATGAGCACTTTCCATGGCGCAAGTGTGAATTTGCCTGTGTGTGTGTGTGTGTAATATTTTTGCATTTTTAATGCCTAATGAAAGCTTTGTGAGAGAAATGCACAATCTGAAGGGGGGGAAAAAGACGCAACTATGCGTGCTACGTCAAGCCAAATTGTTAATGGGCGTATCCTGTTGATGTGTCTTGGTGGTCCAGAAAAAAAAGTCCCACCCTTGTGTGCGAGAGGGTGGGCCATTAAGATGTGTACGCCACCCACCACCACCCCCATGGGAATTTTCCTGCATTGATTAGCAATACGCCAGACAATATAATGGTGGTATAACTCAAAAGGTGACGGTTTTATGGGTGCTGGCAAGGGGCAAACTTGGAGGCCAAAATGAGCTTGCTTCAGAGCCTTATCTGCTGCATACCTCTTATAAGTCCTGGGGGAGCAAAGTGGGAGGAGGATATATCTGTATATTTGCGGCTGGTCGCACATGATGTGAAGAGGGGGAAAAACACAGCGCTTTAATAGTAAGAGCGAAGCAAAGACGGCGTGTCAGTGGGGCTCTCGTGTGTTGACTCTGCGGAGAGAAGCTGCATGTGTTTAGGAGGCAGTATGTGGCTTTGCATCCATACGCAATTACGTCTCAGCCCCCTAACCCAACCTCCCACCCTCTCGCTCTCGCACTCACATTCACAGGGACGACACAGCGCGATGGTTTATGAATGAACAAACTGCTAGAGGAGATGGAGAATGGAGGCCGGATGATCTAAGAATGATTGAAGTGGATGCAAGAGAGGATAGGAAGTGTGCACACGCGCTCATGTGTGTGTGTTTGTGTGTGTGTGTATGTGTGTGTGAATGTTTATGAGGATTTGAAGTAAGAATTCGCGCAAACCGAATGTGCTGGGCGATAGAAGCTAAAGGGGTGGGGGCGATAGAGGAGTGGTGTGAGGCAGTGAGAAATGAGATTGAGCCTCGAGAGAGATTTCTATATGAGCTCGTGCGTGTGTGTGTCTGCACACGTGTGGGTGTGTATGCAGGTGTGTGAAATGCAGCACGCATAGCAGTCCTGCTGTGCCTCATTAAGCCCATGTTGAGCGCAGCTCCGGACCTCGTCATCTCCCTCTCAAAGCATTGCAAGTGTGTGATGCGTGTGTTGCAGCGTGCATGCTGGTGCATGTGTGTTTGGGAGGGGGTGGGGAGTGAGGGCTCTGTGAGCTCTCAGCATTGATTTCCTGACAAGCCCCCCCACATATGCACCAGTTGTCATGCCATACACTGGCAGCACCGATTTCACCGTTTGTATCCTCCCGCCTTGTCTTTCTTTGTTTTGTTGTTTTCTTTCTGGCCTCTTGCTTGCTTGTTTTCATCTTTCTCACACACTTCCTTCTCATGTTCGATCTAAAGACAAACTCTGTCTGGATCCATATATTTACTATGTCTCTCTCCCGCCTACTTTTCTGTTCTATTTAAACCAGCAGCCTTTCCTTTCTTCCTGCTCCTCCCACACACTCAGGGCTGTCCATCAGCAAGAGGGTCGGGGAGAGGGGAGCGTACAGTGCGCCCCAGTGAAATAGAGTGATAAAGTGTGTGTGTGTGGGTGTGTGTGTCACACAACTGGAGTGGGATTGAGCGTGTGTCAGCTGTGTCACCACTGCTCGATTGACTGTACTCGGAACAAGTCAGGGCAGGACTTCCACTCTATTGACCAGGCGACGCTGTACGCTCTATGAAGTATCGACTCCCACACAGACGCCGAAGACACTGGCGCACACACCTCGTCTGGCACACACACGCTCAAAAGGCCGTCACCGTCACTGTTATCATTTTTCATCGATAGCCTGTATGAGGCTCTCCAGCCTCCTTAACCTCCTCCCTTTGAAAGCAGACTGTTTTTATAGTGCACAAACATATTTTAGGTACACAGTTACACTTAAATTGTCCATCCACTAGGATCCCCTTGAGTGAGAATCTGCATCCTGCTTGTGGTTTTGATGCAGGGATTTCCACTGAAAATCATCTTTTCCCCAACAGTTAAGCTAATTATGGTTTATATTACCATGAGTAATTGGCTGTCTGGCTGGTATAGACATTCGTCTGGACCTGAAAAATGACCCTAGTGTGAGTGCCAACAAAGGGATGAAGTGAAGAAGAAAAGAATTGATTTATTTATAAGCTTTTTTTTTTCCAGGGAAAAACCTGCCGAACCCTCTGTGCTCATAATGAAATAAATGTGTTCCTTTTATCAGGTTTTACCATCTGATGGCGTGGGGGGTACCTTTGGTCATGGCCTCGCTGCCGCTGTTCAAGGGTTACTATGGCCCCGCAGGAGCCTGGTGGTGAGTACGCCCCAGCTAGAGTGTAGTTTTTGTGTTTTGTCAGCTAGTGACCGTGTATTTTCCATTAAATGTCTTTTCTTTCAAGGGAGGCCACAGCACTGGCCTCATTCCAACTCTAGATTTGCTTCAACCATTATAGGAGTTTATGTGCTTAAAATTGGCAATTATCAGCACATCTGATCACAGTGCAACACCTCCTCGTGCTCTCCGGTTCTTGTGGTAAATGGGAAAGGCATTATTTGTTTGGAGGGTTGTTAAAGGGGGTGAGGAAAAGTGGAAGAGGCCAAGGAGAGGAGGCAGTGGAATGAGAATTGGGACAGAGCCTTAATCTCCGGGCTCGGCTCTCTCTTTCCACTCTCGGCTTATTAATAGCTACAGCTGCACAGCTTCTCCCCTCTGCAGTCACACAAGTCTCTCTTCCGCTCACGCTCTCCCTTTTCCTTTGTAACCCCCTCATCGCTCTCTCTCTCTCTCTCTCTCTCTCTTCCCCCAGCTGGATCACAGACGATCACGTAGCCTGGAGATTTGGGATGTAAGTAGACCCTTTCAGCACCGCCATCAAAGCTTCCCCCACTGGGGGAGATGGGGAGGAGGAGGGAGGAGAAGGGCTGTCTCTGCGGGGAAATGTGAAGGGTTGCATGTCAGGGGAGCCTGCAGGGTTTTTTTCCCCCTTGGTGCAAGGCCAAGAAGTGTGTGTGTGTGTGTGTGTGTGTGTGTGTGTGTGTGTGTGTGCGTGTGCGTGCGTGCGTGCGTGCGTGTGTGGATGTTCCTGTGTCTGCCTCTGCCTTGTCAGATTTAGGGGAGTTGCTACACTGTGTATTTAAGTGTTTAGGACGGCTATGAAGGATTATGCCTGTCTACTGCTTTCTGCAACTGGCCCTAAGTCTGCAAGGGCTCTGCCAATCTGCCGGTGCAGACACGTAAACACACACACACATACACACAACAACACTTTGCTATGAGCCAAGGTAATCGCGTTGCTGCTCGCAGCATCAGCAGGGAATCAATCTTTTTAAACAAATAAGCACACAAACGTATACACACACACAGAGGGAGACTCACTCAGACAAATACACACACGCACACATATATAGAGAACAACACATAGCTATCAGCTGTGCTAAACGAGCCCATGTCTCTTTTATCAGTGCTCCTCTGCTCCCCGGCTCTTTCTAGTTTTCCACGCTGTCGTGGCCCAGGGGGACGAGCCGCTCAGAGGATCAGGGAATCTTCATTAGCCTTAATTACATCAAACCAGACGAGAGATTAGAGGCCAAGGCAGCACCCGTCAACGGACAAAAACACATGCACTCACACACACACACAGCCTGCTGACACCTTGTGGGGGGCAGAGGCTGTAGCATTAAAGGTGAAAAGTGGAAAAGACGGGAGGGGTAACATACATAGTCTAGTTGGACGGAGACAGGGAATTATTCAGCACGAGAAGGAAAGAGGATCGGCATTGCAGGACGGGAAGGAGAAGGGAGTCAGAGAAATAGATTGTCCTCGTGTCTGCCCACGCCCTGTAGTGCGTCTTCATCAGAGTTCAGCGAAGCGCACGGGCAGAACAGAGGAGGCAGGGAAGGTTTGATGGAGGAGGGGGTGTGCGAAAGGGAATGAAAAAGGAAGGAGAAAGCAAAGCGGAGGACAGGGCTGTGTGATGAAGGTGCAGAGTTTCAGGGCTTGAGTCAGCAATTGGAAGCACTCGAGCTTAGCTGAGTCAACGCTCTTAGAGGTCCCCCATCGGTGTGTGCCACGGGCCCCACTCAAGCATAAGGCTGAGAAATAACAGTGAAAATAACTTTGCAAGTGGAAGTTAATGGTTATGTGGTTGTTTTAGCTGCATTGCTTTACAGATGTTACAGAAGTCTGTGGATCTGATCAGTACTTTGGTTCAGATTTATGCAAAAATGCGTGCAGATTTTCTTACAAAATGCATTTTTATACCTGTGATCATTGTTATATTCTTTTGCAGCACTGAAGTTCTTCACAGCGGCAATGCAAGACTTTTTTTTATGCTGCCCATGTTTATTTACCATTTTGTCCACACCTGAGAAAGTGTGCATAAGGGCACTAAGAGTTAGCTTGGACTGGACACCTCATTTCTTTGCTTTTGGTCATCATGTGTTTCCAGTTATGTTTTTATTAGACATGCCCCTAAATTTGAACCTAGCCTATGTAGTAATTTCAGTAAATCTCCTATTATTATAAAGTGCTGTCACTGTCGGTTTTATATTGCAGTCTATGAGTTCGGATGTAACATAAGTGGGGGCTTGTCCGGGATTTGACCCATACCCATAGATCTCCTGACTGATTGATCTCCTGGCTCTTTACTTCAGTTCTAACATGAGGCTACCATTTGTGGTTTTAAATAACAACAATTTTAGCACTCACACGTAGATCTTATGCTTACTTCAAGTATGTAAAGGTCCAGGTGGGACAGAGCGATGTTAATTTGATGATCAGTGGGTAAATATGAGGCTCCATTTGAATTCAGTTTGCTGTCCATTTCTGTTGTGTTCACCCAATGACGCTGCACGCTTGGGTTGCCTTTAAGTCAAAGCACCTCTAGCTAGGCTGTAGATACCTTATGGCTTTTCCATTAGTGCATCAAGTGAGACCCGACCTTCACCCTGAACACACTTCTCCTCCTTCCCTGCTTCTAAGTCTCCACCTCTCTTTCTGTCTGTCAGGCCATCCTTTCTTGCGTAAGTGGTTGCTCGTGATCTTTCCCTGTGTGCTAGGATCTCCCGGGTCAAAGCTGACGGCTGCAGTTGATCATTAACCTGCATAGACGGGTCTCTACCATGCTCTCGTCTTCTAGCAGGCACTTCAATTAAGACTTCTTTCAACCGAGCCTCATTCTTCACTTCAGAGCCGTACTGGAGGGAAGGCCAGGCTAAGGCCGAGTGATTGAATTTGTGCACATCTGCGATGATCTTTCTTTCTGCCACTTTCAGGCAATCCACTCTTGCTCACTGTTGTCCTCTGAAAACCCCACTGTGGTTATCCGTATTTCTATCCATCTTTCCCTAGTCGATCTATCGGGTGCAACGAATTTCTGCTGTTCCTTTCATTCTCACTGCGACCTTATCCCTCTGCTTGCCTTTTAATCACCCAGAGCTTCTTTCTCATTTCTGCTCTTTCTGGTCCTGAGCCGCAATCCGCAGTCATCTATCCACCTTTGCATCCTCTTCTCTATTCATCTCATCACTTTTATCATCCTCTGCCCACTCTGAATCTTCTCTCCCTCTGCTTTTACTTCTTTCTCTGTCTCTCGCCGTCTCCCTCCTGCTCTGACTCTCTCTCTCCGGGTAGTGCTCAGCTGTAGAGCACAGCGGACTCTAATGGCAGATCATTATCATGCTAATTAGAGCACTTTGTAGCTGCCGCCCGTCATTCTCTCCTCCTCACAGCCCCCCACACTATCGTTAAAAAGGCCATCCCTCCTTTTCCCCTCTCCACCAACCCACCCATCCCCCAAGCTCGTCTTTCCATCATTAACAGGACGTGCGCTGGCGTAATTGGACGCTGTTTATTCCGGAGAGCGGGTTATTAAATCACACCGGGGTGACGCTCGCACAGGTCTCCCCCTGAAACGCTTTCATCAGTGTCCCATGCCGTTATTGAACCTGCACAGATGCACACATGCAGATGCAGTCATACCAGCTTTCAAAGACAGGCAGTATCCTTTGTCTGCCGATGTTCCCTACAAGACATAAAGGCACATAAAGGAGCCTTTCCCTCAGCCTGTTTCCTGCATTGAAACAAACGCCTACTGTATCGGATTCCTCCTCCAATAAAAAGTTTAATTTAATAATGCTCAGTGAGTTTCTTTCAGTCCTCGGGCATGGAGGACAACCATGGGTGAGCACAAAATAGACAGACGAGTCAGTGTTTCGGTTTGGAGTTGGCGTGTTCGTCCAGTGTCTGCGTGAGTTCTGTCTGAGTAATCTGGCTTCCTCCCACAGTGTAAAAACATACACATTAGGTTAATTTGTGATTCTAAATTGCCCATAGGTGTCATTGTGAGTGTGAATGGTCATCTGTATCTATGTGTTAGAACTGGGATAAATTGCTAGCCTGTCCAGGGTGTACCCTGCCTCTCAGCTGGGGTTGTCTCCAGCCTTTCCACCACACTGAATTCGATAAGCAGAGGAAAATGCATGGATGGGTGAATTATTGGATGTTTGGATTCTGCATTTGCCTATGCCAAGGACTTTGATGATCTCTGTTGGACATTCATCCATTTTATAAGCGTGTGTCTGTAAATTTAAGGGTCTGAGACAGACTCTTTGTTTTAATAGTCAGCTGAACCATTTTGTCTTATCATGAGTGCTATAATTACTCTTGGTGGCCTTGTTCAGTACTGTCCAGTATTTTTTGCCTGTGTCAAGTGCAGGTGCAAGCCAGAAAGTTGTATTGAAAGTTGAATTTGCATGCATAGGACGACACAGGTGGGGGATTGGCCAGTCATATTTCATGTCAGCCCTTGAGACTTCTTTAGATATGAGGTAGGTGACAAACACAACAGTTGTGACTGCTCAGGGTTACCTAGACTGAAAAGACAAGTTGTGACCAGGAACCTGTATATCAAAGTGAGACAAAGACCTGTTTCACAATTACAGGGAGAGGTTGAAACTCCTCTGAGCTTCCCTCCCAAGAGGTTGCATAACATAAGACTGCCATTCCACCAAAAGTAATCACCTTCATTTCCCCTGCTCGTCTTGCTCGCTTTCATCCGCTCTGAAATACCTGACATATTATTCTCCCACACCTCCCCTTTATAAATTGCAACCCTTGTCCCATAGGAATGCCATGCATTTACAGCATTGTGACTTTGCTGGAATGATCTTTTGTTCTTCATCTACCTCTTGACTCAGTATGTAAAACTATATGGAGTGAGGTCCAGAGTTGCCTCGTCAGGTTTTTTTACAGTCTTTGGTGACTGTGTACATACTGTGTGCCCTTTACGCATCAGCTGTTTAGAATAATGCTTTCTAGTGTCAGCCAGCGAAACAGTCTCACCTGAACTGGTTATGGAAAAAGTACTGATAAACTCTAACCTTTAATTTCTTTTTTTTTAGCTTAAGTTTTTACCTGTTAAGTTGATATAATCAGCTTCTTAACAAACAACTGCCTATTTAAATTCCTTCTTATAGGGGCCTACATTATTATAAGAGTAATGTGCCTGTCTGCTTGGTGAATGCATGTCGTATATTCACGGCCCATTTGTTCTTTCTTGGTCGTTTCCCATCCTCTGAGAGAAATAGCTGCCTCCTCAGCTTGTAAATGCTCTTAAGTGTTTACCAGCAAGTCTTTAACTATATTTCCTTTTGGTGCTGAGCAAGTAGCACGCAGTGGACTTCAAGACATTTTTTTCCAAAAATGCAACACTTCTGCAAGTAAAACTGGTGGCCAACAGCTAAAAATTGAACTGCAGAGCTCTGTAAAGCTAAGGAAAGCAGCACAGAGGTGGTCATTTGCTGTAGCTTCTTTCCTCCAAGCAATGTCGTTTACTTTATCATAATGTTTTTACATAGTCATGTCATAAATGTATGTTATATAAATTTGTAAGTTGGTGTATACACTCATATTGATAACGCTGCCTAGAATGAAAAAAATGTATCTGTAGGCAGATCATGAGCAATGATTTTATGCGACACGCCAGCTAAACATAAGCTTTTATTTAAGTCTGGACTAAATCCTATAGCAACAGGACACGTGGCTTGCTTTTGTGTTTTCCTAAGGTGTGAATTCCTTAAGAATGCATAAGAGTATATCACCGTAATCATAACTTTTGATATTGTTCATGTGATTTCATGTCACACTTTCTACAACTGAAGCAAGGAGGCTAAAGAAACAACCTCCACCGACAAAACAGCAAAAATGATCTTTTAATAATGTTTCTCGTTTGGAGTTTTGTTATTGATCTGTTACGCCTGTGCTTTGCAGATGGTACGTGCCTCTTTTCGGCCTCATCTTCCTGATGATCTTCTGCTACGCCAGGATCATCTGCGTGGCCAATAAGAGAGTGAGTACTCAATATACGTCTATTTCAAGACAACTTAGCCGAACGTGACGGCGCTGTGAGCTTTTAAAACCTGGCATTAGTGGAACTGCTCTGTGGGTGTACTAATGGGGTGGGGGTGTAAATGTTCTCACTGAAGTACAGATATAAGAAAAAATTCCCCAAAACACTATGCGCTATGAAACGATCCTATCCTGTTGATCAAAAGTCATGTAAAGGATAAATGTGGTTTGTGGAGATTTGAGAATGTGTGGCATATACTTAGCAAAAGTACATGAATTCAGACAACTAGACACATTTAAACAATTGTGATAATTTCATAGTTTGCTTTCGTTTTCATTTTCGCTTCCAGTGCATTTGGAAAAGGTAATAATGGTTGTTTGAATGTCAAGCAGCTCTTTAAGGAAGAGAAATGACTACAGGTCAAAACTGCTGAGATACAGTTTACAAGAAGCTTGCAATATTGTTTAAAGGTAGCAAGGAATAATCTCATCTAACTTTTTGAGTGAGAAATGTGTTTCGTGATGCATTTCTGGGGACTTTTTTCATACTGGAGTAACGGTGTCATAAAATGTCGTCCTGGTTCTATACTTAAAGTAATTTATCAAGCAAGAATACCTTTCTTTCACTTGGTGCAGCTGCTACATTGTGCCAATTTCTGCTTTTTTATTCATTTTAAATTGGTTTTTAAACTGATGCTTGGACAAAACATAAAATATAATGGCTTTGATTTATTAATTATGCTAACATTTACTTGGTCTAACTACTAGAATATGAGGATTTTATGCTTCTCTAATTTTTGTGTGACTCTAAATTGTCTACTTTGGCTAATTGGAATTGATGTTTGGGCAAATAAATTGTCTGAATTGATATAATTGTGGACTTTCAGTTCTTGTGTGATGGGCATTTTTTACCGTATTCAATATTTTGTACTGCAATCCATTAAATTGTGCAGGAAATCAGATAAGTTCATTTACCACTTAGTTGATGTGCTCACCATGGTAGCTTGTAGTTTTGCGTGGCTCTTCATCGTGCTCGGTGCTGTAGGAGCCCAGGGGCAGCATTCCACAAAGTTCGCATAGCTGCCATTCCCCTGATCTGACGACACCCCACACTGCGGCCGCTGGAACAGCGACGGTAGACTTGCGTTGCCACAGTATGCTCGTGAGCGTTTGACGTGAAGGGAGGACGAGGCCAAAGCCTCATCAGACTCACAGTCGTTGTGTTGCTGTTGAATGTTAGCATTCATTGCTTGGGCTGCACAGGGAACGGTGGAGTGAGAGAGATTCTGCAGATAGCCAGGCTGCAGGAAGACGACAACGGAGACAGACAGCAGGTAGCTGAGAGGCAGGGAACGGGAAAGAGACTACACTCTTTATCACGCCTGCGATAAAGAGAATGAATGAATGTCGCTGGTTTCCAACCTGCATCTCATAACTCATTCAGCTCACAGTATTCAGCTATCACTCCCTCTACCTCTTGTCTCTATATCTGTTTCCCACCTTCCTTATTCTGAATCCCTTTTTTGCATTCATTTGTCTCTCTCTCTCTCTCTCTCTCTCTGTGTTCCCGCTCATTTTCTCTTCCCCCCCCCTTTTCCTTTCCCCCTCCGCGTCTGTCTCCCCCTTTCACTCTGCCGTTTTGCTTTCTCTGTCGTATTTATGAAGAGCTCAAGCCTTATCTCTTTTCAGCTGCAGGCTGTCTCACTTGAAAGAATTTCAAAAGCTTTGAAAGTAGGGTAGGTGGCGACGCTATGGAGAAAGGGATAGAGACGAATAGGCTGAGTGAGGAGAGGTGGGATGTTAGCTGGACGGAGAAGTTTTTCCACCTTCCGATTTCACCGAGGCAGATGGGCGTGGCGAGGGAGGGGGTTCCAAGTCCTTTACACCCAGATTGTTTAAAAAAACAAAACAAAACAAAACAAAAAGAAACAGGACACATTCTGAGTGGCTGTGCGAGCTCATAATAACTGGAGGGATTTGAAGGCTAATGAGTCATTTCGGGCCACACAGAGAGCTCTGGGAGTGTGTTTGTTTTACAGATGCAATTTGTACATGTCCACTCCCTTCCTTCCAGCCCTCACCCCTCAACACGCCACTAGCATAACCGCTTCCCTTTCAGTAGCGTGGCTTAAGAGAGACTGCAACGAAAGCCGGGTATGTGGAGACCTGGCCAAAGCCTAATGATATTGCCACTTATTATCAGCGTTTGTTGATTTTGATGGATAGCGGTGCTCAGCTGGGCAGCAGAGGGCTGCTGTGGAAACAAGTTGAATCTAATGACCAAACGGCTGTCCTTTTTTTTTTTTTTTTCCCGCACTGCACAAACACCACGGTCATGCATAGATTTACAATGACAATCACGTCAGCACCGAGAAACCATGGCAACATTGAGTTAATAAATAGCAGAATAGAAGAGCTGTTAGTGCATGTTGTTCATGCTGCCTTTTTGTTCATGCGTATGAAGCTCGCACAGGGCCTCCAGAGATTTGTCTCTGATGTCTTGGGTTACATAAACCTTCTGGCTTCATACAGCCCCCTCCCTCCTATCCCACCATCGCCAATCCCCAGTCCTGTGCATGGTTGTGTGCATGTGTGTTCCTGCGCCTGCCTGTTGACATTTTCCATTCATTCCCCCGAGAGAGGACGCAGAGGAAGAGCGAAAACTATTCCCACGTTCTTTCCAAAGGCCTCGTGTCTGCCATGTTTGCTCCACTTCTTTTTTTCCCGACACTTTTTTCTAAACAAAATTCTCTTTTTTCGCTCCCCCACGCAACCCCCTCACACACACCCCTACCCTCCGCCTTGTTTTCTTCTTCCTCTGTCAAATTGTGTGCACTGAAGCTGATCAGGGTTTTTTTTTGCAAGATGCTGGGAGCTGTTTAAGAGCTCCCTTCTGCCTCTAAGCTGTGCGCTCGGTTGTGAATTGGGTAATTTTGCTGAGGCGTGTGAGAAGGTGGTGGGATTTTGCATTGATGTGGTAGTCAGTGTGATATTTGTTCAGGTTTCTCACTGCAGGCAATGACCTCTAAGCACAATGTCACTCCTCACTAGGAAAACCCATCTGATTAAAATCGGAAAATCACTGCAATTTTTCTTTTTTTCCCCTGCTTTTTAGCTGCCCTGACCTCTTTCTTCCTATTTTGTGTCTTTTCTGCACAGATGCAGTCATGGCTGGGAACTTTCAACCCAGAGCGAGAGAGGCGCAAGGTAATGGTCTGACCATCAAATTTCTTAGCACATACACGCACATGTACACGTATAAACACAGAATGTGAGGATTAGCGTGTCTGTAGGATTAGCTCTTGCCTTCACGCTGGGTAGGTGTCAAACACAGCAGGGAGCAATTTGACCTCTCAAATCTATTCCTGTGTGAGCTCTTGTGTATGTGTATATAAATGTGTGCATGCACGTAAAGGTGTGTTTAAGCTTCATTTTTAAATGGAGCAGGAGATAGGTGTAAATCAAGACAGATTGAGAAGTGCGACATGAGGAGGAGGAGAAATAAGGGGAATAGAAAAAGGGAAAATTAATTGGGGAGAGGGTTAACCTAGCCTAGTCTGAAGGGGCACTTCACTGATTTTACACATTAGTGCTGGGTTATACGTGAACAGAACTATCTCGCGAAAGTAATTTTTCCGATCGCAGCAGGACTCAACGTGACTGGAGACATAACTTTATTTAAATGTGTAAACCACTACACAATGGAGCCACTGTTTAAATGTGAGGACAGTCAGTTCTGCAAGCTTCTCATAGTGTTGCCACAAAACACAAAATATTGCAGAAATTAAATAAAGGATGTAGGCAGGAAGGGTTTATGAAATAGCTGGTTGCATGATGGAAATCTAAGATGCTTGACCTGCACTTGAAAATTAAAAGCCTCTTGTCTCCGCTACTTTGATTTTTAACAATTTTCTCATCTCTTGTGAGACACAGAGTTTGGAAAAGCTGAACAAAAGTAGATTTCTTGAAAATCCTGGTATTAGAAAGTGGATCGTTAAACAGGTTTTTGCCACGTCTTTTTACCTGGTTCATTGACTGCTCATGATGCATTGTTCACCAGGAAGACTATAAAGCCTTACTTCTCCCTAACCAGGTGCTATTGAAACAATATGACTAATGCATAGTAGGAAAAACTAGCAGCAGCAATCCCTCGCACTCCCTCCGCCCTCCTCCTTGTTTGGTGTTGCCACTCCGCCCAGCAGGGTGAGGTGTCGGAGGGCAGGTTAGGGTTAAGGTTATGTAGATGCTGCCCCTAAGTGGCAGACATAATTACTGCACGGTGAACTGGCGTAACCTTAAGCGGAGTCGCGTGTGCATGAATGTGTGACCACACACACATAAATGCACACACACACGGTCTTCATGTGGGCTAATTGCTATGTGTAGCACAGAGTGTAAATAAGTCAGCAGTGGTTTTTATCACACTCTCTTTCCTCGTATTTCTCTTTCCCGGTCACTCCGCTCATTTCCATCTGTTTTTTTCCTCTCTCCCTGCCTTTCACTTCACGCTCTCTCTCTCTTTTTCTCCCTGTCTTTCTCTTTCTGTCTTTCTCACCCCCTCTCTCGCTGTCTCTCTCACTGTTGTGCTCATACCCAGCATGAATAAAGCAGCAAGCCAGGTTCATGGACATGAATATTTATGAGAGTTTATGCCCGCGCTGCGATGCTTTAAAACAACAACAACAGCCTCCCAGATTGTGCTTGCCAAACCAGTGAGCTCCTGCTCATGTGTGTACGAGTGTGTAGCAGCAGGTGTAAACTAGAGAAAGCGATTCCTGCTGGGTGTCTGAAGACCGCTGGCTCTGGTGATTTCCATTCACTCTGCCACGTCTCCCTCCTTCTGTGCCTCACACATTCTCTGTTACTGTCACACGCACACATACACTCAAACCCCTAATGCCCTGTGTCCACACGCATTTCCCAACCCTTTTTTTTTTCCTCCCTGACTCAGCGCAGCATCATCCCCCCTCCCGCTGTCTGAGTGCATGTGCGTCTGCATCTGGCTGGAGTGGTGACGTACGTAACTAGCGCTGGCAGTTATCAGTGCTGTAAGTCACATGTTGTGACCCATCTGTGTGTGTGTGTGTGTATTTCTTGAGCAATTTGTTTGTGTTCATGCATGAGCACACATGATTGCCACAAGGTTTTGAAGCGGCACAGGTCAACGAGAGGATATTCGGATGACGGTTTTTCAGCACCCCTCACACATGCGCGCGTGCGCACGTTTAAATACATTTGCACAACTGCACACACAGCAGCTCAGTCCCGTCGGGTAGCAACAAAACTGGCTGAGCAAACAGCAAGTCGCTTGTTCGTTATCTTCTCAAGATGTTTGTTTACCGATCCACACAAGCTTTGCCTTGAGTAACAATGCAGTGGCCTCTACTTTTATGTCTATACAAGTGTGTGTGTGTGTGTGTGTGTGTGTGTGTGTGCGCATGCATGCACAACCTTGCAAACCACTGAGGGTACGCTCTATGTGTGTGTATTCTAATTGGTCTATCAACTTTTTATTTTATTCTTGGCCAGCAAAAGGGAATAGTATGTGGTTTTTCTCTTAAGGGCTCTCAGTAGGACGTTTGACTTTTTGACAAAACACACATGCCTCCTTTTTTTAAGGGATCAGCTGTCCAGCTGTTAAACGATCAGCAGTGATATACAAATATATGGCTGGAACACAATATTACTAAAGCAGTTCTTCCTCTTGTGTTACGTTATCGATGCCCTGCCGCCAGACATCTCTATATTTAAACGCACAGGGTGTCTAAAAGGATTCCCCACCAGCTTCACTTACCAAAGTCGCTATTTAATAAGTCAGGCTTATCAAATTAATGGTAGTAAAATGAATATAAGTGAAATAACTTTCAAAGAAGATGAAGCAGTTCACAGAAGAGGAAAAAAGCAGACAGTGGCACAAGTCAAATTAAAGAGCTAATTAATTTAATTATTTTTAAAATGTATAATAAAGTTCATACATAGATAATGACAGCATGCATACTAATGCATGCTAATCTAACACAGATATCATAATGTATTTTTGACGACTGCCTTGTAATAGCCTAAATATTGCAGAATCACTGTATCGTGATATGTTAGATATGGTGAGCATCATACGTGATGCAGCATGCAAAAGCCGGCCAAAGACACAGGCCGAGAATCCCCACTGTGCTCAAAAGCAGCCAAGCAATGACACAGTCATTAACAACCGGGCTTTCCAACTTCCACTGCTCTATTTTAAATGTTAGTTATCTCAAAAGTATGTCCTGTCTTAAACGTTTTTTTATGCACAAGCTGCAAATAAATGATGCAATATTTTGACCCAAACCCTCATCCAGCAAACCTCTCAGCTGCGAGGGGAAAACCCAGAGCTCAGCACAGCCACACACACACACACACACACACACACACACACACACACACACACACACACACACACACACACACACCTGAGGGTTTGAGCTGGCCAGTTCGCCGGCAAAATTTACCGATAGTGATGCTGGTGACTTTTCTGTGTTCAGCCTACAGCGATGAAGCTGTGTGGATTGTAATCAGTCGCCGTTTTCTTGTAAACCTAGCCAAGTTTTTTTTTATTTTTTTTTATCAGAAGTGTAATCAGTTACGAATGAATGCACAACAAAGGAGTGTCTGTTTGCATCATTACTAAACCACAGTAATTCAAAGAATCGGCAACGTTTGACATCTTCAAGATAAAAATAATCAGCAAAAGAGCACTTTCGGGTCTTCTCAGCCATGTTGGCTTAAAAGTTGTAACTGAAAGTCTGAAATACTGCAGCAGATGCTGCTGCTGCGCCTTATGTGGTACAGCTTTTTAAGGAGAAACATTTTCCATCTATTATGTTATTCAGTTTTAGTTCCTGAATTTTACTCCCAAAAATCCTTTAAAAAGTCCTTGAATTTAATGCTAAAGTGCCCTCAGTAAACCCGATCCTCTTATTTTTAGAGGAAGTTTTTCCTGAGACGAGCGCAAGCCCGGGTGAGTGCTGTGCTTGGTGGTGGAGGGGATGGGTCGCTCCCGATTGCTGTCTGTAATCTAGCGTGTGTCATTAACGTTGGGACCGCTGCGCCCTCTTCACATAATTACGGTTTCATTCCCCCCTCTGCTTCCCAAGCAGCGCAGGGGCCTCTGACACTGGAGGACTGTGATTAAAAACACGAGGCAGCGGAGGCACTTTACCCACACTCTTCCTGTTTCTCTTCAACCCTTCTGCACCCTTTCCTTGGCTCACTGAAATTCCTCAAATGCCTGTTTCTACGCCTCACCGAAATCTGATCTGAGATCACTTGGCTCCAAGCAGTCTTTGAAGTTGTTTTTTTTTCTGGATTTATTTTTTCCCCCCAAAATATACACACACATGCTCACACAGCCACAAATTGCCTTTTGCATGCAGCATCCTTCAGGCTGTCCTTTTCCTCTTCCACGTTGCAAAATTCTTTGCAGTATGCGTACACTCAAGTGCCCAACCATACACACACCATACACACAAGTTAGCAATTGGCAGATCTTGACACGGCCAGTGACGACAGGGCTTCCCGTGATAATAGATGCTAATCGGGCTGAGCTTGGTTTTTGCCTTGGGGTTGTGCTGTTAAAGACAGTGATGTGGTAATACGACTGGTCTCTGTTCAGTAGATCACATACAGCCAGCCTTTCTCACACAGTGAAACACCGCCTCTTGCATTCGGTACCCCCCTCAAGAACACACACGCATATATGCGTAAGATAAAATACCACTGGATTTCATCTGAATTGTTTAAAATGCTTGCGTTAGAGCCTGACTGCCTCAGGGTTTTTCTGGTGAGTAATTAATTTCCTCCATGTGGGGGTAGAGACCAGAGCTTGTGGGCCTGCCTCCTGGCTCCGACTGTGTGTAAGTGTGTGTGTATGAGAGAGGGAGAAAGAAAGAGAAGGAGGCTCTGCGCTGGCTCCGCTGCTGCGACCTAGCCTTGAGGAGGAGGAGGGGGGCGAAAAAACAGCACAGCGCAGAAAATCAATCCAGGGGCCGCGCTTCTCAGCCTCTTCCGGACGCAAGAGTCCTCCTCTCCCGGGAATTAGATAACGGCTTGTAAAAGCTCTCCACCACCAGCCTCTCACCCCCCTCCTCGACTTTTAGCTGCTGCTGCAGCATGTCTCTGTCTTCCTCTCAGCTTGTCCACGAGATATTGAATTCATCCCCTTCACATTTGCTGCAAAGTATTTGCTTCTCGTTTAATTGAAATCCCCGCTTTCTTCTCATAACTGTGTGGATGTTGCGTATTATCAGCAGGTTAATATTTTATTAGGTTTTAATTGGCCTTTGTTTCTCGCCCCTGCGCTCTGATCTTCCAGTGAAGACACTGACGCTGCGCGTGCACGTGTATGTGCGCGACGCAAAGGCGAGACGAGAGCATTAACGTGAGCATTTGAGTTTCTCTACATGGGTGAGCAGCCAATTTTCTCTCATCTAGGTTTCCTTGGCGGAGGAGATCAAGCCGTTGAAGTGGTATCCCTCAGTTTACCTGCTCGTGTCCATCTTTCCCCTCATCAACAGGTAACACACAGACACACACCTGTGCAGCTATAAACTCTGTTGTTTTATTTGCATGGGGGCTTCACTCTGCTATCTTATCTCCTCCCACCCTCCAAGCCCTGATGTGCCTTTCCCATTCTTTAGCTCTCTCTGTTATCTTAACTCTCGGAAAGCACTGCTCTCCCTCTTTCCGTTCGTAGCAGTTGAACGCTAAAGGAGGGCGTGCGTGTGTGTGTGTGAGAGGGAGAGAGAGAGAGAGAGAGAGAGATGGAGGTATAGAGCGTTTTATTGGCTTTTATAAAACCTGAGCTTCGTCGGCTGAGGGTTGGGTGGGAGGAGGCGGGTGGTCCAGTAAATGATAACCCCAGCGCTGTTATTACTCCTTCCCTCCCTTTCCTTTCCCTTCCTTTCCTTACTCCTCATCTCCCTCCCTCTCCTTTTTCATTTATTTGCCCCCCCCCCTCCCCATCTCAACACAGCACTGGTGTGATTGACAGGTCAGGGTTACTAAGTGATTAGCTGCAGCGGCTCTGCTTGTCGCCACGGCGATGTAGGCGGAGACACAGGTCAATTACAGGGTCAACGTCTTTCAAAAGCTCTGCTCAAACACTGCCCATCACCCCCCCCCCCCCCCCCCCCCCGCCCTGCTCGCCACCTCACCCTTCCCTTCTCTCCATCCATTCCAGACCCTTTCCTCCCGTGCCCCGGCTGTCGGCTGATGAAGATGACAAACTGCATCCTGCGCTAACGCTGCCCCCCCCCCCCAACCTTACACACACCACCCCCTTTCCCTCCCTTAATGCCACTTTCCCTTCCTCTCGCCTTCTTTTACGCTCAAAAAGTCTTTGTTATTGTCCTCTTATTTTCACTCTTCCTTGCTCAGGCGCTCCATCTTTCTGCTGCTGTGTTTTTATGTCACCCCACTCCACCCCCTCCCTCCCTCCCTTTTTCCTCCTCCTCCACTTTTCCTCTCCTCAGCGACACAAAGCCCCCCTCTCTCTCTCTCTCCCCTCTCTTGAGCAAATACGCTCTCGCTCAGCTCGGCTCTGCCTTTCTCCAGAGAGCGAACGAGTAGAAAACGGGAATGAATTGCTCTCTCGTCGTCCTCCTCCTCCTCCTCCTCCCCCCCCGTTCAGCAGCGCTGGCTGTATATATCTCCGGCTCCTATTAATTTGTTAGCCCCCCCCCCTCCCCTTCCCCTACTCACTCGCCTCCCTCCCCCTGCCTCATATCCTCCACCTCTTCCTCCTCCTCTCTTTCTCCATCTCTCCCTCCTTCCTTCCCTCCCCTCTGCTGAGTGCTGGAGTGTGTAAAGTGTTTGTCACGGTGTCGTGCCGATGTCGCTGTGCTCTGCTTCCGCACGGCAGACAGCCTTAGTGTGTGTGTTTTGTTGTATATGAGAGCGTGCGTGCGCGTGGGTGGGTGGTTGGTTTCATGTCGAGGCGAATGTGCTGTCTCTGCTTGTTCCCCTGTGTGTGTGTGTGTGTGTGTGTGTGTGTGTGTGTGTGTGTGTGTGTGTGTGTGTGTGTGTCGGCGTGAATGCGTGCGCACTTGTTTGTCCGCCTCAACCGGAGTGTGTGCTTCTTCGCGTCTGCCCGCGACAGCTCCCATGTGTTTGCGTGCGTG
This sequence comes from Rhamphochromis longiceps, assembly GCF_057381845.1. NCBI lineage: Eukaryota > Metazoa > Chordata > Actinopteri > Cichliformes > Cichlidae > Rhamphochromis > Rhamphochromis longiceps. Next base: position 17,349,566 of record NC_140572.1, read on the forward strand.
CGTTTTTTATTTTGTGTGTGCATGCCTAGCGCGTGTGTGTGTGTGTGTGTGTCTGAGTGGGGGATTATTTCTATCTGAGCTCCAAAGCCTCCTAAACAGGGCTTAGAGAGACGGCCCAGGGCAGCAGCTAAAGCCGTCGGGTAGAGCTCTCTCTTTCTCGCTCGCTCGCTGTGCAACCCTCTCTGCTGCTCTCTCTCTCTCTGTGCCATTTCTCCCTGCCCTGATCCATTGCGTTAATACACAGACACTCCCACACACAAACACACTCTTGTTTTGGCCCTCATCTGCTGCTGCCACACACACACAAACACACACACATACACGCACATAGTCACACGCCACACGCAATTTTAATCTGTTCCAAATGCACTCTGGTAAATGTGTTAATTCGACACCAGCTGTTGCGAATTGAAATGGGAAAACGCTCCTATTTCGTGTCGCCCGCGCTTGCACACACTCGCACGGACAAGCCATTTTACGTCATTTCGCCGTACACATCCATCTCTCTCACACGCTCGCTCTCTCGCTCTCTCGCACTCACTCATTCGCTTGCCCTCATTTGGCAACACAAAAGTAGCACCAGACACTCGCACCTTCGCACTCATCCCTCCTCCTTCTCCTCCCCTTTCTCCTTCTCCTTCTTTCTCTCGCGCTCTCCCACTTCAGTCTCTCTCGGCTCTTTGTGTGCGTCTGTGTGTGTGTGCGTCTGTGTGCGTGTGTGTGTAAGCACTGCCTGGGCACGACTAGAGTTTTCACAGTCTGCTTCTCACATCGCCTCCCCTGTGTGCTTTATGGTGTGGGTGTGTGTTTGTTTACAAGGCTTGTCTAGATTCCTACTGTGCGCGCTTGTACGCTTGTTTGCATAAATAAGCCCTCTCTTCGGAACCTAGCTGCCGATTTCTGTGGTGCGTCGCAGCTTGATGTGCAAGTGCTCCTCCCGGACAGCCTGCTCGTCTTTTGCCAAGACTTCTTGCTCTCCTCAAAAGCACCCCGATCCCCTTTTAAACACCAAAGCGCACCACCAAATCGGCCTTACCATTCAGTGCTTTTTTTTTCTCTCCCCTTCTTTTTCTTTACAGCTTTGTCTTGAAGCTGCAGCTCCAGTTTTCAAAGCCGCTTGGCTTTGAGCAATCAGGGTTACGCGCCTTGTGCAGGGGGGCGCTTCAGCGTGGATAGATTGGCCCTGGCGGCAGGGCTTGAACCGGTGATGTGTCTGTAACCTTGAGTTCACCCTGCCGCTCCAGGAGGTAGCTTGCATCCTCCTAGTTATTCTTGGTTTCACTCAGTGCTGTCTGTGTGGTTTTCGTGGTGTGTGTATAGGCCTATACGGTGCTAGCACAAGATTTTTATTTTTTTATTTATTTATTTTTTTTGTATGGGCTCCCTACAGCACCTAGCCCCCCTACACCCCCACTCGTCTTTCTCTGGAGGAGATCTGATTTCCCTGCTCCAGGCGAGCAGCGAGAACAAGACAGTGTGCGCACGCATCTGTGTGTGCTTCAGTGCGTGTCTGCACTTTTGTGTGTGTGCGCACACGCGCTACCCGGGCCAGGCAGACCTTCCCCATCTCCGCTCTGCGCTTTGAAAAACGAGGGAGGAAATCTCAGAGCAGCAGTTATTATTCATCCCTCAAAGAGAACGGGGAGGAGGCGGGGGAGGAGGAGAGAGGGAGGGAGGGAGGGATGGATGGAGGGAGGAAGAAAGAGAGAGCCAAACGGGAGGGATGGAGGGAGGGGCGTGGGGGGGATACATTAACTCTTATCACACTGTATTCGGCATTCTGCATCCCAGGATGCGCTCTTGCTCTCCCTCTCTCTTTCTCACTCCTGCTTTCTCTTCCCTTTCTACAGTCCCCTCCTTCCGTTCCTTGCCTCTACGCTTCTCGGAATATCTTGCATTCAGCGCATATGGACGTGTGTTTGTGACTCCCCGTGTGTGCGTGTGTGTCTAGTCTGGTGTGTGGTTCGTACTGTATACCCTTACTATCTTTTGTGGTGTATTTTGTTTACTTGAACAAGTAAGCTGGTGCTGAAAGGCAGTATGTGAGGTTCCAAACTCTCATCTTTCTTTGTCTGCAAGCCTTCTTTATTTATCCATCGCCTCACTTTCAATTTACAGTGTAAGAGTGGCAGCGTTGTCCTGTTTGCTAAAATAAGTTTTGAACTTGATATAACTTGCAGATAAGTGGTGTTTTGTTTTGTTTTTCAGATCTAGAGGCAAAATGAACCATTCTTGTCTTTTTTGGGATGCTTTGATTTGCGGTTTTGCAGGAGTGACATGACAGTCTATAGGGATTTGCCACTAAAGTTGAGATTAGCTTGGTTTAAACTGTAATTGCGCAGAGTGAAAGTTAACATTTTAAGAAAGCACATACTTAAGAGTGAAACCTCTAATCCTTTAATTTTGACATTTTATTTTAACCTATTTACACACAGAGAACATCAATGTTTGCAAATCTGACCTGTCTGTAGCATCAGATGTCATGCTCTTTGAGCAACCCGATTGCCTGTGCGATAGCGTAGCCACAGACAGCTGTTCGACCCACATAATATTTGGTGGTTATGTGACCATGCCTACTGTGCGCGCCTGCATGCGCACACTTGTATTTGCATCACGGGCAGTGATTGGTGTGCAGCTGGAGACGGAGAGCCACACAGCCATTCGTCTCCCATTGAGCAGCAGTGACTCTCCGCTATTCATCCCCATTTAGCGAGACGGCGAGATGGTCTACAGGGCTGTGTGTACTTCACACACACACACACACACACACACACACACACACACACACACACACACACACACACACACACACACACACACACACACACACACCAAGGCTGAATTTTCAGTTTTGAAGTAGAAACATAGTTGTAACATGTATCTCTTTGCATACATGTAAATGACACCAGCAGAACACACAAACACATTTGCATGACCCCAACACATTGAAATGTACTGACCTGACTGCTCTTACATACATGTAGGTCATGTAGACAAATATCCATATATAGGCATACAGGGTCATTCTGGTGTATATGCACATGAACACATATGCATATGGTATACACATGCAAAACCTAAAGGAGATACTGGATAACCTCCCTCACACTCTGCCGTATGCAAACATAAACACATACACACGCACCCACACATACCCTGTTCCCCCTCCCTCTGCTCTTTCAGGCACGTCTTTAAATATTCATCACTCTGGCTGCTCTGCGAGTGCCGTAAACGCTGCCTCACACTCCAGGGAATAGCTAAAGCCTACTCTATCATCTGCTCTCCCTCCCTCCCTCCTCTCTCTCACAGACACACACACACGCGCACCCACCCCTACACACACGGACACACTTCTAGCCACAGCCGCTCACAAGGACGAACTGACTCGCACAAACACTCTGAGGCACAGCCAGTGGCATCACTGGACGCACAGACACATGCAGGTACATGAATCAGGTGCAGGGAAACACGTATGCTTCGATGCACGAAGAGATTTTGTTTGTGTGTGTGTGTGTGTGCGTGCGTTTACTGGCTCCCAGCACAGTGCGTTGAGCGGTGTTGTGTTCCAGGAAACAGGATGTCTCTTTGTTTGGGTTTTATTCTGTTGGTGAACGTTAGCCGCTTTAGTCCCTGGGGTCTGTGTATGCCGCTTTGTCTGTTACCGTGTGTGTGCGTGCGTGTGTGTGTGTGTGTGCGCATCCCATGCAGGTGTGCCTGTTTATGTGTTTCAGGATTATTCCAGAAATTTTGGCAAAAATGAACGTGTTTGGACCAAGCATGTGCAGTTGTCTATAATGGGAGCATTTACACCCATATTGACCTTATGCTCAAAGTAGATCATCTTCCAGTTTTCAGTTGTAGCGCACACGCATGCAGACACACTAGCACGACGCACATGCAGACCGTGGTTTCATCTACGTGTCGTTACACCCAGGAGAAAGAAGATAAAGCGCACCATCCTCTAGCAGATAGTTCCCAAGCAATAGAGCTGAACACACGTTTGCGCGGTTGATCACATGTTGTCACTGTACAAAGAAAAACCTGTCCTGGGTTTTTGCTGCCCTAAAGGCCACCACACATGTATCAAAGAGACGCAAGCAACCAACGGATCAACAGGTCAAGCTTTATGTAAATGAATTTCAGGCACTGAGTTTAAAAAACCCAGTGTTGAGTGTTTAAAAAAAATCTTCTTTATTGCTTTGTCTATTGAGATTATTGAGAGGAAAAACCACAAAGATTAGAGTTTTTACGTGTGAAGAATCTGGATTCAACAAGTGGATTCTACCATATTTTGAGTCCTTTAAAAGGCTATCATGGCTCGAAGCACTGTGAAGAATAATTAGACGAAAATAAACTGTGACAATGTCTAGTTCATTTTTCATCCTCTCTGTTTGAGATTAGTGTTTGTCTTTCTAAATGTTTTAGAAATATAGATATAATAGAAACCTTTGAGCTGGATTTAGTTTTAGGGGCTTAAAAGCTAAAATCTTTCTGAAACCTTCAGGAAAGGCAGTAGAATATCATGTGAGCTTGGCATACATTTAAAAAATTATATATAAATCTCCTTCTTTACTGTCCTATACTTGCATTGATTTTGTCCCACCTATAATTTATCTTAGATATCAAATTCAATTTTACAGAATTAGACTTTCTAGTCAAAGAAAAGTTCTGATTCGCTGTCAGCAGCGGCACCGCAGGGAGAATGAGAGCCTTGTTTGGGCACTGCGAAGCATGTGATTTGTCTGGAGGGAAGAAGAAAAAAAAAAAAGAAGTAAGGCAGTCAGTCATAGAGCGGAGGAAGTGCAATCGGGTTCAGGATGACTTCTCTGTCTGGCTGCCCTCCACTCTGGGGAAGGAGTTCTCGTCCAAGCTGTTTTAAGTGCGTTTCACCCACAGCTCTGAGGATGTTCGGCACAACAATTAGAGGCAGACAAAAAAAAGAAAAAGAAAAGGTGAACGCTGATAGAAGGAGGAAATGGAAACGGAGGGAAGGAAAGTGGTATAGACTGGCAGGGTGGGATATTGGAGGAGATAGGGAGAGGCAGTAAATGAGGGATTTTGCAGAGAATGCGGAAGGTGAGATAGACGGGTTCAAAGAGTGAGTGACAGCTTGATAGATGGAAGGTCTGAATAAGTGAGCGAGGCTTCGGAGACGCTGCGCGAGTACTAATGATTGACTGCATGCTTACAGGTGGCAGCAGGCTGAGACTTAAGGCTACATGCGCCCGCGAGCGTGAGCGCAGAAGCGTGTCTTCGTGTTTATTGTTGTTGACCATTTGCTCCCGATATTGTGTACACAGCATCATCCCTTTTGTGAGACTTGCTCAACTACGCCGCACACACAAAACCCCGACACGCGCGCACACAGCAGCTCAGCCAGGCATCGCCCGCAGCCACACTCTCCTTCTCACCACTGCCTCCCTCATTCATCTTTCATTAGCCTGGCTCACACAGGAGAAACAGCCTACCACCCCCTACCATCCTCCCCCATCCTCCGCACGCCTCCACCAGCCTCTCCATCTCTCCCTTCTCTCTATCTAACCTCCTTGCAACCCCCCCCCCCCCCCCCCCCCCCCCCCCCCCCCGTGTCTTATCTTGGTTTCTCTCGCACGTAATCTCTTTTGTTTGTCTCACTCATGTCTTGCAATCTGTCTTTTTAGATATCTCTCCTACTCCTCCTCTTCCTCTTTCCCTTCCCTTCTCTCTCTCTGCCTCTTCGGCTTCTTTTTTAGTCTTTTTCATTCAGCCTCGCTCCTTCACCCCTTTGCCCTCTTCCCTGCTCCTCCTCCTCCATCGCTCTCGGCCCCTCGTTCCCCTCCACGGCCTCCTCACTCTTCCACGTTTTCACCTCTTTTATCGTCTTCTCCGTTTTCGCTCCCGCTCTCCCTTCTCTCCTTCCTGTGCAGCGCCGTTTCTCTGACACTCGTCTCTGCCCAGCCTCCCCCCTCCCCCCGCCTTCCTGTCTCCCTTTCTCTCCCCCTCGCCTGCTCTTTTTCTTCCTTTCATTTTGCTCTCCGTCTCTCCCTCGATGGAGGGGAAAGGCTCTTCGCCTCTAATTGCGGCTGTTCCGTTGCCATGGCGCGTGTTGCTCAGCGCTGCGAGGTGCTGTCTGTGTGTGTGTCTGTGTGTGTGTCTGTGTGTGTGTCTGTGTGTGTGTCTGTGTGTGTGTCTGTGTGTGTGCGCACGCATGTGTGTGCGCCTGCATGTGTCTGTGTGTGTGTGTGTTTGTGTGTGGCAGGCAGATGATTGCTTGCTGCCAGCTCTCGTTTCCCGGACGCCGATCGTGTTTCTTTGCGGCAGCAGGAAAAAAAAAATGAGACGCCAGAAATAGCCCCCCTTCACACAGACCCACTCACTCTCACCGCTGTGCTGTCAGAGAGACACACATACGCAGGCAGGCGCACACACACAGCCGCTCACACAAACACACATCCACTGCATTTCCTCTCCTTCTGACATTCTCGGCGTATGTGACCCAGGTTAGACTGAATGTAGACACCTATTTTGCACACGCACGGGCAGTGATGTGTGTTTATGTGTATCCACATGTGTCCAACTTCCTCTTCGTGCGTGTCCGTGTGTGTGTCTTTGTGTGTGTGTTTCCTGCGTCTCTTAGGAGGTTGTATGGGGACTCCTGATTTATTTCACCTTTAATGGGAAGTGAAATGAATGTGACTAGCAGCTGGTCTGGTCCTCGGAGATATCGCGGTAGGCTAACCCAGAAAACAGTTCTGAAATGGTCCCTACTCTGACAAGCACCAGGATACGCCACTCTACGCTCCACTGGCTGCACTGTTGGTTTTATTTTAAGCTTCGTTTAGACGTTTAGTCGACACCTTTATCCAGAATTACGGCAGGTAGATTCTTGTTGCCGGTTTATATTCGACCTCTGGCCAACTCAACTTGTGCTTTTCTTTCTGTCACAACTTTTTAAAGGGTTGTTGGAAGGTAAATGGAGACAGATTAATGGCAAATAAACCTTGCAACCTCACGCTGCAAAAGAGGATAAGAGAGGATTATAACCAGATTTGTGGATGAATCTCCATAATCATCTTCTGTGCTTTTCTCCTGCAGTTCTCACTGGGCTTTTAAGGGAAAAAAACAACAGCCTGTTTATGTGCCTGCTTGGTTTTGACAAAGTTTGCGTAACTTAAATCTAAAAGTTTTAGGAGCTGTTTGTAAGACTGCTAAAAAATAAACAAAATGTGCACAAATGACAAGAAAAAATACACTAAAATCTCCTTAATCATCCATCCTTCCATCTGTTCATTCATCCATCCATCCGTTTTTCTACTGCTCTGGATTCCAGATCGTGGGGGTAGCAGTTTAAGCAGAGAAGCCCAGACCTCCTTTTCCTTTCTCCAGCTCATCCGGCGGGAATTAGGTCTTCCTGATAGAACATGCCCGAAACATCTTACCTAGGAGGCATCCAGGAGGCGTCTTAGTCAGATATCTGATCTATTTCAGTTAGTTTTGTTTTATGTGGCAAAGTAGTGGGTCCTGCCAAACGACACAACTCGCCCTATCACTAAGAGAACATCTGGCCATCCTTTAGTGGAAACTGATTTCTGCAGCTTGTATTCTCAGTCTCATTCTTTAGGTCACTATCTAGAGCAGGGGTGTCGAACTCCAGGCCTCAAGGGCCAGTGTCCTGCAGGTTTTGGATAACATCCTGGGTCAACACACCGGAATCAAATGATTAGTTCATTACCAGACTTGTGGAGAACTGCAAGGCACGTTGAGGAGGTAATTTAGCAATTTAAATCAGCTGTGTTGGATCAAGGACACATCTAAAACCTGCAGGACACCGGCCCTCGAGGCCTGGAGTTCGACACCTGTGATCTAGAGCTTGTGGTCTTAAAGATGAGGGTGGGAACATAGATTGGCAAGTAAATTGACAGCTTCACTTTCACACTGAGCTCTCTCTTCCCTACAGTACAACATCTCTCCGGTCGCTTTTGGTGACCGTTTATTCCCTGTCAAATGCACCGCTGTTTTAGTTTTTCTTTGACCTGTTGACTTTTGTTACTTGGCACATCGTACCACTGCTATCGCAGCTGGGTTGAGGTACGACCATGATGGTTTTTACTGCCATAATAATGATATAAAAGTTACTGCTCAGACAGAGGGAGATGGTGCAACAGTTTCTGTGAGACTGTGGAAAAAACATCTTCTCTTCCTATATCAATACTGATATGACGGTATGGTTTGAGTGGTGCTACCTATCGTTCAGGAGAATATTAGAAGAAGTCTAACCTCTTGTGAATTGCTTGGAGTTGAGGTGAACCAAGCTCTCTTCCCACGCTTAAGCTTACTGTCACACTGTTTACAATATGCCCTAACCCAGCCCGTGGCATCAGGTGATGGTATACTGTCTGCATTTCCCTCAGTATGCAAGTAAAAATAAAAATGCCTGAATGTGGCAAAAGCATATGGGCACAGTGCCACAAAGGTATATAGATCCTCAAAGCTTAGATGGCGACATGTATCCCTTATATCTTTATGCAGTCTTTTTTTGTTGGGAAACAGTCTGGTTTTCAACCAGTGCCGACTGTTTCATTCACTTGTTAAAAAAAGAGTTCTGTCAGCGCATAATTTAAGCTTTCACTAATTAATTAATACATTTTGTGAGTAATTATTAATTCTCTGAGCAACTCGATGGTAAAGCAGAGGGGAACCCTCAGGACCATTTAGACTTTCTCAGAAGGATTTGTTGCATTTAGCTTCTTTGGTTTAATAATAATAATTCTGTTCTAATTTGAATTTCAGTCTAATTTTCTATCAGGTTTCCTTCATAAAATGGCATAGATACCATCCTTTCTCAGCCGGCTGCAGGTACCATAGCTGGATCGCTCACTGATTAGGACTTCATAATGGGGCCAAAGACCATAGCCGTGTGTGTGTTTGTTTAGAAAGTGACAGGTACATGAAACAGTCACATTTCCTTAGGCCTTTCCAAATGGCCAGGCGTACCTTGCTTGTAGCATAGATGGAGTGAAGGCAGGGCATGACGTCTGTAGCCACTACGACTCTTTCCCCTTTTCCTTTTATTTTGGTGTGTGTGGCTAAGTTTTGACAGAGCTGAAGCCTCCGCTCTCATAGTTACGGTCCTCCACTGTGGCATGCCAATTTAAAACATATTTGTAATAACAACCATAAACCACGAGGAGACTGAGTTTCTCTGTCATCCCAACTCAAACAGAGTGAGACACTTTACGCAGTTCTCAATTTCTGCAGTTGCATTTGCCCAAAGAAGCTTAAAATCGAATCCATATTGGCAATTAAAGATCATTTGTTCTTGAATCTGGACCTTCAGTATTTGGGTCAGAAAGGTGCGCCAAACAGATACACAAAGACTCGAGATCAGTATCAAGGCAAAAAATAGAAATAAACACTGAATCGTGCATCCCTGTTTTCTATAACGAAAGATTTTGGCAGACATTGTAGTCGGTTCATTTATACTAGAAAAGGGAATTTGGCATCATTAAACTTCATGGTTTCTGTTAAATTAGCAATGAGCAGACAGCAGTCAAATTCTATGGCGTGTAAAGAATTTAAATTATCAAAAAAAAAAAAGAACTGGACTGTTGTTCAAGCAAAAGATGTTAGTGTATGTAACAGCTGTAAGGAGCCTATGTCTTCATAGCCTCCATACATTTTATGTTGTTAGTGGGGCAGTTTGAACTCTTGCTGGCAGAGCTGGGAGCACATCTGAGGAGGTGGGGAAATCATTTCAGAGAGCCGATTGACCCGCAGCATCTAGCTGTGTGTAAGAGGTAAAATAGTGTTATTTTACTATTTGTGTATCCAATACTGGTGCACATTTTGAGCTACAGCACACTTGTTGCCATGTGCAGCGGTCCGATTGGTCAGATATGCTTATTTGAATCATAAAAATTAAGCTTGATTTGATATTTGCAAATATTATGTTAACGTGTCCAGTGACTGAAGGCCTTTATTGACGCATTTAAGGATCAGAGTTTGGTTTCACTTAAACGTTGAGATTATTGAGTGTGGTTACATCAGGAAAAAATAATCATTTATGTATTATTGCTCCAAGAGACCACAATTAAAATGATGGATAGCCTCTGTTGCAAGTTTTATCTTTTTCTTTTCATATTTAAGAGTGGCTTGCAGGTTGGGAATTTATCTGTATGAAAATGAAGCAGAAAGCAGATTTAGCAAAACCGTGTCTGCAAATGCACTACAATAAAAAACATTCACGGTCGTTATTGTAGTATCGGGTTGGAATTTGCTGTAAATAAACACACTGTAATGACACAAAAGTGCGAGTGGCCAGGCTAGGTTAAGTTTAGGAATAACAAATGGATCCGAAAACGTATAACCTTAAAATATTTTGAAAATGCAGGGTTTTTTTGTAATCATATCTCGCTTGGGTAACATAAATCAACGCTGTGTTTTTAGTTGTCACGTTGGCGAGAGCAAGGTGGAGGAAAAAGCTGGCTAATTTGGAAGTTATCAGACGTTAGGAAAAAAGCATGTACAGCGCCTCGTTTATATTTTCATCAAGCAGAAACTCAGGCTCTGCTATCGCTGCTGCTGGTAGTGTAAGAGGCTGCTGTTGACAGCGCACCTGAAGCAGCTGTGTGTACCAAAGAAGCTGCACCAGCTATTAGTTTCATACAGCTGCGACATCCCAACTGGAGCTCCATCTTATCTCCGGGAACAAAATCTTCCCGTCTAAAAATGGGTGGTGCACGCAGCCTTTTTCAAGACCGTGATGCAGAAGCAGAAGTCTACATCCACAAAAGAACTCAAGCACAAAAATGAGCTCAGTAGTTCTTATTTGTTTTTTTTCTGGACATGATGTCCTGACAGACTGGGCAGAAAATTGTGAAATGCCATCTACTACTGAGGCCTGATTTAGACTGAATCGAGCCGACAGTTTGGCCCATGTGCGTGGCTGACGTCGAAGTGTTTATGCTTGTGCTGGTGGACTTGTGTGTTAATTGCTCCATGGTTTTTGTGGGGTAAAACATTTTTGTTGCTCAAGTTTTCCAATTCCTTTTTCTGATAGGCAGAAATTTGCTGAGATCCTTATATTGATGCTTATGATTATCACCCCTCACATTGAGGTGACAAATTTCCTGCTGAAGCATAAATCCCCAGTAAGAAAGAGAGGACTCCTGTTTGGGATATATAGTGTTTTTATTTTATTTTATTTTATTTATGTCTCTAGAAATGTAAGACATTACATTAACTTTTTTAGTCATTTCCAAAAAATAATGACAAATATTAAATATAAATCAATTTGCTCCGATTTTAGTTGATTCTCACGGCAAGTAACAGAGTCGCTCCTCTTCCTGGCACCTGGGTGCTTCTCAATGCTTGCTTTGTGCTTAAATGTGTTAAAATGGATTTATCCATTGCCTTTTCAGTGCTTAAACCATCTGCCATCAAATGAAACTCCTCTGAAGGATAACCCTGCCAATGTAAGTTTATGTGTTTCCTATTGGAAATAAATCCTGTTGCAAGCCCTGAACCTACTTTGGACGTCTCCACTACACAAAGCTTTTTGTTTATTTTTGATCTGGCCTTCAGTGTCCTGTTATTGTAAGTAGAAAGTTTCCTGTCTTTTGAGTAGTATTCTCTAAAACATTATCTGCCTCCTGTGCGACTAGAAAGTGACAGTGATGTAATAGCATCACGACATTTAACATTGTTTTTATAAAACACATTTGGTTAGTCACCAGGAGTTATTTTTATTAGCCTGGCTGATGTCACTGCAGCCACGAAGACTCGTCATGTTCATGTGCAGGGTGCAGTGATGGCTCAGTATTTGTGGTGCTATTGTGAAGTGATTGCTACAGAGAGTGATTTAAAGCACAGCGGTGTTAAAATTGCTAAAGATTTCCCCAATATAATTGTCATTTCAAAAACTAATGAAAAAAAATCTCTTTGAGTCAGACAGTCACATAGGAATAGGTGATTGGAGAGTCCCACGTAACTTTGTGCAACCACAATACAAGAGTGGCCCACCCAACCCCCAAGACACAGATGACTTTGGTGACCCTGAGGTCAACCACTGTGGCCACTTAGTTCGTGCTGCACACTAAACCCAAGAACACAACACATGCAGAAAATGCCATGAGCCGCGCGGCGGTTTGATTCTCACGCTAATAGATCAATAAAAGACATTAGTGGCGGGCTAGCCCAGCGAGCAGCGCTAATACAAGGTTAATCCAGGGTTAATGGCTGAGCAGCATCGTTCTCAGAGGCAGCCATTAGTTCTCAGCCGCACCATACAATATCAGGTTCTTCTCCTAGTCGTGTCCCAGGTTTCCAGGCGCGGGGAAGGAAATTGAAAAGAAAGGAATAGCGGCTCACTCTCACGAGTCAAGATGAAAATGAGATATCCAGATAGATGAAACTGAATGCAAAGAAATGGGGGCGATATCTGAGTGAGGCCGAGCAGCGTGCGGGGGAAACGTGCGCGGAATGAAAAAGAAGGGAAAGATGGGATGGCGAAATTGTGGTCAGGAGAAGTAGGAAACTGAGATGAGAGATAGGGGGTGAGAAGGAGAGGAAGGGAGTTGAGCGCTACACATCTCCCTGTCCTTGTAAAGTGCTGCGTGCTGTCGAAGCGGCAGCCAAGAATGTGTCAGCCCAGCCGTCTCACGCTGCCTAATGGGCTCTTAAACGCTGATATAAAGCTCACTCGCTCTTTCGCCCTCCCCTTTTCCTCTCTCTCTCCTTTTTCTGCCTCTGCCACTTACTTCTCGTTCTCACCCTGTCCCTCACTCTGTCACTCACTTGTCCTCTGCCTCTCTTTCCCTCTCTTTCTGCTGCTCTATCAACCTCTCGCTCTCTGCCGTTCCCCTTTCCCCCGTTGCCGTCTTCTCCCTCTGATTTCTCCCTGAATTACTCCATCGTCACGTCTAAAGCTCTGCTCCTAGTTGTCTCTGTATTTACAACTTTTTTACGGGAGAACTTAAAACTTCTCTGTCTTCTCTTTTTTTCCTCCTCCTCCAGGCTCCATAACGCCTTCTACCCTAAAGCACCGTCCTTCTACCTCACACTTCTGCACGTCCTGTCGGCACCACTCCACGGCTTGGCCAATGCCTTTGTGTTTGGCCTGAATAGGGATTGGTGGAGCCTCCTGAGCCCAACTGGCATGCAGGTAAACTTCACACACACCTGTGAGAACCGCATCGTTATTTAAATCTGGAGGCTATTTATACATAGTGGTTACGCTTGAATAGACACTCAGTCATCTTTCATGTGATTGCATACAGTAGTCTGTTCAAAGACTTGCACTGATGCGAATCAATCCTGGGTGACAAAAAATAAAGGTAAATACATGTCCGTGTCACTTGAAAATATTTAACCCAACACGCGAGGAACCAATCAGGCTGTTGCACTGACACGAGCTCTCAATCGAGGCTTATACTGGTTGAAACTGTGCATTTGGTTAAATGCTTACAGTTCAGCGCTAAGTATGCAAACATGGTCACAATGTGTGCATTTACATGGACAGAGTATCCCAGGTTACCTAAGCTTATCCTGGTTTTAACCATATTCAGGATATGACACTTATATACATTTGATTAGGCATGCAAATAGTTTCTCACAGTTCATCTTCATAGCTACTAAACATAAGCCCAGGTGGCTTTGACCTGACTTGTCTCACTCTACATGTTGAGAAACAGGCATTCTGCAAACTGTCTTCTGTAGACTTGAATGTCTTGCTCCCACCATTATTTGTGTTTCTATGAGGTAACTTGGCTGGAACATTCAGACACCTGGATGTGCTGTATAAGGGTACTTCAACATGTTCAGAAGCATATCCAGGTTTCTTAACACCTAGAACAACGGCCCATTCAAGTGTCAGAAATAAAGACGCAAAGACAAAAACAGAGTACTTCTAAAAGATTGTCATAACCAGGATACGCATGTAGACACACTCAGCAACCACCCAATATGCAGCTGGTTAGCAGATATAATTCAGTTTAACTGTAAAGTAATAGACACGTGAATTAAATGGGCAAATTTAAATCTGTGGTGACGGATTAAAAGTCTGGGATCACCAAAGTTTTCCAATACATTTTAGTCCTAAGAAAAAAACATCAGCTTTGCTGTGACATTTAGCAAAAATGATCGCTGGGATTACTCATTTGAATTATGTGAATTTCAGATTGAGCATCATTGTTATTCCTGCTGTTAGCGTGGTTTAAAATCCATTCCTTCAGCAGATCTATTCAGTCGGCAATGTCACAGATTCCACGTCTGAAAGGAGCTTTATAAAGCTCTGAATGCCATCTGTCCTCTGCAGTGTACCTTTGCTTACTCCTTTCAGGGACTCAGGTGGCTGAAGCCCATCCCAGCAAAGACATACGAATTGAAGGGCATCGAAATGAGTGGCTGAATTTTCTGTTTATACCAGTGTTGAAATGCTTACGTAAGGAAGATGTTTAAGTTTAATGATGTGGTAATTCTACAAAAGTCATTTTACTTTTTTTCCTTCTTTTTTTGCAACATCATCTTAGCCCTCTTCCCAGTGAGAAATAATTGCTTCAGGATTTGTAATTAGGCCATTTAACTTCCCACACTGACTGTTACCATCTGTTACAGGTGTTCACACGCCACCTGTACGGAAAATGCTTGTTGGGTTTTTGGTACAAACCCCCCCCCCCCTTTTTTTAAAGTGTAAAATGGCAAATTCAGGGCTTAGGAACATGTAATGAAGACAAGCTTTTCCAAAAAAATTACGTGTATATATTATATTTAATTTCTCTCTTTTTTTTAAATTTGAACCACAAACCTGCGTGGTTGCATTTCAATAAACACCACAATCAATAGGGTTCTCCACAGATTTGTCTCAATCTGCAAACATTGACTGTATCTGCAGATACGAGCCAGAGCAGATATTGAACCGCAAACACAGAAAATTCTTTGTGGTCTTAGCTCACGCGTACACAAACACGCACGCACACACACACACACACACACATATTGTCGCCTAGTCAGTACCACCAACCACGCTGATAACGGGTCGTGAGCGCAGTGTGGAAGACTGGAATGTGCAGTGTGACCTTCAGCCCAAATGTCAATGTTGCACTGTGGTGAGCGGAGAGAGAGAGAGACAGAGAAGTGAAACGGAATCTCAATGTGTTCGTAAATCACAGAGAAAACGCTGTTTGCGCGTCTCACGGAGAACGAGAGAGAAGGTGAGAAAGAAGATGACAGAGCGAGAGCGAGTGAAAGAGAGAGAGAGAGGCGGCGTGTGTTCGTGCGCTATCGTGACTAACAGCCGGTTGTTATTCATCTTGGCATGCGGCTCCCAGCAGCCCCCACACATCAGGTGTGAGATTGGCGGGGAAGAGAAGGGGGCGCGGGGGGGGGGGGGGTTTGGGAGAGAAGGAGGTGGGGGTGGTGTGGAGGGTTTTGCAACAGCATCAAAACATTCCTCTCTCAAAGCGACGAATCTGCGCTTTCAACCCTACCCCCCACCCCCACCCTGGCCCTCCTAACCCTGTCTCCTCGTGCTCACTCACCAGCGCTCTCTCCCTCTCTGCCTCTGTTGCTGCTTGCCTGCAGTACATTTGCATGATTTAAAGGGTAAGCACCTTTTTTCCTTCTCCCTAGGCTGTCTTCACTCTGCTCTCTCGTGCCATACGTACTTTGGAAAAGTTGTTGGTGGCTGTTGCTTTGGGTAGGCGGAGAAAATCAGTTTAATTAAAGGTGACCTGTTATGCTCGTTCCCACCTTCATGTTTTTATTCCTGGACTCCGCGATAGTAGTCTTGCGTGATTTACAGCTCATAACGATCCATCATTATTCCGATTCGCTGCTCCTCATAAACAGAGGCTTTAAACAGCAGGTGGATGGGACCTTTGTGCTCACAGGCAGAGCTGTGTGCCTGAGATGACTACATTAGGGACAGCCGCTCTCTTTGACGTCATACAGTACCAGGAGCAAAAATGAAAAACAACACTGTCAGGGTGCCCGTGCTGACCTCTGTCAACCGTCGAAAGCAGCATTAATGGGAACTCGAGCAGTAGAACCGCACCACAGATAAATGGTAGAAGGTGGCCTCGTCTGATAAATCACATTTTCTTTTACATCACGTGGATGGCCAGGTGTGTGTACTTTGCTTATCTGGGGAACACCTGGCACCAAGATGTGGTATAGGAAGAAGGCAAGCCAGTGGAGGCAGTATGACGCTTTGGGCAATGTTCTGCTGGAAAACTTGGGTCGTGCCATCCATGTGGATTTTACTATGATGCTATGATTATTACCACCTACCCTAAGCACTGTTTCCCTGATGGCTCTGGCCTCTCTCAGCAGGATAATGCTTCCTGCCACCAAGCAAAAATGATTCAGGAATGGTTTGAGGAGGACAAGTTTGAGGTGTTGACTTGCCCTCAAAATTCCTGATTGCAATCCAGTCAAACATCTGTGGGATGTGCTTGACAAACAAGTCTGATCCATGGAGCCCCCACCTCCCAGCTTACAGGACTTGAAGGATCTGTTGCTAACATCTTGGCACCAAATACCACAGCTCACCTTCAAGCCACTAGTGGACTCATGCGTCGACTGTAATGTAATGCATTTGCTGTATCTGCATCTGCACCTGTACTTTGGGTAGAGACCTCTTAAAATGTTAGTTCACCCACAGTTTTTAATCTAACTCCACCCCCACGTATTAAAAATAAAATGAGGAAAAAGGGTGAGAAAGGGTGAGGAGAGGGCTGCCCACTCTCTTTTCCAGTCCAGAGAAAATGGAAAGAGACACATGTCTGCCACAGAGGGTTTATTTGAGGTGAAGAAATCCGTAATCAGCTGAAACAGACATTAATGTGGTGGAAGGCCATGCTGGTCCTGACCATCCTGGTCTCGTGCTGCATCAGTTCAAGCCTTTGGCTCCAGCGCGGATACTGCTTAAAGCTTCTGTGTGTCTTTGTCTCTCACTAAAAAGGGGGCATCTTGCCACCTTTATTGCTGAGCTATGTGAGGGTCTGGTGATGCTTTCGCAGCCCTCAAAAGCACAAGTCCAAACCACTGCACCAAAACTGAAAAACCCTAAGTAGAGCGTTTGCAGGAAATGGCAGACATTCATGTAAATGAGTTTCCATCATTCAAGTATGAAACACTAAGGGGTGGGAGGGGTTCTCCCACAGCTGATTTGAGCTGATCTGAGACATGTTGATGAGCCCTAAACAGTCTGACCTGTGGCAGTCTGGCTTTGCAAGGTTTAAAACAGTAGATTGCTTATTGAGCCATTTTCAAACAGTGACATTCAGGTTTTTATTATTTGCAAAGAAATGTCATTACCACCAGCACTGACGTGTTTCATCCCAGTAATAGTGACAGTAATATCATTAAGTTTATAGCTCAATAAACTCAACATTTAAGTGCGGAGTACCTTTTTAATATCCAATATGTTCAGTCATTCAAACATGCCTGGTACTGTGCCATTGGTATTTTTTAAACCTTGATACTGGACTCCAAGATTTTGAATTGTTCTCAGTTTATTAGGTTCCCTTTTGGCTTATGCAGCACATAGCAAAAAGGCATTATTATTGCTTTCCGTGGCCCTGCCAGCTTTGTTCTGCTCAGTGCATAGATAGCACATTAGGATGAGACAGTGCAGATAAAAGCACTTTTGTGAGTTCTAAGAAAGGCTCACGCATTTTATAGGGTATGGCAAAAATGTGCCATTTATTTGTTTCAGTGCTTGCAAATGGCCACTGGAGCAAATTGGCAGCAACGCTGAGTTTGGGCACCACATTTAGATCCCTCAAAACATCCACAATTTGTTCCACTCTCACTATGAAAAGTAGCTGCTTTGATTTGAATGGTGACATGTGAAAGATCGTGATGCAGAGTTTGCTAAAAATAACTAATTTACATGTTTTTTTAAAAACCTTACAAAATAAATGATCTTGGCAGCCATTCGAGCAGCTCCCATGTCAACTAAAAATAAAACTGCAGGATGGAAATGAGATTAAATTTAATGGCATTTCAGGTTGATTATTAGGCTAGCATGCATGATTGTGAATACCACTGGGTTTCCCTGAGTCTAGACTCGTAGTGGACATGGGTCCTCGTCACTAGAGACATAAAAGCACAGCACACTCTGCCTGCACGATGTCTATTGGCCAGTTTCAGTTGAGAGATTGAGCAAAAACACAGGAAGCGCGGTGGCTTTCAGTACACTGTTTACTTTGAGCCATAGAAATTGTAGCTGTTAAATTTTTCAAATAGCCTTTGCTGCATACACCCACACATTTTCACTGCCATTCATTTTTCCCCCATAAATTTAGTTAGACACTGACCTTTAAGGTGAGTAAGCCTACCTGCCAGTTATGTTTCGTACTGCAGTGCAGAGAATTACAAAGTTAAGTAAAAGACTCGGCACACACCAGATTAAAACTCAAATCATGACACCAAAAAACAAAAAAAGAAATCGGACCAGGTCGTGATTTTAGCAGATATTTCCATTCCTCCTCGCTTCCTCTTGAAGCTAAATTTAAGCGTGAGGAGAGTCGGTCTAACTAAAACTAAAACTAACACACTTTCACTGAGAGGCCTCTTCTGGTTACAGATCTGATTCATGCATTCACACAACCAGGTTATTACTGTGAACAGAAGCGCATTTTTTTGTTTTTTTTTTTGTTTTTTAAAACCCATTTTCTTCCATTAACCTGCTTCTTTGTCATGGCATCGTTTTCTTTATCTAGTCCTCGGTTTCCCCCACCCTCCTCCTCTTTCGCGGCAGTGAAGCCGCTCTTCTGTTTCTCCCTCTCTCTGCCCATCTCTGCCTCGCCGTACTCTTCTGCTGTCTCCTCTGTTCCCAGTACCCTGTTACAGCATCTCTGGCATTTATCTATGTTACATTATTTTTGCTGCTCTCCAGCATCTCCCTCCCACCTGTGTGCTCTCCGTCTCGTTCCCTCTTCCTCTCGCTCCTACCCTGATATTGATCTGCATTCTAGCCATACAGCTGAACCGCCCGTGGCTCTGCAATGAGCTCACATCTCACTTCTCCTTCTCTGTGTTTATGAGTGTGCACGCAGGAAAGGAAGCTCTTCCAAAGCCCTACATGTCTCGGTATCGTGGCAATCTTAACGCAAAGCAGGCTGATTTTAAAACACGATTGTTGTTGGGGTTTTGGGGTTTGTTTTTTTTAGTGGAAACACCGCGTGCCCACACGAGCATGGCCCCCTTTTGTCCACCAATAACCGAAACTGCGCATCACAGCTGTCGTGTGTTAAGGAGAGGCAGACAAAGCCTTGTTACGCTGCTGAGGCTCAGCTGGTTAAACCTCTGTTCAGTCCTCCCCCTTGCTCTCTTATAGTGTATGTGTACTGTATTCCCTTCTGGCAGGGCTGCCAGTGAAACCCCAGCAAAAAATATATATATATAAATAAATAAATAAATCCAAACTGCAGCAGCACATCTGAGGTTCAACCAGCCAAAGACGGCATATGTCACTCTGCGTTTCTTTACTCTTTTCTGGGTATTTCAGCAGAGTAGCCATCAGCACATCTCCCACTTACATGAATAATCCCATGCAGGTTTGTGAGCAGTCCTATTCATATGATCTGCAATGGAACAAGAGTCTTGGTAGCAATGTGGATTTTAAAATCCCAGTCTAAACTGGTCTAAACACCCTTCATCTTTCCATCCTACTGTAGCTCACATTGTCCTTCAATGAAAAACCTGTGAACTGTGAGCTACTCTGGCTTGGCTCGGTAACAGTACTAAAAAACAAAACATCTGCCAGTTGAATAAATGTAAATATAAAACAGCCAAACATCTGATTCGGTTTGCATAATCACACCATTCAAAAAGCATAAAAACAGTTGCTGTGCATTAATCACATTCCCGTTTCACAGTCACTAGCTCATCTGACAGAACCAAAGTCAGTGGAACCCAGAGACGAGATTTGTGCTGTGAATTTTGTAATGTTTGCGAGATTGAAAGGGGACAAAAGTCCCCCCCCTCTCACCCAAACAAGCTTATGTAATTGTTCACTCTTGAGTTCCATAGGTAATTTTCTTTGTTAGATCGAAAACAGCCCCACACTGAGGGGATTTTCAAGTACCAGTGAAGCAATTAAATGCAATCAAGGAAGGGAAGGGTGGTTTGACTGCATTATGAATGATTTCCAGGGCTTAGCAGAAGCCAAAACACAAGACAAGGTGTTTTGGCAGCTTAAAAGTTAAAATGTGGACCGTTATTCCCACTTTCATTTGGAATGGTGACTGAGATAAACAGGAAAATTCCAGATTTCCAGATCCAGTGTAATCTACTAAACGTTTTCCCGGTTTCAGTATTGTTGGCTAGGGCACTGTGCATCGATATCCCTGCTCACACGTACAAACTCAAATGAGCAGAATCTCATTTGCCTCTCATGAGCCTGACGTTTGTGAGCGTGTTTAGAAGCGTGCATATCATTTACATGCTCAGGCTTGACTGGACAGTTAGGCTATTTTCTCCCGCTACTCGCACACATCAAAGCAGTTCATGCTTAAGTGATGTAGGGCTGCACACTTTCTTCTTCAGATTTAGACGCTCATTAAAGTTTTATTGCACTGCCGTTTATTTTTTTTTCTTTTTCATATTGTTTGAAGTACGCTGCTTTCATGGAATTTACAAAAGGTGGAATCTAGCGTTGTGCAGGATGACCAAAGATTCTAGCAGAGCCACAGTATGAGTCTTAAAATTAACTCTGCATAAGTGGGCCTTTACAGCGGCTCGTACTTCTCACACTAGTATATAGAATTTTAAGCATTTTAATGTCACCATAACAAAAGTTTTACTGTTGCGTCCCGAGGCAGAACATTCAATGCTTAACGACCTCAGTTGTTCCTCGTGCCATCCTATTCCAGCACACACTGCATTGAAAAGGCGGGATTTTGTTGGTCACACCACAGCGACCTTCACTTCCCACTCAGTCTGCTCAGCAAATCTCCCTCCGTGCAGTCTCGTCTCTTAGCCAAAATGAAATTGAAGTTGAATGGCCAACGTTTTGACACATTAAAGATTGTAACATGGATGCTTTAAAAAATAGCAGACGGGGTTAAAGCGGTCCAGAGGTGCATGAGAAAATGAACTTGAAGGGGATTATTGGTTCTTATGGCCGGCGACCCACAGCTTCACGATGACGCCTTGGATATGCAAATCTGGGGTTTAATATTTTCATTTTTATCTACCTGGGGCACTGTTTTTAATTTAATGGCCAAAAACGTTTGAGTCTTGAGCTTTAGTGTGAACATCCTTTCTACACCAGTATAAGTGTTGTGTACTAATT
This sequence comes from Rhamphochromis longiceps, assembly GCF_057381845.1. Classification (NCBI taxonomy): domain Eukaryota; kingdom Metazoa; phylum Chordata; class Actinopteri; order Cichliformes; family Cichlidae; genus Rhamphochromis; species Rhamphochromis longiceps. The sequence goes on from NC_140572.1 coordinate 17,370,846, forward strand.
CCAAACTGTATGCGTGTCTGTTTTCTAGCTGGCTCTGCAGTCACGGCTCTGTGACAGAACACGGATTGGAGAGTACTACCCCGGGGCGGTGCGCTACATGCAGGCTGACCTGGCCGACCTCAGCGATGACGATGACACCAATGTGCTCTTCTACTCTCCTGACATGACCCTGAAAGACCGAGGGCCCTGAGGGAGGGAGAGCGAGGGAGACAAAAGAGATGGAGGGAAGGAACACGAAGGAGGGTCAGAGCCAGAGAGAAACGCAGCAGATTAGAAACTGAGAGGGAGGAAAAAGAGGTAGGGAGGGAATGGAAGGGAAGATTGTGGGGGACAGTCAGGCAGATAGGAGCCGGAGATGAGCTGTCAGGTTCCATTATTAATCCCCATCCTTTACTATTTAATATCCTAAAGACACACACACCACACATACTGAACAGAGCTCCAGCTCAGCGCATTACTACAAGAGAAGGGGAAGGACTAGGGCGCTGTAAAGATCCTCTCGATGTTAAACGCATCTGCTTCTTCCCAAAAAGGTCTTGAAACGATTTCCCTCTCTGCATCGTATTCTGTACGTCTGCAGCATTTCGGCATGCCACAACAATAAAATGGAGAAAAAAAGAACCCATAAGGACCGCTGAAAGGCAATCATAACAAGGTGTTCCTTTAGCATTCTCTTTTCACGTCTCTGCAGGAGATTAGTTGAAAAGGAGGCCTTTAAGATGTATCCCGTGTGTCTGACGTGAAAGCATCTGCATCTACCCTGAGATTGATCCTGCTACTGAACAATTTTCTTGCCAACAGGGGGGATGTGGGTGCGGAGTTGAACTACAGAAGTGGGAGGGGTTATAAACAGTCAAGATGCCTCAACAGGGCAACTAAATCCCAAAGCACCCATGTCACCTTCCTCACAGTATTTGTTTTCTGCCTGTTTTTTGTTACTGTTGATGCAACTGCTGCACATGTATTCACTTCTGGAAGGTTATTTTGTTTTTTTTTTTTTAATGAAAAATACTACACTTGTTTGTTATACAATATTTCTAACAGATCAATGTATTGTACATATTTAACTGTACACTCTATTTTTGTACTTTGCCTTGGACCAGATGAGATGAAACTTTTTTTCTTGGTCCAGATCTGCTGCTCGGCGGTGTCCGTCAAGCAGAACCGAATTCAACACACACAGCCTTATGAACAACTACAGAGAGATGCTTTTGGTCAAATAAATCCCCTGGTAGACACACACACGGATACTTTTTAATTTTTTAATTTTTATTTGTTTCTTTAAGGTGCCTCTGCCAGCCTGTTTTGAAGTAAGGAACAGTGTCGCTGATTGTCAGGCTAATAGCGTGAACCACCTGCTATGCTCTGCCACAGCCCATTTGGTTTTTTCTGGTTTCAAGCCTTCGTTACGGTCGGATCTCTCCCAGCCGTCAGCTCCGTCTTTGCCAAACTGAACTACGAAAACCAACTCTTGACCTTTTTGTTTTAAATCTTTTCTGCCGAGTGTCAGCCACACCTGGGTGAAACTTTGGTTTGCAGTTCACAATCACACCACCGTATCACCCACACTGCCCCCCCCCCCCACCCCCCCACCCCGGCACTGTTGCTGGTTTGATTCGGCTGCGCACTCCATCAAATAAATGAGCAGGAGAGACATTTCATAACAAAGCTGAGACTAGGCCTGTTTATTTCATTTTCACATTGATGCCATTCCTCATTCCCACTTGCCTGCCTGCAAAGTGTTTGTCTGTTTATGTGTATGTACATTCAGGCCTGTTTTAGGCGGGGCCTGCTTAAATAATGGATATTAATTATTGGTCGGACTCTACCGGACCCTGCCCATCTCCAAACGTTATTAACTGGATTTTGATTAATGGATCATGGGCAACGTGTCCTCCGGAAAACCAGATCTTTTTCCTCCACGTGCATAGACAACACAGCTTGCCCACAAACGTGTGAACACATCGAGCCCTGCGCCCCCACTTCATATAAAGATCCCGTGAAATAAGCGAATCTCCCTGTCACGCAAGAAGAATTATTATTCCCCCCTCATATCGTCGCATGCGCCGTAATTGGATACAATTTAACACCCGCGGCCCACGGGCATGTCAGCAGGCGCACTGCCTACTATTAGCTCGCCTCGCCTCGCCACCCTATCATTTGTCAGATCAGTGTTTGTGTGCTCCTGGTGCCTTTGTGTGTGTGTGCGTATGTGTGTGTGCGTGCGTGTGGCTCGAGAAACCGGAGCATTTGTTGGAGTCCGGCCATGACCTAGCTGTGACGCACAGAAACAGAGAGGAGAGGAGAAGTGGAGAGAGAGGGGAGAGGCGACAGCGCAGCAGCAGACGCTGAAAAACAAGCTGGAGCTCTGTCACCTCTGAGCCAAAGGGAGGCAGGCAGGCAGTCCTGATGGGTGTTTGTGGCTGCTCTGCTCTGCTTCCACAGGGAGCCCTGTCTGCTGTTTTTTTTTTGTTGTTGTTGTTTTTTTTGTTGTTGTTTCTTTAGAGCCCCGGCAGTATTTACAGGCATCGTTGGGGGAGGGTATAACCTCCTAATACCAGCTCACTGGCTGCTTACAGTAAAAAAAAAAAAAAAAAGGCTGAAGAAGGTTAATGAGGAGATTACAGCATGACTGATCTAAATAATTGAGTGGAAGTTGTTGCAAATGTAGAGAAACCTGTAAACTGGGCTCCTTTTCCCCTATGCCTCTCAATTTGTGGCCTAGTGCAAGACCCCTACCCCCTTCTTCTTATTATTAACCTTTTGCCCAGGTGATCAACCAACAGGTTAATGTGGCCATTTTTTGTGGTCATAAAAACAATACCAAATGCTATAAAAGTTGACTGCAGTGTACAAAAATCTTAAAACTGTCTTTCACACATGGTCATCAAATCTGGCAAAACCAGAGTAGCAGCTGCAAAAGTTTCTTACTCTGCTGTAACAGTAAGAAACTACTCTGTTTTTGATATCTGTATAGGGGCACAAAAGATGGATTTTAGTCTAGTCTCTTCTTTTAAGGTGTTGGTATTGGTGTTGTTTGAGTGCCTAAATATCTAGAAGAAGAGTGTGCAAAATCCTCAGGTCCTCTTAACGCTGACCTTGGGTCTGTGATCATTTGCTCAGAGCAGATCTGATCAAACTGTAAATACAGAACAAATATCACCAAATACCAAAATTCTATTTTTGGGGAGCACAGCTTTGCCCAATCACAGTGCAGTTTGGAACAAAATGATTCAGTGTCTACACAAATGTGAATCCACTTATGTGACAGATACCATCAGGTTCCATTTAGAGTATGAACCAGGATTTCGTAAAAGCTGAAATGATCAATTTCCCCCAGATGCTTCGACTCAGCCGGTTCTCTTCTCAGGGGGTGTTATTTTGACTGCTGGCACGGATCATTAACGCACAGTGTCCTTTGGCTTCTGTGCGTAAAGCGCTGAGATGGTCGCTCGTTCCCAACTCATATTTAACGCACAGGGCTACCAGTTTGAAGGGGAGGGTTTTACACGGAACCACGATCCTTGCCTTAATATAACCAAGTAGTTTTTAGCGCGAAAACCAATCAGGAAAAAAAACGTTAAAAACGCTGGTCTGCAGGAGGACAGGCCTGCCACTAAAAAAATTGGACCCTAATCTCTCTGCCATTGCAGTCACGACTGCTGCGTAGAGATGTCGAAGGTCACCTTCTGCGTAACGGCTTTGACAAAATCACGTCATATTACTAGAAGGCACTGAGGTACCTACGAAGTCCTAGCCGCAGACCAAATTAGTACATTAAGAGAATTTTGAAAACAAAAAAGTTGCATCCACTCGGAATTCAGTATAATGTACTAGAAAATAGTCCAAACGCCCCTCACCATCACGCATATCCCCAAATCCTTATATCTAATATTTGTGTTGCCAACGCAAACACACAAAGCCAGAAGCAGCTTTGCTTCTTTTCTGTCGATCAGTTAATCGACCAGGCGTCATTGTTCCAGCCCTATAATCTAAACATCGCATGCAGTCACTCCTAGTGCTGCCAACAGGCTGCACGATCCTTTCAGGTTTTTCATTTTAACCTCTGAGGATTTGGTCCAAAAATATCAGTATAAGCTGTGCAGAAAACCTGCCTGTGTGTGACTCGAATAATCCCCTGAAATTCGAGAAACACCACCAATGACGTGACCTCGGTGGCCGCGATCTTTCCTATTTATAGCTGTCGCTTGCGAATCGTCTGTTTAACGTCCCTATCTCCCAGCGTGTCGACCGCAGGCCCGCTACTGCTGCTGCCTGAGCACAGTGCAGCAGCGAGCGGCGCTTTAAGCGCTGCGATCCGGCCCCGAAAGAGTTAAATTAATCTCTTTCTCTACCCCCGCTCTCTCTCAACACACACACAGGCTGCCACCGCCCCAGATAACAGAGGGGCGCCTCTCCCCAGCCAGCCAGCCTCCGCTAATCGCAGTGGCAGGAGGGGGGAGTGGAGTGCCGGCGGCCTCTCACAGCGCTGGGCTTTTTATTGACGCTGTCTGCCTGTGTGTCTGTGTGTGTGTGTGTGTGCATGCTTGTGGGTGCGTGTCAGAGCGAGAGAGAGCTATAAAGAGGTGTGTGCTTGTTTCCGTGCGCGCGCGCGTGTGTGTGTGCGCTCCCAGCCAGCAGCGGAAAGCAGGCAGAGGCGGGGAACTGGGAGGGTGGGTGGCGAGGTTATGAGCGGAACTCGACAGAGGCCGACAGACGAGAGAGAAGGAGGGGAGGATGAGGAGGAGGGAAGGCAGGGGGGGGGGAGAGAGATCTTTCTTGTACTGCGCTGCTGAGAGCCGCCACCGCTTCTCCTTCCTCTCAGATAAGGTTCGTTTGAAGGTTTTCATATTCTCCAAAAAAAAAAAAAGAGCGAGAGAGGGAGACGGGTCTGTTCAGTGTTCTATGCGCGCGCATTTGGAAGCGGGGATTGCCGTTTCTAATCCCCACCACCCCATCCAAGGTCGAAATAAGAAATGCGTGACAGGGATCGCATTTTTTTTATGTCATGAGCCCACTGATTGATCGCATCGATGAATTTAGCAGCCCTATTGATTAGGGCTTAATCTATAGGTTAATGTCTCTCAGCGCTCCAATTATTCTCTCTCTCTCCCTCTCTCGCTCGCTCTGCTTCTCTCGCGAGCAGCAGCATTTTGGCTCGGAGCCACGCTCGCCCTGCCGCGCCAGGCTGTAATTATCCCCGGTGAGGCCGCGCTAACACAGCGTGGCGCGCCTGTGTGGAACCGGTTAGCCCTACAACACCGGGGTGGGGGGGGCAGCGGTGCGCGCATGTGCGTGCCAGAGCGTGTGCGCGCGCTCGTGATCGTGCGCTGGTGTGGCACAGAGGGAGAGAGAGAGCGGCTTCTGTGTTGATATTTCGGTAGCCTGTATCAGAGCGCATTTCGAGTCCTCGCACGAACCGCGGAGCTTTGAATTGCAGATTAGACAAAAGTGATTTAAAGCAACTGATGGCGGGGCCTTACACTTAGGAAGGAGAGGAAAAGAAAAAAAAGTCACGATTAGTTATTAGATATGCAAATGAGCCCCCCCAGGTGTCCACGCTTTAGCGCAGTCACCGTTTTTAAGGTGAACTCGAACAAAGCAAAACATCAGTGAGTGTGGACTGTCGTGAACGGCGTGCTGCAAGCGAGCATAGATCTATTGATTGCACACGTGCACATGTCCGGGCTTGTGCGTGCTAGCGAGTGTTCAGGCAAGTTTCTGTGTTTGAGTTGCAGTAAGCGATCCATAACGATCTGCAGGTGGATTGTGCTGATTAGTACCGGCTGCTGTGGACTGAGCTGCGTGCAAAGAGCTTCCTGCAATCTGAGCCCGCCTGCCTAACTGGAGTGTGTGCATTTGTGCGTGCGTGTGTGTTGGCAGTGAGCCCCCTTTAAAAAATGTGTGTCGGCGCTGTGTGGCTTTATGTCTCCGTTTTTAGGCAACTGACAAAACGTGCGCCGAAGGTGCACATGTGAACTCACCATGCGAACTGCGTGTTTTGCCAGGCCGCTGCTGCTTCAGTGTCTGATTGCAACAGCAGATGGCTGGATCGCTGTGACCCCCCAGAGTGCAGCACTTTCCACACCAGGATGCATCTGTGTCTGCGCGCGTGTGTGATCACGCTGTTTTGGTTCTTTTAACAAGATGCACACGTTACATGCGTGCTTCTCTGACATGACATAAAATGGCAGTGAGAGGAAGGCATCACGATTTAAAGCGGGATGTTTTTGTCACTCTCATCCACTGAGAGGGTTTTCAAAGGCACATGCTGTTCTCGGGGCTGGCTTTTCAAACCGCAAAGTTCACACACAGCCATAAAAGTGAGGCCATTATGAAAAAAGAAAAAAAGGGCTGGACTCGCTCTCCCCAGACCTGTTTATGTGTCTCCCTCAGACTCTCTGTCAGCGAAGGTGTTTTTCTGGAGCTGCAGCTGTGTGTTTTTGTGTCCAGCGCCAGAAATCTGGTTTGGCCTGCGGTTTCTCCCAGCAATATTCATCCTAATCCAGTTTCCCAGTGAGTGATGGAGAGAGCCACTTGCCATCAGGGCCCCTTGAGTCAGAGCTGGAGGGGAGAGAAGAGAGAGGAGGGTGTGTGCAGTGATGTCTGTCTTTCCAAAATACCCTCTGACTTCCTTTTTCCTGACTCTAGACTCTGTCACGTGAGCACTGTAGGTTTTCCATATTTGTAAACGATAGAGAATTCTTGGTGACTTTGTATTAAATGGAGCCTCATAATAAAGCATACTGTCGGGACGGTTGGACAGTTCTGAAAAGTAGCCCGTCGAATCCCTTTATAAGCCAGTATTTACACTAACAGCACAAACAGCCCGTGCTTTGCTAGGAGATCTCAGGGTTGCCAGGTTGGATCCTACCTGCAAAAATCTGGGCAGCAGAAGTAAATGGGACATATGGTGCAATGTGGCTGAACGTGTAGAGCATGACACTCACTTTGCCAAGGCTAAAGATGGTGTTATATGTAGTGGGGGGAAATAAATGTTGGCATATTTCTTTAGCCTGGAAAGAAACATTTTAGCAGAACCAAAATCTGGCTACAGAGCTACGAGGGCAGTTTGTCACATGCCAGCTGCCGCTTGTAACTACATAAATAATACATCTTAACCAGGATAGTCCAGAATGCGTAGTTTAGAGTCTCGGCTTGCTGTGTTTGATGGAATAAAAAGATTATTGTGCGTCCTGGGCCTTTTCTTCAAAGTGTTATTGCAATTTCGTTACCTCCCTTAGATCCACAGGAAAAGTGGAGGAGAAAGCAAAACACCAGCAGTGACTGAATGTTAAAGTTTATCTTACAAGTCTCATTCAGCCAAGTTCATTATCTTCCTTTTTTCTTAAGAAAGACTCAAATATTGCCTAATTCTTCTATTCTTGTGTAATCCATTCATTGTCATGCTCCTAAAACCAACATGAAAAGTCTATTGGATGGTGTGTGTTATGTGTTACACACAGTCCCATCTGTCAGCAGCTCCTGTTCAGCCTCTCCTAAAGTGAGGTATTTGAACGACAAGCTACATCCTCGCCAGCTGGTGAAATAGGAGTGGGCAACAGCTCCTGGGAAACCGTGACGTGAACCTGCTCTGTGGCAGTGAAGCTTTCTGTCATCGTTAACCTTCAAGGTCAAAGGTGCCAAGCATGCGGCCTGTGGGCTCAGAAGTGGTCCGCTAAAAGGTCCAAATCTGTCCAAAGTGTGAAGATTTCTAATGAAAGGCAGAGGAGGATGTCAGGACTTCTCATTGCATTTTTCTTTTTCCTGCACCAGGAAGTGTTGTGTTGCAATCCAAACAAGAGGTCTGAATCATTTTCATTTTTCAAACTTTCCTGCTTACAAAGATAATAACCATGGCCTACCATAGCAGTGGTTACACCATAGGGCCGTGCCCACGTGTTTCACTGGGTCACAATGGTAGTGTTTCATTGTAATGAGAGCAAAGAGCCCATCATACTTCTGTTTCTTAACTGTTTCTTCTGTTCCTTCTTTGTGGAACCAGCTCCCAGTTTGGGTTTAGGAGATAGACACACTCTCTGCTTGTAAGATTAGGCTTAAAACTTTCCTTTTTGATAAAGCTTATAGTTAAGGTTGGATCTGGTGACCCTGAATCCTCCCTTAGTTACACTGCAGTAGGTCTAAGCTGCTGGGGGCTTCCCACGATGCACTGAAAATTTCTTCTTCACCCACCTCTTTTCACTCACTACGTGTTTATACTCCACTTTCTGTGTTTTCAGTGTGTTTTTGTACTGTCTCTCTCCCATCACACCAAACCAGTTGCAGTGGATGGCTGCCCCTCACTGAGCCTGGTTCTGCTACAGGTTTCTTCCTGTTAAAAGGGTTTGTTTTTTTCTTATCACTGTCACCAAGCTCTTGCTCATATGGGGATCATCTGATTGTTAGGATTTTCTCTGTATTATTGTATTATCTATACCTTACAGTGTGAAGTGCCTTTAGACACCTGCGCTTGTGATTTGGCCTTATGCAAACAAAATAAAACTGAAGTGGATAGAGCCCACTCTAGATGAAATTTTAGTTCATGTTCTAAATGTGGCCCGTGAACTTAAATGACAACTTAAATGTCAGAGTATGGCTTCATTTTGCAGTCACATCAGTAGTGATTTGATTGGAGTCTTGTTGCAGCAGCTTTAGAGTTATGTCAACAACAGTGCATGACTCAGTCCCGTGCTACTTTATCTGATAAAAGCTGACTCAGATTTAGATTTCTTTGTCAGACTTTTTCTGCTTCTTTATGAATGTTTTCCTGTCTCTCTTCTCTCACCATCAACTGCTCAAGGCAGACAGCTTTCCCCTCCCCGAGCCTGCTTCTGACAGAGATTTTTTCCTGTTAAAAGGGAGTTTTTCCTTCTCGCTATTGCCAAATGCTTGCTCACAGGGTATCATCTGATTGTTTGGCGCTTTCTCTTTTCTTTTGAAGGTCTTTATCTTACAATATAAACTACCTTGAGACAACTGTTCTTGTGATTTGGTCCTGTACAAATCAATCTACATTGAATTGATTATACTTTTTCAGGTTCTGCAGAGCAACACCTGGTGCGTCAGTGGACAAGCATCATTTAAGTGAAGCAAGGCGTTTCCTTTTTTCACGCTATGCTGAAATTATTCTGAATGCAGCCTTGTTGTACAGCAGCACCAGCATAGACAGTTCACTAACTCAAGCTTTTTCATTTGTCTGAAGACACACAGGCGAAAAAGAAGTGTTAAAAAAAAGTGTGTCTGGTTGTACATATGTGGTCATAAAATGAAGGAAGGAACTGCAGAGAGGTTTAACCAGCTGAGACTGAGCAGAGTAACCCGCCTGCCCCACTTCTTGCCAGATGTTGGCTGAGATGCATGATTTTATAGGTTGTTGACCAAAAAAAAGAGAAATAAAAAGCAATTAAACCATTTTTCCTATTGATTAAACATTTCAACGCGAATGACAATGATTTTAACACCTCGCAAACGGCGCTTTCACATCGAGTTGGTTAAGCGTGAACACGGGGCTCAGCTGTCTTGTGGTTTAGCAGCTGTGGTTGCAGTGGGATAGGTCTCATTTTTGAGAGGTACAGGTGGAGCTGATCAGAGCAAACGTGCCCGGCAGTTCACCCTGAAGTTATTTAGGTTTGGGAGAAAAAAATAAAAAATAAAAGGATCTTTAAATTGCCTGCAATAGAAACTTGCACCATGGCTTTTTCACCTCGAGTTGTGTCCAGCCTGAAAAAGCACTGCTCTTGTCGCGCACCCAGCTACCTTTTCTTTTCATTTCACAGAAGAAGCTCTTCTCTCAATTCCACGTGCTCTGACGCCAAACTTTTGGCCTTTGCGATGAATTGAGCTTCTAAACGCGTCCATATGTGAGTGCTCTGTGAGCTTTGTTTATTTGTGTGTGACTGTCTGGTTTAACTCCTACTTTCAACAGCTGTGGCAAATGCAGCCAGACCTTCCATTGCCAAGTCTCCCTCTTTTCCTACTCCTACTCTGCTTCTGTCTGTCTGTTTTTCTGTCTGTGTGTCTGTCTGTTGGCTTTCCTCTCTTTCTGCCTGGAGCTCTCTCTCTCTCTCTCTCCCCCCTACACACACACACACACCCATGCAGGCACACGATCCACACACCTCAGGCTTGATATTCATAGCCTCCTCCTCCTTTACTTGACATGGGAGCCTTAACAGATGTGCCCCAGCCTTGAGCAGCTTCCCCCTCTCTCCCCCTCTTCTCTCTGTGTCTCTACTGCCTTGTGCTTCGCTGATTTTACCTTATCTCATCTCAGGGAGAAAACGGACCAAACTGGCATTTAATTTGAAAATAAAACAGTGGAGTCAAAATTAGAACATTCACGAAGAAGTGGATGAAATAAGGAAGCTAAGAAGATGCTGCTGTTAAAAACATAACCCCCCATGTATGTGTGGTTAGGTTAGAGTATCGGGCCATCTTAATTACCTTCACTCAATCAAGAGGCAGAAACAGATTTACATGCATATATGTAACTTTTCGTTATGTCTCTTTATATATTTAAACATAAATGTCCCTGTATCTGTTACCAAACTGCACATTGAGATCTAGAAACCCAAGTTCTTCATTGAACTTTTCCTTTAGTCAAATACCTATTTTCATTTTTCATCACTGAATTATTCTCGGTTAAAACCTCAGCTATTCCTGTTTTGGAGTTTCGGCGACTCTCGTGTGTGTGTGTGTGTGTGTGTCGGTGTTTCTGTGTGTGTCTCTCTTTGCGCGTGCGCGCGCAGTGAGTGCCGTGAGCTGGAGGCTTATGGTAATTGCGGTCTCCCGACTGGCCTTCTGGGTAGAGCTGCGCGAGTGGGAGTGGAACGAGCCGCACGGTCTCGGCAGCGCTCATCCATTCTGTGCGGCACTCCCCGTACAGCTCCGTGCGTCCTCGGTGCGAACCGAGGGCTCCGACCGGGCTGTTGTCTACGATCCTCGAAGGAAACGCGCGGGACGGAAAGCTACGCGGAATAACCTTCAGCAAACCCTCTGCGACACAGATTCCGCCGTCGGAGAGGACATGGAGTGACGGAGAGCTGGAGAAAGGGGCTTTTTCCGAGGACGGCGTGCTCCGCTGAAACCCAACATGGCGCTGCTGCGCGGTACGGCCGAGCTGAATTAATTTCTCCGCGATTCCGCCGACCTCGTCACCTGTATCCTTCAGGGGTCCGGGCCATACGGCGCAGTGCTCTACGACTTAAAGGACCTTAACGGATTTTCTTTAGTGGATTTCTCTTTATCCTGCCGTTTGTTTTTGCTCGGCGCAGGATCTTTTTTTGTTTTTGCTTTATGGAAACCCAAGTGACATTTTCAGCAGCAAAAACTCCTCTTGAAACATAGTGGAATGGATGAGAGCTGCTTGTAGACAAAAGAATAAAGACCCAAAGCTTTATATGTAAGACTTGTTTTGTTTTATGACAAGTGAGTAACCTGTTAGGCACTTTTAGTTGTTTTTTTTTCTCCCTCTGGCCGGGATCGTCTGTCTCCAGCGGACAGGACCGTGACCGGGCAAGTCTACGTACGCACGGATCGCTGCCCTTCCAGTTAACTTGGGGAAAAAAAACAGGGGGGGGGAAAGAAGAAAAGAAAAAAATAAGGCGTGAGTCGGGGCGCGCTGAGCACGGTTGGAACTTGCACCAATTAACCAGGTGAGGCAATCAATGGCAAATCAGAACCTATTTTCCTTAACGTGTGTCTTTGATGTGAAATCCCTCGCGTGACGATCGAAACGTGTAGCGCTGTTTTTTAATGGCAGTATAACGTCCAAGGTGTTTTAAATTATCCTGTGTTTTCATGTGGTGTGTTTTTGATTAAAAACAGTCCCCTCGTGGGGCTGAATCTAAGCGCGATCGTCCAGTGTTGTGCGCAGACTGGGGAGAGGATCGGCCACTTCTAAGAATAGCGCATAGGGTGGTCTTTGTGCGTTTCGGCGGGGCAGTGGCATGTGGTTGATAAATAACACACACGCGCGCGCGCGCACACACACAATTATCCGAGCATGAGTTTGTCCTTTTAACAACTGCCCTGTCAAGCTGATAGAGGTGAGAAGGACATCCCAGAGATTAGCGAACTTGAAAGTGGCGCCGTCCTCGAAGGTGACTATTCAGGCTTTTCGCACCCTGTTGTGTGACGAAGAGCGCGAGTGTGCCTGTGGGGCTGAGGGTAGGTAGTGTGTGTGTGTACGCGTGTACGTGCGCGCACACGGGAGCTTCTGCGCTAAACAAGGTTACGGAATCCAGCCTCGCCCTGCCAAAGGCGAGCGAGCGCTGCTGCTCCGTTTATGCACAGTTCAGTTCAGTTGGAGGGCATCCCCGCGGTGTGTGTGTGTGTGTGTGTGTGTGGGCTGTTGGTGTGCCGCGGAGTGTGTGTGTCGCGGGGGAGGTTTGGTTTGGACGGAGTGGACTGATAATCTCTTGTCTCATCAAAGGTATAGCGCTGGGGGAAGAGACGGGACGCGGGGGCTGCACCGCTCACCTTCGTGTCTACTTGATGGAAACCTCTTTGTCTCTCGCTCTCTCCCCACTCACACGCCGAGTCTTGCAGGTGTTTTCGGATATGACTTTGCGTTACACTCATACAGGCACACTTGCTGTATGACTAGGCTTTGCAATGCGCACGGAGACTCGTCGTAGCGCCAGTTTGGATCTCTCCCCCCCTTCCTACCATCTCCACCTCTCCTCCTCCTCCCGGAGCTCCGATACGCGCTGCTCTCTTGCACAGAATGTGTCACCGGGACGCTTTCACTTAGAAAAAAAAAAACCCCAAACACTTAATAATAATAATAATAATAATAAACTTCCCGTAATTATCGGTTTCTTTCTCTCCCCCCCCCCTACACACACACACACACACACACACACACTCCACTTCACTGACTTACACTGCGCTAACTTTAAAAATCGTTTTCGCCACCCTCCTCACGCTGTTGTGCGCGACGTCAATCGGCGCGATCCGCTTCTTCCACTATTGCAGTTTAATTGAAAATAAGCGCCGCGAGGCGCGTTGGATGCGTTCCAAACTGAGTCGTCTTTTACCTCGCGATTCTTTGAAGCTCCTCTGTGAGCAACGCAGACTGCGTTTCACGCGCGTTTATGCGAAGTGGGGCTTTTTGTTTTTTTCATTTATTAGAAGGTTGATGTTATCGGACCACATTTTCCACCGCAGACAAGACTGTGAGAGAGATTCGTATCTGGGGAGTTTTCCTTCCGTGCTGCCCTGCCTGCTGCCTGTCCTGGAGCCACGCATGCACTAATTAGGGGACGCTCTCTTAGGACGATCGATGTGCCTCATATTGGCTGGCTCCAGCTCATTGACGAGCTGAGTGAGGGAAGCAGCTACTGAAAAGACCACTTCAGCCCCCAGCAGCCAACCCGCGCAGGATAAACGGTCGAAGAAACGCTTGCAATAACGCGAACGGCTGCCGGCAGGCTGCAGGAGCAGGATGGGACACTGTAAAGGGGTGGGTGTGTGGGTGGAGGGGTCAGTTTCAGGTGGCTTTGAGTCAGAATAAAAGAGCTGTTTATATATAAATTAAACGTCGGTCTTACTTGGGATGGCAGAGAAAAGCTGGACAACTGGAAGGCATTTATTTGAAGTTAAATGTGACTTTGCGTGACAGTGGGGCTAATTACTTACTGAAAGGGTATTTTTAAGTTTAACTTCTATTATAATTGAAATAACTGTTCAACAACTTTTGCTTGTGTGTTCAGTGACGATCTCAGGTTTAGTCCGACTTGGGTTTTTTTTTTCTCGGTGTCCAAATAAAAGTTACGCACGGATTTCATTGGGGCCCGTGGAATAAACACTATCTGCACAAACTTGGACGGCTGCTTAGTTTGGTTCGTCTGCAATAGAGTCTGGTTCCCAAGCGCTGCGCGCCGTGGAAGCCTAAAACAAATACTTCGCATTTGTGTGGGCCGAGTTTATTTTTAGCGAAAGCTCGTCGGACTGTTTTGCGCATCATTTTTCCACTGTGCGCCGCGAAGTCAGTGTGGGACTGATCTGTTTTCCAGGTGTCGGAACACAGAAAGGGAGGGCTGCTTTCGCTAGATTGACATACTTGAGTTTTCTCTGTTTCACACGAGAAGACTTCACACTTCTTCCACAAACAGTGTTGTATTGCCAAGGCCCATTAGCTGACAGAGTGCGGTTCAGTGCCACCCCCCCACCCCCCTTTAGCAAAACAGGATTGCATCTGGTGCTAATTTTATTAATTAGACATAATTTAGAATCAGAAACGTGCAAAGAAAAGAGGGGGTTTATTAATTACTTTCACCTTTGCCAGCGTCACCTCGCTTGCATACGTGCAGCCAATTCATGTGCAGGTTTTTAATCAGCAGAGGTGGGGAAGTGATGTGTGAAGCATTAAAGACATTTGAGCAGGCAGACGTGGAGAAATCCGCAGTTGTAAAAAGCACAGAGGTCCGTGGGCGCACAATTCACCTGGAGGCAACAGCAGCCTCGGGGACTGCCGGACTTATTGTCCCGCTGAATGATGTGTGACAGCGTGTCAGCGTATTGCCCCGCGGGGGGAGCTGGAGATCTGCTTGCCTTTAAGAGAATAGAAACAACCCTCATCACCTCCATTTTAAACCAATTAACCCCCCCGGTGTTTGTCCGCTTCTAATCCGGAATCAATAGGGAACACGCGGGGAATATTGTGAGCAGAGAGAGCGTGTCATTACAATCACGGGACCCGCTCCTGCTTATCAAACCTTCTGTGCTCTAAATAGTCCGGGGGGGAATTCGTCAAAAGAAATGCCCTGTGTCCCGGTAAACATCCAGACAGAAATATGAAGGCGCTCTTATTCTTGTCGCGCTCCTTTGTGTGTGTCTGTGTGTGTGTGTCTCTCACGCGCATGGATATAAAACAACAGGCTCGTCGCTGCCGGCGCTGCACTCGCTGCTGAGGCGAGATGCGTGTGAACAAAAGCGGGAGGCACGGCAGAGAGCCGAGGAGAGATCGGTTTTCCAGGCGCTGCGCAGCTCCCGGAGGAGACGTCACGGTTTGATTGAAGCTATGCTCCATGCTGGCCTCCCGGGACCTCGCGATGAAACGGGAGAACCCACCCTCCCCTCCGCCTTTTCTCCCCCTTTCCCTCCTCTCCCCTCTCCACCCACCTCTCGCTCTCTCTCTCTGAGAGAGAGCTTTTTGTTTCGACGAGGTCTGGAGCTCACGGGTCACTTACCCTCCCACCCCCTCTCTCCACTGCTTTACCCACAGAGAGAGAGGGGGGGCACATAGCATTATTCTTTCCTCTAGCAGCTGCTTTCTGGCGCCGATGACCCAGGGATGTTGGTTTAATAGCGATTTTTTTTTTTAGACATTTGCTTATTTTACAGCAGCGATCGTTGATAAATGTCATCAGTGGTGGCTTAATGTAACGTGAACGAGTGGGGGGCTGTAATTAAAGTCTAAATCTCACTCTGAATGGATTTAGTTTGCTGACCTCGC
Source organism: Rhamphochromis longiceps (assembly GCF_057381845.1). Lineage (NCBI taxonomy): Eukaryota > Metazoa > Chordata > Actinopteri > Cichliformes > Cichlidae > Rhamphochromis > Rhamphochromis longiceps. Next base: position 17,386,306 of record NC_140572.1, read on the forward strand.
TCTGGCCCGCGGTGTGATTGATTTAGCGGCAGAGTGATGATGACACACCTCACCTCCTTCCTCCCTAGTCTCTGCAGGCTCGGTCTTGAAGCTTTTTTTCCCTTCTCTTTTTTAGACCGCGTTGCGCCTCGGGCATCTCTGACGAAATCCCACAGACTCTTGGCAACGCAGCATGTTAATAGCGACAGGAGTTTATTACGCCGACAGTCTTCAAAGCCAGGAATGCGTCATGCGCTGTCTGCACGTAACATCGCACGAGCCTGTGTCGGCCGCGGAGCTTCTGACCTCGAGGTGGGGAAGGTGGTCACGTGGGTCGTACCGTGAGGGTAAACACTTAATTGTTTCAGCAGAGATTGTCTGGCCTAATTTACAGGGCGCAGTTAATTAAGCAGCGCGTATGAAAAGAGGCAAAACATCCTCTTGTCTCCGTCTGCGCGAAACACTTTGGAACTTCAGCCTTTGGAAAGTAGCGAACAAATAGAGGGCACATGAAAGAGGATCATTCCTTCATCATCATGTGCTTTTATCAGAAACACATGAAAGCAATGCCAGCGTTTCCAAAAACCTCCGGTAAACGCGGGCCGGCTCGTGCATGCGCATCTCTGTTACAATCGGGTTCTTTGGTGGCATAAAGAGCCATTTAGTCCTCATTTGGCCTGGGATGAATAGAGCCAGTTCAGCAGCCGCCGCCCGAGCCCTGGTGACAGCACTGGAGGGAGAGCGAGGGGGGAGGAGGGCTCACAATGTCGCCGTTGTTGACGGCCGTGTTGCTGCGGGGGGGAACTGAACCGTGCACCGACTTGCGTGCGGCTGTGCAGCGGCCCGGGAGGACGCGGGGGGCCCTTGTTTACAACTGCGCCGCTAATAATGTGACAGCTGAAGAGGCGCCGCCATCTCTCCTTCCAGCTCCGCGCTCCGGCAGCAGCGCGCCTCTCCTCCGAGTCCCCGCACAACATTTATCTCCTCCATCTCCTGCTCACTCCCCCCCTCCCCTCCCTCCACTTTGCGCTCACAGCTCTGTTAAATCTGAAACTACAGCGTGTCAGCTTTCCATAGATTGCGCAGCCTGCGCTGAGATGATCAATTGGTCCATTTGGCACACGTCGGCTCGATAATGAATAACCATTCAAATTGGGCCGGCGTTCTCTTCCGAGGTTTTTTTTTCCCCCCTTTCCCGGCTCATTACGGTGCTGGGTGTTAATGCCGGGGATCGGGTGACCTGAGGCTGTGGAGTTTGTAGCCAGACTGTAGTTGCTGTTCACGTGTTTTGCCGCAGATGTTCTCCGCCGTGTGCGCAAAAAAATTCCTTTCGTTTCGAGTGCGTGTAAACACACCGCCGTCACGGTGATCCCGTGTGTGTGGTGGTGGGGGTGCGTGTGCGCGCGCGCCCGCATTTAATCCATGTTTATCCCCACCCCACCCCCGTCGCTGCGGAGATTATCCTGCGTCACAGTGCATTTTTTTTCTTTTTTTTCAGAGCTGATCGCAGCTCTGCCGCTTCAGAGAGTCTGGCAAAGCTCCAGGGACAAAGAACGAGAGGGCGCCTATGTAGCCTACATTCTCCCCCGGCGCACAGCAGAGACCTGCCACCCGGTTTCCTCGTTCAGTCTGAGAGAAATTCAACAACAGGGTCGCGCGGCGGGCTGATCGTAAAAACGGAACAGCCGTGCTTAATATATGCCCCGAGCTCTTTCACTGAAACGTTTCTAGGCGGTCATTTATCAACTTTTAAAAGGAGATGAGGCCTGTACACGCGCGCGCGTTATTGGTATGCACACAACCACTGCGCTGCGCGGGGAGAGGCCTCAGCCCTGGAGGAAATGATGAGTGGTGCCGGTGTTTGTTCTGGTGCGCCTGCCGCGGGTCACTGAGAGTTCAAGTCGCTGTCATCGGAGACGGGAAACAAAGGAGGGAGAAGCGGGACTGTCTTCTGGCTCTCCTCTCCTCTCCTCCCTCTCTCCTATTTTTTTTTTTCATCAGTCTGTCTCTTCGGCTTTGTTTACAGCTGCTCCGTTGAAACGCAGCGCTGAAACCAGGTTCCGCTAAAAAACACCCGGTGGTTTTCAGTTTAATGGTGCGCGTCGGGGCTGCGCTCCAGCGGTCTGGTTTATAAACGCAGCAGCACCGACCGCTGCCCTCCCCCCTTCCCCCCTCCGCCTGCTGCAGGCCAGCGTGATGGATTGGACGGCCGTCGGGAGTTGTTTGTTGCGCAAACTATTCTTAGCCAGTGGGGTTGGGCGTCAACACGCTGCCTTTTCCCTTCTCTCCCACCTCCTGCTTTTCTTTTCATTCTTTTCTTTCCATCTATCCACTTACAGTGAGAAAGTATGTCAGGACTTACTCCCGGAAAATCCTCAAACACCTATTTTACAGGGTTCTAATGACACCTTATCTGCTCGCGTCTTGATAGCCTGTGGGCCCTGATTTAACCTTTTCCTGCCTGCACACGCGATGTGGATGTGAGCTGAGCAGCAGGTTTTAAAGCGTCTAAAACAAACACCAGCCCATTTATCATATTAACATAAACATATGACTATATATCCCACTAATGTAGGAGGCAGAAAGAAAGCTTTAGCGTTTTCGTGCAATTCTGAAGTTATGCGGGAGATAGTCCGCAGACACGCATTCTCCCCCTCAGCGTTTATCAGGTGCCTCATCCTGACTTTTGCCCCGATACAACCTCTTATCTCGGCCCTGTTGCTGCTCATTTCATCTAAAAATAGTCTAGGTAGAGATAGTACTGTCATAAAACGCTCGATCTCCAAGTTGCTGTTTTTTCCTTCCAGAGAAGCTCAGCAGATTTATGTGTTTATGATAGTTTTCTTTCATTTGGACAGAAACGCCGGTAAAGGTTTGAATGAGGGTGTTTTGTGTCCGCTGCTGTTATAGCTGTTGAGCTCTGGTTGAGCGCAGACTTTTCAGTGCAAGCGCAACACGATCCGCTTTTTGACAGCGGCACGCAGAGAAACGCGCTGAGGAAGGAGCGGTGTGATTTCTGAACAGCGTCCCCGTGCACTGACGAAACTCCTGCAGCTGAACACGTGGTCGTGCACACGTGCGTATACACCGTCTCGCTTGTGCCCACGAACTCTCACACAAGCTACCCGTTTCGCTTCCGACGCGGATGATGTTGACGGTGGACTGGCGGCGGAGCTGTGGCTTAGGGTGGTGGTGGGGGAGGATGGGACAGGGAGAAGCCGTGTCGAGGGGCCCACAGCAGGCTGATTAATGTGCCCCGGGTCACGGCAATAAAAGTGGCGTGCCAGCGAGGCGCAGAGGCGTTTTACTGCAATGATCGAGGGGCCGTGTTTCTCTGCAAAGCTTCATTTCCCCCCTCTTTAAAGCCTCTTCTCTCTCTCACCGTCTCTCACCGCACTCCTGTATGTGCTTGCTTACCACGGCTGCCCTTCAGAAAAAAAAGATTTTTATTTTTTTTACCGTAATTAGGGATCGAGTCAGAATTCAAAGTAAAATATTTCCCAAATCGTGAAAAGGGGATCAAATTTAAACAGTTTTTTCATCCTTTCATCTGTTTGATGGTTTTATTTCATTTTTAATCTTTTAGGGAAAAGCTGTTAAGATACCACATGACCCGTTAAGGGTCCGAAATACTTTGACATTTGCGCAATTAAAATCTTTGAAACCCTGTGTGTGTGTGTGTGTGTGTGTGTGTGTGTGTGTGTGTGTGTGTGTGTGTGTGTGTGTGTGTGTGTGTGTGTGTGTGTGTGTGAGACATTGTTTTTCAGGGCATTGTGATGTCACTCAGGCAGTAACGAACATGCAGGGTTGACGTCGGTTGCCACTGCTCTTTAAAAAAAAAAATCCTAGCTCTTCAGAAAGTTTCTGTACATTTGCTTTCGCAGCAGTTTAATTAAATTAGGCGTGTTTGGTTCTTTTCCCCCTTTTGAAATCGAACTCATCAGCACCCAGCTGAGAAAAGCACAGGTTTAGCAACCAGTTGTTGAATCTGTTGTCTTCAGAATTTGTTGCAGTAATGAATAATTGATAACCATCCTCTTGTAACTTCTCACATTTTCCCTGTCATTACAAAAATACAACAACAACCCTGTTGTACTCTGGTGCTTTAAGAAAATTCTAATCTATACTAAACAGAAGACATTAAAGGACGTTTCACACAAACGGGGGTCTTATGAAGATTTCTTTTTCTTCTTCTTTTTGTCACTACCTCTGGGGTTTAAAAAAAGTTTCCTATTGTCAACTTAATTTTTAAAATTTATGATTTATTTTTCAAATCTATGGTTTATTAAAAATTTTGCACAGTCGTCTCTTTTCTCTTGCTGCCTGATATTCTTTTTGTGTGCTTGTGTGTGTGTGCGTGTTCTGGTGTGAGTGTTTGTTGATCTGAAGCTCTGTGTTGGCGGGTGGTAAATGGTCTCCCACCAAATTGGTCTGTGATGCATAATCTTCCCTCGCTCTGCTGGCTGAGGCAGCCGAGGGGGCAGGTCAAAGAGGGCATAGAAAAACCAGTGTGTGAGGAACGTGACTGAATAGATGCAGCTTCACAGTGCACGTCTAGCCCAAGGGTGGGCAGGTTGGGGGTAATGGGAGGGGGATATGGGGATGGGGGAGATGTTGACAGATTAGAAGGGGTGGGAGTGGGGAGCCCACACTGTGCTTTCATCTCTAGCAAGCGCTTCAGTGGACAGTGCCATTTTGTTGCTCTTGCCTCGTTTCACTTGCACATCCCTGGACTGCGTTTAATCCCTGTTTAGCAGAGACACATTTGTTTAAGTCTTGGCAAGAATTAAAATGTGTTTCCTCTTTTGAAATTTTATGAATTCGCTTTTTTGTAATTGCTTGTTTGGTTTTTTTGCTTTTGCAGCAGCATTGCAACACAGCTGCGGTGCATGCTTGCATGTGTGTGTGCCTGTTTGTGAGTGTGTGTGACGGAGCCAAGACACTGACAGCTAACTGTTTGCTCATCTCCACAGGGCAACATCTGTTCGTGATGTCGATGCTGAGGCACAAACCAACCTGGAACTAAGACAAGGGAACCATATCGCACGAAACATGGCAAGTCCCCGTGCTCATCCCCATGTACAGATTGTACTCATTTGTCGCATAAGTCACTTTAGCAAAAACAAGCCAAGATTTTCTTTTTCAATCTTTAGTAGTATTTTTTCTTTTGTTTTTGTGCTGATGTCAGGATATATATATATATTTTTTTGTGTGCTAATAGATACTTTTTCCTTTGTTGCTGCAGGTGGATGCAAGGTTGACGCCCCTGGCAGCAATGGGGCTGGACCGAAGCACTCTTTTACACGATGGGCTTCATCTCCATGGTGGGGTTGTGTATCCAGGGATCAGAGCACTTCAGGCAGAGAAGGGCAGAGAGGCGCCTGCACTTCCACTTACTTATAACAGGGATGGACTCCCAGAACTCATCTATAAGCCTGATGGCCCTCTGGACAGTCGTAAGACGGCGAATGGATACCTAGGCCTCTATAAGGGCGCTCATCCAAGTCTCCACAAGCCCGTGTTGGTTCCTGGAGCCGAAGGTCTCGGCTTGGAACGCAGAGTAGGGCCTGGAGAGAAAGCATCTGAACTGGGCTTGGCAAGTGCTGGTGGCAGCTACCTCCGCATGCCATGGCTCAGCCCTTACCCCGAAGCGAGCATGTATCCCTTCATGGACACATCCAAGTATGCAGCTCTAAACATGTACAAAGCCTCTTTGCTCAGCCAACCCAACCCCTATCTTCCCCAGCACCTGGCCTATCCTTCTCTGTGTGCAGCCCAGGGAGGCAGTGTTACCCCTGCTGCAGCGGTCTCTGCTGCTGACAGGCTCTATTATATGCCTCCCTATCCTGCTTCACCCATCTCTTCACCCCTGGTGGCACCACCTATGAGGATTCCTGCAGTCACCGTGGCCCCAACATCACTGGTACACTGCCAAGACAAGGGGCTTGGTGTTGCACCTCCATTTGCACAGCAGCTTCACCAACCCTCACCTCTTTCTCAGCACCATCAAGCTTCTATAGACAGGGACCGCTCACCTAACAGGAGTATCAGACCGAGCAGACCTCCGTCCAGGAAGGGCTCTAGCAACAATATTAATACAAGTAGTATTATTACTAGTGGTATCAGTAGTCTGCCTACTGATTCCTCTCCTCGTGTTTCTTCTCGCCTGCCACAACCTCCCCTTCCTCCTGCTCTCATCGACAATTCACTGGATTTGCAAAGGCCGGTTGCCAGGATAGGACAACCGGTGTCGTCCACTTCCTCAATATCTGCCTCATCCACATCCGCACAGTCCATTCCTCTTACGTTCTCTGTTAGCAGCATGGCATCAGAGCAGCCCTCTCCTGCCCGACCCAGCCCCCACAAATCAAGGCCAAGAGATGGGGCCCCTGAACCCAGAAATGCAGGAGTTGAGAAAAGACCCAGCAGGTCTCCCTCCAAAGCCAGCTCTGAGAGACCAGCTCACCAACCACAGGCAACCAAAGACCCAGCAGAGAAGCCTTTGGATTTGTCTGGAAGAATGCTAGACTTTGGATTGCCCTCCAATGGATTCCCAGTTAAGATGGACACTTCAGGTCCACGTTATGGACTTCCCCCTAACAGAGAGCTCTTAAAAGAAAACCTTTCCCCTTCTCCCCATCCACATTGTGTGGTCAGCAGCACTTCTTCAAAGGTCTCAGACAGACCAGAGATGATCAGCACTTTACACTCCACCTGGGTCGTACCTAGTCCATCACCTTCTCACGCACAGCACACACCGGGCCTGCCCACCTCTCCGAGACCTAATACAGACCTGGGTCTTTCACAAACTAAAGGCTCTTCACCCTCTGTTATCAAAAATAAAGGTCTGGAGAGAGTACTCCCTCAGCAACGTAGCTCATCCTGTCCAAGGATAGAAGAGCTCAACCACTCCTCGACTCAACCATCTGGCACTTCTGTGGTCAACTCCAGGGCTCTTTCTCCCAAACATAATGGTGAGTGGGTCAAACACAGCCCCAGCCAGTCAGAACCTCCACCAGCTGCGGGTCACCACAGAGAGGGAACAGAGAAGCCCTCCCAGACCAGTAAGAGAGCTGAAACAACCCCAGATGTGCCATCTTACAAGAGGCACTGTGTAGAGAACGGTCATCCTCCTGGCCATCTTTACCTTCCACAGAATGAGGCTTATCTAAACCACAGCTTGGCTTATGCCAACAGATACCTACCTTACCCCATCACAGACAACATGACAATACATTCTGTGCCAATTGGAGGAAAAGGCCCAGTTTACCCTCACCCAGTACTGCTGGGCAGCAACAGCCTTTATCCAACCCACCTGGCAGCAAAACACCCTTTACCATACCACAATCTCCCTGGTCCAGGAGGAGAATATCTCACTTATAACTCACAGGAGATGGCCCATCCCTTGATGCAGACACACTCTGACAACAAGCTGGCAGAAAGGGCAGATGCAACACTGAAGTCCCGGGGACAGGAGAAATCTCGGGGAACTGTTGAAGAAGGTGGAAACCACAGAGATAACAACAGTGGGAAAGAGATAGGCGAAGGAAACCAAATGAAGCCTGACAGGGAAGCTGGAGCACAAGGACAGTGTGGCAGTCAAAGCAAACACCCCTCTTCCTCTTTAACATCCAGAGAAAAGATTGTCTGCATTGACCTTGTACACTCAGACACAGATATGGAGACTACACCATCAGGCCACAAACAACATTCTGCCGAGACCAGCACCAAGGCTTCCCAAAATGAATGTTATCATAGTAACCAAAATCTCACAAAGACTGAGTATGAACCAAAACACCACCTTTCCCTTCCTTATCCAAGCCACTCCAGACAGAGTCCTAACCTTAAGCCCAACCACAGTGACAGACAACCAGAAGCTCCCTTTGGGAGAGCAGAGGTTCCCCAGGACACTGGCTGTGCTGGGGCAACATCTAGCATATCCCCAGCTTCTCCGTGCCTGGTTGCCCAAGCAGAGGAGAGCTGTGAGGAGCAGAGCCCCAGCCCAGACCTTGAAGACCAAGATCAGAGCACCTTGCGCTGTGCTCGAACATCAGGGGAGCGCAGCTCTGGTAGGGACAAAGGGGACAGGGGGGACAGCAGAATTTCTCGCCTTACACAACACTGCACAGATATGGTGAAGAAATCCGACCTGGAAAAAGTCCCCAAGAGAGAGACTGAAAAAGAAGACAGTATTGTTGACCTGGGGGAGTCTCAGGGAGAAGGGGATGAGGAAGAAGACGGTAGCCAGACTTCATCTAAAAACTCTCGTAGATCCAGCCTGGCCAAAAGGATTGCTAACTCCTCAGGCTACGTTGGCGACCGCTTTAAATGTGTCACCACTGAGCTATATGCTGACTCGAGCAAGCTGAGCCGTGAACAGAGAGCTCTGCAGGTAAGGCTGCAAACAACTGTGCACGTTTGTGTATACATGCAATACGTAATGAACTGGGTTTAAGATAATTGATGGGATGGGGAGAGGTTGTTATGAGCAACTTTTCTTATGTGCAGACATTTCAGACATACTTTGATTTCTAACATCCACACAGGAATAAAACCTCAAAGGCCACTCTCAGTTTTCCCCTGCTGCAATATTCAGATCAGCCTATAGAGCAAACCTTGCATGGAATTGGCATACTTTGCATACAATATAATTGCTGTCACGCTACTGTCCTGGCCGTAGATTTGATTGTCCCTTTATAGTTTATCATTGTCTTAGGGATCTGGCCAGTCGAGACCCTCCTTAATGGGGTGGCAGTTCAAAGGTTAACCAGAGCTGCTATCTTTGTATGTTGATTAGTGAGCAGCCATTGTAAAGGTTATTTCTGTGCGTGTGTGCGTGTTTGTGTCTCCGTATGTGCTTGTCCTTGTGTGACTGCCTTGGGGCTAAAGCATGTTAGTGCTGAGTGTGCTAAAGAGACATGTACAGTAGTTTGGGAGAATGACTGTGGCACCCTCACAGTTCACACTGCCTTTGGCTACGCTTAACCCCAAGGTTAGGGCCAGTGGAGGGCTTGCAGTGTGCTTAACAACCAACAGCTGCCCTCTTCAGGGTTTCTCTAAGGCTTTCTGCATGCCCCCATCTGCCATTCACTATCCTCACCCAACCCACCTCCCTCCAATGGCCTGTCCTGCCTGGTTGCTGTCTAAGGTCATAATTCTCCTCATCCCCGCTCCCGCCATTGGCTAAAATACCAGCCCTCCTAACAAAGATCACATGACCTCTATAAACATACTATTACAGTAGTATCACCTACATTTAGCTATTATCCACTGTCATTCATACATGCACACTGAGCTATTCATTTCAAACTGTTTATGTCTTTTGGGGTTGCCTTTTGCTCAATGCTGAGCACAGAAACACAAAGACACACTATGCTATATTATCCACTGGCTCAGGGGCAGAAATGTTAATAGGTTGCACATGTCTGTCTATGTTGTGAATGCACCCTAGAAAACTGTGGTTTTTGTCTTTTGTCATGCTTGTCAATCCACAGCTGCAACTCAAAGCTATCAAACACTGGATTTCTGGATGCGTAAAAAAAAATCAGATGTGGTCTGCTTGGATCACCCCCCTGCCGCCAAAAAAAGAAAGCAAGCAAGACAGCTGAAACTGAATTGGTGTCATCAATTATACCTCAAATGCCCGTGTTATTTCCATTCAAATTTTCCAATTTGTCACTGGTGCAGTTCAGAGATTATTTGATGGTTTTGATGCAGTGTTAATTGACCTGTTGATTCACTTTAATTTGATTGTTATTTTTGTTGGGATTGTGGCTACCTGTTCTGTGCAAAAGAAACATGTGGAGAAACGTAACGTAAATTCATTTATTTAAAAAAAAAAGAAAAAGATGAAATGCTGGACAGATATATTGAGCCCCCCCCCCCCCCCCCCCCCCCCGTTCTAATTGCTTAGATGGAAGTCATATCACGAGAGGGGAGTAATATAAGTCAACCTGCAGCTAACTGGGAGGTCAGTTCTTTACATTTCTTATCACATCTGCCTCTGACGGGCTCTGTCTCCTTTGTACTGTGTATCGCTGCACACTTCTTTTTTTATTTTTCCCCTCCCCACTCCCTTCTTTCCTTCTTCCCTCCTTTTCATCTCCTCTCTCCGCCTCAGGGCTTAGATGTATATGTTTCCAAGCCATGTTTATGTTTCAGGAAGGGAGAAGCCAGGATTTAAGCCCCAGAGCGCATGGACTGACAGTGGCTGCAGTAGTCTAACCTGTGTCTTGACGCCGTGCTTGTGATTTATCTGTCCTCCTTTGTGTCCTGCGTGTATTTGTGTGCGTATGTGTGTTGTGAGTGTGTGTGTGTGTGGGGGGGGAGTGGGGGGAGGTTAATTCTTTTGGCATATTCTTCTTTTGTTTTTTAAGACGATGTGATTTCTCATGCTTTTTTTTTTTTTTTTGCTTGTGTAGCTGTTGAGGCCAGATTTAGGCTTAGAGAGGTGCGTGTGTGTGCGCGGCATGGGCAGATGATGAGTGGTTTTCATGGGTTTTCTCTGCATTTTTGTGTGTGTATGCACAGCGGGCAATGATGCGGTTCTCGGAGCTGGAGCTGAAGGAGAAGGAGGGCAGCGGTGTGTGTATGACTGCCTCGGCAGCAGGACGGGAGCTGGCAGACGGCCAGTGCGGAGAGAGAGTGCTGGAGTACTGCCAACACACCACCAGGCAGGGAGAGAGGGAGGGTGAGTAACCCAGCACCACACACACACACATATACACAAGGCATGCACACACATACATGCAGACACTCTGCAAATGAACACTCACAAAAAAAAGGGACACGCACGCAAACAATAGGAGCGTACACACTCGCTCTCATGCACTTGCAGCAAATGCTGAGGCAAGACCGGGTCACTCTAAAAAAAGACACTCTTCCACTCACACACAGAGACACAGACACACACACACAAGCGTGTCCGTGTGTGCACGCACTTTTACACAAGCTAGGCAGCGCAAGCCAATGAGCGGGCAAGAGAGACAGCGAGGGGGAGTTTTATTTTCAAGAAGCCTTTTGTGCTTATCTGCGCAGAGAGACGATGGCGAGGGGAGGGCAATGGGGGAGAAGGAGGGGCAGGGAGTGCGTGAGTGAAAGCTGTGGTGGTGGGGGGGGGGAGTTGGTGGGTGAAAGCGGATGGGAGAGCGCAACGGAAAGAGCGGGGTGGGGTGGGGAGCGGGGTAGTTACATTGGCTGGCAGCCCAGCTGTGTGTTGGAGCGAGGCCGCAGCTGACGTGTGAGCCTAATTATGGCATGGAGAGAGACAGAGAGGGAGTCGACGACGAGAGAGGGGAAGGAAAAGGGGGGGGGGGGGGGGTAGAGTCACGCTCTGTGTGAGAAGGGCGTGGTGCGGTCATGGAGGGGGGGGCAGGGAGATGACGAAAAGAGGGAGAGGGAAGAGGGATGGGAGTCACCATGCACAACATGTGCGCAGGATGTTTTCGTGCCTCTCTCTGCTGGAAGTGTGCACGGCTGCACTGAACCATCAGGCCGCTGGCTCGGCTCGCATCAGATTAAAAAGTCTTTACCTCATCAAAGTTTTACTGCCTGTCTTTAAAGCAGAATAAAAGCGGGCTGGTGTTTAACTGGCATTCTCGCTCCGTCAACCCCCACCCAACCACACCTTGTGTCACCCTGTTTCCCTGCTTGTTTTCTGTCTGAAATCTCTTCCCGTGTGTCTGCACCCTTCCCATCATCTTATGTTTATATTTCCTCTGTTCGCTTCATGTCCCCGTCTTCTCTGCTTTGCTCAGGTGTCCGGCCGGCATACACAAACAACAGAGTTCCAGTCCTTCAGAGGTGTGGAGGGCAGAGGGAGCCTTTATCCCATCCTCATGAAGCCCAAGATGGGGCCAGAGGTCCGGGCCAAGGAGGGCTAAAGGATGGTGTCAGGAAGGGGATGAAAGAGTGCGAGGAAGGTCACTGTATGCCACCCACACTGACGCCATCAAAGGGCTTTCCCGACGAGAGGACTAGCCCTGGCTTTGGGGTCACCAGGAAACGCCCCCTTGGCCTCAAAGCGGAGGACGAGGACACAGAGATGGAGGGAGAAAGGGTGATCCACTTGGAGAAAAGAGCCAAGCTTTGTACGGGTGAGAATTTCACAAACAAGCGTGCATCTCGCATGCCTCAAATAGCATCCCCCTTCTGCTCTTCATCCGCTCTCCATGCATCCTTAGAATTCCGCCCAGTTAGTTTTCCTTCACCGTGTGATGCCGAGCACCGTTTCATCCCTTGTTCTTTTTTTTAAAAAAATCCCACTTTTATAATCACTACTTCCATCCCAATCAATTCCACCTCACATCCGTTCCATCACAACACGCTCTTCCTCCCCTTTCCTGCTCTCTGTCCTGTGTTTCGCTCTGTGTGGCAGCCAGCTCTGAGAAGTGTTTAATCCTGCCTTTGAGTGGAGTGCGAGAGAAGCGACGAAGAGGGACAGCTATTCCCTCTGTCTCTCTCTCTCTCTCTCTCTCTTCTTTCAGCACTGCCGTTCCTTCGCTGTGCTTACCCACCCTCTTCAAAGCTGCTCTTTTCTTCTCTTTTCATCTCCTTTCTTTTTTCCCTCATCTGTTTGGGTTTCCTTTTTATTTCTTTTCTCGCTGGCATGCGGTATCGTGCTTGTTCTCCTCGGCACTGGCAGACGAGTCAAATACCCGTCCCCTGTGAATTTCATGGGGGAGAACCCTCCCTCTGCTTTTCCAGCCTTTATTGCTTTGTTTCTCCACCCGACTCTTGACTTCTCTCCCCTTTCACTCCGCAATCTGTCTGCTCTACATCCTGCTCCCTGCCTCTCTTGCCTGGGTGTGTGTCATATGTAAGGCTTAGATGGGGTTTTACCAGCCATAAGAATGTCCTGATTAATGGCCTTTGTTCTCTGTGCTCTGTAGCTTGCATGTCAATATCTACAGTAGTTCTGCACGTTGCAGACGGTGACAATGACGGCTTTAGAAAGCAGAAAACCTTTTAATCCAAATGTCAACTCAGAGACACTTAGAAGAAATCTTTTAAGTAGCTCATAATGCACTTTTCAGACTACCTAGCGTTTTTTTTTTTTTTAAATGACCTTTTTATAATAACCGAGGCTCGAGAGCTTGCTCTTCACATCTTTGCATCGAGGTTTAAACGCAAAAACCATCAAACTGTTGCGTTTCAAGCAACATTCTGTGTTTGTGTTCATCTGCAGACGAGCGTGAGAAAGCCAGTGCGGACGACGACGACGACGAGGAGGTGCGGAAGCTTAAGGTCTGCATAGAGCTCAAGGGACTGCGACTCAGCAAGCCCGCCACGGGCGCTGCTTCACCTGATGGGTCCCAAATCAAGCAAGAGAGGGCATGGCCTCAGCCCCGATTGGTTAGCCCTACCCAGGGCCTGCGCGAGCGCAAGATCAGGCCCGGCGAGCACGAGGACAGAGCCGCGGCGCAGAGAAGCGAGATCAACAGGAAATGGGGCTGCGAGAAGCTGCCTAATGGTAAGAGTGAACCACCAGCCGTACAAACCGCCGAGTTCAGCTAGGGTAACGGAAATCTATCTTTGGCTCACGTTTCACTTTCTTGTTGAGCAGTCTGTCTTTAGGGGATTTCCCAAAAGCTGTCAGGGAGCACGAGGGGGGGGGGAGATTCTTCCTCTTGCCAGGGTAAAGGCTTGAGGAATCAAAAAAAAGGGGGGACGCAGAGAACCACAAGATAAAATGCCTCTCACCACCCTCCCGGTGCGCAAAGATTTAGGCTTTTTCTTTCATGTTCAGCTGATCTACAGCGGGGTCTCTGTGAGGACGATTAAAAAGCAAATGAGGGGAAGTGGCTGGTGGAGGTATGTGTAGGCAGGTGGAGTGTGACTAATGTGTGATCAATGATTTTCTTTTTCTTTCCCCTTTGTTGGGTGTGTGAGGTAGAGGGGTCTTACTAAAGCCAGGGCTTTCCCTTATGAGAAATGCAAAATGGCGTCTCCGAGGCAGAAGAGAGAATAAAAGAGCAGTGGAGAGATTAAAGGAAGTGAATAAAGCAGAAGAGGGTTTGAGTATTTTTCTGTAGAAACCACAGACCATTACTGGGCACTGATTCTTTTTTTTTTTTTTTTAAATAATATACATTTATTTAATTACCTCTCACCTCTCATGACTGTGACAACGGTTGTGTTGATAATGACTGTGGTTATTCCACTGTGTCTGTGTGTTGTTTTTTTCTTTTTTTTCCCCTTCAGAAAACCACTAGTCACATGAAATGCATGAATCTGCCTGTTAAGGATATTGCATTGTAAAAAGCTGTTGTCTCTGCAACAAATTGCTGTTATTAAATTGTTATTCTAAAAGTTGTACTGCAGCAGAAATCAGACCTAGACCAGATCGCCAAGTAGATTAAAGCGGGTTTGCAACGATCCTTAGGAGCAAATGTATTTCCAATAAGCTTTTCGACATTGAGGTTTCAAGGGCAGCTTTTTTATTTTTGTGTAAATATGTACTATAAGAGGCTGAAACCAGACAGTGCCACATTTGTTTAAGGAGATTACTCCTAGCCGTGTCCTTGCTGCAGTGAAGAAGTGCACAGCAATCACTATAGCGGTGTTTATGCGAGCTTGCGTGCGAGAGTGTGTGTTTTTTATTTATAATTTTTTTTTCCCTGGGCGAGCAGGCATGCTGCGCTCCCAGACAGCTCTGTGTGCTCATTAATAAACCAACAGAGGGTGAGAGATGGCCTTGCAATACTTTCCTATCCTCGCACTCGCTCACTCTGCCTTCCTCTTTTCCTTCTCCAGGAGTAGCTGCTGCCGTCGCTCCCCTCCCCCCCAGCCAGCTGAAGGACAGAGCGCACCCGCCGAACCCCTTCTCAGGTGACCGTGGCCTCAAGGAGTCCAGGAGGGGCCCCCCCTCTCCAGCCCCAGAACAGTCCGTGGGAGGCACCCCTCCCCTCAAGGTCCGTCGCCATAGTGACACGGACAAACCCAAGGGCAAGCGGCCGTGCAAGACCAAACACACCAGCCAGAGGGAGCGGGAGAGGGAGAAAAGGAAAGAGGCAGCCGCCAGCAGCCCGGGCCAGCGTTGCGGGACTGAGCTGGGAAAAGCTGAGGATGACAAGGTGAGTGCGACCAAGACGCAGGCGTCTGGATGTTTGCAGCGGCAGACTCTGTTTCAGTATGCCTGTTGGCGCCTCTGATTATGCAGCTGGGGACGGGAGGGAGGGACTGAGGAAGGAAGTATGTTTACAATGTTTAGAGGACTGCTGGAGCTTTGACCTCCCCGCGCCCTCAGCGGCTCCCTGCGGAGGGCCCCGCATGCATGTGTTTGTGTCTCTGGCCTTAATTGTCGAACGCGTGTCATCTTTTTGTGTGTGTGTGTGTGTAGGTAGGTGAGAGACAGGGGTGCGAGTGTCTGCGTGTTCGCAAGCATTCAAAAACCCTGGAGCAATTATATATCACACTCACTCCTGAACACAAAGCTACACACACGCACACTTTCTCGCACTCGCACAATGAGGAATGTGGCAGCTACGACTGAGCGTTTGAAACGCCGAGTTCAAAAGGAGGAGGGAGGGGGGAGAGCACGGGGGAAAAATTGAGGGGAAAAAAAAAAGAAAAAAGAAGGCGAGTCGTTTTCCGCCCGTGCTGCTCTCCTCCCCTGCTCCTCCTCAGCCTGACAGCTGCTTCGACATGGAATTCCACTGAGAGGGCTCGCAGTGTTCGCACACACTCAGTCAGACACGCACACACTCAAGCAGGCAACTCCCTCTCTCGTGTGTTGTGTTCAGAGGGCTCTGTTGGTTTAGCAGTTAAAGAAAAGTGGCGTGCCAACCTGCACTGTTTTAGGGCGTGAAAGCTTTGTGTGTGAGTGTGTGTGTGTGTGTGTTTTCAGCGATGCATAGCGTATCTCCCAGACACAATAGTCATATATAAACACAGATGTTGTTGATAAAAAAATCAATCTGAGTGTGTATATATAGAGTAGGTATGCTGTTAAAGAGGTAGTTTGGAAGTCATGTGAGGATAAGTGGGGTGGGGGGGGTCTAAACACATGGCTTAAGAACAGATTTGAGCTTCAAATTTCAGTATGAATTTTGGGCCCTGATTTGAATACTTAAACCACCTTTTTAATTGATTCTCCTTTTAACTTATTTAAAAAAGTGGATATCATTTCCTGTGCATGGATGCACATTTTAATTTCCCTCCGTGCGCGTGTGCGTAGTCTCATCCCTGTCCCCTTGGATGCTCGTGCTCGTGTGTGTCTGTCAATGTCCCGTCTGCTTCGTGGCAGGGACTGTAACGCTCTCTCCCCATCTCTCACTCTCTCCTCAGCTGAGTGAGCAGTGCAGCGCTCCGAGGAAGAGAGCCGCTTCTCCTAATCATTATCCCTGCTCTCCAGTCAAGCCCTGCTCCCCCACCGCGCTCTGTCCACCCTCCCTGCAGCTCCAGGCTAATGACAGAGCGGGCGGTGTTCCACCAGAGCCGGCGGGCTTGCACAGAACCCCCCCTGCCGAGCCCTCCGTGGTGCGTCCGATCCCGCCAGAGGCTCGTCGGCTGATTGTGAACAAGAACGCCGGGGAGACGCTCCTTCAGAGAGCAGCGCGACTGGGCTACGAGGTAATAGGCTTCAGTCGAAGTCATCCTCCCTTCTTATCTGCTTTCTCTCTTCGCAATTTACACCCTCAGACTTTGTCTTTTCCAAATCTCTCGCTTTCTCTCTCCCTTCTTAAATTGAGCTCATTTTCTCCACCTACTTTGTTCCTGTCTGTGACTCTGCCAAACGTCGCTTTACTCTTTTTTTTTTTTTTTTTCCCCCTTCTCAGAGTTTTTGAGATTCTTCTTTCATCTGTCCTATTCTTCCTCTTCTTCCTTCTTGTATGATTTCCTCCTATTTCGCCCTCACTCGCGATTTCTACTTCACATGCTCCATCTTTTCGGCTCGCCCGCTCTACTCTTTCTCTCTCTCAGGTTTCCGCTCTCTCCCTCCCCCCCTTTCCTCTCAGCGCTCTCTTTCTCTTCCTCTCTTTGTGACTCAGATTGTCGTTGGCACCCCTCCTCTTCCCCACAAGTGCGCACACACACACACACACACAGCCTCCCCTCTTCTCGCCTCGCTCCGCTCTCACATCTCATTAATTTTCCGTGAGGCGAAGTGTGACACACACCCCGGCGCGCACACACGCACAGAAACGAGCACGCGCAGGCAGCATGAAGGGATCGGTGGGATCATTATGCGCAGACTGATGCTTGCTGCCTCTCCGTAGCATCGGGAGATTTTTTTTTTTCTTTGCTGCCGATCATTTGCTCCTAAACCAGATCCTCATTCTCCCCACACGCAAGAAAGAATGAGACTTGTGTATATTTTACCGACTCTTTCTCGCTCTCTCGCAACTCCCATTGCTCCGAAAGCTTTTAATTAAAGTTGGATGGCCCGCTCTCTCGTTCTCCCTCATCCCCCATGTTTCTCTTCGCGAGCCTAAACGTTTCTCCCCCTTGTTGACAGATGTTACAAATTGATTTATTGATCTGAGTAGTTTTAATGCTACTTGAGCTGCGGATTCCTGCTCTCTCAGTGTGTGTGTGTGTGTGTGTGTGTGTGTGTGTGTGTGGGCGCCTGTATGCGTGTCCACTCCTTCGGTATCTCCTTTGATGCCGCCTGTGTGCGTGCGTGATAATTTTTATCACCAGCAGAGGAATCTTCTCAGAAACTGTAAATAGGTGTGGGTTTCTTTTGTTGCTCATTCATGAGTTGCTTTATGGTTGTGTGTGTGTTTGGACACGTTTATGATGATGAGGTACGTGCGCGCGCGTGTGTGTGTCAGTGATTATGTGTGTGAGTCTGAATGGGAGAGAGCGAGAGTGTGAATGAGAGGTAAGCACTGGGAGTATAATCGCGTTCTAATGGCCCTCTAATGTGCCGTGGTGACTGTGGTTAGCAGTGGCGGTGGCTGTTTTTCTCCCTGGCTCGCTCGCTCTCTCTCACTCACACACACACACTCTCACACACACAGATACACGCGCACGAACAGGGTGCAGCGCAGCAGCAGGGTTCAGTCAGCCGTGCTGGAGAGAAGCTGGCTCGTCTCTCTGATTTATGCGTCTCTCTCGAACGTTTTTTTTCCCTCCCTCTCCTTCTTTTTTTTTTTTTCATTCCCCCTTCGCATTTTTCCCTTCCTGCGCTCTGCATGTGGAGAGGGAATGAAGGAGGAGGGAGGAGAAAACCTGAGACTACACAAACAAGGCACTGACCGCTGCGCAAACAACCCCCTCTCTCCCACCCTTTCTTTCTCTCTCTCTCTCTCTCTCTCTCTCTCTCTCTCTCTCTCTCTCTCTCTCTCTCTCTCTCTCTCTCAGGAAGCTCGTCTCTCACTGCCTGTGTGCGATAAGCCTGGGGCAGGCCCCTGGGGCTCCCACACATGCACACACAAGGACGTGCTCAGGAACACACACACCAACTATGCATAAGGCCTAACACACACACACACACACACACTTGCATACAAGCCTGTAGATGCGTACAGCGCTTGTCTCACGCTGGTGTTTAAGCGCCGCGAGCTCTGGGCTTATCACATACAGGCAGAGAGATATGAGGGCCTGCGAGACGGAGGCACGCACACGAACACAGCTCACATGCCGATTATGAGCATGCGACGGAATACGTGCGCACACGCACGTTCTGACCCAGTAAGCACATGCACAGGCATCCTGACATGTTTCTTCTCCATATGCCACACAGACAAGGCGACTCTCGGCGTTCGCTATCGCACACCCACATAGACCTGAACATGCAAATTCAGTGTCTCCTCATGCACGCACAAGCCACTAAATACACCGCTGCATCTTTTTTGTGTGCGTGTTTGTGTGTAAATCGGCACATGCAGGATGCAGAATCACTTCATGCATGCGATTTTAGCACACATGCACTTCTCCATGCTGTTCTCGCTGCCCGGGCCGACACTGTGCATATTTCACGTTCATTTAGTTTTGCAATCCGTGCCTCTGCACATGAAAGCCCACTCTCTCTCTCTTTCTCTCTCTTCCTTCCTCCCTCACTCCCCTTTTATTCTCTCGCTCTCCCTCGCTCTCCGAGCATTTGAAATGGTAATGAGCAGAGATTCTGCGGATGTCTTCATCCCTCTAGTGCTGGGGCTCGGGGCCCCTCAGCTCTCTGCCCATTGAAAGCTCAGATAAAGGTGCAATCTGTCATTTATTCTCCCCATGAATCGCTTCTGATTTTTCTCCTCAAATCCATGTATGATCCAAGCAAAGAGGAAAAAACTGGATTGCATTTTAAGTGCATAGTTGGACCAGAAAGCGTGATGGAAAAACTTGGAAAATGAAATCACTGTGATCAGTGGTTTTTGTGGTAAAGTACATCCACAGTGACTTAAAGTTCAGCTTTGACCGATGGCAAGCAGTCCCGACAGTGCTGACCTTTGATGGAACTACAGACCAAAAAGTCCAAAATTTAACACGTTATCACACTAACTGTATTGCATTTCATTAAACAGACTAATACTGCACATCTCTTTAACTAAACAATTTTAAGCTGAGGTCGTTAGGGTCGTTAGCTTACTCGTCGCAGGCCAGCTAGCTATGACAACTGCTTTGGCGGGTTCGCACCATCATGTTGTTGGGTAGTAGCAGTATCGCTTGCTAACTAGAGCTAGTTAGCAAAAGATTGCTAACTAGCTTCGGACGTAACATCAACGTTTTTTGCAAACTTACATTTGCACTCTGTCATCTTCTGATCCAACGAAATACCAATAGCTACTAATCTCTGAGTGACAAAGGATTATGCTTTCCGTATCCACAAGCCTGCTTGGGTCCAAGTAATGTAAATTTCATCATCAGACGGTGAGTGTGAAGTTCCGTGGGGACGTCTGCGTCTACCTGCTTTTGGTGACTGCAAGGAGAATTTACATTACAGTGCAGCAGCTACGCATGCTCACAAAGTGGTGGACTTCAAAGAAGCATAAAGCAGGGGTTATATTTCCGAGTCTGCTTGGGACTTGACGTAAATTTCATCATCAGACGGTTAGCATGAGGGTCTGAGGATTCAGTACAACTCGACTGAAACGAGACGAGTCGCCCCCTGCTGGTTATTAGCAAAACATTTATGTCTAATATACAGAATATGGTAAACAATAACACAACTGTAAACGGTTATTGCAAGACCATTCGCATACCACAGGGTATGCATGTGCAGCAGGCAACGGCACAACAGGATTGACGAAATTCAAGACAAGGTTTCGTTTTTCCGCCTGGACTACCAACGAGGTGGAAGGTAGAAGCGGCAACAAGAAAACCAAAACAGACTTTGCGGTGTTGCAGAGAAAATGTAAGGACAGTGGCAGGACCATTTTTCATCGTTAGTAAAAGCCACTGGCATTGGCACAAGAAGGACGACCTCAAAAGAAAAGTACGCAAGCTTAGCTGTTATGGTTTGATCAGTGAACGCGGGTGTTGCGTTATCATTGTTTGTCCAGATTAAAACAATATCTCATTATTTTTACACAAAGGTTGGGTCAGCAGAGCTTCCATAGGTTTATTTTCGGGGCTCTTAAACCGGCCGAAGATTTTGGACAGCGGATGTGAAAGCAGAAGTTTTAAAATGAAACTGGATTAGTGTGGACGTACCCATTTAAAAGACACCTGTGGAGAAGCTTTAATGTGCAGGTTACTGATGAGAATGGGACATCCTCCTGTTTTTCATTCTTCTTTTTAAATTGGCTTAAATAGCATATGTGTGGCTGAGTGTGAGATGAAGTCTGACTGACATCATGAGTAGTTGCATACTGAGGCTTCCCGTCTCCCTCCAGCGGTGCCATTCTAGGAGGGCCGGGCTTTCACGCACACTTTACACATGCACTCAATCATCCGCACATTTCACTTTTCTGAGCACGCACAAACTTTGCTGCCTAGACTTCATCATTCAAAGGAAAGCCACTCGTGCATCTGCGCACGTGATTCATCTCGACATGACCACATGTGCTGTATGCGAGGACTCTGCGAGCCGCGAGGGGTTAAATGTCTGAGTGATGCATTGATTGCAGGCGAGCGCAGGGAAGCATTCTAGAGAGGGAGATTAGAGGACGGAGCGAAAGAGCGAGAGGAGGAGGAGGGGAGGGGTGTCTCATTTTACTGCGGAGGAGTGCGTGTGTGTGTCTGTCTGGCGGGAAGCCGGGGCTCTCATGCTAAGCTCCTCGCTCTCTCCCAGCGATATTAAACACGGCTCCGGAGGTTTAGCGCTACGCCTCCTCCACAGCCACACACAAAAAGGCACACAAGCGCACAGACACAGACCGAGGAAAGCTGCATATCAACACTCTCTACCCGTCAGTCTCTCTAACACTTGCTCTCATTCACTCGCGCGCGCGCGCGCGCACGCACACACGCGCGCGCGCACACACACACACACACACACACACACACACACACACACACACACACACAGCAAGTGGAATCCCCCAGAGGGGAGCTTGAGCACAGTGCTCCTGAATCTCTCTCCAGCAGGCAAACAGAGCGTTGGCAGTGAAAGAAAACCAGTTGGAGCGTCTCTCCACCTTCCCTCATTTCTCTCTCTCCCTCTTTTTATTTTGCACTTCTTCCTTGCCTGCTTTCCCTCTTCCTTCTCTTTCTCCATTATCTCTCCCGCCTCTCTGGCTCGTCCGATCGCTCGCTCTATCACTCCTTTCACCCCTCCCCGTTTTCACACCGCCACCCACCACCCCTTCATCTCTTGTTATTATCAGCTGCAGCCCAGAGGACTGCCCCGGCAGATTTCATCCACAGATTCATTTATCTGTCATCTGTCGGGGTGTTGCCTCTCGTCTGTCCCGTTCCGCGTCCTCTCTAACCCTCTGCTCGTCCCTCTGTCAGTCTGTTTTCTCTCTCCGCTTGCCTTTCCTTCCCTCTTCCTCCCTCCAGCCACCCTGTTCTGAAAGCGCGAGTGAGAGAGAGATAAACACTTGGACTAGATGGCAGCCTAGAATTAGCATAGAAATGGAAGTTTGGAGTCATTTCCCAGGTTCAGATGAGCAGCTCTGCTCCCCTCGGCACAGGACTGTCAGCAGGACAGGGTATGAATGTGTCTGGATATAAGAGTCACGTGTGTGTGTGTGTGGTTACAGTTGGATCCATAAGTTTAAAAAATCTATATATTTATATATAATTTTGCTTCTATATACCACTACAATTGATATGAAACATAGCAATAAAGATGTAAATGTATGCAGCTTTAATTCAAGGGGTTTTAAGACAAATATTGTGTTAATGTTAACGAGTTCAAGCTATTTTTTTTCTATATTTCTACGTGACATTTCCATTTTCACAGGCTCAAAAGTGAAAGGACAATTTACTGGTGTCGTGGAGACGGGCCACTCGTGGTCACAAAACTGCTCATTTCATGCGAATTTAAGGACATATTGGATTTCAAAGCTATTTTAACGTCTGGATATATCTATTTGGGTTTACAAATACTAGTAATAGCCAGTGCCACACTAAGTTGCCTATCCAAAAGGGCACAAACTAACAAAAAAAAGCACACTTGTCTGACTCGAACGGGCCCTGTATCGACACACTTTTAGGCTGCTTTCTGTCTCTCTGGCTCGTCTCTGTTTAATGGCAGCAGACGCTGCTCCAGTCCAATAAAAACCAGTCTGACTACTTAGTGCTGGACCTCCAACTGTCACAGCCCTAGACCAGAGAAAACGCTTCCAGCTCTTGAGCGGCGCTATCAAATCTCTTTGTTCCGCTTCCATTATGCTGTGTTCAGAGCCCAGCCATTGTAACTGGCTGCCACAGCAGCGTCCAGGCCCAACCATGCCCCACACACACACACACACACACACACACACACACACACACACACACACACACACGTGCATGAGGAGAATCTGGCAGGCTAAATACAGTTGAGTCACACTTGGTCTCCTCGATGTGTTTGGCGCCAGCTCCAGTATTATGGAGCATTTGTGTGCGAGCGTGTATGTTTGTCCAGCACAGGAAACACACTCAGTTCCTCCTTTCCTTCATTTTTCTCCCTCAGGAACCGTAAAGGGAAGGACTGTTTGCGCATGCATCTGACTTGTGTGGCTGCTCTCGCAGTGTTTGCTTCGCAGATGCTCACACACTAAGCCCTGCTCTCTTTGTTGGCTCTTTTTTTTATTTTTTTTAGGAGGTTGTGCTGTACTGTCTGGAGAACAGAGTGTGTGAGGTGAATCACAGAGATTACGCCGGTTACTGCGCGCTCCACGAGGCATGCGCCCGCGGCTGGCTCACCATAGTCCAACACCTTCTGGATTACGGGGCTGACATCAACTGCAGCGCTCAGGACGGCACCAGGTAAACGAACTCTTTCATGCACGTGCACACTCGATCACAAACACCAACGGTTACATAAACACCCCTCTTAGGAAAATGCAGAAATGTAGGGATTTTCTTTTTTTGGTTTTACATGAATTCCCGAATAAAGAAAACCAGGGCTTGGCCATCAATAAAGTGACGCGAGCTTTCTCATAACTAAAATTTCTGGGATTTATTTTACATTATTGTACAAGAGCAGTGATTTGGCTGATTAGCTGCACTTTTGGAAAGGGAAGGCTAGTACTTTCATTGCAGTGTTATTAAAATTTACACTGGGGGGTCTGTTCTAAGAAACTGTGCTCAGGTCTTACAGGAGTATTGCCCATGCAGTTTTGCTTTTGAGATTTGCAGCATCTGCAGTAAGAACAACAGTAGTCTTATAAATCTGAATTTCATTTTACTTTATGTCTCGCTACGTCTGAGTTTAGGGAAAATCTAAAAAAGGAAAATATAGATCGTTCTTGTAAGTTTGATCAGAAGTGAATTCCCAAAAATATCCTCCACACCATGTATAAATTTTATCCATAGATTTTGAAGGATATGTGGATCCGAGTTTAAAATATTTTCTGAAGAAGGTAAAGAAGACATTTCCCTCTTATAATTTTAATTTGATATGTATTTGTAAAGATATGATGCAAAATGCAATTTCCCCCCTAATCTCATCCTGGAAAACCACTCCAATAGTTAATCAATGAACTTACTTCCCTGTGTGTGTAGACCGATTCACGATGCCGTGGAGAACGACCACCTGGACGTGGTGAGAGTCCTGCTGTCTTATGGCGCCGACCCCACCTTGGCAACGTATTCTGGCCGTGGCCTTCTCAAGATGACCCACAGCGACAGCATGGAGCGCTTCCTCACTGGTAAATGTGATTTTCTTACATATGAAAGAAAGAAATTTACATTGAGTCCTTGACTTCAGATTCTTACATTTGAGTCTCATTTTGGCACGTGTGATAGATGGCTTGCAAACAAAGCCTTCTGAGTTAGGCCATCATATGTAGGAATTATCTGCAATATGAAGAAAGACAAAACGGATCTTAACAAAAAAAAGGTTACTTAATACCTAATTTAAGATCCTTATTAAAATTGCAGTGTAGTAAGAGCTAAAGTTGGTAGAATGTTTCTTCTCTCATGCAGACAAAATGAAATGCAAAAGCCACAAAATTTGAATATTAATGTGCCTTTGACCACAGATCATAAAACTCAGCAATGCTAGAAAAGGGAAATAAAAGCCAACGCGAAGCAAGGATTTCTTTTTCAAAAAACACACACGCACACACAAAAAAACAAAAACCAGAAGGCACACCGGAGTGTGGCCATCAAAAGGTGAGGCAAGGGTAAACTGTTAAAGAGATCGGTCACGAGCCCGGTTCCCGAAAGCTCCCATCTTGGCTTGTTCGCTGTTTGCTGTTCTTTCAGCGCTCTGACCTCTGTGCAACCTGTTGGTGTGAGGCCCCCTCCGCAAATCCTCCCAACTACAGCTCGACACGTCCGTCGCTGTCATCCCCGTCTCCCCTCCAGCGACCTCCCTACCCCTCCTCTCCCCCTCCCTTCCTCCCTCGACCACCTGTTAGACAGGGAGTCTGAGCCCGCCAGGGTGCGTGCTGCTGCCTCTGAGCTCCTCTATCTGGTTACTTAGCAACGGCAACTGTGTTTGCTCAGCGTACGTGCGGAAATGGGCTTTGCTCTGGCTAGAGACTCTGCTTTTGTACGTGTGCATGTGAGCGCCTGTCTTTTCACAAGGCTGCCACGCTACAGTCTGACGTGTGTGTTGTGAGGGCTTGATGTTTGTACTCGGGTTGAGTCAACACGAATCTGTGCACAGGAGGAGGAGGAGGAAATGAAAGCACACACACACACACACACAAACAGGCTCACGTTTCCCCTGTAGCCAGCTGCTTGGCATTACCTGAACTAGTTAAAAGCTATTGCCTGAGAGACACTCGGGGGCTCGTAGCGAGCAGGAGAGACGATCGCGGAACGGAGGCGAAAATAAAACAGGTGGCAGGAGGAGGTTTATGCGAGTAGGTAGACGCCTGCGAAAGCTGGTGCTGAATGTTGAAGAGAACGCGGGTGGATGGATCGATGTCGGCAGGGAGATCGAGCACCGGAGAAAATGAGCGAGTGCAAGCGATTGCTGCCCTCCCTCCACCTGGTCCCACTCATCTGGAGGCCGTTAATCCCTCCAAACACACGCCAGACGCCCCACGCCTCAGCACTGGCACAAAGCCCAGCTCTCACTCTGCAAGTGTGTGCGTGCGCGCGCATGTGCTGAATACACACTTTGCTCTCGCTGGGTGTGCTTAACCAGCTCCCTCTGCCTGTTTGTTTCCATCGCTCTGTGTGTGTGTGCGCACTCGGCGACTGTGTGTGGTTCTTGTTTGATTCCTGGCAGCAGTCTGCAGGCCTGCTCTGCACTGAGCCAGCTCTAACCCAGCAGAGACAGCCACTCTCCTCCCCCGTGGTAGAGCCGCTGGCCCCTGACCATCAGCCTTCCCGTCCTCCCCTCCTCCCCCCAAAAACATTTGCTCTGTTTGTTTCTCTTTTCTCTCTTGACACTCCCCCTCACCCTCCTCCTCCTTCTCTCCTCTTTTTTTTCCTGCGCTCTTTATCCATTTTTCTGCTGTATTCTCCAAGGGCAATTGTATTTGCCTCGTTGCCTGTCCCCAGGGCTTTGGCTCTTGAATAACAGGCTTCGCTCCTCTCCTCTGTCCGTAGATTATTTTGCCGACCTTCAGGGCCGCTCAGATGACGACCCAGGGCTTTATTGGGAATTCTATGGCAGCGCTGTGTGTGGTGAGTACTGATCAGCACTCTGCGTGTGTCCTTTAGTGCTTACAAAGTCTTTATTTTTAAACATCATCAGTGTCTGTACGTCGCACTGGCCTCTTTTAGGCAAGGCAGCTTTATGGTAATGTTGACGCTCACTAAAAAACGATCCGTGCTTTTCCTTTTTTCTGTGTCCAGAGTCTACTGAAGAGGGCGGTGTCTATGACATTTTAGCAGACGCCCCAGGTCCAGATGATGAAGATGAGGATGATAAAAGGGAGGTGTTTGAGTTCGAGTTCTCCGACCGACCTCTTTTGCCTTGCTACAACATCCAGGTGTCCCTCTCCCAGGGGTGAGCATTATTCTCAAAAGCAGATTACATTTTCAACTCTGTTTTTTTCCTAAATTCCTAAACGTCTGTTAATTATTCTCTTTCAGGCCAAAAAACTGGCTGCTATTCTCCGATGTGCTCCGTCGGCTGCGGATGTCCGCTCGCGGTTTCCGGCAGGCCTTCCCTCACATGGAGGTGGTGACGGTAGCGGAGGCGGAGTTTTACCGGCAAGCATCTCTGTCCCAGCTCTTCTCCTGCCCAGAAGAGCTGGAGGGCTTCCATCCCGACAGCAAGGAGCTGCTGGACCTGGTGGAAGACAGCGCAGAGCTCGCAGCCCTGCTGGGCTCCACGCTGGAGTTTCTGGACGACCGCTGGGATCACCCCGGTGACAAACTCAAGGACAAAATCAAGGCTGTGGAAAAGTTGGGCTCATCCTGACCCTTTGACCCACTGAACCTTGATCATTATCGACTGCAGTTTGCTTTAGAACCGAGCAGGGGTTATGACGATATGCCTTAGCCTGACCTTTAGTTCCTGCGCTTCGGCCTGACTCTGGACCAGCACTGGTGCACTGTACAGATGGACTGACCTACTGGCTGATGGGCTGCTGAAACATTTCCCTCTGTTAACTGAGGATCAATATATTTGTGACTCAATAGACTTAATAATGGTCTTATTTTTATAAATTAATATATGTATAAATAAATATATAGATATATATATATATATATACATAAATAAATATATAATATCAAGAGATTTTTTTTTTTTGCTCACACGCCCCTCTGAAAGATTTTGTATGGCAACAGAGCGTAAGCGTGTTGTCAGCAACTGGATGCCGTGCGTGAGCGCGCGGCACATTGCGCATGTGTGTAGTTGTACAGAATAGTACCGAGGCTGTGCTATTGAATGTGGTATCTGTGTTTATAGGAAGCACATGATGTCCTGTTTTTCTCCCCCCAGCCATCCCCTCCTCAGACTTTAGTGCTCGCTTGAGCCTCAGGGGCTTTTCTGTTGTTGTTGTTTTTTGGGGTTTTTTTCTGGATGTTCAAATGTTGCTTCCTGTTTAGTCTGTAATTTAACATGCAAACTACAAAATTGTATAATAAAGTTTTAAGATAATGTTGATATTCACCCCTTGGCACAGCTTGTACATAACAAGGAGGCTACTGCAGTAAGGTAATTTTTGGTGTGTCCAGTTTTGTTTTGTTTTGGGTTTGTTTGTTCTTTTTGTTCTAACTTTGTAATTAAAATATCTCATAATTTGTATTTATATTTTACAAACGAAGTTGCTTTAAAATAAATATACAAACCGCAAGATGATCTACGCGTCCTGCTCCTCGTTAAGTCATTCATGAAGTCATTTGAATTCTGAGAAGTTGAGCGGTGATGGGGGCCCTGTCGATTTCAATCTGTGTGTATAATTACTCCTGTGCCTGATGGAAGTGCGATCCACCACGATCCTCTATTGCCATCTCTTGGAAATTTTAAGTATTGTAGGTTTAGTGCAATTTATTGCTGCAACCCTGAGAGAACAATGTGCCAACTCCCCTTTTGCCGCCTATGTGGTGAACAGCTGCTGGCTTGCAGCGTCCTCTAGTGTATAAATCTGCAAACGCCACCCATTCAATGGGGCTTCAATTCTAAATCCCAACTTTTGTGTGGGTGCCGATGCTTTTTAATGTTAATGGAAATCCAGGAGGTTTTTGACTGCATCAAGGCAGGATTGGAAAACACAATATGTGAGTGTGTGTCATGATTTGATTACTTGATTAGCCAAATTAAAAGTTTTGGGTTTTTTTCAATGGCAATAATCACCTAATGATCTTCTTACTATCAGCAAAATCAGCAATGAAGTTCTCCTTCAAATGAGCAGTATCACTGAGGCTGCGGATCTCTATTCATTTGTGCCACAGAGCTCTACTGTTGTACACAAGTGACTTTAAACTTGGACTCATTGTTGGTGCCAGACAGACTAGTCTGAGAGTTTCAGAAAGTGCTGCTCTACTGGGATTTTCCCACACAAATGCTTAGAATGGCTTGTAAAAGAGAAAATATTAAGTGAGCAGCAGTTCTCTGGGTGAAAATGCCTTGTTGATGCCAGAGGTCAGCTCATACGAAGCCAACAGTTACTCAAATAACCACACACTATAACCAAAGTATGCAGAAGAGCATTTCTGAATGCGCAACAAGTCTATCCTTGACGCAGATGGGCCACAGCAGCAGAAGACCACACCGGCTCCCACTCCTGTCAGCTAAGACCAAGAATCTGAGGCTCCGGTTCACACAGCCTTAACAAAACTGGACAACAAAAGGTTGGAACGGCACTTGGTCTGAAAACATTGTTGCTGACCATGTTCATCCCTTTATGACCACAGTGCACCATCTTCCAGCAGGATAACGCTCCATGTCGCAAAGCTCTGATCACCTTAATCTGTTTTCTTGAACATGACAACTTACTTCAATGGCCTCTATCGTCACCAGGCCAGATTTGAAATGGGAGATTCACATTGTGAATAAGCAGCTTCAAAATCTCCAGAAACTCTGTGATGCCGTCATGTCAATATGTTCGAAATATATTCACTATTTACTATTGTTTGAGAAATGTTTTCTAAATCCACAGTGTCCATCTTCCATAACACGAAAACGAGAGTGGGAAGCACCACAGGCACGTGCAGTGGGAGTTTGCCAAGAGCACGTATATGTTACTTTATTCACATGTTTAGGTCTTGTAGTGCTGCTGTGTTTCTGTGGCACATAATTCTGGAAATGTATATTTCAGCTAAGCAGTTTGGAGCCAGGTGATAAGGTGAGGTTGTGTTTGATAGTGTTATTTCGTACTGTAAGCCAGCTGTCACTCAGGAGTTACCGTAGCGATAAGCAACACGTGTTTGGCGTCACTGAACAAATAATCCACGGTAACATTTCAGCATATTGTTACTCAAGTGGTCCGGGATGGGACTCAAAATCTCGTCTGGGCTCTGCAGGTTTTTGTTTTTGCTAGACTCGTGCTATTGGAGTTTTAATAGACAACATTTTCTGCCACTGTCTCCTGGAAGATATTTATAATGTTTCACTCCATGTGAAAAGAGACAGAAATGCTGTAAATTTGTTCAAAAACAAAAAGAAGACCACTTCAGACTCTGGCTGCTTTCCAACCCCTGCACAGTTGGCCAATAGCCAGTGAAGGTGGTGAATGTCAAATTGGTAGTTTCAGAAAGTCAGACAGGTGTGGAAAAAGGGGGTTTCCTAAGGCATCTGAGCATTCGGTGAGCATTTCTGACAGACTGCACAGACGCCTTTACGGTATAGGAATAACAGTTGCTATCCAGGGCTGCGGGCAAACTATAAAATATATTAAAAAAACGCAATGCAATTGTCAGCTGTGTGCACTCTACTAGATAAGCAATGATTGCATGCACGTTACAGGGTTTGCTGGACTTGTAGGACTAGCCCACAGCCCCACAGTGAAGCAATCTGCAGTCTGCATCACAACTTCCACATCCCCTAAATGTTTAGATTAACATCGACACATCCGTTCAGGAAATAAATATCTGGATAGACAGACTGCTGTGGATGGAAACAGCAAATTGCAGTACATGAGCATAAACCAAATCAAGTTCTTCAGACAAAGTTAAAGATAAAGACAAACTAATATCATTGTGGGGATATAAGATGATCTTAGGACTTCTTTTTAAGTCCAGCAACATCACTCAGAATGCTCAGTGTGACTGCTTGCTTTTGCTTAGGTGAGGAAAGTCTGAGATGAACTGCTTTCTGCATGCAGGTCGAGAGGAAACGGCCCATTGCAGATATCCTGGTAAAGGTGTCAGACTCGTGTCAGGTGTCAGAGTCTGTCAGACAGCTAATTTAGATGCTGAAGGCGTTAGTTTGTCAGCTGAGACTCTGAAGAGTCATATCCTGAGGCAGAGGTTGCAGGAGGGTCACAACTCAGTGTCAAGAGGATCTCTACTCTGACTAACTTCCCACTTTACTCAACAGCAGGATGTAATTGCAGATAAGGGCTTTGTCTCTGAATATAAACCTCTAATAAGCACTTATTATGGGCACTATTAAGTGGAAAAATTGGGATGACACAGAATACGGCGTGGATATGCTCGTCACCCACGGTGAAGGCTTTGTTTCTTCCTAATTGTCAGTAAAATTCATTAGAATGGAGCCAAGCAGACTGAAAAATGAACGGTTGCGTGCAGCTCGATTTAGTTGGTAATGTCTGAATCTTGGGGTTTTTCTCCATTATTAATGAGCTCCTAGAAATAGTCTGATGATTTAACTGATTTATGGAACTGAAAAATCTCAAGCAAGTGTTGTGATAAAATTTGATCTGCAGTGTCGATAAATCAGCGCTGAAACGTCTTTTAGCCACTGCAACCCTGACAAAGGACAGAAAGAAAAGCTTACCACCCTTACTAAAAGGCAAACCAACCAGGGGGCCATTTCTGAGTGCCACTCTGCATGCATTCTACTTTTCTTTTCCTGTCAAAGTGCATTTGGATGGCTTGTTGACATCTACAGGGATGCAAATGGACACACTTCAGCTTGTGCACAATTCTGACACGCTCTTACTTAACCCTCAGTCATTTTTTTTTTCTCTATTTGGCACGGCATTCTTATGAAAAGTCATGTTTTCTCTCAGACATTTCTTGGGTTCGATTTTCGAGCTTTGCATGGAACGATTTGTAATCATTTTAGAATTAAGACAGCATAACGGATACCAGATGACTTTTTTCACCGCATCATCATCTCTGGAGATGATGGAGCGGTTATCTTATTTTGACACAGCCCTCAGACTTAGGGATAAAATCACGGCGACTTAACACTGAACGTGTGGAAATACGGAACCGCCTTAGGCCAAGTCAGAAAACAGGCGTGTGCTTTGCTTTGTGCCAGCTTCTAAACAAACCAGTAGGGCCACAATGATAAAGGTCAAATACTGATTGAACATATCCACAACTGGCAAGTTTTGTGTGCTTTGGTTACTACATTGATTTGGACCCTGGTTACACCGCATTCCCAACAATGCTGACAAAGTGCAGCTGTAGAACCATTTCCGTCCCTTTGAACATCTTTCGATGTCATTTCTTCTACCATACATTTTTAAGTGCTGAGCTATCACCAGCTTTTCTGTAGTCTTTTTTTCCCCGATGAAACGCTCTGATCAAGTCATAACTTAAGAATTCAAGGCGTGTAGATGAAAATGAGGAACTGCCAACTGTAGTTAACACACAACTCACACTCATTTTCATATCTTAGTGGGGACATTTAATTGACATAATGCTTTTCCTGGCATCTTACCCTAACCCTAACCATGAAAAATGAATGCCTAACTCTAACCCTCTAAACCTAACCATAACCTAATTGTCACCCTGACACTAAAACCACATTTTGAGTCTCAAAAATGCCTTCAAACTCATGGGGATGGGCATTTGGTCCCCATAAGTGACAGTTGGTCCCCACAAGTATAGTAACACACACACACACACACACACACACACACACACACACACCTTCTCCCAAACATAAAGACAAAGTGCATTCGATTCCATTTATTCCTGAAAGACTGAATCTCTAACATAATGGAGACCACAACACCTGCACTTTACAGCAAGTTTGCTGCTGGTTTTAAAACGAAAGTAGCATTAAGTAGCGTTTCTATTTTTGTCTCGATTTGCTGCCTTTTATTTTATGTGTCTGTGTGTTTTTGTCTATGCTGTATATTCACGTGCTTTTTATGTGTCTGATTATTGATTATCACTGTTGATTGTCAGCATATAGTGGTGGTCTATGGGTTTATGTCTGTTTACAAACCATATTTCTCCCATGATCATAATAATGTTCAAAGGAACAAAGAGAAAAAAAACCTGGATGGTTATTTCACTGTTTTGTGTAGCTATAAATATTGTTGGTTTCATCATTTAACTATTAATTTACAGAGGAAATGAAAAATATTATTAATGCCCTCAAATTTACAATTTTATCCACAGTAATTCTAGTTTGCAGATATACGAGTCATTAAAAAAATTTTTTGTGTACAAGGCCTTTGTTTATACACCAGCAAGACAATTATAGCAGAGTAAATAATCTCATATATCTCACAAAAACTTGTAAGCCCTCCAGGGGATATGTTTTTTAAAGATAGGATAAGAAAGGCTTTATTTAAGGCAAAGGTTGGGGTGGAAAATTCTAGTTTTGACTCATCAAAACAACATAGTTATTAAAAAGTAGCTTTAACTGGGTAGAAAAACAGTATAGCTTAATTACATAAAAAATCCCCCAAAGAGCTAAATTAAATAGAAAAACAAAGCAAAATAGAAACTTATTCTAGTTTCTTGCAAGAGGTCACCACAGCAGATGGATCTGCATGTGTAGTTTAACAAAGATTTTTCCTCTGAATGCCCTCCATGACATAAGATTATTCATCAGCACCACAGTGTTTCCTCTTAGTCTTGAGCTTTCAGGTGTGAAGCAAAATAACAAATAATAATAATTTAAATAAATAATTTACTGCATAATTTAGGAATTCTGTTGTTACAGAAGTTGAAATCATCATCATCATCATCATCATCATTATTATTATTATTATTATTATTATTATTATTATTACAGCTAGGTGGCCAGTTGGTAAAGGGGTTAAAGTGGAATTTGGCTGTAGTGGCTCAGCGTGGGGAAAAGAATGACACCTGAGAATCACAAGTCAAAATTCTGAGAAAAACGTCAAAGTTCTGACCTTAATCTCAGAATTTTGACTTTAATCTCAGAATTCTTACTTTATTTCCTCAGAATTCGTCAAAAGAAAAAAAAGAAGACATGCCCACTTTTTTTCTTTTCCAATGTTCCTTATCCTCTTCCGTATCCTCCGTACTTGTCAGCTCTAAATTTCCAGTTTATTAAATATCATTGAGCAATCCTTACCTTTAAACATGGCTAAACTGGACACTACAACACAGTGTGGTGTCGCAGAAGTGGCGAAAAGGTGAAGCTGAAACGGTAAGAAAAGAAAATTAAACTAAAAATAAATGCAGCAAAATTTGATAAATGAACATGCAATATGTTAGTTGGGCCTTCAGCTGCAACAGTAGTACCAGCAACAGCTCAGTCTCACCGGAAGCTGTTCTTGCTAGCACCATCCATTGAGAAGTGCAGGAGGGAATCCCAACAACAACGTAAGGAAGAGGTGAAATTAGCCTGGTAAAAAATTATATGGAAGGAGATACTTAGGAAGTGAGCGACTCGAGGGTTCCAGTAAAATGAATGCTTACTTTTACTCAAATCCACCATGACACCTCATGTAACATGTAAATTTAAGAATATTTATTTTTTGTTACTTTTTAAACGTTATTTCTGTCTCTAGTGGAGTTTAATTTTATATTGTTCTATCTTTTAAAAAAAATATATATCTTATTATATCATATTTTTTAGATGCTGGGTGACTTGTTTTTTCCTCATCGCACTCACTTCATTGTAATGTTGACCCAGTGTTAACCACAGGTGGCTAAAGTGCAGACCTTCCTTGCTTGAGTTGAAGTACAGATACC
The DNA here is from genome assembly GCF_057381845.1 of Rhamphochromis longiceps. Lineage (NCBI taxonomy): Eukaryota > Metazoa > Chordata > Actinopteri > Cichliformes > Cichlidae > Rhamphochromis > Rhamphochromis longiceps. Next base: position 17,420,266 of record NC_140572.1, read on the forward strand.
CGTGTTAAAAGCAAACAAACAGAACAACTTTACTCCAGTAAACCCTGAAGTACTGAAGAAACTTCTTTACTCAATTAAACATGAAAGGTACCGGTGTTGGAGTTAATTCGGCGTTGGTTTTGTGCGCAGAAACATTGGGTAGGATGTTTTTCCAGGTAGGATGGATTCCCAGAACACCTCGGCTCCAAAAATGTACTTAAAGTAAGACAGTAAATATTAGCTCCTTGAAGGACAATTCTTCTAAGCATTTTTGTACAAAGGTAACTGAACCTTGTGCTATATTAGTGTAATAATAAAATGATATTAGTGCATGAAAATACAAATATTATTAAAATATACACTCTATTTCTAATTATTGTAATGAGCTTGAATGGGTGATGCAGAACACATGCAGTGAAAGATAATTTAGGACAATGACTATTTTTGTTGCGTACATCATAGAAAGTGACTACACCACTAACAATAAAATGAATACAGTCAAGGTTACCGTGGAATTCAGCACGTAGGGGAATCCTAAGAGCTGTGTAGTGGCTCGGTATTGGGAAAAGAATCAAGTGAAGTAGAATAGCGCAATAAAATCCATAAAGCAATATAAAACAAAAATTGCTAACGAAATACAGTAAAACAGAAGCACAGCAAATACTAGATAAGATTACGGTGTATATAGGGTGTAAAGTTTAGTTGAAGTATAACTACGATGTAATACAATCTCCTTGGAGAAACATCACAGCGACGTTTGGTCGTCAGCGAGTGTTGTTTCCCCTCCAGTCCAGCAGGCGGCGGTAGCGCACGTGAAGTCCTACAAGAGCGAGACGCAGGTCAGCTGATCGCTGCTGTAGAGGAGAGAGAGATGTCTGTGAAGATCTTGCGAAGGATGGAGTCTGTTTTTACCGTCACTTTGACCTTCTACTGTCTGTTCACAGTCGGTAAGAAATACATAATAATAGTTTTTCATTACTGACGTGTTGGGGTGTTTTCCTCCCCCCCACGTATTTACGTGTAATAGTAAAGTATCTTATATGCGCTGAATGGCAGGTCGCTCGCCGAGCCCGGAACATTGTTAGCGTTGCCGTTTAACTCATTGTAATATTTCTGTGGCCAGACTCGTACGACCGTGCTAATATAAACGAGGAAAAGTGGAATAATAACTCTGCGGATGCTGAGAATCATTGTTCGGCTTTGGACTATCATCAAGCGGAAGACCATAGGGTTAGCTTGTTGCTAACGGAGATTATAGCTCAGTCGCTTCTTAAAATCTGCCAGTGACGACGAGGACGTGGTTAATATTCGTAAGGACGAGGTTGACAAATCCGTCCAGGTCATGTAAAAATGAAGAAAGTACTAAATATACGGCTTCCTGGTAGAGGGTTACGATTTTACAGAAGCCTGGGTGGTCACGTGACATGCTCTACGCCACTGGTTCCCCTTTATTCACCATCAGCTCTCTGTCACGAGTTCTTCCTTCATCCACATGAAAGGTGAGGGGCGATAGTTACTGAGCAGGCTGCTGCTTCTTGTGTTTGCTGTAACAGTGAGAAACTGTGCGCCATCCTCCAGCAGCTCAGGGCTGACAGTCAGTAAATGTTATAGTGTTAACGCCTTATCACTGTTTAAATACTTTTAACTGTTTCCTTATTCCTAAGGGATTTGCAGAGATTTTTAAACTGTATGCCGTTCCAGGCCTCCCATTTATCCAGGCTTGGGACTTCCATTGTATCAAAAAGTGATTGTCTGCCAAAAAATTATTGCCCACATTTGAACTGTTGCAAATGACGTGTTGACCTATAATATGTCAAACATATCTCTAATGAATGATATCAAGTCATTTTGAGCCAGAATGAACATTCCTGTCACAAGGTTGAAGACGTAGAAGTTTATATATTCTCTCTTTGTCCATGTAAATTTATCATGTATATTAAAAATGTCTTTTTCAAGAGATATCTGACCAGTAGGGTAGCAGAAATGGCAATCACAGTGGCCAAGAAGGACCGGATTGATTATAATGTAGGAACAGTAAGGCAGAGTCATGCAAAACAGGTAATTTTTTTAATTACGCATATCCAACTAAGCGTCGCCACTATATTGTCATGGTGGACAGGTCTGCAGTCTGTCACAGGGCTAAGGCGCAGACAGACAACTCTCATTCACACCTACAGACACACTAGAGCCTACAGTTAGTGTAAACCTGTGCATGTCGTTTGACTGTAGAAACCATGCAACCATCTGCAAACCCATGCAGACTCCATAGGCTGGATACAAACCAGTGAGGCCACAATGCTGCCCTCTTTGGAAAAACAGCAAAAAAGAAATATGTGTCATTATGAATCACATGTGATATTTATAGATGTAAAACAGTTTACTGCCATGAATGTGTCAGTCTGGTTCTAACACTAACAAATATTGGCCCTCTTGGTTTGGTAAGAAAAACTGACATTTACTTGGAGTCATTAACCCTGGTAAACATAATTGGCTTTGATTTTATTGTAATGTCCCACTTTTCATAATTATATTGTAATGTTTTGCTTTCATATGTAGCTAATAGATCTAGAGGATCTAGATTTACTGCTACTGAAGCCTTGAAACAGATACTTCAATCAATCAAGGCTTTATTCGCCACGTGCAGGTTGCCCTGCAGTGAAATACTTTAGTGCGAACAGCTCATGAATTTCAAAGCAGTTCTACAGTCCAACACTGGTCTCGCAATCTGTTGGAGAGCCGCGAGCGTCGCCATACTTGCGCTCTGTGATGTTGTCATTCTTGTGCTCAAAGAGCCGATTCTGAGAACTCACGACTTAATGGTCAATATGTTGATAAAAATCACTCTGTATCTGTGACAGGTAAAAGAAATGGTACAATACAAGAAAGTATTCCTGTGTAACCCGACTGGATCGTCTTACTCACTAAACTAGCCTGAGGGGTGATAGCTAAAGTTCTTGCTAGATGGTAAATATTTTAAGTAATGCTGTATTCACTGAGTCAGTATTCAGTACAGGAGCAAAAGAAGTTTCCGGACAGAATTGGACAAAATTCGTTGTAATTTAATTTTTAAATCATTCACAGAAAAAGTAGTACATGTGCCATTCTTTCAAAAACTTGTGCATGTTGCCATGTGACGCTTCTTTTTGTTCCTTTTGTGGGAATTTGTGATTGCAAAATGGCCACATTTTAAAATACAAAATTGGGCAATGAGTTGGATACAGAAAGTGCACCGGGCAACAGATAGTGACTTCACTGGTTATTTTAGTTTTGTTTGAAGTTTGGTGGTGATTGGGATCAAAAAGAAAGCTAAGCTAATAATTATATTTGTAGGTGGTGATATTTTTTTTTGTCTTACTTTAAAAAACAAAAACAAAACTGTACCCTATTCTTTTCCACTTAGATTTACAGTCATGCTGTTTTTCCCCTCAGGTGTCCATGGAGACAGCTTCACTGTGCTGCAGGCTCCAGAGTTTGTGTCCTTCCAGAAAGGTGACTGGCCGGTTTCTGGAGAGAAGATTCCAGACCTTGTGGCTTTAACCATGGGCTTCTCAGTTCAAGAGGTGATTCGTTACTTCAACTCATGCTCCACAGTTTTATTAGTGTTATAGAAGAAGACTAAGCTCATAATTACGCCAGCTTAAGCTCTACTATGCGTGTCCAATTGCACAGGATCTATTGTGGCCAGGCCTCCAGGCTGGTCCGTTGTTCCAGCGGCCCCGGGCCAACATTCTTGTTGTGGTGAGAGGAGTGGATAGCCTGGCTCTGCCTCAGAGCGTGGCCTCATATCCCCTGGAGAATGTAAGTATGACCGTTTTTGTGCATCAGCTTTTTATCTTGGTATAAATAGAAGTGTAGACCTGTATATGAGGGTGCTATCTTCTTTTCTGCAGCCCGTTCCCTTCACCATGGATAGTGTTGCAGAGACTGTACACTCTTTGTTTGCTGAGGACACCCCTGTAGTCCTCCAGCTGGCCCCCAGTGAGGAGGTAATAAAAGTCTGCTGATGTACTTCTTATCTGAGACATCCCTCTTGAGGCACTGTTAGTTATTTACTTTGACCTGTCTTTCATTTCTTTCAGCGGCTCTATATGCTCGGCAAGGCCAATGCTGTGTTTGAGGACTTACCCGTCACGTTGCAGCAGATCCGGGCCCGTCTGTCCCAGGATGGCTCAGTGCTGTCTTCTCTTCCCCTCAACTCTCTCAGCAGAAATGCAGAGGTCAGTTCTTAGCCACGTTTAAAACCAAAAGACTTAGTTCTTACTAGAGATGGACCGATCCGATATTACGTATCGGTATCGGTCCGATACTGACCTAAATTACTGGATCGGATATCGGAGAAAAATAAAAAATGTAATCCGATCCATTAAATATCACGAAAGCACCTCACAAAACTTGCAACACGCCGTAACTCACCTCAGAACGTTAGCACGTCGAAGCAGTATGCATCACGTGATAGAGCGGCTGTGGCATGCGGGACCTGTCGGTGGTCTGGATAGCATGTGGAGCTTCGCTAGCAACCCGGCATTTCATCTCCAACAAAGTTATCCCCGAGAGAAGTAAAGCAAGTGTGTAAGTCCATCTCTGAATGTTTGTAAAGCATTCCTGCGTTAAGCTTGCGATATATGGAGCGACTGCCTCCTCTTGCTGCTACTTCAATCATGAAACTGCTTAACGATCAGCTGATCGGCTTTTCTGTCGCGAGTCCGTCTCTCTAGTTTGCTTTTGGCCCACTTTGCACCAGAAAGAGGAAACCAGCGGCTGAACAGCAGCAGCACGTTTAAGCTTGATCAGCTGTTGTTAGAATGTATTTAATATTACTTTCTACACCAGGATCCTTTTCTACGTAGCTGACGGCTGGTAACTGTGCAGGGGCGGATCTAGCAAAGTTTAGCCAGGGGGGCCGATAGGGCATGAACAGGGAAAAGGGGGCACAAAGACACACTTTTCTTTATTCTCATTTAAAATGTCTAGCTTTTAATAAATAATTATCCGAATCTTACACCCAAAGTTTTAATTTGATGTAAAAGGAATAGAAGTCCATTACTGTATATAGAAACTATTAAGTCTACGGTAATATATATACCCTAGTAAGCTATAGTACTTTTTCCTTTGGGAAGGTACCATCTGTGCAGTCTGCAATTTTGCTGAAGAAAGATGTTGAATCTATTTAATATTTCTTGAAAAATAATTGATTGGAGTTGGAACCCTATTAGATAGGTTGCTTAATATTTATGCTAAGTACTCTTTAAAATACCAGAATAGGGAGGATGGTGTAGGTTTAAGTTTATTAGATTGATCAGTATTGCTGAACTATGAAACATTTTTTTTTGCATACAGGTATAACAGAATAGCTTTAGTGTAGTTGTTGTTTTAAACTTGAATATGAACTTATACAAAATTCAGCAAGATATTTAAAAAAAACAGTTTTGTTGATTAAAAACACTATATCGGATTCATATCGGTATCGGCAGATATCCAAATTTATGATATCGGTATCGTATCGGACATAAAAAAGTGGTATCGTGCCATCTCTAGTTCTTACTCCTTAGTTAACCAAAATTCCTTCCTTTGCCTTTCTTACCCTTTTATTCTTATTTTTGTTAGGCCGATTTACTCTTCCTGTCTGAAGTCCAAGTACTGCATGATATCACCGCTCTGGTGAGTTGTTCCCTCGGACTGAAGCAATTCTTTCCACTTACAAAAAAAAAGGAAAAAAGAGTTGTGTTTGACGCAAATCTTTTCTTTCCCTCCTGTAGCTGCAGAGACACAGACATTTGGCTAAGGACCACTCCCCTGACCTGTACTCGTTGGAGCTGTCTGGCTTGGAGGAGCTGAGCCGGCTCTATGGTCCAGACTCCCCTCAGTACCGCGATGCCACGGCCCTTCTCGCTTCTGTCCTTCAGAAGGTTAGAAGAAGATCTGAAGAAGCGATACGCCTCTGCAGCTAACAATTTAACCACATTTTAACCGTGTGCGTTTTTGTTTTTTCATTTCAGTTTGGGCAGGATGTGTATGGTCTCTATGGCAACAGCTCTGTGGTGGAGGTCGTTACAGTGAAGGCCTTTGAAGCTCCTTTAACCAGGAAGTCCCGCTCAATCCTGGAATCCAGACAGATTGTAAGTCTGGGTCAACCTACTTTTTAATATATATATATGCCAGAGGAGATACTTGCTGAACATGACATAAATGTACCAAATTAGAATGGGTTTATTTACATTTCAAGCACATTTTCTGTAACACATGTAGTTTAGAGGTCTGCGTCATGTAGCAGAGAATAGCAGCAAAATTACTTTTCTTTTCGAGAGGCGTTCATTCAGCTGTGTGGTGATTCTGAGTTTGTTTTGTTTCTTAGCTGCGGACACTGACACTTTAAACTAGTTCCAAATAGCTGTTTTAAATTTCTTGACTACTGCAAACATTTTTCAGAGTAACCGAGGCAGCCTCTACAACCTGGCTCACAAGTACGACGTCGAGTACGCCGTGGTCTTCAACATCGTGCTGTGGCTCATGATCGTTCTCGCACTCGCTGTCATCGTCATCGCTTACAACCTGTGGAACATGGACCCGGGCTACGACAGCATCATCTACAGGATGACCAATCAGAAGATCAGGATGGACTAAGTTCTGCCTGTCAAATCTCCTGTTGTCCCCTTAGAGCCCTCTAGTGAATGTTTGTGTTTTGTGTGAGGTCTCATTTAGTGAATAAACTGTGAGACTCTGATGGGAGGAAGACCGTAATACCACTCACGTCTTTGTTTAGAACTCTGGCTGCAGAACCTACAAAAATATTAACATTTCGTTAGCGGCTCCTCAGTTTATCTACAGCGGTATCGTTCTTCATGTCCTGGGAGAACAAACTGAAACTTCCTCTCTATAAACTCACAGCATTCCTTATAAATTTAACCACTCACTATCTGTGTCTCATCTGTTTTTCTTGGTGATTGAAGTTGTTTTTTGTTGTTGTTGTAAAAAAAATATTGTAATATGAAAGAAGGAGATTTATCTGGTTTCTCTGTGAAATTGTTGTGCTTTTCTTTCTGTGGGAAACAGTTTTAAGTTAAATGAAATTTTATGTGTATATATTGAATATACAAATGCAACTGTATGAGAAACGGCTGTGCTCTTGTAAAAAGATGTCAAGTAGACTTCAGCGTGCTTCTATTCTAGATTACAGATGTGTTGGGACACAAATACTGGATCTAAATGTTGTTTGTTAGGATTGGATTCGAATAAATGAAGCTCTGTAAATTGCAATATGTGAATGACAATAAATTATTAAATGGATCACCCTGATTTTTATTTACTCCTATATACCACACACTGTGCATAATTATGAAGCTTGATTAAGGTTTTATCTAGTATCTACTAGACAACGCCACTCTCCTGGGTTCTCTGCATTGGCCTCCTGCACATGTTATTTTATTTTAATATTTTACTGGCCACTTAAAAGTCTCCTGGATTTGGCCCCAAGCTGCTAACAGTTATTGACCCCATATGAGCATGAGGCTGTATCCCAATTCAGGGTCTGCAGCCTTAACGTATGCAGCCTTAACGGTCCACAAGGGCCACGTACTCAAAGACCGCTAAGGCCGGAAGTGCGAGGCTTGTGAAATGGGACGGTCTAGCCTCCGTCGCGCTGCCCAGGTTGCCTAGCAACCAAGATACTAACAGCTGGAAACGTTTCATACAGCATTGTTTGACAGAAATGAAGGAGAACATATTTTGTTCATTTGTTTGTTTGTTTCTACATGAGCTTTGATCATTCTCTGTAAGATTAAGGTCAGCTATTGAACGGCGTATATTTTAAAGTAAAGGCTTTAAAACCAAGTTAGTACAAACATCACTAATGTCACATAACTTTGCCGACATGTGGCCAACAGTAATGTTTTAATGTTCTTCGTTATTAAACATTTGCACATAAATAAGTCACATAATATTCAGTACTTACTTAAAGTTTACTCTTCGGGGCCCCTCATCCGCTGTTTTTTTTTTTTTCAGCAAAATTATCCACACCCACCGCCGCGCTATGCATTCTGGGATATGTTGGGCCACGAAGTCTACACCGCCACGCCCTTAAAATTCAGGGAAATGAAGGACGCATTTGAGGGCCGCATTTCGAGCAGTCTTCGTCGCGTCGCTGTGACGTAATCGGCCTTAAAATGCGGCCTTTAAGGCTGCAGACCCTGAATTGGGATACAGCCTGAGTTGTCTTGGATCCACATTCAGAGCACTTACAGCTGTTCCAAAATCAAGAGTTAAACCTAGAGGTGACTACTTTTGCCATCAGGGCTCCTCAACTTTAAAATGATCCACCCGAGGAAATCGCTTCTTAAAGCTCATTTCAATAGACTCGCTTGTATTTGTTTATATTTGTATTCTTTTTGGTGACATCCCTTCAATGCCTGCCTACCCTTTTAGTTTTTTTGAATTTGTAGTTCTATTAAATCTGTAAAATCTGTTTTGAAAGTTGCTGTATAAGTAAAGATTATTATTATTATTATATTTTATTAGATATCCTGTAAATGTTACGTCAACCCCAATTCTGTATAATCATTCTTATGTCACCACTGCACAGGTAGTGCTCATTGCACATCGTCTTCATTACATGTTCAGCTTTCGTAACAGCTCAGCCAATCAGAAAGCAGTGTTTCTTGAAGCCCCGCCTCCGGCACAATATGTAGTAGGTTGTGAGCTTTTATAACCATTCGCGGACACAGGAAGCTGTGTGTACCTGTTACGGAGAAGTTTACGAAAAGTACAGATTGACACTGGACAGAAACGATGGTGTGACTGCTAATAAAAGGTAGGAGACTTTTCTGAAATCCCTGTTAAACCGTTTCGCGTCCACGCGGTGTTTACATTTTTTCCACAATAAGATCTACCTATCTATGTGACTGTATATACAGTGTATACATGTGGCTTGACTGTATATTTATATATTATATATTTTATATACACACACGTATAGATAGACAAATATGTACAACAAAACAAAACATTACACAAAGCACACTCATACTCATAGAAAATCGTGTTGTTTTGTTGTGTTGTTGTTTCATATTGCAGCTAGCATCTACGTGGTTAGAAGGATCCGGGCTTCCATCGCTGAAGGAGAGCAACAGGAGAAGCCCATCCTGACACCATGTAGTGCTATAGGTAAGATAATAACCAACTAATGGAAATAAACTGCAAGCAGGAAAAAAGTTCAAACTGTCTATGACTGTGGATGTCGCAGATCTTCGTTAAATGTTAGCTGAACTGTGCCTCTATTTATTATTTTTCATTCTAATGAGTCATTTTTGTCTTACACTTATGCAAAACATTAATTTAGTAAACAAGCAACACTTATTTTTACCAGTGAACTGCACATATAACATAGTTCTTAAGACATTACATCGTTAAGCATGAGATTAGGGTTATTAGCGGTAAAGACAGTGTGCGTGTAGATTTATGCAGGAGCATTACACTGTAAATATCACTGACTCCCATGTGTTTCTCTTGTCATCTTAGCTGGAAAGAGAGCGGGGCAGGGGTTGAGAGAAAAAGCCTCTGCTGCATCACTGAGCCCAGGATCTGATGAAGGCGTCTTAGAAGCAGCAGGGCCGGGGACGTCATCAGAGACAGCTGTGCAGAAATGTGGCTCCTGACGTTAAAGACTACGCTGGACACTAGGACCATGGACAAGTCAATAAAAATAAATAATCGATTATTTATTTAATTTCATTTTTGGGGGGTACTCATTCATTTTATACACTAAACAGTTTATGTGTGAAGATCTACATTGTTATTTTTCTTTTACACAAAAGCAAACATCAAACAAACAAGAAATATTATTCCAGCACTGTCCATGTTGTATGTTGTACCCAGTGGTCAAATTTTTATTACTTGAAACATTTTGACTTGCCACACCATGAAGTTAGCATAGCTAATAGAAAATATCATTATAATAACATTACCCAAAATCTGTTTAAAAAAAAGTCTGCATATGTTATCAAGTGTGAGTGGTAGGTCAACATGTTCTCTGTAAGTAAAATCTGAAGTTTATCTGCTGCAGTGTTTGAAGGCCGGCTCACCAACCTCTTTCCAGGGGCTGAGCTGGCCTGATGTTTCTGCAGTTACATCAATAAATTATAAAAATGCTCTTGTGGTCATATTTTCTTATATAAGGAATAAGAATGTACCAGTAAACATGCATTGACAATAATTGTGAAAAATGAAAATATCTATGTAAAAAATGAAATCTTCAATTATTTTATTTTAGTAATAAATGAGTGAGTGGCCGTTCTTTCACTGAGTTAGTTAAGTTAAGTGAGTTTTTTTTTTTCTACAGCTTTCAGAAACAATTTTGCTGTTTGATTTCTACATTTTTGAAAATATATTTATTTTTTATTTCAATTATGGCTGAAGGCTGTGGCTGAAGCAAAAACGCAGGTGGGGGAGGAGCTTGGAGAGGTTTTCGGACCGTCTCCAAGAATTTCTGGCAAAATTGTCAGGCAACTCAGGAGGGGGAGCGGTGCTCTACTTGCACTGTGTATAGTGCAGGTAGAGCACTGCTGACTTCGACTGAGGATCTTTTCAGGTTGTGGAAGAGATATTTAAAGGATCACCTTAATCCCAGTGGCGCATCTTCCGTGGAGGAAGTAGAGTCTGGGGACGAGAGGGATGACTTGTCCATCAAGTCCATTGGTATGGGCCATTCGTTCCTTTTACAACTGTTGCAAGTGCTTGGGCCACACACCCGGTAATAAGTGGGACTCTGCCAGGGCTGCCCTTTGTCACCGATTCTGTTCATAATTTTTATAGACAGAATTTCTAGGCATAGCCAAGTGGTGGAAGACTTCCACTTGGGTGGTCTTACAATCTCATCTCTTCTTTTCACAGATGATGTGGTTCTGTTGAATTCATCAGGTGATGGCCTCCAGTTTGCACTGGAGTGGTTCGCAGCAAAGTGTGAAGCGGCAGGAATGAGAATCAGCCCCTCCAATTTTCGGTTGATCTACATCCCTACCCTCACCTAGCACTAGATTGCAGATACAAGCAGCGTAAATGAGCTTTCTCCAAATGTTGGTTGGCCTCTCCCTTAGAGATAGGGTGAGGAGTTCGGCCATTCAGGAGGGACTCAGAGTAGAGCCACTACTCCTACACATCGAAAGGAGCCACTTGAGGTGGTTCTGACAGGGATGCCACCTGGGTGCCTCATGCCTGAGGTGTTCTGGGTATGTCCTACTGGGAGGAGGCCCTGGGGCAGACCCAGGACACGCTGGAGAAATTATATCTCTCGGCTGGCATGGGAATGGCTTGGTGTTCCCCTGGATAAGTGGAATAAAGTGAATGGATGGATGGAATAATGGTGAAGTGAAAATCCGAGTTTAATCCTTAAAATTACTTTTTTTTTTTCGTGCTCAGTCTGACGTCACTAGCCGTGTCTGGGTCTAAACTCCGCTGCAGCTCCATATATCAAACGATCACTATGGGATTACTGAGAGTTGAAAAACTGTCTAAAGTCTTTCATCTTTAATAAAATGATCAGCGTTCTGCTCTACCAGGTGTAACAATTGAGTTTAACATCCAGGCATCCATGAAAACGGAATTTATGACATTTAACGGAGTTAGAAGTTAGCAGGGAGTTAGCTCGCTAGCTTCTATCTAAATACAATATAGCGTGTCCTGACTGCGGGGTTTTGGAAACAAATTAAAACGTACAGCTCTGCTATCACTTCCAGCATAAATGAAGACAGAAAACTAAACAGCAGTGACGTTTGTAGGGTTACTGAAGTTGGGCTAGCTGGTATATAATGATGTGCTACGTGACCGCTAGCGACACAGCTATGTTAGCATAATATAAACAAGCTAACTTTTTTTCCACTCGATAAAAGTTAATGTGAGTGTTCTCGGTGGTCAGGAACAAATGTAATCGCATGGCAGGATGCTGTAAAAGGACCAAACTTCAGCCAGGAGAACAACTGAGATAATCCATCCACAATACGAGGTTAGTCATTAATATACTGCTGCATGGGCTGGGCTGTAGTTACATTGTAAGGTTTTAAAAACTGAGCTTAAATAAATGATTAGCGGTAATAAAAGCCGAGGGAGGTCAACAGTGATCACTGACTGTTTTAGGAGCTTTTTGAGATCAAATAGAAGAAAATACATAACATTAAACATGTTAACAACACAAAAGCCATATTAAACGCAGACTACTTTAGACCCGGAAGTAGGATTCGTCGCGTCATCACTGAACAACCGGATAGGAAAAGCCATAAAGCCTTTATAATAAACTTAAACCTACACCACCCTCCCCATTCTGGTATTCTAAACGGTCTTTAGCAAAAATATAAAACAACCTAATTTATAATTACATATACCTAACTAACAGGGTTGCCAACTCCCAGCAAAAAAAAAAAAAAAAAAAAAAGGGAACCACTCCCCCACCCTCTGTTTCAAGATGCTTAATTGACAAAACTGATTTTAATTTAATGCACGTATCAAACAAATGCACAGAAATCTATTACTTTTCTCCTGTAATCAAATAGATTCAAAATCTTTCTTCAACAGAATTGCAGACTGCACAGATGGTACCTTCCCAAAGGAAAGAATACTATAACTTACTATATACTAGATATTACATACTATTTAATATAGTATACTTAATATTTACTGAATACAATAATGTATTTCTACACATTTTACATCAGATGAAAACTTTGGTTGTAAGATTCAGATAAATATTTATTAAAAACTAGACATTTTAAATGAGAATAAGAAAGAAAAGTATGGAACCTGGTGTTATTTGTCTCTCAGAAACAGTTCATTTCTTCCCTTCAACTCATTCATGTCACCTAAAAGGTAAACCTGTTTCTCCATCACCTGTTCAGCTCTGATGATTCAGTAAGGACATCTCCTGGTTTCATCTTCATGTTTCCCTCTCACCACATATCCAAACCGATATCATGGCCAGCAGCTTTACAGCTGTGGCTCCAACAAACATCAGCTGATACTAGAAATTAACATTAAATAAATTCTACCGACAGCTGATCAAGCTTAAACGTGCTGCTGTTGTTTAGCGCTACATCTGCTGGTTCCCTCTTTCTGGCGCAGAGAGAAAAGCCGATCAGCTGATCATTGATCAGTTTCATGATTGAATTAGTAACTTTCTAGCTTAAGTAGTTATGAAATCCCATTCCTTTTCACCTCAACTTTAAGGTTCGACCTCCTCTGCTGTAACTGGTCAAGCCCAGATTCGATCATGACCAACTGGCCAATCCACCACCATTCATTTATATCGTTAAAAAAAAAAAAAGAAATAAACCCCCATCGGCCCATAAAAACGAAAAATCACGAGCGCCCCACCGGGCAAATGCCCTGGTCTCAGCCCGCTCAGAACACCGGCGCTACAACACCGCCTGGGAACAAACTGCTCTTCACGCTCTTGTTTTGCTCTGGATGCACTTCCGGGTTTCACCGGATGTTCCTAAGGAATATTGCAGCGCCCGTTGGGTACACTATCGGACTGTGGAAAATGTGTGCCTTCTGTGACTGTAAGGTGCAGGTGTACACGTCCGTGGGAAAGTAGGTTTCCAGTTTCCTGATACTGTGCGTTGCACTTGCGAGCGGCTGTGGCCTGGGGTAAGCTTTAGCTTTCCTGCGTGTTTCTAGCATCATGGGTAAGCCATAGCTTTAACGCTGCTAGCTGTAGCCGAGAGCTAATCAGATTTAATCTTTCTGGTGTGTTCAGGCAGAGAAAATAAACATAAATAAACACGAGGTCTGCACGGTGACCTCCGAGGTTACAATGTGCCGTGTTACAACCATAATAAAGGTTGGCTGTTTGGATTGGGAGCAGCATGTGCGCTAAACATCAGCTTCAATTACAAAAGAAAGCTGGAGTGTTGCTTGCTGAACTGGCAGTGTCGGTCGCTTATGGTTAGCTGCAAGTCGGTACTGTTACAGTCACAACACTGAGTTTTATATATATTTCTGAGTTTGCATTTCATCATTTTGGCTTATGAGAGTCCACAAAGAAACTGATTTATAATTCATTTAACTTCATAAGATCTGTCGATGGTGGTTGATGCAAAATAGGAAATGCATGTGAGTTTAAACATATAGGAAGTACATTTTCTTTTGATCATGTTTGGCAGCAATTCGTGTGGTCTGCCAAGTGCCTTTTTCCCCTTTTACAGCAACATGTGATGTAGTTTCCTTTTGGAGAGGGTTTATTTACTGAATAATACTTTTTCCAGGGTTTGAAGTCAGTTAACTGACTTCAAACCCTGGAAATACCCTGGAAATACTCATACTTTTGTGATACGCTGGCCAGGATAACAACGTGGGCAATGTATCTGCAATATTCTGCAGTCTGACACACTCTGAGAGACATTTATGTCAGATGCATAATGATATATGCCCATTGACCATTTTATTAGGTACACCCGTTCAACTCAAAACAAATACAGCCAATTACATGGCATCAATTTGAGGCATGTAGATATGGCCAAGAGGACCTGTTCAAACTCTGAGCATCAGAATAAGGAACAAAGGTGCAGCAGAAGACTACAGCGGAGTGGCAGTTAAGAACAGGAAACTGAGGCCACATTGTGCACAGGCTCACCAGAATCGTCCAATCTCTATTGTCCGATTCTGGTCTGGTTTCTGCTGCAACATTTTGTTAGTAGCATTATAATTTAAGGTAAACAACATGAAAGCATGTGGTGGAAGTGTAATAGTGTGGGGATATTTTCTTGCACACTTAAGGTCCTTTAGTACCAACTGAGCACCGTTTAAACATCACAGCCTACCTGAGAATTGCTCGCCACGTCCATCCCTTTATGACCAGAGTGTAAACATCATCTCAGGTTTGGTTCTAGCAGGAAAGCGCACTATGTCACACAGGCAGGGCTCTAGACTAACTTTTTGCCATGGTTGCACTGGTGCGCCTAAAAATAAAATTTAGGCGCACCAGCACAAAATTTAGGCGTACAAGCACAAAAGTTAGGCGTACCCAAATTTTTTAACTGCATTACTTAACACCGCAGTTTTACATGTTCACGTTTTTTTTATTTGTAAATGATTAACTAACAACCTTTCAAAATGATTAACTTGACACCCCCTTTGCTGCCCAAATTAACAGCAGCTCCATCAGCCCCCATAGCAATGATTTTATCCAACCAGTTACTGCACTGGTCCCCAAGAGCAGCAAATGCTTTCTTTGAGGCAGCATAAATTCCTAAACAAATTAAAAAAAAAAACATTTACCTCTCAGATCAAGAGTTTACAATGCAGTCTTTTTCAGTTTGAGTTTCTATATTCATGTATTATTGCTATGTTTAATTTTCAATGATAAGAACATGCTAGATATGGTTAATTCAGTAACACGACGTAATATTATTAATCATATACATAGGCTACGTGACATGACATGGCTTACCTTGGGCATGGGCATGCTGGACCTCAATGTGTCCAATCAGTATATTCGCTGGTCTTCCTTTTTGCAAGATACGAGCGTACACAATGACACATTCTTTTGTAGCGATGTCTGTGTCTCCATCGATCAGGAAGGCCATGTATGTACTGTTCGCAATTTCCACTGACGTCTTTTTTTTCAGTGTGTCAGCGATTACGCCTATAAACTGGGCGCACGCAACATCATTGCTGTATGTGGGGTTTATGTCCAAGCCATTTTTCCTGTGAAGAGTTATTTCTGACTTGAACTTAGTAAACGGAACTTCTTCTTTTGCAATATTGTAGGCGATGTTAAACTTAATGATCATCTCGGCCTCCTCCGATGACCTGTTTACTCCTGCCTGCCGCTGAAAGGCAGTGGGGAGCGGGGACATTTTGGCAGAGCATTTATCGCGGCATATAATGTGTCTTCTCGATGCTGTATGCTTTTTCAGCGTTTCAATTCGAAACGTATTAGCACCAGTGACAAATGCTGTGTTGCCGGCCATGGTCTTTCCACACTCGCGACAATAAATGCAGTGCATCATATTGTCAGCTTGGCTGTATCTTAGCCAGGGAAACTGGTCAAGCCACTCGATTCGAAATCTATACATTTTCTCACTTTTACTTTCAGTGGACTCCGGCTGGGAGTCGATCGTATGTGGCTCATTTTCTGATGCCGTCTCCGGACCAGTGTTTGACAAAAACGGAGAGGTTGATGGCTCCGTGTCAGAGCGCTGGCTCAGAATTTTGGACTGATCAGGCCTTAACTTAACGAAAAAGTTATCAATTTTTCTTTTCATATTTTCTCAATACCAACTTCATACACTTCTGACCTGGGCTACTCACCCTTCTCTATCTGCCCGCACTTTCAAACGTAAACACAAGTAGGTCTGCAGGAATATCTGGACCACGGCCAATCACAGAGGTCCCCGCCTCTGAGTATCTCTGATTGGTTTAGAACACGACATGGGCATAATGTGTGTCTGTTGTTGAACACACGGAGACTTTCAGGGTTGCTGAAACTTTTTTTTCCGAGAAAATACTTGGTCGCACCGGTGCAACCAAGTATTTTTTATTAGTCGCACCATGGAGAAATTTGGTCGCACTCTAGAGCCCTGCACACAGGTCAAATCTTCTCCAGCTGGTTTCTTGAACTTGACAATGAGTTTATCAGATCTCAGTCGATAGACCACCTGTGGGTTGTGGATGCGAAGTTATTAAATTTGCAGCAACTGTGTGAGGCTTTTATGTCAATGTGGACCAAAATCTCTGAGGAATATTTCCAGCAACTTGTTGAATCTATGCCATGGAGAATTAATACAGTTCTGACGTGGGGGTCCAACCTGATAGTAACAAAGTGTATCTAATAAAGTGTCCGGGGAATGAATGTATTACTCAATTTATTTATTTATTTTTAAAGAAAGCTTATTGTGGTAATGTTCTGGGGTTATTATTCAGTTTTAATAATGTTTGAGTGTTTAGCTGAATGTGTGGTTTGCCATGTTCCCCCTCATTTTTCTTTTCTTTTTTCTTTTTTTTAAACACAAGCTGATTAACTGCTGTTTATTTAACCATGTGTGCGTGACCACAACAAGTCATGAAGTACTGATGTTTTTGCCTGAGCAAATAAAAAAAACACAGTGTTATGTCACGTTTCATTAAATCAGGCTCAGTCATTTTTGTTCATAAAATATTCCATAAAAACTGGAAAATGTGTTTTGTTTCAATGTTCAGAAAACATATCCCAAGAGGAAGCAGTTATGTTGTATTCCTGTGTTAATATTTGTCTCACAGCTAACTATAGGTCATAAAACTATATGTCAGCAAGTATTTCCTGTTTTAGGAAGTCATTAGTCTTCCCATTACGCACATTTTTCTCTGTTTTATCACATTTGTCTAAATTTTATTAACATTTGGCAGGAATCTGTTAGCATGTCCATCTTTTGGAAGTTATTTGACTGAGCCACCCAGTTGGAGTTTTTCTTCCAACAAAACTTGTTGTTTGTTAGATTTATACCATTTTCACATTCACATGCAGGCCATTTTACATGCTACTGTTCTTGATGATGATAATAATAATAATAATGATGGCACACTATATGGCTTTTTTCACATTTGTCTTTTTGTTTGCTTCTTGCAGTCTTGTTGCTGTGCCTTACCCGTGGACCATGATGGAGCAAAGGAGAGCCTTAACTATTCCATTTACAGTGGGCAAGGATAACCTGGTATATATATCACCTATGTTTTATGAAATACCCACTTTCCATTTCATCCATTCATTCTTGTGAGCTTGTGTGAGTGTGCCGTTTTAATTGTATTTCCTCTTGGCCCAATCCTGTGGTGCTGATGGCTTCATTGCTGCATTCATATCCTTTGCTGATCACAAGCACGTTGCAAATTGGGATTCTTTTACTTTCTCACATGTTTGCTCTTGTCAGTCTGATAATCAGTGAGCCCACTCTCTTCCTAGTAAGGGCTGGAGACCTGACTGATTGAGGATAGGGAGCTGTACTTAGTGGATTTCCTTGCATAATCAACGCTTAAAAGCTGTTACAAGGATTGCAACTAAGAGTTACTTTGACTCCCACTGAAGCTGCTGATTATGTCTTCGGTGAACTTATTCATTGCTGGTGTTTGTAAAATATCAGAAAACTAGCAAAAATAACACCTCTTAAGATACCACAATGCTAAGTTCTCCTAACAGAAGTCTAGATTTAGTTTACAATGACAAAACGAGAAGCAACAGATGCTTCTTGAGAAACAGCTGAAAGTGGACAATGCAGGTCTTTTTGCCCGAGAGTCAACATTTTTAAATAGGTGTCAGCTGACTCGTCCAACAATTCATGGGTTAGGGAGCTTTGACTGCTACCCATCATTGTATTTGAACTGGAATTATAGACGCTAGCTTATACACACCGCTTTAACAGCAGCTGGTCTGACAGTTGCAACTGCATGCAACAAGCTTAGCATATTTCCTTAGTTGTGTGAAAGAAATCTTGCGCTTTTGTTTATTGCATTGCAATGTGTTTCATACAAGCATGGTCACTAATAACCATATTAATTTTAGATGGAAAATCCACTCAGAATTCCCATGACATGTCTTTCATCAGAGTATGGAAAATTAGAAAGACAGGTACAGCGTTATCTTTATGCTAACATGGTTATTCTGGGTTATTCTTATAACTAACAGTGTCTGCCTCCTCTTTGAAAGGTTTCCTGGACTGCGTTTGCAGATTGCAAATTCAGAAATCGCAAGTCACCGCATAAAAACGGATCCACGAAGTTTGATCACAGCCATGCAGCTATGATCGCACTGGACATGGACAGGTAAGGAGGCAAGAAGTGTCGTGTGATGATTTGACTTTTTTAAACTGCGGACTAAAATATCTGCTTATGATTTAAAACTCATAAATATGTGCTGTTGTCTACACTGAAGCGTACTGCGCTTATGTTCTCTGTAAAAAAAAATAAATAAAAAAAATAAATACAATTTTTTTTTTTGCAGTCTTAAGCATTCACAAAATGGGGCGCTCACAATTAATAATGAAGTTCTCCAAGGTCTCTCTTAATCTAACCTTCATTACTCCAGGACAACAAAAATAAAAAAGTGTCACTGCAGTATTTCTTCAAAATTAGAGTAATATCATTTCTCTGCAGAGCACTTGCAGGAGCAACAGAAATGGGAGAAGAAGGGTAAAGAGTGCTGATAAATTAAATAGATGGAGGTGGTCATTGTTCTTTAAGACAGGTGCTGCACAGTTAGTATACGTCCATTAAAATGCCTGTTTGGGCCACCCAGGCATATTTGCCTTTTCTGTATATATTTTATAAATTTTGCACAGTGGTCAGAGTTGCGGTCCATAAAGGAAACATTGCAAACACCATGACTCAAAGCCAAGCTTATCATTTCTGCACATGTGACTTATCTACACCATTAGACCGCACCCTGTTGATCAGCTGGCACACATAAAGTCTCACGTGCAGAGATAGATGAGTTTTAAGCCTGAATACCTCAGTGGGCTTGATGGGAACAATATGCGGAGAAGACGTCGTTCGAGGAAGGTTGTGAATCAACGATTCTCTGCTTTCTCCCACAGGAGGAAGCCTCTTCTGATCCTGACAGATGTCCTGAAGACAAAATTCGGCATGGAGTATATGGAAAGGACAAAAAAGACTCATAGTGCGAAGAACAGAGGACAAACGCCAAGCAGGCGGAGGGAGAGCGGTCAGTGTAGAGAGGAAACACCGACCTACAGAGACACTAGATCCAGTCAGAGGGAAGCCAGGAATAACAGGAGCAAGAGTGTGACACCCAAGCGCAACCAGAGGACTGTCACTCCAACCTCCCAAAGGTGGGATAGCATTGTAAAAGAAGTAATGTGAAGGACTATTAGTTAGATGAAGCAGTCGGTCTCTCTCAAATATCCTTACGAGCAGTAAGTTCTGGTAAACACTGACCAACCCAATAAGACGAAGGGGGGGGAAAGTGAGTTAAAAAGTGTATGTCTTTCTGGCCACTTTCATTAATTTTACATCTTTAGAGGCTTGTAGAATCTGCAGTAGCTCATTTTAATTGGGGAAACATATTTACATACACTTTACACTAAAGCCAGCATACTTTTTTTTTTTCAACCCAGACCTGAATGGAAACGCCCAATTTTTAACAGTTTGCTAAAAATAGGAATAAACTGTACAGCATAATCAGAACATCTTTTCCCGTCTTTTTCTCCACAGGTTGAGCCTTAGAAGAAGACCACAAAATGTTGACAACCAAGAGGACAAAGAAGAAAGCAAAGATATTGAGGAGGTGATAATAGGCAAGGACAACACAGAAGATGACAGATTTGCTGAAGTTGTAGGTGGGTAAACATGAAGAGTTGATGCAGTTGTTGGTTTAATGCTGCTGGCGCTCTTTTGTGACTGACTTTGTTGTCATAAAGACAATGTTGGATTTAACTGTGAATAAATCGTGTACTCGAGACATTACCGTTCCATCCACCGCTGGTCTTATTTCCAGAGTAGCTTTAAAAAAACAAAAGTTATATAGAGCAAAGGACATCACATGTTACTCTGTTTACTTATCAGTGTTTAAAGTTTAGTAATCGTTTTCCTGTTTTTGACCTGCTTTGAGGACAGGGAATTCCATTCATAGGTTGTCAGTGGTGTATGAGTGTATTTTAACTTTATATGTTTGTCATGCAGACTGTGGGTTGTCTTTGAGCTGGGAGCCTGCTGAGGATATAGTGTCCTGTGACATCAAAGACAGGTGGACTGATTCAGAAAAAGATGCACAGCCTAGTCTGGTGAGTACCACTTTTAAAACTCAAAATGAAACCAGGAACAATCAACCTTGATTAAACTTAACCAATCCCCGGAGAGCTCAGCAGGTGTGCACCAGACTATGCAAACATGGTAGCAAATTTTCTTGTCAGCCTTGTGCTTTGAATAAGGCTTTGAGTCCTTTCCACGCAAGCAGTCAGAGTCTGAAACACTGGAAAAACAGAAACTGAAAGCCAAAGTTGATTGGCATACTTCCTGGCCATAACAATTGAGATCATGTGTGGGGAGATTCTGGCTCTAAAGTTAGAGATAAAAAGTAGAGACGCGTCCTAACCAACTGCAGGCTCAGTGATCAAGAACTGGCAGGTGACAAGAGAAAAGGTGTTGGCAAACCAATAGAAAATGTGACTGTTGGACAGATTAGGTTGAGACAGAAGCTCACTTCCTCTTTGAATTTAAGAGATTCAGTGATATAAGGAACTTTTTCAGGAGATAAAGTGACGGGGCACATCTTACTTCCCAGTACATGTTAGCATGTTGTGACCTGAGCCTAAGAGTTACTGCATGAATTCCACCCCTGTATCGTTTTAGTGAATTTAGTGCTACAGTTAACTAGATTAGAACAAAAGCTGGGAAACGAGTAACCTGCCTACCAACACCTTTAAGACTCAGCAGTAGGGGTGCAACGATATTCGTATCGATATTGAACCGTTCGATACAGTGCTTTCGGTTCGGTACGCATATGTATCGAACAATACAACATTTGTAATTTATTTTATCAACTTTCCTTCTGACGATGCTGTCTGTGTGGAGCGCTCAGTGAATCTGCGTTCGACTACTCCGCCTAGGCTGCACTGTCGAGCGCAGATCCACTGAGCGCTCCACACAGACAGCATAGACAGAAGGAAGAGCGCAGGGCACCTCCCCCACCCTCATTCAGATCTGGCGTTTGGAATTATTTTGGTTTTCATGTGACGTATGACCCTGAAGGTAAGCGAGTCATGGACTAAAGTAAAACAGTATGTTGGATGTGCCATGCAATGCTCAATTACATGGGTGGGAACTAGTGTGTTAGCGCAGTTAGCTCGTTAACGTGTTGGCCGTCTAGCCCCATGCACAGGGCGATCGGCGGTAGCTCGTTAACGGAGATTTGCCGTGTTGTGGCGTTAAGGTCATTTCAACGAGATTAACCTGAAAGCACTAGTGGGAACACAACGAATATGACTGCACATTTACGCCGACATCATCCTAGTGCAAAGACAAAAACAACAAGCATGCTACTAACTTTAGCCGAGTCATTTAGACAGCTGTTAGCACATGATTCTCCTTATGCTGCTGAGAATATAGCCCAGAAGAAGCGGATAGTATAGCTTTTATTTTGGAAAGAGACATTTCTCTGTAGTAAACTCTCTTTTCCAAAGATGAGTGATTCCTCAATCAGATACAGGGCTCGCAATATCGCTAGCCCGACGTCCCGGAGCTAGCGATTTTTTTCAGTCGGGCTACCAAAATCTATCTCTTCCCTGCCCGTCGGGCTATTGTAGGAAAAATATATGTCAATGCTTTTGCATTCTTTCAGAAATGTAGCTGGGTAATTATGTCATTGGCATCGGTGAGCCACTGTCAATATGTGACATATTGAAATCGCGTTTGAATTTGCGCTTGTTTTTTTGCTTTCACTTTGCAATCGTGCGAACTGTGTATAGAGAGCGACAGCACTGATCTGTGAGTGATGATAATTTGTGCACCAATTCCTCTAACATCGTCTTATTAATCGTTAGCTTACTATGCAAACATGACAAGTGAAATCTCCCGCAGCAAGCTTAAACATGTGAGAGGTTGATCGCGCAGAGAATCGCTGAGCTTATGTGAGTGCGTGTGTAAAAGCAGGAGGATATATATTTTAGTTCTGCTGAGCCAAATAAGACAGGTCAGGGTGAAGAAGTGACAGCCAAAGAAAAGCTTACCACAAAACGGAGAAGTTATGACAAATCAGACTATAAGGCAAAAAGAAAGTGCAGCTTTATGGTTTCATGGACAAAAGAATTTCTGTGGCTGCAATATGACGAGCTAAATAACCAGGGCTGCACATAAGTGGTCCGCAGGTGCACATTCGCTGTCAAAATAAAAAACACGCACAAGGGTTAGGGTTAAATTTAAAAACTGTACTTTTGAGTTAAAATATATATTTATAATTTTAATAAATGACAAATTAAAAAGGCATGAACATTTTTTTGTATCGAAAAAATATCGAACCGTGACACCAAAGTATCGAACCGAACCGTGAATTTTGTGTATCGTTGCACCCCTACTCAGCAGTTGTTATTCCGTGTCTAAAAAGTGAGATTAAAAATTTATTTTGTTTTACTGTATTCTAAAAATGGCTCTGTGATCTTTCAGTTTATGCTGTGTGCTCAGTAAACAGCAGAAGTGATACATTATATTTTATGTTGTGTGATAGAAGAGGAAAAGAAGGGATTCGGCGTCCCAATGCAATGGAACGGAGAGCCCCAAACGCAACCGCGAGAGCGTTCTTCAGCTCACAGAAGAAGATGGAAGAGATGGAGGAGCATTCTCTGCACCCATTTGTCACGAGGACAGTAGAGAGGATGGTGATTTGGAGAGCTTGGAGCATTGCATAGTGCAGTTCACGGTGGGTGAAGACAATGGAACAGAAGTTCTTGTCCCAGTCATCAACCCTGATTTGGAACGCGAAGATTTTACTGGCAGCCCAAGACAAAGCCTATCATCCACACAGGACAACGGGAATCAGATCAGTCCCTCTGAGCCCAGTGAGTACACCCAACAAACGTGTGGCTTCAGTCCACTGCTGAGTGTGTCTGAGCAGGCCAGAACCTGGCAAATGAATACCAGTCTGCTCTTTTGTTGTGTGTGTGTGTGTGTGTGTGTGTGTGTGTGTGTGTGTGTGTGTGTGTGTGTGTGTGTGTGTGTGTGTGTGTGTGTGTGTGTGTGTGCGTTTGCGTGTGTGTGTGAGAGGGCCTCATTTAAACAAAACTTCAGTAATTAATTGTGCTGCATCTGCTCAGTGACTTTGAAATTGACTCACCTTGAAATAGCGGCCATCAAAATAAAGTGTGTTACTAAGTCATACATGTTATAAGCGGCTCTTAGTCAGAAAAGTTGCACAACCAATATTCCCGATTATGAGAGAGAAAGCTACTGCCTATTTACAGCATGTGATGGAGAAATAGGCTTTTGCTGATTGTTTTAACAGATTAAAAGACCTGCATTTGTGGTGTTTTCCCAGGGTTCATTCAAAACCAGGTTTTGGGGTCCATCCCTACTAGGAGGCATCCTAGGAGTCTGATGCCTGAACCAATTCAGCTGATTCTTTTGAGTGTGAAGCAGGATGTTATTAGGTTGTAACCATTAGTTGCTTTTTGCATACATTCACCAAAATTAGTTTGAAAAGTTACTAAAAATGTCAAAGATGTCAGCTACCCTGAGGACTTACTTATTTATCAAGTTAACAAGCTGTTATTTTAATGCCTTAAACACTAAAATACAACTTCTCTGTAGCATCCATGTTCTTTCTATGTTTATGAGGCACATGAACACACTGAAGACTGACGCAGGAAAAGGGGCCATCCGGGAGCACGTGAAAATACAATTAGCAGCTACAATGTTTTCACTGTTTAGCTTACCCACGTGCCTTTTCCTGGATTACTACTGTCCTCACTGTGGCTTTAAAGCCCATTACATTTCCATTATACAGTATCAGATAGGGGCTTATGTGTCCTCAAGCGTTTTGTACTTTTAGAGAATTCCAAAGAAAAGGTTCACTCTGGCCTCATGTTGTCTTAATGGTTGTGTTTCAGTTGTGCTGTCCAGTGACGATGAGGAGGGTGGAGACGTTTCTCGGGGCTGCAGCCAAGTCCGCACACTGGTCGCTGTGGAAGACGCAGTAATAAAGGGTCAGTCGTCACAGGAAGCTGAGGCCAAACAGCAACACACTGCTGACATGCAGGTTGGTAGAGTGTGTTCAGTCCAGCACAAACACATTTCATATGTGATCTCAGTTTTTATAATCCCCTTATATATGTTCTTTTCCTTTTTTATATTGTGCAGACAACAGCCTCGCACATGCCTCTAAACTGAGCTGAGCTAATGCCCAGATTAACATGACATCACAAAGGGTGTTTTACAGACATGATCCGGGGGCCTAAGGTTTTACTTCACCCCAGGGTGTCCAAGTCACCAACTGCTAATTAAAAGACAATACTTTGCCTGTGCGGCAGCCACTTAGTCTTGTATCTGACCCAATGACATGAAGGGAGAGAGGAGCCATGCACGTGGATGTCTGGATATAATAAAAGGAAGAACTTGTTCTTTTCTAAACCATTATGTTATCGATTTCACAGTCACGTGAACTAAGATCACTCTACAGCTGCTTTCAAAAACTGCCACCATTGTAAGATCGTGGCATTATAAGGAGAACATCGAGTTTCAAACCTGGTACATTAACAATGGTTTATAGTCAACGCATTTAACACATGCATCAAATTTTGGCAGGAAGAGTCACTGAATTCAGCTTTAAATAGCTTTGCAGTGCATGCAGTGAGTAAGAATATTTGTGTGTGTGTGTGTGTTCTTTAGCTGTAGCACAGTATCACAGATCAGTTTCATTTAGTGCCACAAAAAGGTTGAACAAACTCCTGCAGAATAGACCACCAGGTGACCTCCTGCGTCTTCTCTTTCTTTCTCATTTGAGCAACATATCAAGACAAATATCTCGATATGCTATTTTTCAATAGACAGCGGAATACCTGCAAACTGCCATGTCATTCTTTTAACCACCACCAGATGGTGCCAAAGCAACAATTTTATATAGCCTCTGCATGCTGCCCTTTAATCATGCCACTAGTTATCTTTGTAGTCTGTTATTATCCTGACATTACCGTGTATTAATCTGTTTGCATCGTTGTGCGGCTTCGCAGCCTGCTCTATTTCCTGTAAACTTTGCATGTGTGTGTCTGTTTGTGTTTTGCAGGTGTTTGTTGTGCACAACACTACTCTTCCAGTGACTTCAGCTCCCAGTTTCAATATAGACTATTCCTGCATGGAGTTGCCCTTCTGTGGTCTGCACTGTGGAGTTTATCATGGAAAAGCAAATGGACCCATCGCGGTAACCCTAATAAAATGCAAAGATGGGCTTTTTGCCGTAAGCATGCACAGAATTTGAAAATCTAATGCATCTTTCTCTCTGTTCACAGATAGAGGAGGAAGAAATCATCATCCCACTCAAAGGTAATATTTATAAATATGTTTTGATCTTAAGTAATTCCTTTTCCTAATAACTTTTAAAGAGAACCTCTCTCCATCAGCTTTTCTGATCATTTTTTGTGCCTTTGGGCAGGGTTGTATAAGCTTTGACACAAAAACAAGTCACCTCATTTTGTTTTGGCACAGTATCCTCTCCTAGCTTTTCACTTATTTCGCTTAGCTTCTTTGTGCTAATGCGTCAAACCCTCAAGATCCCAGTAGACTTTCACCTCTGAATCTGTAAAACTCAGTCAATTTATGGGTTCATTTAATGACATTTTAGCCTGCCTTTGTGTGCGTAACCCTTGTTTCTATTAAAGAAGAGTGGTTGAACATTATTTTCCAAAGCATTAAAAACAAAAGTATTACTTAGCTAGAAAAAGATTTATAAAAGGCAAGAACAAAATTGTTACCTTATACTTTAAAAATACTTGCACAAAATATACAAGCTGTTTGTCAATTTAACAAGACAAACATTGTAAAATACCAGAAACAAGAATAAAGTGTAAAGCTGTTTGTAAAAATGTATTGTCCTTACGACCGCATCTTGTGTTCAGACACCAGTGAGGAGCTGGAGGTGAAGTTGACCTTTGAGCGTTTGGAGCTGAGGAGGTACAGTGTTTGGGAGCGACAGGAACTGGAAGAACGACAGCTGCACTTTAAGGGTGATGAGGAGCCCACACCTGCTGCTGTGCTGCTATTTTGTGTGTCAGAAACTGCTGCCGCTTCGGTACAGCAGGACCTCCGCCTGCTGTCGGCCAAAAAAGATGGAGCTGTGAACACTGGTGAGACTGCTGGATGACAAGTTCAGGGTTTTGGTCATTTAAACTTAAAAATGCTGAAGGTTTCTGTTATATAGTGCCAGCATTCAGCATTATTTCATATTGCGCTCTGTTTTAATAGGGAAAGCCAGCCCTTTCATCCTGCTGACTCTGAGAGAACCTCTGGAGGGAATGGAGGGAGCTTTTTTGCGCTCTCTCCTGGACATTGTCTGTCTCAAGACTCTGGCAAATGAACAAACCAATTTAAGGCACAGTACAGACAGATTTAGTGAGTTGGGAGACGTTCTGTCTCCTGTTCTTTCTCTGGATGATAGCATAGAGCTGATTAGAAGAACTGGACTAGACTCTTTCCTGCTCTCCATGCTGGGTGTGACAAACACGGACACAGAACCTGAAGAAGACAAAAAGCCCACAGCACAAAAGACAGACTCAGTTTTAGAGACAGAGATTGCACCAGAGCCAGACACAGAAGCACCTTTGCTCAAACCAAAGCCTGATCAGGAAGAACAAAGGGTTGAATGTCCCTCTGATGTAAGTGTCTACTGGGTGGTTCAGTAAGAGTATACCCCCCCCCCCCCCCCCCCCCCCCCCCCAAAACCGTTTTTTCTTTACTGGTACTCAGCTTGCAAGCCTGCACATTTAGCTTGTGCCCACTTCACAATCACCTGACAGCCACTGGTCTGTGATGTGCATTTCCCTCCACAGAAGGAGAAAGAGGAACCGACTCCTGTGTATACAATGTGCCATCGTAGAACCAGAGGATCCTACTCTGTGTCACTGTGTAAACCAGGCTCCAGCTGGACTAAATATAAACATCAGGGTCTGGCTCACAGGCAAGTAGCCTAAGCTAAGATGCTTATGAGATTCATCAGTGGAGGTTTGAGATCTGTTCATACAGACCACCAGTATATTTAAAATATTTGTACAGACAGGTCCTTAAGTATTTGGACAGTGGCACAAATTTTATAATTTCTGCTTCTTTACGCCAACACAGAGGATTTGAACTACAGCAATTAAGCTGTGATTAAAGGTGTATGTCAGATACTTTGATTTTAAGTTGCCCGGACAAGTGAGACTAAATGTTAAAAAGTTACAGGAAAAGTTTGGGTAGTTCCTTATACAGACTGTCCTATTATTATAATAGATTTTATAATTTGAGTTGATTAATTCATAGAAATGTTTTTTTTTATATATTTAAACTGTGGACCCAGTATAAATAGTGGAAAACCAGGAACTTTTGTGTTATTTAACTGTTTATCTGTTCATTACTTTGGTGTACTATGAATGAAGTCTTCAATGGGCTGATGTAGGTGTTAATTCAGGGAGGTTGGAGCAGTTTTGTGGATAGTTGTGGCCTGCTACTTGTTATTTTTTGAGGAAAACCAAAAACTCATGGTTGACCATGAAAAACAGGTTAAGTGGATGATCGTAAAGCTCTCATAGGTGAGGAAAACCCTTTCACAACACATCTAGCAAATTCGGGAATATTTATAAAGAAGTAGCTGTATCACCATCAAGGGCTATAATCAAAAGATGCCTTTGTGACAGTAAATACAGAGGGGCTACAGCAAGATTCAAACAGCTAGTATTGGTCAAGAACAGAACAAACTGGTTAGACTTTGCTAAGAAACATCTAAAAAACATCTGGTCCAGCTGTGGAGTAGGATTCTGCAGAAAGATTAAGTCCAGATGAGCGTGAACCAGAGTGATGGGAAGAGAAGAGTATGAAGAACAAAAGGAAGGGCTCGTGATCTGAAGCATACCACATCATCTGTCAAACACAGTAGAGACAGTCTGATGGCATGG
This sequence comes from Rhamphochromis longiceps, assembly GCF_057381845.1. Lineage (NCBI taxonomy): Eukaryota > Metazoa > Chordata > Actinopteri > Cichliformes > Cichlidae > Rhamphochromis > Rhamphochromis longiceps. The sequence goes on from NC_140572.1 coordinate 17,448,840, forward strand.
AAATGTATGGCTGCGAGTGGAACTGGGTCATTGTTGCTGATTGATGATGTGACTGCTGATAGAAGTAGCAGCATGAATTCTTTGCAAAATGCTTTACTACTTGGATGCAGTCAAAATCCGGAAACCTGGATGACCTTTATTAAAGAGGATAATGACCCCAAACACAAAGCTAAAACTACCTGAAAACAAGGAACAGAAAGTTCTCAAGTGGCCAAGTCAGTCTACTGATCTCAGCCCAAGCTTATTTTCCACTTGGTGAAAGTAGGGCTGGGCGATATGACCCAAAATTCATATCTCGATATTTTTTTTAGCAGGATGGCGATATAAGATATATATCTCGATTTTTTTTTTTTTTTTTTTTAAGCCATAAGTTAAGAACAAAAAGAGAGTTCTTAGTCACACTGTGTCCCAGATGTCACACGGGCACTTTTATTTACATACAGCGTAGATATTACTCAAAAATAAATTATCAGCATATATTAAATAATCATGGTCCATAAATAAAAGAAAACAATGTTGTTTTTGTGCATAACAAAAAGCTCACAATTGTGCAGTCAAAATGTAAACTAATAGACGCTGAGCATAATAACAAAGAGACAGATTTCACAGCTGCTCCACGTCTCTGAACAGGTGCCATCCTTATACACACACAGTACGTATCACTCCGCGAGGCTCCTCCTCTGTAGCTGTAATTCTCCGACAATCCATCAAGCGGTGCAGCTCCGTAGCTTAGCAAAGTCATATTAAAACATTTTTTGACAGATTGCTGAGCGCTGTGTACCACATAAAATCGGTTCGCGGTCAGTAAGCACAACCAGAATTCATACATAAGGCGCACTGTCGAGTTTTGAGAAAAGGAAAGGATTTTAGGCCGTGCAGCCCCTCTGGGCTGCATGTCGTTAGCGTGGTTAGCTCGCTAACACGTTGACGCCATCCAGCCCCACGCACGGTAACTCGCTAACGGAGATTTTCCGCTTTCATCTTGTCATTGCCTGCAGGTGAAGCTATGGGGGAGTTGTGTTCAGTGCAGGAGAGGCGAGGCCGAGTAACGTTGCGTAGAGACAAAAGTGGACGAAAGAGAGGCAAACCTGCGGCTCCACAAGTATAATTATAACGTAACATAGACTATATCGATATAAACGATATTGTCACATCTTATATCTCGTATGAAAATATATCGATATTTTTTAAAAACTCGATATATCGCCCAGCCCTAGGTGAAAGCAGAGAGCTCCACAAACAAACAGCTGAACACAGCTGCAGTAAATGCTGTCAGAGCTTCTCAAAGGAGGAACCTCTGGGGATGCCAATTGACTGCAAAGTATAATTCTTAGTTAATTCTGAGCCTTTTAAAATTGTGCTATGTTGTAATATCCTAAATTGCTAAAATAATATTTTATTGAGCTCCTCGAATAAATTTTAAGCCTCCACTTTGATCACATTGTGATTGCTTAATTTCGGATCCACTGTGGTGATGTCCAGAGGCAAAATGATTAAAATGTTCAAGCTGTAACACACTGCGAGGAACTTATTGGGATTATATTTATGAACGACAAGAGGAGAGCAGGGAATATTTTGACTGGACTAACTTAATTCTTAGATTAATCACTAATCAATCACAAAAGTGAATGAATAAACAAACTGCAAATTATTTGGGGTGTTAATACTACTATGAGGTCCCCATTTATCGTAATACTAATCTGACTTATGAGATCAGTGCATCCTCATAAAAACACTTTGAATAATATGTATAACCTAAAAGTTCTGATGATCTAAATAACGGCTCATTCTTATCTCCTGCTTCCTTACTTAGGTTGATCCAGTTTCCTCCTCCGCCAATGAAAGGAGGAATCACTGTTACAATGGAGGACCTGCAGTGCCTTGACAGTGGGAAATACCTTAACGATGTTATCATTGATTTTTACCTCAAGTATGAACTTTTATTTTTTTTATTTATTAAACAAAAGGCATTAATTGATTCTGAGTCTTGGGATAGAGATGCTTCTAAATTGATCGTTTTTGATTTTTGTGTTTTTAAAACCAGATACCTCCTCCAGAACGCATCTGCTTCAGTGGTCGAGCGCTCCCACATTTTCAGCAGCTTCTTCTACAAGCAGCTGACGCGGCGGGACAATGCCAGTGAAGGTGGCAACAGCGACTCGTAAGTAACCCTGATAGAGTTTGCAGTCTGCTTTGGGGTGTACTGATTGTGTGAAATGTCTTCACTTAAAGTGTTCTTACCTTCTTACGCTTTACTGGATTTAACAAGATAGCACAATAACTGCCAGCCGTTTAAGATACACTACATCCTCCTTAAACAGTATTATAACCTGCAGTACCTTTTGAGTTGGATGCATTGGTCATTAGTGTAGATGTCCACATCTACACCATCTAAGCTTCAAAGACCAAAATGCAATGCTTAATAGATTGCATGTTTAATGTATTTAGACCTGATATGTCCTGTAATCAAGATTCATGTTACAGGCACGACTCCAAAAATGTTTTTATTGTTTTTATTTTTGTTTGTATTCAGCTGTCAGAGACAGAGGCGGCACCAACGCGTGAAGACATGGACACGACACGTCGACATCTTCAAAAAGGACTTCTTGTTTGTACCTGTCAATCAGGAGTAAGTTCAGCACAGGAGGTGTTATTTGCACAGTTTTCTTCTCTTTTTAATTTTCAGTAAATCTGTTAAACACATCACATGACTCTCTCCATTTAGAGCTCACTGGTATTTAGTTGTCATTTGCTTTCCCGGACTGGGTGAGCCTAAAATCGAGGGCTGGACAGGAAAGAGCAGCGACGTGACGGAGGAGTCTGAGAGTCAAGATGATGCGCAAGGAAGTAAAAGCTTTAATGATGATGTGGAGAAATCACATATGCGCAGTGACAATATAGACACAGACACAGGTATTTTTGACTCATGCCTTCTTTGTCTTTGGTGTTTATATGTGGTGTTTATACCAGTGACGACAGAAAGGTGAAGGTAATCATTGTGTGTCGTTTCGTGTCTTTTAGAAAATACCCAGGAAGAATTCACCAAAGATTCACCACCTAATCCAGTAGTAAGATATAATTTAGTTACATATAAGAATATTTAAAAGTGTCTGTTTGTTCCTGCAAACCAGCTCAGTCTATTTTTGTCTTTGTAGAGTTGTACAGAGCTGACGTGGCAAAAGAAGACAGTTTGCAAAAGGTGAGTTTTTACACCTTTTTAGTCCATATTCTAAAAAGAAACTCCTTTTGTCCTCTGATCATCTGTTTTCTGACCTCTTAACACCATTTATGTTCATGCACTGATAATGGTTTAGTAGGGTGGGTCTAGATGGGGTGTTTTATTAGGAAAAGCAGCCCAATGCTCTAAATTCTGGCTGTGTGTGACTTCCTGCCAGGCTCATCTGCTTTGTGTAGCTTGACATGACTTCTATCCAAAATGTATTAGGCGCATATGTTTAAGCAGAAAGCTGCTTCCAACATACGTCTAATGAAGTCATAAGCATCGTCGACAGTTACTGGTCAGCCACCACTGGCTGATTTAACCCGTTGAGTTCAGTTCAACATGCCGCTCAATGTGTTGGTTTCCCTTGTTGCTGGGCTTCAAAAATGGTGGTTTAGATTTTTGTGAAGGAGTTGGTCTCATGAGTCATCGAGTGATGCCTTTGACCGACCAATCGGTGGCATGCAGTATGATGTCACATCTTTGGAGCGACTCGGCTTGTTTGGAGCCCCGGCTGAGCAGGTACTAATAAATACCTGCTACCAGGTAGATGGTTGGATACTTTTTGATCCCACAAGGGAAATTTTTGTGCTACAGCAGCATGATAAAGAGTAAAAATAGTACAGTGTTCAATCCAGAATAATAAACAACACAGTTAAATAATAGGGATATGGCTCTTATACTATGAGATGGTGCAGGAATTTATGTATATACAACAGTGGTTAAAAAGGCACTACAACTTAATGTAAAACCCCTAACAGCTGAGCTGAGCCAAGTAGGCACTTGCGGAAAAGAGGCAATGGTCTTTGTGTGTTTTGGAAGTTTATGTGGTTTCCCCCCTGGTCTCTGGGTATTTAAACACATCTGAACAAAAAGACTTTACAAATGAAAGCTTGATATAAAAGTAAACACTGACTTGCAGCTGTCTGTCCTCTCTGTAGGCCGTGTATTCTTATCATGGATTCCCTTAAACTTTCTCTTCATGAACGAGTCTTCAAACTGTTGCGGGAGTAAGTATGACACCTTAAACCCACAATTCTGAAGCTGGGTATGCATGGGTATGGGTCTGTGTGAAATGTTATTGTATTTTTATTTTTTTTTAATGACACATTTGTCTGCCAGATACTTGCAGTCAGAATGGGAGGTGCGTCGTGGGTCACCGAGGGACTTTGGTCCTGATCAGATGAAAAGCTCACACTGCCACGTCCCCCTTCAGGATAACAGCAGCGACTGTGGCCTCTACCTGCTACAATACGTTGAGTGCTTTTTGAAGGTAAAGCACTTTTTTAACGTCACATTTAGTTTAGCTAATAATGCGTTCAAGGACAGCATAAATAATTCTGCTTCTGCTTTCAGGACCCCGTGGTGCACTTTGACCTCCCACTACACCTAGAACAATGGTTTTCACGGCAGCAGGTGCGAAGGAAGCGAGATGAAATCCGAGATCTTGTACTTAACCTTTACCGACATCAGAACCTGGATAATAGACTAGGAAAGCAGCTGAGCGGTTGAGCACATCACATTCCTGTAGCCATTAAAAATCACTGCTCATACTGAGCAACGGTCATTTCAGCGTGAACTGAAAATATTTCTTTTAAAGCAGATTCTTTTATTTTATGCATTAACTTGAAAATGTAAACCTTTGACTACCTGGGGGTCCTATTAGTGAATATAAAAGAATTGGCTAATTAAAAATAAAGGGCAGAAAAAAAATAAAAGCATATCTAGACACACAAATCAATCCAGACTTTTTACTGTTTGTTTTTATACTGATAACTATTTTATAAAGAAATATTACAATTCAATTTTCTATGTAGTATGCCCAAGCAGATAATGTGTGAAAGCATAACAGTGGTAAAACTTAGTTTGCAAAGTGATATATTTAAAAAAAAAATTTTTTTAAGTTCTATTAGGATCCCCCTTGCTTTGATCTTTGGTTTCTTTTAAGCTTTTGTAGTTTGAATTCAGCTTGCTGGCATCCGGTAGACATTTCGTGTATTATCCGACTGACAGTTCAGTTCAGCTCAGATCTCAGTTGTGTGTTTTTTCTTATCCAGGTTGTCCCTGATGTTGCCTTCTTTTGTATCAAAGTTTTATTAGATGAGATTTACTTTAGACAAAATGTAAGAAGCGTCGGTGTGGTATTTAATAGACAGGAGTTTTCTTACTGAATTTCATTAGAAAAATATATGATTTGAAACCACAGGACTGTGCCTCTCCCTCCCAGCTACAGACAGACCCGGCAGTCACCCACTTCTCTAATTAAGTTAAAGTGTGTATAACAGTGTGTGTCTGTGACTCTCTGTAGAGCCCGACCAATACTTCATTTAAAAAAAGTCTGCTAATCTGATATATCGGCCAATTTTTTTTTTTCTTTTCTTTGTGAAAAATAAACAGATGTTCTTGTTTGAAACACAGTAGGAAAGGAATTAAGTGCAAAATTGCCATTGCTTTCATATCAAATTGCTTCACTGGCCTGTGCTGTTATCCTGCCTGGGTTTGTCCTGCAAAATGAGTTTCAAGTCCTGGTTAATAGATAACTTTATGAATTTAACATGAATACACCTCGCAAAAAAAAGTTTAAGGGCACACACGCTGGCATGTGTAACGTTCGATGACCTGCTGAAGACCCATTCAGTCCTTTATTAATGTTCTCAGTTTTCCCTTTTTGCCAGATTGTTCAGTTGTCGTTTTCTTGTGTAACACCTTTATGGTGTTCTCTTTGGGATTTTTTTTAAATTTTTTATTTTGTCAGATGAATGTACAGAAACTGATTCCAAAATACATTTGGTTTCATTTGTATATTAAAACTTGTAGAAAAAATGATGCTTGTTCTGATGTGTCTTTTTTTTGTTGCTGTTTATATTTGAAACTAAATTGCTTAAGTTAATAAGCCCAGTCTGGTCCTTGTGAAGAATGATTTACAAACTGGTGCATTGTGAAGCGTTTTATTTTGACTGGTGAGTTGGTACACACGCTATGTTATTGTCAGTAGTGGATTCTTGTTACCCCACAGCCATTAAAGGGTGATGGGATATTGTTGTCACCCAACAAGGCAACGTAAGAGTTTTCAAACTGAAAACTCTGAAAATCTTCAGAGAGGTTTTCTGAAGGTGTTAAGAAAGACGTCACCTAGGAATTGTGATATGAAATTCTGGAAACTCCAACATTCTGTTCTGTTTGAGTTAAACTATCTGCTGCACATATTTTCTCAATCCAGTATGATCTTAGTTTGTGACTAAGAATTTCATGTTTTTTCTTTTTTCAAATTATTCTGAGATTTACCTGCGTCCCAGAAAGTATCACTAAATGTCCTTAGCAATGTGAGTTTTTTAAAGATTGTTTATTATTCATTTTTTGTTTGCTTGTTTGTTTTGATGATGCCTCAGATTTTAAAATGTAAAAAAAACAAACCCCAAAGCATTTTGGTATATGAAGCTAAAATTTCACATTTTTAGGCAAATCTAAGATTATATGAGAGATTACATGACCCACGTTTTAAATATCACAATAATTAACAATATACTTACTTTTGCTTAAGGATCATATTATTTTAATTTCAACCTCCAAATGTGTGTTCAAACACTCTTTGTAAATGCTACAAAAAGTTGGTCTACTCAAAGGCAAGAAGAAGCAGATTTCCAGTTTGAAAACTGTTTAAACCCCATCGAAATAGCAAGTGGCTAAATGTCATCTCTTGAGCTCATGAGTCTGAGTGCACATTTAACTGGGTGACTGCCAGTTAAAGGGACTCTTTTTTTTTTTTCCCCAAAATGACCTTAATGGCCAACTCAATCCTTGACCTGCCTCACATTCCTCTACATACATAGAGTACATGTGGCTGCTCTTTGGCCTTTATGTAGCCATTGTTACCTCCTCTCTGACCACGTTTCCTCCACACTAAGTACCCTCCCCTCCCAGTGTTGCTCCAGTAACTTCTTGGTGAGTTCTCCTAAAAGACTTACTGTAAACAGGATTAGAGAGCATTAAAAAATCCTCCTCTCTCTCAAGTGCCATCTGCCTATCTACCTGAGCCAGGAGCTGTCCTCTCAGCACCATGGGAAACACCTCTCCCCGGGCACAGAGGAAAGCGCGAGCCCACAGTGTGACTGTGTCAGCAAATGGTTTGTGATTGGGCTTCTCTTATTCTTTGGGGTCTTCTTTGGAGAATTCTGAAATATGCAAACTCGTACTCAGTTTGTCCTACTGCTGTTGCGTGACTTGAGACGAAACACGTATCTCCTTGATCCTTTCCCAAGGCCACGGATCTAAGTACAATCACGGATTTAACATGGGCATCCTCTCGTGGAAATGTGTTTTCTACCCTGCTGTGTTTGGTTTAATGGTCATATTTCTGGACCTAAAGACAGGTACGTGGCATTAGTTGACTTAAAAATCAAGCGTTCACTACTTACCTAAATGCACACACAAACTCTATATTTTAAACTTTGTTGTTGTTGTGCACCCCAGATGCAATGATGGAAGGTTCCTCTATGGGATACCTTGATCTGCCTTATACTCAGGAGCCTGTGGTGTTTCCACGCATCACTCACATATCTGAGGTGAAGCCATCGCGTGAGAGCCACGCGGTTATCTCTCGACAGAAAAGGAACATCCTTTTTCCAAGTGGAGTCAAACTGTGCGCGCAAGAGACCGCCGAGCAAGTCATTGCAAACCATCTGAGCTACTTTCATCTCAGAGGTAAGACCCAGTGTGAATCGGTGTTAAAAATGAATATTGTAAATGGAGTTTCATTGTCACTGTCACACCAAGGTGTGAAGATGGCACCAAAAAGAACAAACAAACTGATTTTGAGAGATTGCCCCCTCTGTATCTTCCCCTTTGCGTGTCTACAGTGTGAAAAGATTTAATTCTCCAGTGGACGAGAGAGTTAACCTTTGCTGTGTTTACGCAATAAGATCCATCAGACTCAATTAGACTTCATTAGATTTGTATCAAAACAGATTGCTCCACTTATTGGGCTCATTTACTGAAATAACATTACACCACACACACTGGTAGCATCTACACAACATCAGGTCTCCATTAAAAGAAGCCGTTGTTACCTACACTGCATCTTACCAGCCCTGCCGACGAGTTCTGGTGTGCTTTTAAAGGATTATTGCACAATTTAGCACTGCATTATATATTTTTATATTATCTACCAATAACCCACAATGCAATTTGACAGCCAAGTTGCATATTAGTAGGTAATGCTGCTTTAAAGTACTTCGCTTGGAATAGTTCATGAAATTAGCAATTCACGCAGACAAAAAATACAAATATTACACAAACAACAAAAAAAAAAAGATTTTTTCTAAAAAGCCAAAAGTTACAGTAAAAACAGACATTTAGCTCTTTCTTATATGTGTGCATGGGCAGGTTTGTTATGCAAGTTAGATATGGATTTAGAAGTGATCACTGCAGCCTTGTGGACACTGTTAATTAGAGAAGAAGATTGGAGCATATGTCTGTGCACTGATTTTGGATCAGCGCCCAGTAGGCTGACTCATGAGAGTTATATCACGACATCAACGTGGAAATGGATAGATTTATGATTTAGCTTGGGCCCCCAGAAACTCTAACTAATGATATCAAGATTGTAAATGAGTCAAACTCATAAAATATGATCTTATTTCTCAGCTAATGAACGTGTGTCGTGGTTTCCTTGTCAAACAAGCATACATTTAAGTTAGGGTTCAAGTTTCACCCCAATAAAAATAACTTGGAAAACATTACTATGAAAGAAAGTTCTCCAGATAAATTTTTTAAGAGGGTGCTGTCTTTCTCTGGTCTAACCAGTGTGCCAGGAGACCATATGGGAGGCATTTAAGATCTTCTGGGACCGCCTCCCAGAGCAAGAAGAGTACCAAAGCTGGATGAGTCGATGTCAGGAGGGCATAGTCTCTGCACGGGATATTGGCAGCTACTTTAGTACGTCAGAGGAGCATCAGACTCTGGCTAAAAAGGTAACTAAATAACAATAAAATGATATGCGATTAGTACAAAACATGATTTTCTCTGGAGCTGGCTCATGAAACTGTTTTCCACTTCCAGAGAATGTCGCTGCCCAGTTTGAAGAGGTAAAAGAAACTCTCTGCTTTGTTTTCCCCAAAGTGACCTTTTAATGATGCGTTCATGATCTCATTATTAAGTCTGTGTTTTGTAAATGTGTCACTTTTACCACTATCTGTAGTGAGCCCACCAGGTCCTGGCAACATATGTGCAGGTAAGGTTGTCAAAGCTCTTCAACCTTACCTGTTCATATTCCCACTCATCACTTATCAAACATGATTTTTCACATTTATTTGTTTTGGCTTCTTTTTTTTTTTTCATTTATGTGTCATAGATTTAGGTATGTGTCTTTATGCTCACTGTCTGTTTGAGTTCTCTCTTTAAATGATAATATTAACAGGGGTCCAAGCAAAGAAGCTGTTGAGATACAACCGTACCTGTTATAATTCTCATCGTTTTTTATTATTCATGTCATGTGGAAACATGAAGTTTGACTCAGACTCTGAAACTCCAGTTTGTCTTTGCAGTGTTCTGTAAAATGGCTTGGCCTGAGGTCAGCTGTCTTCCATCATTTTATTTTTTCTTACTCCAGCTACATCTTTGCTGTCTGATGTTTAAAGAATATGAGATTTTTATTAAAAAAACCCATTTTGTTTCACCATGTTCATAAAAACATTTTTTTTGACGCTTTAAACAGAAACCACTAAACCAGCCGTCCTAAAACTGACTCAGGATTATCTTGGGAATTAAAAAAAAAAAAAAATCGTTGACGTATCTGCTGAAGGCTTTGAGAAATCAACCTGAAATTACTGAACGTGGAACATGTTTACCTTTTCTTGGTTAGTGAGTTTGAGTTGGTACAAAATTTGGTTTTGAAAGTTAGGACCTCGTAATACATGCATCTCCCCTAGTCCTCAATCAAATGTTAGCAACATGCACATGATTTGGATATCACATGTTTCCCATCGTGCCCAGAAATGCCAAACAATGTGTCTGCAGTAACATTCACAGTTGTATAAACAGCATCGATTTCACCAAATGTTTGAAGGTATTTGGTAAACACATGAATCACATGTTTTTTCCCCCCAGAATAATATAATTATTATCTTTTACAGCTCATTTGAACAGCACACTTAAAAAATATTTTTTTTACCCCCCAATAAACACAAAGTCAAATTCATGTGAAATATATAAAATCAAAGGTTTATTTATTCCGATGCTCTAAATTTATGCAAATCCAGTACATTTCATTTGACAAGATTCCATAAATTTAACATTTTACTCTGTACTTCTGTAACAAAATTGCATACAAAATATACAAGTAATTAAATTAGTTGAAAGGAAGTTAAGAAATTATTTATTTATTTATTTTTTTAGTGTAGTGATTATATATCGATATGGTTGAGTCCTGTTAGCCAATGGTGCAACAGTTTATCTAATTTAAATAAACAATTACAAATAGCTTGACTGCTTCTGACTTGCTTGGATCTCAGTCTTTGCCTCTTTTTTAAAATCTTTTTTAACAAACTAAATTAATAGACAAAAATCTAACCTTCAATAATTTTCAGACACTGGGAAACTGGATTTGCTTCCATTAACTTCTTATTCCGACCCTACATGCAGTGTGCATAAGCCATTAATAGTTGTGCTTATTGCCTTTTTATTATATCATAATTGTGTAACGTTGTATCGGCGTCGCTAACATGATCCTCCTGTGTTTCACAGCACTCCAACACCAGACATACCAGAATCCGTTGAAGCTCCTGAGCTAGGTCAGTGTTTTACCTGATTATACTGGCATCTGTAGCAAAAATCCCCCTTTTATTTAACCACCCTGATATAGATTTGCTGTTTTTGTGTCTGGCCCGTGTCTAGTGTGCAGTTTTGTATTTTGGAGTGTGCATCCTTAAGTGCTCGGTATGTGAACTTGGCTTTAGGTCAGCTGACCCTTAGATTTAGCAAGAAGTCAGGGTAAGGACAGTCTAATCCATATAACTATCACTAATCATGGCACTTGCCAAACGTTTAAGCTGACATCCACCTCAAATAAATCGACAATCCCTTTTTCTTTTGCATATGAACTTAACCACCTAGAAGACACAGCTGAAAACAAGGAGGAGGATTCCCCTGCCATTTCACCAGGAGTAGAGGAGAGTCCTGTGAGTGTAAACACAGATTGCTTGCAGACTGGGATTGATCATTTGCCCTTAACTAAAGTGCGTCTTTATCTCTTTCTCACTACTCAGCTTTACAATGATATAACCGTACAACCGCCTACTCCTGCTCCGCTGGAGCAGGTTGTGGAGCTAAGCATCCTCTTGTCAGGAGAAATGTACAACGAGAGCCTTGCTGATCCGGCCAGCCTCCAGTACCAAACACTCAGCAGACAGCTCGCTGAAAAGGTTTGCCTCTAGCTCTGGCTCCTCATGTCTGTTTCCCTTTATATCTCCCATCTGAGCCTTGGCGCTGGCCTGGACTCTCTATATCTACTGGTTTATGGTCTGTGATTGAAGCACTGTTAGTTTTAATAACTCGCACTTTAATGACAGCAGTAGTTAAACTCAAACTGTTAGGCAAGGGCTCAAAACACACTGACTTTATGATACACAGTTGGTTAGGGTGAAATAATAATGTGCTGAAAATCCAGCTTCATGACTCATGTCTTGGGAATACATAAACTTCCGCACATGCACGCCGCTGCACAGGTATCCAGTGGTTTTACAGGTACTTGGAAGATTCAGTAAACATGCCTACAGGCCTTTTCCCTGGCAGCGGATGCACAAAACCTTGCAAATGAAAACATTAAACAGACAATTTGGTGCATTTTTTTGTGCACACACGTGTATGTGTTTTGCATTTGATGAATGCTTTCAGTATTTTTTTTTCTTTTGATTTCTGAGCTGCTTTTATTCTCTGCGGGGATTTCCTGGACAGCTAACATCTGCACACACCTTGACATACTGTAGTCTATAGCAAGAAACGTCATGCATACAAGCAAGTTTGCGTGCCTTGAAGAGATAAAGAAGAAAAGTGGAGTGGATGGTAAGATAGGGACTGATGGTAAATGAGTGTAAAGAAAGAGGAAGTGGAGGAGAAGTCAGCAGACGAAAGACCCTGGAGACCTGTACGCATACTTCTTCATCTCTGGAAGATTTAATAAACTGGGTCAGTGAGTCTGCAGGACGACACGACTATATCTATTTCTTTTTTCATGTTAGTGTGGTGAAGCAAGGCCTTGAAAACCACTACAAGCTGTTTTCTATGAGCAGTTTGTCTTTTAAGGAAAATAATCCGGGGACGACATTTCGAGTACTTTGAATGAAACAAGTCCTTTTGGAACAATGAATGAGATTTATTTTGGCAAGCAAGTTCATTGTAAACCACTCGAAATAAGAAACAAATTAACTGCGGTTTCCACTCTGATGCCTGGTCAACTTTGTCTTTGCAGATAGAAGACGCTCTGGAGGGGCTTCCTGGATTTAAAAGTGTGTCTGTAACTGACTTCAGGTCAGCTTCTCTCCAATGATTATGGCTGTCAGAACAAATGGCCTTTTAAAGACGCCTCTTTTTGTAATACTTGTATCGTGATTTGAGCTCTCGGCAGAAGTTTAACAGATCTCGCTTGTTTCACACAGGCCGCAAGATGGCGCAGAGGGGTGAGTCATCAGTAGTTGCTCTGGTACTTCGACCTTGAATAGCTCTCCCCATCCTGTGTTGTGTTTAAGCCCACAGATCCCTATCAACCTTAACTAGAGCTGTGTATGTGTGTGACCCCAGCTTCATCTCACACTGTGTTTACCTGTGAGCGTGGGCACGTGTTAAGCTGTGTCACTAGTTGCCTGTGTTAATGGACTTAACGCAGTCACTCACCTGTTAAGTGGGATCAGGGTGGGTCGAACCAAGTGAGCAGGTGCTCCTGTATAGAGACGATAATCTGAGCTTTACCTGGAAGGATGGAAATGAGTGGAGTTATCGGCAAAAATAACCTGTTTGTGTGGTGAAATGGAGAAAAATAAGGGAATTACAAAAGGCAAGTGAATGGACAACAAACAGAATGCAGGGTCAAACAATCTGCTTGTACGTTCCCTCATGGGGATTTAGATGAGAGGTCTCATGCTTATGTGGGACTGGTACAAAAGCTTCAGCCAGCACCATGTTAGTTTAGCTTAACAAAAATTGGAAACAGAGGGAAATGGCTATTTGGAAAGCTAAACTGAACTGGTTTGTTTGAGCTGAACAAAAGCAGAAGGGGATAACTGACAGTTTAAGAATTTAGTTTGCAATATGCTGTGCTGGATCGTTGACTGGAACGAGGAACTTCCTGAAATCGTTAAATCCAGCAGCGCCTAGAAGCTTTGATATAACTTTTCATAAAATGCAACTTTGTTAGACATTTTTATTGTGTGTGCAGAATAAACACATTGGCTATTATGCACTGATTATTGAGCTTTAGGTGTGCTGGTATTTTATCGTTGGACATATAAACCCAATTCCACAACATTTATGATGCTGTGTAAAGGGTTGGGACACAAAAATCCATAAATCCATATTTAAGTCATGGCAGAACACAGGAGACATATCAAATACTTAAAGTGAGGCTATTTCATGACAAATATTAAATAATTTTGAATTTGATGGAATAATACCACCAAAAGATAAAAAGACTGGCAGTGCACAAGGGACAAGGCCAAAAATCTGTATTGGAAGCTCCTGGTCTTCAGGCCCTTAAATGCCACTGCATGAAAATAGCCCATTTCTTTCATGGAAATTAATGCAAGAGCTCGGGAACGTTTCCAGAACATTTCCTCAGCACCATCCACAAATGCAGGTTAAAGCTCTGCCATCCACAAAAGAAGCCATACGTGGACATGATCTCAGTTCACAGGCATTTTAAAGATTGTTTACACAGCGGTGAATTTGTGTTTATGAAATCCGCAAATCATTGCATTCTGTTTTTAATTTACATTTTACGCAGCGCCAAAACATTTTTTGCAAAGGGGTTGTATAAAAACAGTCTTCCCTGCTGTTTACAGCTAAGCTACGCTAACTGGTCAGGGCTTCATATTTAACAGTAAGATTTGAGAGTAATGTGTTTCTCACAACCTCTGGAAAACAAGAGAAAACAACACATGTCGTCTGTTTGAAGTATTCATTTATTATTCAATGTATGAATCTGTGTAGAAAATTGTAAATACAAAAGGCCTGATAAATGTTGTAGGGTACAAAGTTTGTTGTTGAGGTGCAATGAAATCAACGTTTATATACCTTGTATGTTTGCTCACATTCAATACCTGAATAAACATAGTTATAATAGTTAGAAGCAGTCATTAGTTTTTTTGGTAACTGTACTCTGAATATTATTTATTCATGAAATTATGGCTATACATTAAATAGGTGAGTAAGAAATGAATTTATTGCTGTAATCAACCTTGCATGCAACTTCTAACTCCAACTTACAAGGCACAGCAGGAGCAGAGCGTGCCTGACTGCCCTTTTGTGAACTGGATCTCCTTCTAAATGGGGCTGACTTTGGGTCAGCACATGCTCAGCTGTCTGCCAGTAACCCAACAAACTAGGTCAGCATGGACATGGAGGGCTCCCAGTAGTCAAATGAAGCCTGATAGATGGCTTTTTCCAGGCTCTGGAATCTCTTGTGAGGTTTCCATGTTTATTATGATGATATTGATCATTCTGCTGACTCGGCTCCTTTAGCGCTATACAGTCACACTCCTGCGTTCCAAGCAAGAATAAATCACACGATTCATCAGTCATATGTTAGCGTTCTACAATTTTTAAAAAAAGGTTTATCATTAAATCAAGCTAATGCCTGAACAATTTTCTTCCTCTTTCCCTCTAATACCTTTAGTGTAATTGTGTGCAAAGGATAAATGTAAACTATTGAATGGGATAATAATATACTGGTCATGAAAATGCATGAGAAACCCTCTCTGCTTATTTTAAATTAAATATTTAAACTCGCTGCTGTAGTGGAGCGGTAATGGGAGCTTTAAAGGAGAGAGATTAGAGGTGGGGATTATCAATAACGTAATATATTTATAGTGAAGAATTCAATCATAATTAGCATAACATAAGTACAAATTCAAATTCAAATTTTATTTGTCACGTACACAGTCATACACAGTACGATATGTAGTGAAATGCTTGGATAACTACTCGTGACCTAAAGAAAACAAAAAAAGGAAAGGCTATGAATAAGATAGGAAATAAATATGCAAAATTAAAAAGGGTAAATTTAACTAGGAAGGAATAAAATATAAATTAAGGTTAAAAATGAAATAACTGTACAACACAAATTAGAATGAAGGGTAAATTTAACTGGGAAGAATAAGATAAAATATATAAATTAAAGTTGAAAATAAAATAACTGTACAACAAAATACACAATACACAATATAGAACTATATAAGAATGTATGAAGAAATCTAAATCTAAATAAATATATACACAATAACAGCAGCTGTACAAGTATTAACTGGAAATGAAGAATATAGTGACCAGTGTTGTGCAAAAACAATGTCCAGAAAGTCCAGTGTGTGTGTAAGAACCATATGTGTGGGTCAGTACTGTGTGGTGGTGTGATTGAGAGACCGTATCGCCTGCGGGAAGAAGCTCCTCCTCAGTCTCTCTGTGTTGGTCTTCAGGGAGCGGAATCGCTTTCCTGACCTCAGCAGAGAGAACAGTCTGTTGTTGGGATGGCTGAGGTCCTTCACGATCTTCCTGGCCTTGGTCCAGCACCGCCTGCTGTAGATTGAGTGCAGGTCAGGGAGCTCGGAGCGGATGGTGCGCTCAGCTGACCGCACAACCCTCTGTAGAGCTCGTCTGTCCTGCATGGTGCTGTTCCTGCAATATGAGAGTGCAGTTGCCCAAAATATAGGAAAATTATATTAAAATTGTCCCTAGGCCTAACCTGGATCACTATATGAACTTGATATAATATAACAACAGCATACTTGTGTCAGCAGGTTTGGTGGTTTGGTGGTGGACTATGCCGTCACAGTGGTGGTGAATGGAGCAGGAGTGACCGCTGAACAACTGAACTACCTGACCCTACAGTCGAACCAAGTGGAGAACTCCTATCGGGAGTTCGAGGAGCACCCCACTGTGGTCCTCACCATCAGTGAGGACAACAAAATTTTCATTGAAGACCTAGATGACAAAAAGCTGGAGAGTGGTAAGATGATGTGCATTACTGCCAGTCTTCTTAAAGATATTCCCTAAACTGATACGCTCATATTTCCACTATACTGCAGAGATTTATTTTGCCAGCATGGCAGTGGAGTCACTGGGAATGCACTGGAAAAGGTGGTGCGTGCATCGCGGGGCAAACCTACATGTGTCATGTCAAATAGAGACGCTGTTGACATTGCACTGATATTAAAACACACCGTTCGTCACTTGAGAAAACATTCCAGGCTTTTAATAGTCTCATCTGTTTTTTTATTTGACTCTCTTTCTGTCAAATGGACAGAGACAAGTTTCAGTCCCACAACTGGGCCATTTTTAATGGACAAATAACAGTCATCAGTTATAGGAACTGTGTATTTATTCAGTGTGTCAGTTAAATCCTCGTCATTAAATGGTCAGCAAAGGAGAACTCAGCAGAAAGGATGTTTGAAATCTGAGCTTTAGATTTTTAGGCTTTACTGTAATCCTTTCTTTTTTTGGGCATACATATTTTGGATTTCACAGTGAACTCTTAAAAATTGACTTCACCTACTTAGCATTGCTCTCCTTTAAAGATGGTCAGACTGGAAGCAGGCATATTCAAAGCAAAGATATGGTTTATTTTATTCCCTATGTTTTTTTGAAGTGTCGATATGTGATAATAACATTGCCCACAGTGCACCATGATGTTGAAAATACAATAAGAGAATACAAACATACAGTCATTGTTAATCAGTGCGTTTGCAATAATGTCATTGCTGTTTTGTTCTCCACATGGACTGTTTACCTGCTTTCCTCTAAAGTTTATCATAGATATTGATCAATAGCATTCACACTACTTTACGTATCCCCCCAAATCCTGTCCCTTGCCTACAGATTCTACATATTTATGCAGATGTCTGAGTTTTGAGAGACTGAAGCGGGGATTATTTTAACCTTGTGAGTCTGTGAATGTGTTATCCATGCAAGATATGCTCCTGGAGACACCTTCTGTGGCAAGAACTATCTCAAAGACTGTTTGAGTACTTTTGCAATTTTTTATGTTGTCTGTAGACTTTGCCAAGATGTGACAACAGCGCAAAACTGGGTCACAAACTTTGGTTGGTCCAACTGAAACTATAAGCCAGTCCTGTGAGACTACAGTGGGATATAAAAACTGCATATACAGAATCACAGGTCAGGTCTGATTAAAAACAAAAGAAAACAAAACAATACATACTGTATTTCAATAATAGGCTGTTTGAATCCCTTGTGTCTGTCTTTAATGTCTCTTTCCAATCCATGAGTACATATACAACTACAGTCCGTCTTGCAAAGGAGTTGATCCAGCTGTGCAGCCAGCTTTGTGGTAGTTTCTGCTGCAGTAAGTGTTTTGAGCTGTTCATTTTCCCCAAATGATCTCAACATAGAGATGCAAACAGACTCACAAAGTGAAAACAAAGTTGCAGATGGTAATATTGCAGTAACTACTACTGAGTAGTCAACATGTCTAAATGTTGGCGACACTGCAATGGAGAAATCTTTGTCTTTAGCCAAACAGACGTTGCCTCACCTGTGACCTCATCCCATTCACCCAATCACAGACACCTTTACACAATGATTTTTTTTTTTTTAAATATGCCACCTAAAAACTCAGGCAGTCAATATCCTACCTACCTTTTACTTTGGTCATTTAATTATACGTTAACATATAATTAAAGAAATCTCCTGTGAGATTTCTTCAGCCTTGTGTTTTTAAAGACTGCAGGTCATTAGTTTACTGCAAAGGCAAGCACTTTTAAAGATGGATGCCCTCTCATTTCCATATTAGTTATAGGCTGTGACATCTAAAATGATGGCTAAACATTCTCATATGGCTGACACATGTGGCTTGGGGACTTAAAGACACAGCTTTGGCTTTGTTTTTTTTGCCTTGGTGGTGATGCATTAATAGCCTTGGACCACAGTGGCTGATATTTATTCCAGATTTTAGCACTGATTTGTAGATATTTACCCCTGGAGGTGACGCCGTCAAAAAGCAGGCAGTCTGTGCTGAAACACTAACAGTTAACAGAATTTTGAATACGCCGGCAGGCAGAAATATTTAGGCTATTTGGCACGTTTGTGTGTTGTATGTCAGTTTTTGTTAATGTTTGTTTCTTCTGTGGTTCCACAGTGTCTGAGATTCCTCACTCTATCAACACTGAAGACGGAGCCATGGTGAGTAACAAGTTACCTCCACAGCTATCATGAAAACAATCTCTCTCCAGGCGATCCAGCTGCTTGGAATTTGTACATCGCTTTTGTTAAAAGACACCGTGGTGAAGACCCGTAACTGCCTTGAGATGTTATCCAGACTACACCAGCGCAGGTAGGGGATGAGCTCACTAGCAAGGATGAAGTGAAGCTTTGAGGATTAGTTTGGTTCTTGCTGTAATAATCCACTGCTATTCTTGGGCAGAGACTGCAGTGCACCACAGCGCCATGAGTCAACAGAGACTGCACTTGAGAATTTATCTAGACAAGCAATACCATCTAAAGTATGTCTCTGTTCGTGCTCTCTTGTGTTTGAGTGTGCTTTTAATGATAATCACAGTTCGGTTTGCTTTGGTCACATTTTCAGCATAGCCTGATAATTTGACACATGGTATGAGGTTGGAGAGTTTCTACCCTGATTTGAAGTTGGAACGGTTTAAATAAAGATTTCATTTGGTTGTTATGAGAAATATGAATCTTATGATAAGCCATCAAACTAAATAGATACAATAGCAAAAGTAGTATAGTAGAAATTCTTTAACTATAAAAAGGAATTAGGGAATTAGCTTAATGCACTACAAAAACACAAGGTCCATGAGCAAAACTAAGACTTGGACCACTAAGACTTAATGTGAAAGCACAGGAACAAGAACATATAATTATATATCTATATGAAATATAGATTGATACAGTTATTGAAATAAAAACTCTGCAGTTATTCAGAAAGACTTGGGTGGTTTAGCAGCAGTTAATAGAAAGAGTACACACACACACGCACTCAAAAACTCACAAAAACTGTATGCAATTCTCTAAAAAAATATATTAATGATAGCTGTATGTGTGACTATGTCTGTGCACATTTTCATTGAGATATGCCAACCTATAAGGAGGTGATAGGACACATAGATGTACAGACATATACATACATACATATATATATATATATATATATATACGGTACAATCATTATTGTAAGGTAGCTCAAGTTTCAGCTGTGCAGTCTTCAATCATCACACACTTCACCAAAGTAACGTGATTTAACCAGGCACCAACATTTCCTCTTGGTTAACAAGTATATGCAACACAAAGACACATTCATTAGAATACATATTGAAAGCTCCAACTATCCACTTTCTTCCTGTTACTCAATTCAGAGTTGCAAGAGGGCTTGAGCTTGTCTTACCTGTCACAGCACAGGCTGTCAATCTGTTGCAGGGCTAACACAGAATGACAGACGGCCACTTACTTTTGCGTTCACACCTAAGGTTGGTTTACAATCACCATGTAACCTAAGCCAGAGTACCTGGAGAGAACCCACACAGACACAGAGAAAACCCACATAGAAAAGCCCCAGAATGGATTCAAACCCAGGACTTTCTTGATGTGAGGCAACAGTGTTAAACACCGCAACACCATCAACTAACTCTCAACTAACTTTGTTCAGTCTTTAATTACACACACAGTGTTTACCTCAACACTAGATGTGGTTCTAATAAAAGATGATTAAGCAGTATTTCACAACAAAGCTTGGTTAACATACCAGCAGTGTCCTTAAAGTTGGCATTAAGCAATCACTCCATTCTCTGCCATGGCTCACACATAATCCTCCTGATGTGTCTGGCTTTGCATTAAGTCAGGCATTTACTATAATTAACTTTCATGATATATCTAGGTGTCTTCCTGTTGAAAGGGAGTTTTTCCTTCCCACTGTCACCAAAGTAAAAAGGGTGTTTGGGGATAAGATTAAAAATCTCTGCCTCTGGTGACTGGCCAATCAGAGCTCCTGTTTGTGATGCAGATCAGTGCTGTTGATAAGCCGCCAGAGGTCCTGACGCTGGAAGAGGACATCAAAAGTGAATCTTCAGAAACCAACACAGTGGCAACAATAGAAAATAATGTTATTGTTCTAGAGGAGAGTGAAGTTGCATCTCCTGCTCTTGATCTGACCTTCCGTATACCTGAAGCTGCCGGTAAGTGTTATTTGGGCAATTTTACATATGATGCTTTATTTTTCCACATAGCATTCCAGCTATACAAGACTACCTTTTTCATTAGTTCTTATATCATAATATCATAAGATATCATATGTCAGATATCTTCTATAATAGAGAGTGAGTTTCTTCTTATCTTTGTTTTTTCAGGGATTGAGAAGGAGGGTTTGTTGCTGGAGGATACTGTGCAGATTTTCTCTGTAGAACCTCCTCCACCTGAAGACCTTCCAGCTGAACTGCCAGGAAGCGTCACACTGCCTGAACCCCCAGTAGAAATTGAAGCCTCTGGTTCAGTCCCAGATGTTTTGGAGGGGCTAATTGAACCATCTACAATCACTCCAGAAGAGGAGGAAATGTCCCTTGGGGAAACTGCTTCAGAGGAAGAGGTGAAAACAGAAGAAATCACCATAAATGCAGATGTTACATCTGGAGCTGAGGAAGAGACATTTGGACCTACAGCTGTACCTATGGAAGAGGAGAATCCAGATGATGTTGTTGAGATTATAGAGGAACTTGAAATCTTTACTGTCATAACTGAAACCAAGGAAGAAAAGGGTTTACCTCCCCAAATACCAATTCCAGATGCTGTAGATATAACTAGTGAAGCATCACAGCCAGAGCCAACGAAGATGAGTCTTCTTCCTGTTGGCGATAACTCCATTGAGGGGACATCAGAAGAGTCTAACCCTGCAGATATTCCACCTGATAATGAGGAGGCTAACACCCTAAGACCAGAAAATTCAGCCATTAATGTGCTGTCGGCCAGCCCCGAGGAACCTGTATTTGAAGAGAATGGCTTGGAAGAATCAGTAGAAAATCAGGATCACGAAAGAAATGAAGAGGCTCTGTCTGAAGCTCCAGTTGTAGTAGAAGAGCCTCCAGAAACTCCAGAGATCTCTAGAGAAGATCTTACAGATGATGAAATCTTACTGGTTAACAAAGATGTTCCTGAACCACCAGTGACAGATTCTCTGGGCCCTGCCCAACCAACTGCTCTGTCTCCAGAGAGGGAGTCACCCTTTACCCGTATCTCTTATGTAAACCCTGATTTTGATGATGAGCCTGACACAGACATGCCTTTACTGGTGGAGGTAAAGCAATAGAATCAAACAAGATTTGTTTTGAACAAAAAATGTATGCTGTCTGCATCTGATAATCAAATCATTTTACTTTCTTATCGCCTAGATCCAGACTACTGATGATGGCTTGGACGATACCACCACTGGAGACCATGGTTATAATGTGGTTCAGTATGGTTATGGTTTGATTAACCACACAGAGGAGGGCAGCACCGGATTCCCAATAGGTGTGGGCCACGGCACAGACCAGGCTAGTATTGCCATGCCTGTAAACCCTGGACGAGCACTAATGGTTTTCTTTAGTCTGAGGGTGACCAACATGATCTTCTCAGAGGATCTCTTTAACAAGAGTTCCCCAGAGTACAAAGCTCTGGAGCAACGCTTCCTCGAGCTGGTAAATGCCTGCGTCTTGCAGTATTTGTTATTTTCATTATTCACAATCCTGTGTAAAATCCTTTTGCTTGTAACATCAAACTGCACATTTTTCAACTGTTCCCTAGCTTGTGCCCTACCTACAATCCAACCTCAGTCACTTTGAGAACCTGGAGATCTTGAACTTCCGAAATGGGAGCATTGTAGTCAACAGCCGGATGAAATTCGGGAAGCCTGTGGCTCGTGGCGTCACAACAACTGTCTACTTAATCTTGGAGGACTTTTGTAACACAGCCTACCAGACCATGAACCTGGCCATTGACAAGTATTCACTGGATGTTGAATCAGGTATGCTCTCACTGACAACCAGTGCTGTCATAAGGACAGCACTTCTTCTTGAGATCCCTGTCAAAGGTCTCCTAAAGAAATCACTATTTCTGTTCTTGTTGCCAAGAACCACTGTTCTATGAGAAAGTCTCACCTGTCACCAGCTATCTTTAGCTACTTCCTTGCATGTATTTGGGGATCTAAATTAGCCTTTTTAAATGCTTTCATGCTAGCATTGTATAACAAACTCATGAAAAGAAGGCAATTGGCTTATTTCCATAAATTTTAAACACTTACTTCATTGTCACCTTAGAATATTGCTTTGCAAAGTATTCTAAGGTATTCTAAGGCAAAGTATAGCACAGTGCGCAAAAGCCTACAAAACCTTGCCAACCCCTTTTTCCCCTTGCTGAGTTTGCTTCTGCTGAAGGTTTCTTCCTGTTTAAAATTAGCTCTCCGTAAATAAAACTGAATTGAATTGAACTGAATTGAATTATTGTGACTTGTGGCAGAGCTGAGCGTCACAAACAGATAAGCTGGAATGAGATAATCAGGCTTCCTTGGACTGCAGCCATGTTGACACATATCATTATCTACTGTTCACTCTGACCAACCGGTTAGTGTGAGTAGAATGACATATCCCGGTATAGTAACTAACTCCAGGGTTCAACTAGTACGTGTCCGTTTGTTGTTAGCTATTTCAATTTGTAGTTCATTTGTAGTCTGAGTTCTCTTGACCATGCACATTTGAGAAGGTTATTTTATTTTACAGGTGACCAGGCCGATCCCTGTAAGTTCCAGGCGTGTAACGAGTACGCTGAGTGTAAAGTGAACAAGTGGTCTGGGGAGGCAGAGTGCGTCTGCAATGCTGGGTATTTCAGCGTGGATGGCTTGCCCTGTCAGAGCATCTGTGAGCTGCAGACTGACTTTTGTCTCAATGACGGCAAATGCGACGTCATCCCTGGCCAGGGAGCCATCTGCAGGTGGGTGACAGGCGGGGATTAGGGGAAGTGATCTGAGATTGTGTGCTGGATAGTGTGTCTGAGTTTGCAGATTTGTGAGGCTAGTACTCCATCACATAAACAGATTTTCAAGTGCTAGCTGGGTCTCCCCATAAATCTAGCTGGCCTTGCAAATTATAAATAAGTAAATAAAATGAAGATTATGTTTTATAGCTTTGTTGGGTATGTTACACCACTCCAGGACAACTTGGTGTAAACAGCAGAACCGAGTTTATTTGGGTACTTCAGAACCGTGGCTTTCACATACAGAGCCCAAAAATACACTCTTCTTCTTTTCCTTTTTCGAACATAGTTTTTCTTTTTTCGTGACTGCCCCCTACTGGTGGAAAAACATGTAGCAGCCAAAAATCCAAACATATAGTTGAATAACACAAATACCAACAGATTTATGCAATGTTTTGGACATATTTTAGCTTTACACTTTACCAAGTGCTACATTCCTCCCCTGCTAAATAAATGTTGTCCCAACATTGAGGAAACATGACAATAAGAAACAAAAATAAACAACTATACTTCTCTTTTCCTTGTGACAACGTAGAGATGGCGTAAGTCGGAATAGGATTTAGCAGTGCTTTAAGATCACTTTCATGATGCACTATTGGACCTCAGGTGACAGAATCACATGTTACTCTCTTACCAGATAAGCATCGGCTTATAACAATGCTGAGTTGTTTCCAACAGTCCACATACAATTATTACCCTCTAAGACATTACTATCACTTTATCACGTGCTCCGGAGCTTATCAACTTAGATAGTAACCATTTAATCACAATTAACCTCATCAAACATAACGATCCAATGTCTTACGCTACCATCCCAAAAGTATCAAATACTTGTGTCACCATATTGGTAAGGCCTTGTAAGTCCCCATACATTTTTGAAAAGTAACATCATTTAAATTCAAAAAAACTCTTTCACAGTTCAATAATAACTAACTGGCACATAAGCTGCATAGTAAGGCATCTGTAGAGCTGCCCAAGGTACTCCAAACTGGTCATAGAATGGCGGTGCTGCTGCACTGGCATACAATGGGTTAACACTGTGACCAATTGCTCTTTGAACTGGTTGGCCAAACGCATCATAAGTCAATATTTTCCGTGGACATCTCTCCCTCTGAGATCTTCTCGGCTGCGGTTCCGACAGTTCTGGGTTCATTTCACTGGGCTGACCTGGCGAAGCAACAGTGTCTGATGATGCTGAGGTGTCATGTTCAGCGTTACCTTGTCCATTCACCATTTCTACTTGAAACTCTTCAGCATCCACTCTAAGCTCCGTGCTCTTTCGCTGAAGGTCCTGGTCCAGTTCAGTAGCAGGTGCAGACACCATTAAATCCCCTTGAGGCTGACAGTGGTGGTGCCTCACTCTCTGAGACCAATACTGTTCTTCATCATCTGAGCTCTCTATATGGTTCGATGCGTCTTGTAGGTCTCTTTGTTTTTGTGTCTGTGTAGTGTGGCTTCGTTCAGTTCTTGTTATTGTGGGAAGCGGTAATGCATTACAGGGCATTAACATGTTGCGGTGGAGGATACGGCCTCGCCCAGCACCACGCTCCGGCTTAACCTCATAAACAGGGCTGTTTTCCCCCTTTTGAGAGATCACTATGTGAACTTGATCCTCCCAATAGGAGCGTAACTTTCCCGGGCCTCCCCTCTCTGACATGTTCCTGACAAGTACCCTGTCCCCAGGTGAGAGTACAGCACTTTGTCTCTTCAGGTCATAATGTGATTTCCCTCTTGCCAGAGTCTTTTTAATGTTTCTGGATGCAATGTCATATGCTTCTTTCATTTGTTGTTGCCATTTGTGAGCATAATCCTCATATGATTTGCATTTGTTCGTCTCACTCAGTCCAAAAATTACATCAATAGGGAGACGTGGATGTCTACCAAAGAGTAAATAAAAGGGCGAGTACCCTGTCGAGTCACTAGTTGTGCAATTATAGGCATGCACAACTTTGTTTACATAGTCACTCCAGTTTCCTTTCTTTTCCTCATCCAGGGTCCGGAGCATTGACAGCAAGGTGCGATTAAACCTTTCCACTGGGTTCCCCTGTGGATGGTAGGGTGTGGTCTTTGAATTGGCTATTCCTGTGTACTTCTGCAGCTGTTTGAATAAATGGTTTTCAAATTCTCTGCCTTGATCGTGATGTAATTTACCAGGAAAACCAAATTTCAAGGAAAAGTCATTAAAAATTTTGTCTGCTGCTGTTTTGCCAGATTTGTTGCTTGAGCAAACTTGGTGAAGTTGTCCTGTAACACTAAAATATACTCATACCCTCCCCTGCTCTTTTCGAGATGGACATAGTCTATTGAAACCATTTCAAAGGGTGCAGTAGCTGGCACGTGACACATGGGGGCCCTACACTGAACTGTAGGTTTTTTCTGAATATTACATTTGCACACCTGTGTGATGAAAAACTCAATATCTTTGTACATATTCGGCCAATAAAACCTACTCCTTGCCAAATTCATCACACGGTCCACCCCCAAGTGACCCATTTCGCAGTGAAGGTGTTTGTACACCAGTTCTTTGTGCGATTCCGGAATCACAATCTGAGTGTAAGTCACAGTCTTTCGTATCAGCAACCCGTCATCTGAGATAAACAGCTTTTTCCACTCGTGTAGTAGCTGTTTTCCTGTAGGGGTTTTGAGCGCTGATGTCTTGTCAAGACTCGCACCAGTACTCTTTAAGTTAAGAACATAAGCTATGGCAGGGTCCTGCTTTTGAGCTTGCAATAGCTCCTGCGTTGTGATCCTCACATCTGGCAGATTTTCTGTAAGTATTTTGTTTACTTCTGGATTGCATGTTATGGCTGATATCCAATCCAGTTGTTTGTCTTCCTGTGTTTCAATGGCATTCAGTACTGCGCTTAACACTTCAGGCGAACACAGCTCAGTACATTCTGACATGTATGAATCCATACTAGAAGGTGTTCTGGACAAAAAGTCTGCATCAACGTTACTTTTTCCGGGTCGGTATTTCAGTGTTATGTTAAAATCAGCCAGCTCGGAAACCCATCTGTGCCCTGTTGCATTCAGTTTAGCTGTGCCTAAAACATAGGTTAAAGGGTTGTTATCACTGTACACTGTCACTGAGGGAGCATAGAACAAATAGTCTCTAAAGCGCTCAGTCACAGCCCATTTTAGTGCCAAAAACTCAAGTTTCCCTGAGTGCCACCTGTAGTTCCTCTCAGCTTGTGTTAATGTTCTTGACCCATATCCAATGACTCTTAATTTACTGTCCTGCCTTTGATACAAAACTGCACCAAGGCCTTCTTCTGAAGCATCGATGTGCAGAATGAAGGGTTCCTCAAACTTAGGATAAGCCATCACAGGTGGATTAGTCAAAACATCCACCAAATAGTCTAGTGCTTTTTGGTGGCTGTCACTCCATATGATTTTTTGGGTGGGTGCAGCATGCCCCGCCTTGGCTGACCGCGCTGGTGTTTGGGTGTGGTCAACTGAGAGTAAATCATATAGGCACTTTGCATGTCTTGAAAAATCTTGTACATAGCTTCGGTAGTATCCTAAAAATCCTAAAAGCTTTCTCAGCTCTTTAATGTTTGTTGGTGGGTTGTCCTTCAAAGCTCGTACTGCTTGTACCTCTTTGTCATCCATTTTGTAGCCGTCTGCTGAAATGATTTTGCCCACATAGCGGACCTCATTTTTAAACAAGTCACATTTATCAGGTCTTAGTTTTACTCCCCAAGCCCGCTGACGTTTGAGAACTGATCTCAAATCTTCAATATGCTGTTCAAATGTTTGACTGTACACCAAAACATCATCTAAATATGGAGTGCATATTTTGTCCCTCAAGCCTTCCAAACTTTCCTCCATGCTCCGCTGGAAAGCTGCAGGTGCATTGGTGAGTCCAAATGGGATTCTATTCCATTCATACAGCCCCCAGGGTGTTGTGAAGGCGGTATATTTTTTTGAGTCTTCGCTGATTTCACCTTGATAGTACGCTTTGCCTTGGTCAAGCACACTAAACCACCTATTGCCGCCAAGTCCATCAAGGATTTCCTGTATTCGTGGAATAGGGTGTCTGTCTGGAATGGTCTTTTTATTGAGGCCCCTATAATCAACACACAGTCTCAGGCCTCCATCCCGCCTCCTCACACACACTATTGGAGAGGCATATGGTGAGGTTGATTTGTGAATAAAGTCTTTTTTTAACAAGTCCTGAATGTGACTTTTTACTTCATCATAGAGAGCACGTGGGACTGCATTATAGGATTTGGCTACAGGAATCTGATCAGTGAGTTTGATATCCATTTTTAAATTTTTTATGTAACCAACTTCCTCTTTGTGTTTAGCAAATGCGCCTGACTCCTCCCTTAACATTTCCAAGACAACTGCCTGTTGTTCTGTGTTAAGGTGGCCCAAATTGACAGGTGGTTCCCAAGGCTCTTCTGCTGAGCTAGGTGGGTTCTGATTGTCTTTTTCTACAATCGAGCCTATCTGAGCTTCTTTGAGATTTACAGGATAACTATGTGTTACCCTCTCTATGTTACCTAGAAGGGTTTTAGGTGGCAGCACAATGTCATGTTTGGTAGCATTAGTAACATAGATATTGACTTTGCGGGTACTGCCTGATATAGACAGCAACTGGCAGTTAGATTTCAGACCCTCATCTAAAGACAAGTTTTCATCTGGCTCAAAAAGCATTTCACTTTTTACCTTTAGGTCTGTTTTGATGGAACAACTAACGCCGTACATTTGTCCACTCGGTACGACAATAGCTTTGCGTCCTGATCTGATAGGATAAGTAACTATCTCGCTACTGGTGGTGTGGATAAGGTTCAACAGTGCTTCTGCTTTGCTTGATCCTACTCTTAGAGAGTTTCTGAGTAAAGACAAGCTTTCACTGGACTGAGTAGTGTCTTTTTTTATCAGTTCCTCAATAGCATTAAACCCTATTATTGGTTTTTGCATCACATCCTGACTTACTAGGATTGGAACCCGAACCTCATTCTGAGCTACAGCTTTTCCTCTCGAATCACAAAGGCTAAGGCTAACTTCTACCCAACCCTGGAAAGGGACTTCAGATCCATTTACAGCTCTCAAGTCTAAAAGTTCATCCTTACTTAGTAAATCGCTGATGGGGTGAACTTCTAAGTGAGGTAAATTGTCTGATTTCCAGCATGCACTCATTATTGAAACTTGGGCTCCCGTGTCCCACAGTGCCTGTGTTTTGCAGTTATTCATTCTACACCATACTAGACACTTTCTGCCCACGAGCTGTGCTACTTTTCTTTTTTTGGTACTTAAATTTAACACGTTTGGGGGTTGGTTCCTAATTTTAGGATTTCCTGAGTCAGTTGGTGATGCTAGGGATAAGCTTTGGGCCTTGGGAATGTTATCACATTGGGACATTGGTGGTAAAGCTGTGGCTTGTCCCGCAGTCACAGCCCCGCCCAGTTTTCCTGCTTCTGAGCTCCCCTTACTTTACATCCCTTTGCCCAGTGAGAGTCACTGCCACATTTGAAACAATGGTCACAGTCCCTGTTTTCTTGTTGACATGCAGAGCATCGCCTTTTTGGTCTCTGAGCTGCCTTTCTGTACGCCCTGACTTGTCTACCACCATCACCACTTCTATCTCGTTGGACAGTTTGCACTAGTGAAGCTACCTGTCCTGTGAGTTCCCTAATTGCTGAGTTACTTTCCTCAATTTTTGCAAATAAGGAGTTATCTTTGAGGGTTTTAGCCAGTTTTGTGTCAGGCTGGCTTGTGCGGGGATCAGTAAGCGCTACATTCTG
Organism: Rhamphochromis longiceps; assembly: GCF_057381845.1. Lineage (NCBI taxonomy): Eukaryota > Metazoa > Chordata > Actinopteri > Cichliformes > Cichlidae > Rhamphochromis > Rhamphochromis longiceps. The sequence continues at coordinate 17,478,042 of NC_140572.1, forward strand.
CTCAACTACATTTAGTCCTGTTCTAAATGACCTGTGGGCTTTTGCCTTTAATGCTCTCTCGCTTTCATTGTACTGGGCTGTTTGCATTTTCATTAATAAGAGTTCATCGCTACAGTTTTCATCCTGCAAATATGCTCTCATTTCTGCTCTGACATTGTCATTTAGAAGACCCGTTCTAATGGACTGAAAACATTGACTTTGAACAAGTTCTTTGTTATACTTTAGGCTAGACTGGGTGCGCTCAGATGCGAAAAGGATTTTTTGACGCAAATCCAGCACTCTAATCAGGAACTCAAGTGGTGTTTCATTTGCCCCCTGTGTAGCTTTGGTTAATTGCTGGTACAGTACTGTTGCATCCGTTTCTGCATAATGGGCTTTTAGAACTTGTCTCAGGCTGGTCAATGTGAGATCTTCTTTCCCTTCCAAATAGCTCCTTAGTTTTAACCCAGGACTGATGGCACGTATGACAGCCTCCACAATCTCAGCTTCAGAGTAGCCCGTTTTTAAGCCGCTTTCCATCTGGTGCTCTAAGCTACTGAAACTCAGCGTGTCTTTAGCTGTAGACTCACCCACATGTCCACTTATCCTGAAGTCTTTTCTGAATCCACCTGATGAAACATTACAGCAGCTGTTGCCAATACAGTCTCTCCCCTTGCGCTGTGTTTCGCCGTCCAGCGACGTCCTCATGGCCACCTGCTGCTCCGCTGATGTCCCTTGAGCCGCCTGATGCTCTAGCGATGTCATCGGCCCTGTCCGCTGCTCCGGAGGTGCCCGCGCCGCTGCCAGTTGCTCCTCGTGCACAGCCTCCACCGTCATCTCCGCTCTGTCTGAAGATGAAGACCGGACCACCGCTCCTGCGCCGACAGCCGCTGACCGCGCCTCCACCAGCAAAACCAGCACATCATTTAGCTCCAGAAGCACCGACATGCCTTCACCCTCTCGCTGTAAAAGCTCTTCTCGTTCACAAAACTGGCTAATAAGCTTAACGAGAGCTCTGCGAGATTTGCTTTGTATTTCTTTGCTGCCCTTTTCTGTAATATTACATAGTTCACATACTCTGAGCAGTTCTTCCAAAGAAAGTCCACATAACTTCTGCTCCAATTCCAACAAAAAATCTTCACGGTTCACAGACATGCTTGAAAGATAACTAAGACGAGTAAAACTCTCTCAGTGTATCCGACCGGAGAAAACACAGTTTCCGTGGCATTAGCTAGACTGTCGCAATCCGTTAGCATTAGCTCCTTTGCTCTGTCACGCTCCTTTACTGTGTTCCTCTGTGTGAAGTAGTCCCAAAAACTATCTCGGTGGAACCTCCAAAATGTTACACCACTCCAGGACAACTTGGTGTAAACAGCAGAACCGAGTTTATTTGGGTACTTCAGAACCGTGGCTTTCACATACAGAGCCCAAAAATACACTCTTCTTCTTTTCCTTTTTCGAACATAGTTTTTCTTTTTTCGTGACTGCCCCCTACTGGTGGAAAAACATGTAGCAGCCAAAAATCCAAACATATAGTTGAATAACACAAATACCAACAGATTTATGCAATGTTTTGGACATATTTTAGCTTTACACTTTACCAAGTGCTACAGGTACAAAATATAATTAGACCAGCCCAGATTTATTTTCTGACCTTACCCTCTCCCATACTCCGCTTCAGCTTCTCTTTTGTTTATTCCATCTGCTCTTCTGACGACTTTGTGACTCAGAGCCTTTCGTTGCCCTGCCCCATGACTTTGGTGTGCACTTCCACCATAAATTCTCTTTCTATTTTTAAATCATGGGTCAAAACCCATCTGTTCAGAAATGCATACCATTCATTGTAACATAGTCTTAGTCAATTGTTACTTTGATCACTGTTGTGTATATGTTTTTAATTTGCTGTACTAATGTAATTTGTCCTTGAGGGTTTTTAAAGGTGCCTAAAAATAAAATGTATTAGATTTTAGCAAATCTGCAAAGGCTCAAAACTTTGCCAGTTAATATTCAGTTATCTACACCAGAAGACATTTATTTTTGTTGCCCTGTACATACTTGAAAACAGTAACGCTAAGATGTGATTAACATGGTGATTAATTTTCTCTGCTCCAGGATAAAAGATTTCAGTTTAATGTGATATAGTCCAAACCCTTTCTTAAATTTTATACTACCTTAGATGCTTTTACATATTTTCCAAGACATTCCTGATGATCACAGGCTTTGTTTTGTGTGACTAAAGATCTGTGCATATGCATCTATATCCAAACATGCAAATTTGTATGTGGTGTGTAAGTTGTGCACAAGATGACGTGCCAAGAACAATCCAACATCAGTGACAGAAATATGTCCGGTGGCTATGTTCACGATTTTGTATGTGGTGTGCTCAACTTGAGTGATTATGAACAAACAAGGACGGGCCTTTGTTCCAAGATGAGTGCTTAACATTTGTTTCACACCCACTACCACATCGTAAAACACACAGGCAGCTCCAGATGCTGTTGGATCGTTGTTTACCTCACACCGTCCAACAAAAGTGTTGTGGTGCTCCAAACGAGTGGTGTGAATTGTTGATTCTTTATTCCAAAAGTATTAATGATTTAATGACTTGTTGTCGTCAGTGATGACTTTTTAAAGATTTTTGTTATTCAGTGAAAGAAAGAGACGTTACAACATGACGCATGACGTGTATGTATGAATCATGATGTGGGATGCAGCATTTTCATCTTCTGCTGTTTCCAATGCTTCTCGTCTTTTTCGTTTTTTGAACACTGGAAAAAAATGTTATCGCGGTTTTGAAAAATTTCCAACGTCATCCCCAGGTGTCGCGTCGGGGAGAACTGGTGGTACAGAGGAGAACATTGCGAGGAGTACGTGTCCGAGCCGCTGGTTGTTGGCATAGCGATTGCCTCTGTAGCTGGCTTCCTCTTGGTGGCCTCTGGAGTCATCTTCTTCCTGGCCAGGACTTTACGGGATCAGTATGACAAGGATGAGTCAGAGGACCCCATACGGTAAGGAGTGCACGTCAAATGCTGTTAGTACCCAAAGAGTCATTTCAACACCACAGAGCACATGGGGATGGTTTAATAATGAAAGAATTTGGATTTCTGTTGCAGTTAAGAGTTTACAGGATATTTGTAATGTTGTTTGACTTTAGTAATTATGACTGTGCTTTTAATCTCGCTGCCTCTCTGTAAAGCTGTTGGATTTAGATTTCTACAGTGGGCAAACCATTCAGAAGGCTCAAGGGCATGTTCACGACTGAGAAACCAGCTTTTCAGTGCACTCCACACCTGAGTATCAATATAATGCATATTTCACAGAACTTCAGTTTTTCATTTACAGATTCATCCACTGAAGCCACATTTAACAGTTTAAATAGTTTCAGTTAAGATTTGGAGCTGTATTTAATGCGTATGGTGCATGCTACAGTGGAAAATGTTAACGCCTGGTCTATCGTATTTGATACCTGAGTTTTGTGTGATACCAATTAAAAATCATATATGCAAATCATTATTTATTTATTCAAAAAAATTGCCAGAAATTTTTTTTCTGACAATTATTTCATGGTTCAGTCTTTAAATGGATATTAAATTTGATTAAAATAGGAAAATTAACACTAAATCCTTTTGTCAGTCAGTCTTAAATGGAAAGAAACCATACTTTATGGTTTGATAGTGAAGAGAAATACTTAAATTTAGTCTGTTTGATGACCAACCCTCTTCCATGCAATCAGCGTGGTTATTTTCTTGAGGGGACAGACTAAGTTGAGAAATCCCAGGCCAGTCGCCACAGTCAAAGTTTCCACTGTACCATCTCTTTATCCTTCTAAACTTACAGCGGTACAGCCATCGTCTCCTGCTGCCTGGATGTTTGGAGTGTCCTGCTTTGCTCCTTTCCTGAATTCCTCTGACACACACACACACACACACACACACACACACACACACACACACACACACACACACACACACACACACACACACACACACACACACACACACACAAAGATCTGTCTGGCATGGATCCCGGACCTGTCTGTGGAGAATGACTGATATGGTGCTGATCTATTGCTGAAAAGCCTTAAACACATAACACATTAGGCTTTCTACTAGTCTGGAATCTGACTTTCTGGCACAAGCAGGCTGGCTTATCTAAGCCTAATAAAGGCTATTCCACAATAACATCTTATTTACTGAGACCCACAGTGTTACGGAGGATGTAAATCATTGTGTAGCTGATGAATAAAAATGTGTGTGTGTGTGTGTGTGTTAATAATGCGTGGCCTCAAGATAACTAGTCTGTTGTTTACTGGCCACACTATGTGAACTCTATAATGCTATTATTACGCATGAAGCATGGATAAATTAGTTTTAATTCCATTATATTTTGATTTTGAGAGGCTTTATTGTTGAATTCATTTTACCCTATCACATGTCAAGGCAGTCGCTTGAATTTGGCACACACTGGATCCTATACAGAGCAATCAGAACACCCTCATTAGAGAGTGTGTGCTAGTTCAGCGAGCGAGGAGTAGACAAGGTTCATTTCTCCTTTGTAAAACTGCAGCATATTGCATGCAATATTTTCATATCTGGTCCACATCTGTTTTTGTCATTATTTAAAGCTTCTGCTAAACAACATTTGTCAAATTCATCCATGCCTTACGTGTTATAATAGCCCTATGGAGCTTGGCTGCTATAGTGAGTCAACAACAGACTGCATTTCTCATAGCCACTCATCAATAAGTGCTACAATTTCTTATTCCCATGTACTACTTTCTAATGGGCACAAGTTATTGATGAAACGTACAATAACATTTTTCATGGCCGCGGAGCTCTTTTCCTGACTTCTTCCTCCTGGATGTGTGACTCTGTTTCCCACCCTTTCTCTACCATGCGACTGACTTCACTGTTTGTGTCATTTTGCAGGCGAGCAGAGAGTCTCCCATCTTTAGAGAGGGCGACCAAGTACAACCCCATGTATGAGAGTGAAGCGACCACAGGCTACAGTCACTACTACCGCCGCTACCCTGAAGCTCCCGTGTACAGCAGTGCCAGCGCTGAGGCCTCCACTGACTTCAGCAGCGAGGAGATACGACACATCTATGAGAACAGCGAACTGACTAGGGAGGTTCGTGAGAGAACTACAGTCCAGTGGTTGAATTAGAAGAGAGGGTTGTCTTTTCTTTACCTCATTATTTCTTTTAACTCTTGGATTAGTAAGCAGAAGTAATTCCCAAGTCACCCTGTCTACTCTGTACACATAAAACACCAGGCTTAAGTTTATACAACACTCAGAAGACTGTTTGGCTCGAATTTTGTGAGAAAATTGCTGTTGCTGTTTGGGCCAAAAAACAAAAAAAGAGTGCAGTGCAGCTGGGAATTTTGAGGAAGTTACACACCAAGAGCAATACATATTAATTACACGTTTTACCTGTCTATGATGAAAAATAATTAATATCAGGTTTTTATTGCCATCTGCCTTTTGTTGACTTAAAATTCTTTGTGGCTTTTTTCTGATGTCATGTTTTCACTAAGCTGCAGCCTGTTGAGTTTACTGTTTATCTGCCTGTGATGTAATGTTCCTTCTGGACATATATCCTGTTTTTCTGTAGGAAATCCAAGACAGGATACGCATCATTGAGCTCTACGCTAAGGACCGGCAGTTTGCAGACTTTGTACGGCAGCACCAAGCGTAAGCGGCTCACTTGTTATCCTCTTTTTGGACTATGATCAGATAAAGAAACGGGCCAAACAAACCAGGCTGTGAGGAGAAGGGGAAGCGAGTTTGAGATACAGGAGGCCAACAGGACACATTTATCATTCCTAAATTGTCACCAGCCAGACCTGGAACTGATACAGTGAGGTTGAAACCATTACAAGATGCAGACATGTATTCCACTGCCAGCTTGCCTGGCGATAGCAGTTTCCCCGTGGTACTGATTGTTTTTAAGCCGTATCTGGTAATAGATCACCTCCAAACCAAGCTGAGTGAAATTGTAGTTCCATGTTGAATGTAATAAAGTAACTTATCAACCTCAGAAGTATCTAATGATATTATCTAATGTTACAGCATGGTGGCTCAGTGATTAGCACTGTTTTCTCACAGCAAAGGAGTCCTGGATTTGAACCCAAGCTGGGCACTTCTGTGTGGAGTGTGTGTGCTCTCTCCCATGTAATCCTGCCCATCCAAGCCCAAGACTTTCCCAAAAATAAGAGTTTCACTTCTTGCATAAATAAAGGTTAATATATGCTTTTTCTATGCCTCTGCATGTACTACAGTGTCCTGGATACCCAGAGAGAGAGCTCCTCTACACAGATATGAAGCCGTCCTGTGAACAGTGAGGTATTTTGCCTTAATCTGAATGCTTGTTCTTTTTTAGATTAGATTAGATAGAACTTTATTAATCCCTTGGGTGGGTTCCTCTGGGAAATTCGATTTCCAAAAAAGCACAGCACCGACAGAAGTTACAGAGTTACAGAATATTATATATATAAATACACACACACACACACACATATATATAAATACAGAGACAATATAAATAAAATATACGAAGGGGATAAATAGAATAAATAGGAATAAAAAATAAAAATACAAGTGAATTGCACATTTCAAGTATTGAGTCTATTGCACTGTTGACTATTTACAAAAGTATTGCACAAAAGGTATTGCACAGTGAGGTGAAGAGGCACTACAGCTTAGTTGTTCCCCCCTCCTTTGTCCTCCTGTTGCCCCTCCCTCTCCCCTCCAGAGAGGAGTTAAACAGTTTGATGGCGTGTGGGACAAAGGAGTTTTTAAGTCTGTTAGTTCTTGTCTTTGGGAGAAGCAACCTGTCACTGAACAGACTCTTCTGGTTGTTAATGGCTGTGTGCAGAGGATGCCTGGCATTGTCCATAATGTCCATCAGTTTCTTTAATGTCCTTTTCTCTGCCACTGTCACCAGAGTGTCCAGCTTCATGCCGACCACAGAGCTAGCCTTCCTGATCAGTTTCTCCAGCCTGGATGAGTCCTTCTTTGCTGTGCTGCTCCCCCAGCACACCACAGCATAGAAAAGTACTCCAGCAACCACCGACTGGTAAAACATCCTCAGGAGCTTCCTGCAGATGTTAAAAGACCTCAGCCTCCTGAGGAAGTACAGTCGGCTTTGGGCTTTTTTATACAGGTGCTCTGTGTTGCATGACCAGTCCAGTTTATTGTCCACCCACAGCCCGAGGTACTTGTACTTGTTGACCACCTCCACCTCCTCCCCCTCTATCTGAACCGGCAGTGGACCTGCTCTAGACCTCCCGAAGTCCACAACCAGTTCCTTAGTCTTTGAGGTGTTGAGTTGCAGGTGGTTTGTGTGACTCCATGCGACAAAGTTCCTCACCAGACTTCTGTACTCCTCTTCCTGATCATCCCAGATACACCCCATGATGGCTGTGTCGTCTGCAAACTTCTGAATATGGCATAATTCAGAGTTGTAGCAGAAGTCAGAGGTGTACAGGGTGAAGAGAAGAGGGGACAGCACAGTTCCCTGTGGTGCTCCTGTGCTGCTGACCACTGTGTCAGACGTGATGTCCTTCAGCCTGACGTACTGTGGTCTGTCGGTGAGGTAGTCGGAGATCCAAGCGACCAGGCAGGGGTCCACCTCCATCCTGTTCAGTTTTTCCTGAAGCATACAGGGCCGGATGGTATTAAAGGCACTGGAAAAGTCCAGAAACAGGATCCTGACCGTGCCTTTTCCCCCATCCAGGTGTGAGTGGGCTCTGTGTAGGAGGTACAGGATGGCATCCTCCACTCCGACACCCACCTTGTATGCAAACTGTAGTGGGTCCTGGGCATGTTGTACCTGTGGTCGGAGGAGGTTGAGGAAGAGCCGCTCTAGAGTCTTCATAAGATGTGACGTCAGTGCCACCGGTCGGAAGTCATTCAGCTCATTGGGCCGGTTCTTTTTGGGGACCGGGACGATGCAGGATGTCTTCCATAGGGCGGGCACTCTCCCCAGTCGCAGACTGAGGTTGAAGACTCGTTGTAGCGGCTCCCCAAGTTCAGCAGCACACGCCTTTAGCATCCTAGGACACACCTTGTCTGGGCCTGCTGCCTTTCTGGGGCGAAGCTTCCTCAGTTGTCTCCTGACCTGATCCACTGTGACACTGGGAGATGTTTGGGAGGAGGGGAGGGGGGGAGATGTCTTGCTGCTGAGAGAGGGATTGGAGGAGGGGGGTGTCATGGTGTCAGGAAGGGGGGGAAGCGAGGGAGGTAGGAGAGTGGGGATTGGACTCTGTAGTGAGGGTGAGGGTGGGGGGGTTGTGGGCTGGTCAAACCTGTTGAAGAAGTTGTTGAGTTCGTTTGCCTTCTCCACAGTCCCCCCCACTGTGCTTTTCTTGGTGTTGTGGCCTGTGATGGTTTTCACACCATTCCAGACCTCCCTCATATTGTTCCTCTCCAACTTCTGCTCCACCTTCCTCCTGTAGGTGTCCTTTGCTTCCCTCAGGCAGCGTTTCACCTCCCGCTGTGCTGCTTTCATCTCCTCCTTCACTTTGCTCCTGAAAGCAAACAATACTCCTTTTAACAATACTCCTCGATATAGTTCTTAAGAATGGTGATCAAGTAAGAAAAGAAATGTAATTTCTCATACATTTAAGAACAGCACCAGTTAATTCTTAACTTATTGTAATTTATCTTTTTCAGTAAAGAAAATTTAGATAACGAGAATTCAGGAAGCTGATTATTATCTATTTTGTACATAAGAGCAGGAAAACAAAAGATAAAAAAGATAAAGGGCAAGTAAATGACAAGGGGGGTTTAATACTCCAAACGAATTGATTGATTACCAGAGCAGATTGCCTAGGTTGGTGTAAACCGCACCGTAGATGGGAAGAAACTGAGCGTGCAGTAGATAAAGTACAGTAGATAATGATAAATGACGTCATACTTTTCCATTTTGCTTTTCCATTTTCAATGACCCATGGGTTACTGGCTCTCTGCAGATGTGGAAGAAATTAAAATCACTCAGGATTTAAATGATTTTCAACAACTTGTTCAGCATTTTTTAATGTATGCTTTTTATATTCTTTTTAAATTAGTGCAGACTAAAACAAAATGTAAAACATCGGACTGTTTTCTTTGTTTTTATGAGTGGTTGAGTACAGCACTATTACTAGTATAGGAGCAGTTAAGTGGCTGCTGGATTCAGCTTCATATGGTGAAATAAGATCGATATCAGTCTTTTCATCTGTCCCCAAAAACCAAATTTACATATTTCCAACAATTCCAAACTATTAAAGCCTGGCTCACCAGTGCACTCACAGCATATTGCACATGAATCACAGAGAAATAAGACATTTCCTAAAACTTAATGTTAAATTCATTTTGCTGAATCAAGAGCATGTGCTCAATCATTAGAGATAATACATTCAAAGGCAAAATATAGTAACTATATAGTTTTGAGTGTGTACCATACTGTATATTTTGTTTTGTTTGTAACTTTCATACTGACACTCCTCTCACCCTTCACAGAAACGCACCTGTGTTTCTCAACGTCAAGCTCCCCGTCAAGACTGTCATCTTTTCTTTGCCACAATTCTCAGAGCCTGGATTGCACTGCTTAAACTGGACTGTCTCACAGCATACGTCTCTCCACAAAAAGTCTGCGTCCGTCTCTGCCTGTGCGAGGGCAGAGGTGCTGATGCTTCTTCCTCCGCCCTCAGTGCCTTCTCTTGACAGGGTGAGCTTGTTGTGACATCAGGGGATGCGTCTGCTGCTTATTCATCGGACATTTCCCTGCAAGGAAAAGTAGACCGCATCCTGTTACTTGAAATTTTGACAGATGAACTGCATCAAGTAGTATTTTTATTTAGTATGGGCTCTTTTCATCATGCCTACCTGTCCATTCTTAAAAGGGAAGAACATAAATACATGTGAATATGTATGTATTGTATGTATATAGCTAAACTGATGTCTGGTAGGGAAGATTTTTCTCTTTACAGTAGGGATTCTCAGAGAGATACTGAGAAAGCAACTTTTTTAGTAAATGGTGCTATTTTAATATTAAATGCTCTTTGAAATGTAGGTCTGCAATGATTCGCTTTTACAATTTAAAAGCAACACCAATAAACCAATTATGTATATTTGGATATTATCCTACATTAAAAGGATAGTTCAGCATTTTCAGATGTACGCTTCTCAGTTTCTGACAGAGTCTGTCAGGTTGGCTTTAACATATTAACTCAAGACGAGCGTGTTTTTATGTAGATTTTTTTTAGTTTTATTTGGGAAATTTACTTGTCAAAGTGAAACCAGAAAGCTGGCAGTGGAATTCTGATCAGTCATTCCTGAAAAAAAGCTAAAAGGCCACAACTACAACTATGTGTAAAGAGAACAGTATTAATCTTTGAATTCATTTGTCTTCAGTCCAATTGCGACAGGTGAAATAGCTGAAAAATAGCCACACAGTCTGCCTTCACAAGCATTTGTGAAAGAATGGGTCTTTGTAATGAGTTCTCTGATTTTGAGGATATGATGCCACCGTACAACAAATCACTTCATAAAATTTCTTCCCACTACAATCAACTGAAATTGGTGTAACAAAAACTCCAAACCTCCTCTGTTGTTAACATCAGCACCGTAACTGTGCGCCAAGAGCTTCATGTCATAGGTCTCATTGGCTGAGCAGGTCGTCCAGATGTAATGTGTAGGTGGGCAAGTACTTTTCTACATATAGTGTTATATAAATATTGAAGATTTGTTACATCTTTATAGCCGTCTGTACAAAAATATGCTTCACTATGTGCGTCAAAGAACAAAAACATAAAAAGAGGGTTTTCGCCACTTGAAAAACTTTATATGTGGATTTGCCTTTAGCGGTGCTCCAGACAGAGCCAGGCAATAAAGTTTCTGCTTATATTCAGTTTTTGTACGTTTGGATGTGCAGATATCGAAGAGGTATTCATCTTCCTCTAAACGTACTCCAGGAACAATGTATGTCACAAAATCAAACTATTCCTTTAAGGTGGCCAAAAGCAGCGAACTTGTTAAGTGTTAGACTGTTTCTGTTTCTCTTCATAAATGACAAACTTTGGTGTTTGTTTATAGTGTATGACAAAGCAGACAAGAGTGAAAAAAATGCTGGTGAGGGAAGAAAGGCAGAGAGCATGAACCTTCTACAGCTCAGAAATAAGTGAAAACACGTTTCAGTGGAAAAATGCTCCAAGGCAAGCGGCCCAGGGATTTGACCAAATGATGTGCTTTCAGATGTAAAATGCAATGCAAACTGGAAGAACAGGAAAAACTAGGATGAGCGAACTGATAAACAACATATGCTCTTTGGAAAGATGACCTCAAGCTATGTCTTCTGCTGAGAGAAGCTGTACGGTTACCAGCGATTTTTTAAAAAAGTGATCTGTCCTTTGTCTGCTTATCTGGCCACGATACTCTTCTTTAATCTGAAACCTTCTGACAGACTAAACCCAGTGCTTTCTTTGGCATTCCCATCCATTCCTCCCTGGATTTGTTGGACTTGACCCTTTTGGTCCTTTTAGAGGACCCTAATAGCTACAACCCAGTTAGTTTTTATCGTCATCCAGTTTATCCGCTGATTCTGTTATAGGAGGCCACAATATTATAATGTTGGATATAAATAATGTCCTAGCTTCTTGTTTACATAGCACATATCCCATCCTTTGGTCTTCTGTTAGAGCTCTACACAAGTGAGAAAAACAACACTGGTGGAACGGACTCTTATGATATTGTCATGCCTTTTGCAACTTATTTTCAATTTGTATATGTATGCTTTTTTTTGTCTGCATACAGTTTTTACCACCACCATTTATAACATCCGCTACCTGGACAAACAAGCCAATCATCACATACAGTGTCCTGCCATTAAAATAGCAGTTGTCCTGTAGGATGTAAATTGTGTGTGTTTGCAGTGTTTCAACATTTTCTTTTTATACTGATGACACCATGTTAACAGTGTTATCATGCTGTGCAGCTGTGTAAAGGACTAATAAGGTGTAACAAGTACAAAAATAAAATATTTTATTATAAAATGAAGAATCCACTCCTGTGTGAAGAATCACGAAGCACATTTACGTTAAAATTTTACTTTCCATTTACCACCATGGTACTGGACATTATTTACACACTGTCTGCAAATTACGATGTCATGTTGGCAACTGCTAAGCATAAACCTAGCAGCAAATATTACATTTCAGTCAGCAGGAATCTTGTTAAAAGAACATTGCTATTTATATTCATCAGCCACATTGTTAGGTACACCTATTCAACTGCTGCAGTTAATGAAAATGTGTATCAGCCAGTCACATGGCAGCAATTCAGTACATTTAGCTAAGCAGAGATGGCCAAGATGACCTGCTGAATTTCAAATCAAACATCAGGAAGGAAAGTGATTTCAGTGACTTTGAACGTGACATGATTGTCAGATTGTCATGGTGTCAGATGGTCTGGTCCATAGGTCCATACCAGGAACTGCTGATCTACTAGGATTTTCCCACACAACCATCTTAGGGTTTACAATGAATGCTCTAAAAGGGAATACTTATCTGACATGTTCTTTGGTTGAAAATGTTTTCATTTCAGAAGTAAGAGAAGAACGCCCTGACTGCTTTGAGCTGATTTGAAGGTAACAGTAAGTCAAATAACCACTCGTTACAAGTATGCAGAAGAGCATCACTGTATCAAAACACATCAAATCTTTAAGCAGATGGGCTACAGCTGCAGAGCACGCCTGGTATCACTCCTGTCAGCTAAAAACAGGAAAGTAAGGATTTTCACCAACTCATCAAAATTGGTCAAAGAAGACGTTAGCTGGTCTGATGAGTCAAAAAGCATGGATCTATGCAGTTCAAGCTGCTGCTTGTGGGGCTGACACATCTATCTACTGCTATCATACCACTAAGGAAAAATTGTTTCCAGCACCCTGTTACATCTATTCTATGAAGAATTAAGGTAGTTATGAAAGCAAAAGGGGGTCAAACCCAGTACTAGCAAAATGTACCTTTTCAAGTGGGCAGTGAGTAAATATCTGCTTTCATTTATATTTGGTGGCATTGCTCTGTCGTTAGACAGAACAGCAGCTGATGCAAGATCCAAACATACTGAGCTCAGCGGACCTTGCAGGTGTCAGACATGACATCAAAAGGAGGAGGTGGGTTGCAAAGTGGCTTGCATATGTGCAGCGACTGCTGGCAGGCAGTCTAAGGCAGCTGAAGTTGTGTGCCTTAAATAGCATTTGCCAGTTGGATATGAAGAAGGAATGTAGAAGAAGCTGAATGACTACATGATGTGTGCTGGCACTGAGACCAGCTTTTATTAGTTGATCTGCCAGGACTGAGAGGTGAGTTTGATGTTGGCTGTCTGGAGTATGTTTAAAAAATGCTGCTTGCATGTTGACACAGCTGAAATAGCAACAGTCCTATAACAGACTCAATAATTCTCCGACATTCTGAACACCATACTTTAGTCTCTTTCGACTCTGAGAAAAATGAGATAGAACTTGAATATATTAGTACAGTTCTGAACAGACACTTAAATATTAATACTCCCATTGCTGCTTGTACAAAGATTTCGCTAATAATTTTACTTTCTCCTGTAGAGTATGAGGCTATCCCACATAATCTGAAGAGCAGACAAACCTCAGCACTGCAGGTTTGTCTACTACATGACAGTTTCTAAATTAGTATGTATGAGTAATCAGTCTGTGACATACACATATATACAGATCCAGGATCTGGCTGCGTAATTTAACGCCTATGCACAAGCCTGGGACACTGTGTAAACATACCATTAGTCTGGTGAAACAATACAGATCTGAACAGTGTGTCAATGTGCTGCATACATAGAAAATTGGATGCAGCTGCCCTCTTTTTGTTATGTTTTTGGTATGAGCTATTGTTCCAGAGGTTTGGATTGTATTTGGTGTGGTTTGGTGAGGTCAGTGGGTGTTCCAGCTGTCAGCAATAACATCACTTAATTTTAATATTAGAAAAGCTGAATCACCATGGTAATCAAGCAGGAGGGTGTGCCTACTTTTGGTCTCAGAGTGTTAAATATTAATAAAAATGGGAAGGAGCACTGAATGAATCTTGATCATTTCCAGTTTGGACTGTTTATCAGGTTGACATTGATTCATAGCTGGGCAACATGAGCGAAAAAGGGAAAACACCAAGTAATTTCATTAGAAGATTGACAAACACATATGAAGTTCCAGCAGTGAGGGGAAACTCCTGAACTGCTGTGGCTGACGTCTGTTCAACCTACTGCCAATTATGCGGGTGTCTCTAATTTATGACAAACCAATTTCTTCAGAAAAAGGTTTGGATTTTCGTAAACCTTGTAACCCTGCTGTATGAGTAATCACAGTAAAATAAGGAGTAATAAATTATCATTTTCGGACCATTTGGTGGCTTTGGGTGAAGATCAGTGGGTGTCAATGCCTATAAAATGTGAAAACAGGAAAATATAAGATTCAGTCTTTAGCCTAGATGGCCTTTTTGTGTATTTTATCTGTTTCATAGTTTCTCTGAGCTCACTTAAACATGACATCAGTTTTGAAATAATTTGCATGTATGTTTCTATTGTACATGTATTATATTGTTTGGGCACATGCCAGAAAGTTGATTTTGTTCATCTGGACGCAGTGATTTTAGTGGGAGAAAAGCTTCATCAGTCAAAGAACTGACTTTTTCAGTCTCGGTTTACTGAAGGTTTTCCCAGCCATATGAACACTACAGTTTCACAATGACTCAAACTAGCACCCCTGCCTAACAACGAACAACGAGCTCAGCTTCGTTATTGTCAATATGCAAATTGCCTAACTGACTATGAGTACTATTCACAGAGATTTGTGGAATGGCAGCAATCACAGCACCGTAAAGTCAGGAAAGATGTACTCTTAGGCCCTCTCCCTGCTTCAGAGATGATTGTTCCCTTTTCACATAGATAGCTTCCCTGACTCTGCTCAAAGCAGCCTTTCTCCCTGTCCAAGAGGAAATGCACATCCTCATCATTGAAAGACTGGCTCTGATGAGGCAGCTTTTCTGTGTTGTGATATCTGCTTAGCCAGAAGTTGTTTGGTTTCCCCAGTTTATATCTTAGGCTGGAGTTGCCCTTTTTCTCTCCTGGATTGCCTGGAGAATTCTTTAGGCATTTTCTCAGTTTTGACAAATGGCCACCTGGGATAACCACATTTACTCAGGGCCTTTTGGACAGGATATTCTGCTTCCCTTGCCACTGTGTCTCTGTGTTGTTGTGTCCAGATGACACCCAGTTTGTGCTCCAATGGATTATAAGAGTCAAATTTCAAATACTGTACGCATTGGTTTATGGTAATGGTAAATGGTAATTTCACACTCTAGTCATGCAAGTCTGTCTTTTTTTTATATCCTCTCTGGTGAACTTGATATGTTTGTCCACTGAGTTAATGTGTTCAGTGATTTGTGGCATGTCCAATGACTTGTTTTTCACACAAGTGTCATCCGCATGCCTGGAACAGTGGCTCGGTGGTGTTCTGTGGTCAGTGTTGGGAAGGTTACTTTTAAAATGTATTCCACTACAGATTACAGAATACATGCCCCAAAATGTATTTTGTATCGTATTCTGTTACGTTACTCAATGAGAGTAACGTATTCTGAATACTTTGAATTACTTAATATATTATCATGCTTTTTACAACTACATGAATGTGAGTTATTACTATTACTGAAGGTCCGCAGCTCCGAACCATAGTAAAGGGACCTCTGGTCAATACGTCGTTCCGTGTTGGGCTCTTAGCCAAAAAATAGCTTGTTGTCTGGGTCAACTTTGCTAGTGAGAGACAGAGAGAGGCGTTGAAAGGCTGCTCCAACGGAACTTATTGTTTTCGGAGGAAAACACGAACACAGTGTACAGTCGAGTCTTAATAGCTTACTTACAACTGGGCTCGTCAGGCACTCTTCTTGGCTGCAGTGGTTATTATTATACTTACATGCTTCCAGCTCCCGTTTCAGCTCGATGACAACTCGTACTTTTCCACTCTCCCTTTTCTCCCTCCTCACGCTCACAGACACATAACGTGTATGGCAGTCCATTCTCCCTGCAGCACGGACTATACTGCCCATGAGGCTACATTCTTTAGGGATATGCCTGTAGCATTCTGCCTATTAGCTTAGCACAACAACAACAACAACAACAACAAAAAGGCGCTCTCTCACCCAGGAAACACACAGTCACCCTGTAACCGTGGTAACCGTAACGCTGCCGCCTGCAACAACAGAACATAGCTGTCAAACAAAACCCAAAGAGTCCTGACCCGTGACAATATGAAACAGGAAAATACCGCCGTGTAATCCATTTATTTCAACAAAGTAACTGTTAACGTTAAAACGTTAAATGTGAAATAAGTCAGTCTGTGGCCATACATTATTACCAAAGGAAAACTAACAAAAACAGAAACGGGCAGCTATTAGCTTCGGTTTTTTGTTTTGTATTTTAGCTAGCAGTGTTGGGATGCTGTCACCTAAATAACAAACAACCAGGGCAGCAGGGCCATCAACGACAGAAGAAAACGGACTTTAACATCAAACAGTGAGTTACATCTTTCTTGCCCAATGAACTAGTGTGTCTTAAAATCATTACATAGTTAAGTTAGATTTCCTATTTTCTGTACTTATTTGTAGTTTAACCTCCTAAGACAGGAACTCTTCCACGACATGCATTTGTAATTTCTCTTTGATATTTGGGCATATTGGGGCCCGATGAATGTAAAAACAAAGAATTACCAGATTTTTTTAACCTTATTTTTGTTTTTAAGAAAAATAAGAGCCACATATGAGGATATTCGTTTAAATTTTTGATAGAACAGTAGCAGTATTATGTCCTCGTAAGTGGATATCAGGCCCATGTAGAGCAAAATTTAGTATTTTAGTCTAAATAACCCAAAATGTGATGTTCACATATGTGGAAGCCAGGTCCTAGGAGGTTAAGGAGCCTGCTGCTGAAAGTTTTTCTATTTGACTGGTGTGCTGTGACAGGTGTTGTCCAGTATGTTCAGCGGTTTTTGAAACATCCTTCTCTCAAGTGTTGTAGGGGCTACACAACACTGAGCCAGGCTTTCTAATCAGCTTGTTTAGCCTCCTGGTGTCACTGGCTCTTGTGATGCTACCACAACTGCAAAGTTGCACTGGCAACACCGAGAAAATATGCAACATTTTACATTTTGCTGCACACATTAAAAGACCTGAACTTTGTCAAGTAGAGCCTGCTCTGTCCTTTTTTGTACACAGCCTCAGTGTTACACTTCTAGTCCACTCTGTTGCAGCTCTTCACCACCTCTACCTTTTCTAGAGTGGTGTTCAAATTAAGCCTCCTTCTAAAATCCAACAATTTCCTTTGTGTTGGCCTCTTTTAGTACCGCAGGAGGAAGCCTGCTAATGTACTGTGCTGTATGTTATACTTCAAAGTGGCTGGCCTTCAGAGCAGCTGGACTCCAGAGCAGTTTTAACTACTTGCAGGACCTCTTTTCAATTTCTATTATCTTTGAATCAGTAATTTCACACACATCAAACAGGGACAGCGCATGAGCATCCATCGTGTCGAACCATAATTCACAGCATTCCTTGAAGTATAAACAGGTGTTTTGCATCAATTTGTTTAGGTATTAGCAGCTTGTCAGTGAAGTACTACAGTCAGGTCAGGGGTGTCAAACATAAGGCCCCGGGGCCAGAATTAGCCCAGCAAAGACTCCAAATGAGCCCCACTAGAAACTTTGGAAAACATGAACAACCTTGTTATGAAACATGTTGCATTTTGTCTCCTGTAGATGTGAAAAAGAGTTTCCTCCTAGCTGAAGTTGTTTCCTACATGCAGGCTGGTGGTGGACACTTATATTCCTGTCAGTCTGCGATCCTGCTGTGCGAAAATCTCTGGAGCCAAAGAAATGGTGTTCGGGTCAGCCCTAGACATTTATGATCAAGTTGTATTAGAACTTTATCACTTTTAATAGCATTGTCTTTCTTATTATTCATTCTCTCCTGCTCCTTTCACCAGGTCCCTCCTTGTCATTACTTTTTTTTCTCTGTATGCCTGATCAAGACCCATAATTGTTTCCAGTGTATCTCTTGTGGGAGCGAGTTTGAGGGATGGAAGGCGGGAGCAAATCAGATCAAGGAAAGAGTCAGAAAAGGCACATGGCTTTAGTACTTCTCTGTTTCAGTCCACGTGCTTCACCAGCAGTGTATTGCATGTAATGGGTTCATATGCATCTATGTCACCTTTAGCTGTCTCACTGAGTTGATGGACATTGCCACAGGCCACAGCCTTCTCAGTTTTAAAACTAGACCAAGCGGCTCAGTTTCAACAGATGGTTGTGTGAATTGGCATTGTTTAGCTCACTGTTTCACGTCTCTGTAATCACTGTGAAAGCATACAAACTTTACGTGTGGCTGAACTTTGGGAAACGATTGGCCTTTTATTTCTGCAGTATTTAAAAAAAGAAAAAGAGAAAAAATATATCCAGTGGCGCTCTGGAGTCAAGTTTCCATGAGCGCTTCTTTATTTTGTTTGTATCTTAGCTATATGTTGTTGACATGAGGCAGTGTCCTACTGGTGGTACCATGAGTTGGAGTTAATGTGCCAAGAAAGGCAGGAAAAGAGAGAAGATTGCTCACTAATAGACATGGACAGTATCTGAAATTAACATGCTGCAGAATTGTTTGGTCTGTTTGTGCTGTTGGCAAAGTGATCAGTCATCTTGGAAAAATAGCTGTTGCAGTCGTTTAATATTTATATTTCTCCTATTTATTTATACAAATAAGTAGGAGATAAATATGGGACTGATTTTATACATATTATTTTTATGTGTCCCCTGCGATGCATAGGTCCTGCTCTACTATAAAAATATCATTTTAGTCCATTGACAAACAACATGATGGTGTCATATTTGAATGGTAATCTTTTTAATGAAGTACATTTGTTAAAGAAGTAGATGATGTTGTTCTGAGCATGATACAATGCTTTTAAAATGTGCTTTGCATAAATGCTAAAAATGTGCCAGTTTTCCTGGTTTGCTTGCTAACGGGACTGGTCAAGTTTTTGTTTAACAAACAATAATAAGAGTAATAATATCATAATAATAATATTGTAAGCCATCATCAGACTCTTCACTCTTTTCTGTATTGCCCCTCTGCTCTGTGGCCCATGAAATCACATAAATGTGTGTCATTCTGCATTTGGTTTTCCATAAAAACTTTTTTGGATCATAATGCTGACACCAAATCTTAGGCAGTAGATGGGCTTCATCCAGGTATCAGTCAGGTAGAATATTTGCTTGATATAATTCATTATAGAGTTTAGCCTTGGATGTCTCTGCACTAGAGTCTGGAGATACATTTTAGCACAACAGCGTGTTGATTTCATTTTGTTGTTGCATCCCTCATTTTTCAGCCTGAATCTATCCACAAATCCCTCTCTGAGCATAATTCCAGTATTTTTGCGATTAAAATGATGTATTGCATTTTGCGTGTTAGATTCCTTTTCTTGCTTGGCAGTCACAGCCTAGGGCTTCTCTCGCTCTCACTCTGTCACCCTGAGACCTGGTGTTTTGTGAGGTAACTTCTCTGCGAGTGATTTATACGACACAGATGTTCAGGGATGAGCTCTTGGGAAGTAGTTCAGTGTCTGTGTGATGAGTGTAATGCCTTTAGCTGTGAAACAGAGGTGTCTAAAGAAGTCGGAAAGGAAAACAGTTAGGATACTGTTTTCTACTCTTTTTTTTTTCTTCTTCAGAGGAATGCGATTCCATTCTAAAAGCATCCAGACAAAGCAAATTTGTGCGGTTGTGCATTGTTAGAGTCAAAGATTTTATCACAAATGTATAGCATTGTCAGATGAACTCAAGCTACACTCTGAGTGAGGTGTGTCCACACAGAAAATACTTGACTTGTAGTTTTGCGCTTTCCTCACCTGTGCTTGACCTTTCACAAGTCCGATGCTCCAGTGCAGCTGCCCACACAGGTGGTGTGGAGCTTGCAGGAAGTCATTTTTCCTCGCTAACACTGATTGGTGTTATTAATTTTCATGTAGTAACTGATTTTTTTTAAGATTATCCGCTATACCTTCTCTACAGAAGCACAGGCTTATCTTAGGTCACAAGTCTTTCTGTCACAAACAGCTTTGATTCTCATCCTTCTTTAATCAGGGTTAGGCTCGGAGCAGGATTTTTGGCAGCAACACTAACCAGCTGAGTATTTTTCAGTATCAGTTTGATTTGTTGGCACCATTTGTTCCTTTGTTTTGGTGATTGTTGGTATGTTGTTCAAACACTAAAGGTTCAGTCATAGGCTGGAATAGTCACAGGTTTAAAAAAACAACAACAAACCTTTGATGTAGTGAGGGATTTGTCCCCAGTGACATAAAAAATGCAAAGTGAATACTTTTTTCCAACACTTTTTCCAATTATGATCCTTTTCAGTTACATGTGTGTAATGGAGACTGCATTATTTATAACTGAACTGGAAATACAAGAGTGTGAAAAACATGATCTCAGCTATCTTGTTCCAGACTTTCTGTCAGCAGAGTCCTCCTCGGGGTGAGTTGGAACAAATGGTTCATAGGGAAAAGGATGCCGCAGGGAAACCTCTGGCGCATCAGCTTATAGAGGGAGACATGTATTGCTTGTTTGCATTAGGAAGAAGCTGCTTGAATGGCCTTTGAGCTCACTGTATTACCCTATTTAGATTTCAGTAGCAACACTGTTAAATCCTAAAAATAGGGGAAAAATCCCTAATAACAAAGTAACAAAGTTCCTTAATAATGTCTGAATGTGAGGTTATAGTTTTTTAAAGCAATGGCTTTATGACATCTGGATCTTTGTTGTTTTTGGTTGGAACGGTCTGCTCTGTACTGTTAATGAGGGAAGACGGTCACTCAAAGTGAGATCAAAGTTTCAAACATTCCTCCTTTTTTAGTCAGCTTTCTGAGTGAAATTACAAAACTCTGGCTTCCATGGACTCACAAGTTTTAAGTAGTGACTGAAAGAAAGAGAATGCCAATACAAGCAGCTATAAGGTGAGAGACTCAGTCACTGTGGAGAGCTGGTATTTCTCCACATTGAAAGGACCCAATTTGGGTGGTTGGGGCATCTTATTTAGATGTCTTCTGGGTATTTCTTGGTTGAGGTGTTTCAAACATGTCCATAAAGGGAGAGGGCCTGTAGAAGACTCAGGATATTCTGCAGAGATGATATCTTTTGGCAGCCTTGGGAACTGCTTGATGTCCCCCTGGATGAGATAGAGGAGGTGGCCAGGGAGAGAGAGAACTGGGGTATTCTGCTTAGACTGCTGCCCTCATGACCCAGCCTAGGATAAGTGGCAGAAAGTGGATCAGTGGATGAATGTCTGTCCTGAGTATAGTTTATCTGTGAGAAAACTGTGTTTAAAATTAAAGTCAAACAATGATCAAAGCCAAAGCTGAGCCTCTGTTTGCTGTAACAGATTTTTAACGTTGACTACTCACGCAAAACCATCGAGAGCCAAATTTATTTCAGGGTCAAATGGGTTCATTAATTCCATTCACTTCTTCTCTTTTTAAAACCATTATTTCTGAAAGGATAAAGTTTCTCCCTATAGTTTATTATCAGTATTTTCTTTTTTTTTTTCACATTGAGTTCTTATTCACGTCCACCAAAAGTGCATAAGGAATTAATCTTTTATTGGCCAGTGTTACAATGAACAATAGTTATAGAAAGCAGATCTCTTTGTTTTTGTATAGGCACCTAACACTTAAAATTATGAATTTATTCTTAGTCTGAAAAACTGAACTATATTCATTATTAGAAAACTGCACTCACACTCCTTTACTACTGTGTGTTCTTACTCTGAACACAAAATAAGCATGCATGTCACATTACAGTCAGTTTTTAGTGTTTCGTGCTTCTTTTGTTCTAGACATGCATAGACCAGCCAATCATGGTTCTTTACTAGGCACTTTCCACTATTTGTAATTGCCATATTCCCTCGATCTGTACCATGAGGCATGGTTGCAAAAGTGAAAAATAGTTCAAAAAAAGAAAAAGTTGTGCTGATGTGTTTTTCAGTTACCTGGACACCTCTGTTTGCTTCCTAGCAAGAACTGTGGTCAAGACTTGTTCTTTTAATGAAAAAATTAGGAAATGACTGATGGCTGATGGTTGGAACAGTCCTGACATATTAAGTTCACTAATCAACAAATTGGTGATAACATCAGTGTTTCTAATACCACAAACCTCAGAACAAAAACCTGTGTATTACAAAATGAATCCTTTTGCCAGGAGTATTTGGAAAGTGAATTCTTGGGAAGAAATGGTTTGACAGGAAGTTACTTCACATAATTAGCCCTGCATATAGATATAAAGTGAGCTCTTGAGTGTCTCCTAGTCAGACGTTACCTCTAGATAAAACCAAGCTGGCTGTTTTTCCTCTGTT
The DNA here is from genome assembly GCF_057381845.1 of Rhamphochromis longiceps. Lineage (NCBI taxonomy): Eukaryota > Metazoa > Chordata > Actinopteri > Cichliformes > Cichlidae > Rhamphochromis > Rhamphochromis longiceps. The sequence continues at coordinate 17,500,463 of NC_140572.1, forward strand.
TCCAGTTGTTATGCTAAGCTAAGGTAGCTGAGTGCAGGCTCTGTCTTAATAAATAAGAGCAGAGGCATTAAGGAAGACATGCGATCTCACTTACGGAGCGCTTCAGAGGGGAGGTGAAGGAAAGCAGATTCTGTACCACTGCTCTGTTTCAGACCCTTAGTTTTTTTTGCTTGGCCCTTCTGTTAAGGTACGTCTTATCATATCTGGGGTCAAGAGTGATAATGTTTTAGATACATTGTGCTTTGTGGAGGAAACCATAGCTTACCTACAAATCTAACACATAAAAACACATTCTGGGCTCAACAGGAGGGGATGTTTTACATTAGCAGTGATTACAATAACCGTTTGAAAGAGTATCATGGTTCATGTAGCTTTTTCCTCACAGATCTGCTTTTCCCTCTAACTTTTGCCCTTTTTTCTGCCTCCTGTAATTGCCCAAGTCTCTTTTGTCTTTTATTGTCTACACCCCCTTGTGAAAAAGGACATGATAAAAGGATGTGATAAAGGCATGGTGGCTTGGTGGCACATAAAGTGTCTGCAGAATATATCTGATCTTAACCTTAGACAATTTAACCTTAAGCGAGGCAGAATTACTTTCAGGTGTGTTTTAACAGATGTTCAACTGTCATAACAATTAGATACCATTCATCTGCTTTAACAGTACATGTTAACGTCCAGGCTGAGGGTTTTGCATTTAAAAAAAAAATAAAATAAAGTCTCTCCACTGAAGTTGACACATTGTGGTTTTACTGGGGATTATGTGTCTGATTGGGTTTTGGTTGAGTGCACTGACTTCCTGCTGGCTTGGTAGATAACCAGGAGAAGTGCCAGAACATAACACATAATTAAACAGAAGCCAGCACGTGGTTTATGTGGTGGATTATGTTTTTAAAAAAATATTGTGTCTTTTATTATTTCACACAGATTTAGATTTTGGTAGGAAGTCAGGGAGTGGTGTATGTATATATTTTTATTTGTGCTGTACATGCTTTCTTGAATAAATTATCAAATAATTAAATTAAAGTTTCTTTTTTGCTTTTATTTTAACAGCTTCACTGTCTTGGACTGCAGCGGATGATGTTAGGGCGGCTTTCCAGCTCTCAGCACATCTCCAGAGAAGAAGATGAACGACTGCTGCCTCCAGCTGCTGTCCAAGGCAGCTGAGTTGGAGTGCATCTGATGGTGGGATGAGATGCTCTCTGGGGAAGCAGCTGATTTTAAGGATATGAACAACAACAACATAGCCAGCGAGGCAGCCAGTAGGGAAAGCACAAGATGAGAAGGGCCAGGGGTAAGCGACTGAACATTCAAAATTCGAGTGAAAGGATAGAAAACAAGTAAATCGGCGACAAATACCATTGTTCGCTGACATATTAAAATGAAAAATCTAATATTGATCCACAATATACATGGGTGGTCAATACTATAGATGCATGGCCTACTGAAATAAGAGAAAAACTGAAAAAATATTGATGGATTTTACTAGCATCATAGAAATCAAATCATTCTTGTTTATTCCAAATCAGCAGTAACTGGAATGATGCGCCATCAGAAATGAGAGTTGAAGCGTCTTCATATCTTACTAAGAGTTAAAAAAAGCTTGAATGTATAATAAGTACCTGAAGCTAATACACATTTTTATTTGATATGATACATGTGCTGTTATGCGGAATGAATAAAGGCATATATTTCTATTTTCTCTGCTCGGTTTAGGAAGTGATGAGCTCTTTGGCCAACTGCTGATCTTAGCAGTGCTAAAAAATCTTTTTGCTGTCTGGCCAATATTAAGAGTTGTTTGTGACAGACATATTGAAACCAGATGATCCTGTGCCCAAATACATTTTCCAAGTCTTCAACCAATGTGTGTGTGTGTGTGTGTGTGTGAAATCAAGACATTGCAGCTTGCACACCAACCTGTCAGCTGGAGATAAACAACTCACTTGTGTGATGTATCATGTATAATGTAACACAATATATTTATGTGTGCGACCTCTTCGTGTCCTCATTGTCATTCATTCACTGATTGCTGAAGGATCTTTCTCTATGGTCTGTTGACACTGCGAGGTCATGGATCCATCTACTGGGAATACAGTGCAAACTTACTGTAAGTAATTGCGTCTGTGTGTGTGTGCGTACATATGTTTGCATGTGTCTGGATATGCTGTGTGCGTAGTCGGCCAGGTGGATTAAAGAATGTTATGAAAAATGTAAGAGACCTGCGAGAGAGAGAAGGGCCAGCTGGGGTGATTGTGGCACTTGGAAGCAGAGACACTTTTTCCAGTCTGCACATTAATCGCCTGCTTACAATTAGACCTAGATGTATTTGCTCTTCTATTCTTCTTCTGTGTGTTCAGAAACTACTAACCATACTAACTCAAAGAATTAAACTTTTATATTAAGTCATTTAGCGACATACCAGGCGAGTACCAGGTTGGAGCCCCTTTTGCCTTTAAAACTGCCTTAATTATTCATGGTACAGATTCAACAAGGTGCTGGAAACATTCCTCACAGATTTTGGTCCATATTGATGTAATAGCATCAGACAGTTGCTGCAGATTCATCAGCTGCACATCCGTGATGTGAATCTCCTGTTCCATTAAATCAGTACAGTGACCTCACTGTCATTGTCAACTACTAAATGTACTTTTAGACAGACAATGGACATATTCGGTTTAAAATTGTTTATTCTCTGAAACTTTTCACAGAGACTTTAATATTTTATTTACTAGGACAAAATGCATGCTGCAAATGTAGTTTAAGAATATTCCAAAGCTGAGTTCACTAAAATAGCTCTGTACTCTGACTCTTTAACTTGTGAAAAGAAGTAGGGAAATTTCAGTTGACGGTAAAGCTGTCATAAAATTTGTCTGGTTCTCTTTCAGCTGCTTCACTCCTTTTTACCTCTCAGCCCTAAATAGCCGGTGGGTGGCGTGGACCCACTTTGTAAATGCGACAACTGGAAAAAGAGGTGACGTTAGGAGCTTCAATTTTTTAAAATTTATTTATGTATTTTTTATTAACCTGTCCTGTCCTGCTTTGTTGTTCGAAACATATTTTCTTTCCCAAGAGGAACACCGAAGACTTTCTGTAGCCTCCTCGTTATTGAAATAAAAAAAGTAAAGGGTGAGAAAAAAGAATGGGGGTGGGGGAAAAAGTCGAGGATGAAGTAAACAGACACACTGGGTCTCCAACTGCTGCTTCTGTAACAAAGTAAACTAAGATGATACACAGAGGTACACTAACAAATATGCAATTTTGCTGTGTGTGTGTGTGTGTGTGTGTGTGTGTGTGTGTGTGTGTGTGTGTGTGTGTGTGTGTGTGTGTGTGTGTGTGTGTGTGAAAGAGCGAAAGAGGAATCCCTCAAACTTCAAATTGATAATTTAGGTGTATCTACCAAAAATCTGGGACGAGTTTGAATCTCATTGATCTCGACTTATTAAAGGTCAGACGTTAAGTTTGCTGAAAATCTTGTGAATGCGATAACTCAAGAAGGAAGTCACCTAGGATTTTGAAATTGCTACCATAGGTGTGTCTGCAAGGGGCTGAGGGGTAACATGTATGTTTTACCCTTATGTCCTGCTTGCTACCACACTAGAGACTCTCGCAGTGAGCTGAAATGAAACAGATGTCTACACATTAAGAGAATAAAAGGTCCGTGGTTCCTTACTTTTGTGAGGGACAGGATATTACCTGAACATTTTAGACTGAAATCTATCACTTTTACTTTCTAATTTTATTTTACTTTTCATTTTTCCTACAGTTATTGTTTATTTGCATTTCTAATGTGCTGATTCAAATTAGTGAAAAAATGGCCCCATAAACATAATTTTCTTCTGACAGCTGGATCAAAATCATGAGCCACCCCACAACTGGAACCATTTACTGTACATTCTTTCCTTTGTCAAATGTCCTATTTTCACACACAACACATTTTCCACATGACTATCAACGGCACTAAGACTAATTCAGATACGATGAGACGCGTTCTGTTTAACGTTTAAACATCTGTTGCTAGTCTAACTTAGATTTAGATTTACTGAAGCGTTATGTTTAGACCTCTAAGTGACAGAACAGATAATAAGACTTTTGTGTTGTCTATTGTTATTGTTTATATCATATATATATATATATCATATATATATATCATATATTATGCTCTCTGATTTTGAAGATAATCACTATATATTTTCTAAAAAAATGTGCGCTTTCAGTGTGTGGTGGCCTAAAAAATAGTGGTTGAATGTGCATGGATTTTTTTTTTTTTAATTTAAGGTTTTAAATGTTATTGGAAAGAGTTAAACGTCAGAACCAGGTCTAGAGTTCATCCCAATGGTCTGGCAAATGCTCTAGCAGGTACTACCTGAGGCTGGCTGTTTCAAATCCTTTTTTCAGTGGCTGGAAACTATTTTAATGGGAAACACAGGGATGAATAAAAAAAAGAGTTAAGAGCTAGAATTCTCCTCTTCTCCAGGCCCAATTAGATGTTGGCCTGTTTCTGTCAGAAATCTTTCAGCAGTTTTTCAGGGAAGCATACTTTATGACACCGGCACCACATCTCTCGAGTACAGTCCCCTGAGAGAGCGGGAAAGAAAAAGGTTTAAAGAAATTCACAGTTCAGTTTTCACATATGTTACAGATGACCTGCAGTCATATTATCCCATTTGGTAATGAAGTGAAATATTGTGTAGAACTTGCTCCTGGTAAATTGCTGGATAATGTCCTCATTTGTATCAAATTAAACACAATCAAGCATTAGCATGGTCGTTACAGACCTGGATCTGAATGCTGCCATGGAGAATATCTCCCACATGCTGCACATGCTGTCAGGTTGTCTGCAGTTCATTGCAATCTACTGTACTTCACTTTACGTAGGGGCCTTTCTGGTGTGTATTTATTCACAGTTCGTTTTGCTGGATACAGTTGTTCATTTTTAGGTGATGTTAGGGTTTGTGCCAGAACTCTCTAATGGTTTTCACTTGTGTTTTTTACAGCAGAAAGTTTTTCTCAAAGGCAAGTGCAAGGACATATGGGAATCTAAATGTTAAAGCTCACTGATTTAGAAGTGCTCATTTAATTTATCCTTATGCTTTAACCTTTATGGATGTTTGATATGGTTTTCAGTGTTTGTGTGACTGAGAATAATGTTTATGTTTCTGTGGCAGGAACATAGACTAAATGGACTGGAATTTTATAGTGCTTTTCTACTATTAGTGACATTCAAAATTTCACACTGTACTTTACAAAAGTCAGTATCTGGTATGACTTCCCTTATTCTTCAACACAATCTCTCTTAGGGAAGTGTTCTTACAATTTCTTTAAGTAGTCTTCAGGAATAGTTCTCGAGACGTCTTGAAGGAGATTCAAAGATGGATGTTTCTGCCTTTTGTTCTGTTCTCTATCAAGATGATCCACAGTGCTTCAACAATGTTGAGGTCTTGGTTCTGGGGATGCCAATCCATAACCGATGGTGTTCCATTATGTTTATCTATCTTTCTACACTCTCATTGTCATCCTGAAAAATGAAGCCTTTGCCAATCAGATGATTTCCAGATGGGTGAAGTCTGATGGTTCTGCATCCATACCATCAGTTTTGGACAAGATCTCTAGCATCACTAACTGAAATGCATTACCTCCATCACGTTTTATAGATGGCTGTAGACGCTCATTGTTGTACCTTTCTTCTGACCTCCTTCATTCATATTGATGACAATTTCACCCAAAAGTTCAAATTTTGATCCATAAGACCTATTGCTGCTGATTTTCATTCCAGTTCTTGCGTAATTTGGCGTTCTTCATCTTTTTCTCACTGTTTCCCTTTAGAATAGCTTCTTGACAGCCACCCTTCCACTGAGACCATGTGTGATGAGTATTCAGTGATCAGCAGATAGTAGATCCAATGAAGGTCCAGCTGTATCTCCAAGGTCCCATGTCAAGTCCTTGCTGATTTTTTTGTCCTATTTCCCAAGGACAGGGCTTTTAGATACTGTTCGTCTGTTGTAGATAGTTTTGCCACTTCTTCCTTTGTCCTCCTTTTGTCCAGCTTCCCCAGTTTTTTAAGGACACACTGCACACCCAACTTTTTGACTAAAAGCTCTTGTTTTATCTAAGGAATTGTTCAATTATTACTAAAGAAATGGGAATAAATGAATTCAGTGAATGTGCTGCTAGTAACAAAGTGCCTAAAAATACAATTTAAAAATGTTGAGTTGTCTGCTGTAAGTAGACAGAACACTGGTTCATCTCTTGAGTTAGGTGCCTTTTCTATGAATGATTCATAGGTCTGTGTTGGTTTATCCTGTCTTTCTCCTCTCACCCCAAACCAGTCACAGCAGATGTCCCCCCAAAACCAAGTGCTCTCTCATTTAGGGTTTTTTTTTTTTTTTTTGATGGTCGAGGTTTTCCTCTGAAAATGATCAGGTTCAGAGACTTGACTGAAAATGAGTGAAAAACTACCCAATGACCAAAGAAAACCTCTTCAGAAAAACCAGAGAAATTGTGAACATGTTTTAAAAAATTATATGAAAGTCTGGAAGTTTTGGAAGAAAAATAACAAATAAACGAGGCATCTCCGTGTTTCCTGTTTTATTTTGAAAGAGTCTGTTCTTTGTTCACTGCATCTAGTTTACTCTCCCCTGTGTTGTCATTATGTTTCATTGTAGTCAGCTGTATCCCCATGTGTCTCCACTTTCCCTGATCACCTCATGTGTGTATTTAGTCCTCAGCCTTGCTGTGTTCAGTGTCGCGTCGTCTGTGTTCTCACCCACCATGTTTGTATTCATAGTTTTCTGTGGCATCATAGTACCAGTTTCCCAGTTTAGTTATAGTTTAGTTTCGTCACTGTGCTTCTGCCTTGTTTGACCTCCATGTCATCAGCCAAAATAAAGGCTCGCTTTTCGTTTGAACTCAGTTTCGTGTCTTCGCCTGTGTCTGCACCTGAGTCCTCCACACACTTTCCACTCGGTCTGCCACTGTGGATCGTGACAATACTTCAGTTTTAATTACATGTTAAACATATTTTCAAATGCCAAATCTCTTTTCTTTTATATAAGAGTATGCTTTATAATCCTCCCCTTCAGAGCAGAAAACTGACACTGTGAGTCAATGTGAATTTTTTACCACTGGAGAAGATTGAAAACATAGTAAACAACACAGACCACTGGCTCATGAGTTTCTCTCTGGCAATTTAAGGATATCCCTCTTCACCAGGAATTCTGCTTCAAGCAACAACTTTGCTTTACTGGCCCATCTTCAGCTGTCTCTTAGATTCACTTCAGATGCTGCTCCTGAGGAAAAACAGAGTGTTTTACTTAGATGCACCACTCTGTACTGATTGGGTTCATCATGGCCAGACCTCTGTCTGCTATGTGTTCTAAACAGTTTAAAGAAGTTGTCCTAATCTGATAGTGTTCACCAAAACTGTGAGGAAAAGCTAATGTGATCATAGAAAGTGGCTATAATTAATATTCTTTATGATAAACAAATGATAATGCTGCTTTTTGATTATTGGGTGTACATAGGAAAGCGTTTTCACTTTCTCTTGCATGGTCATGTGTGACTGTGGTTTTTATCTTTATAAAGGTTTCTGGACAAGAATGTGTAGATCATGTAGGTGAAGGCCAAGATTTTTAAAACAGAAACAAGAAGCTTAGCCTGTTTAGCCTGCCAATAGTACTCTGACTGCTCTCGCGTTTGAGCAAGCTTTGGTAATATGCAGGTAAAAGGTTTATGTAATGTGCAAAAGTGGGCTTGCATTTGCTAAAATCTAATCATAAAAGCTTTGGTTGTCATTAGACAACCTACCCAGCAATTCATGTTTTCTTCTGCTTATCTTTTCCAGGGTTGGGGTGGGAGCTCAGCTTGTAGGGCGAGAGTTGGGGTAATCTTTGGACAAGTCTGCCGCAGGGCTCATTGGAAACCCGCAGCACAGAATTGCCTGAAATCTGTCGCACTTGGTTTAAATATCTGCTGGCTAAACTGGAAGTCCTGGCATCAGATAATAGATGATAGATTTTCTAGATTCAGGTATTGCAACTTGATATTTTGCTTCATTAGTTTTTCAGGGTGTACTTAGATGATCGTTTTCTGTGTATCTTTTGTGTATTATATTATTTCACCTCCTCACAACTGATCACTTTTGGGGACAAGATATGGTGCTCTGATTGGCTGATATTTTTCTCTGTGAGTTAACTGCTGTACAGACTTTCTGGCTAATTCTGACCTTTTGCAATTGCAGTTTCACTTTTGTTGTGTGATTACGTTTCCAATGTGCTCACCTTATATATAATGACGACTTAATGGCCGTCATTATATATAAGGACAAAGCTGTACATCTAAATTTCGAGAAACGGAGCATGCCAGTTTGAAGTTAGCCTCAATACTATGACTAAAATGCATTTTTGTGTTTCATTTTTGTTGCCTCACATTTGGTAATATTAACATCCACAGACGTTTTTACAAGGTTGGCATTTACTGTTGATTGGCTGATTAAGAAGCAGTAATGTTTTTCCCGTCTCACTCTTCCGTGGTGATTGGGACCAGAAGACTTGTTTTTCAGTCCAAGATTGCCCATTCCGCCCTCACAGCTGCAGAGTTGACAATGACTGAACTGGGAACATTTTTTCAGGTGGAAACATAAAAATAAACTTAGGTCTTATCTATCATGTGACCTCTTGTTTCTTTATTTCTTTCAAATATACAATTCATGTTTCCCACCTGCCACATGGACAGCCTAAACAAGGGCAGTTAGAATAAACTGTGGGAAAAGAGTTTGAAAAGAGAAAACTGGACTTTCAGATCTGATTGTTTTCCTTCATATTCCATGCATTCCAAGACAAAATATGCCTTTGCCTTTGTTTCAACCTGGGCACAGAATCAGTTTTGTCTATTAACTATTGTTTTCTGTGGCTTAAACAATCCAATTCTTTCTATCTTTCTCTCTTCCTTTCCCTCGATCTATCATTCTGTGAATAAATTATAACCTTAACCCTGCCAGTGAACGATGCCGTAACCAGCACTGCTCCTGCGCCAACCCTCAACCCTTTGACATGAAGACAAATGGATTAAACCCTACAGGGACACCTGTGGTAAGTTATATGCATCTCCTGTGAGGTTGAACAAGTACTACTGTGTATCCATTTAGTGTGTCTTACTTCATCATCTGCCGTATGTTGATTTACTCTGGGTTGTATCCAGCTAAATTCTTTATTGGAAGAGCCTCTCTTATTTTTCTGCTTTGCAGTCCAGACAGTTTAGCAGATAAATGGACAGAAAAATGGAAAGAGGGTGCATTTGGTTGTTTGTTTTTTTCCTTAAGGTGTCACAGGCTTTAGTGTAAACTGTGGTTTTCATGTTCTGTTCAGCAATGATTTGATGATGTGGTGTGGAGTGGATAATTATTTTCCACTTCCCCAACCAAAGGCATTTGCTAAAGCTTCCCTTAGTTTGATCCTGTGATTTATTTCTCCTAACTCAAAGCAGCAAAAACAGCACAGAGACAAAAGACGGCTTTAGTATAGTCTTATCACCAAACCCGGAAAAAAAAACTTACTTCAGTTAGAAATTATGTCTCCTTCATCCTTCTCTTTTAAAATTTTTATATATTTTTTATTTGTATTTTGTATCTGTTTCTCTGGTGGCTGAAGCTCTTTTTAGTTCTTTTTTCCCCCCTTTTCCTTTTGATGGCAAGTGAGAGGCTGTAAAATATTTCAAGGTGTCTCCTAACACCGATCATGGTGATGATGTGACTTTGTGATCAAAAAGAACCATTAAAGAACCATTATAACAAAGTCTGCAGAAAGAAAACAATTTCCTGGTTGAGATAGTGGATGCTGAGGATGTTTGAGTCTCTGGCAAAGGTTATCACACAGTGGAGATCATAAGGATGAAGTGACAATGACACAAGTTTAATCTAAGTTAAATACTTTCACAAATGTAAAGATGGCGTTTTATCAAAGAAATGTCAAACCTAATCCAAGTTTAACATAATAAGATTAAATCATAAGGACAATATACTCAACTCAATATACTCAAGTGCTGAGCCAAGCTAAAAGGCCACCTCATCTCAGCAAACATTTTTTGTAAGCTTTATTGTATAGATGCATAGGTCTTTGCTGAATCTTTGCAGTAGAAACCCCTGAAACAATAAAAATGAAGTATTTTCAGTTAGAAAAACAACAGCTGAGCAGTTAAAGAACAATGGCTGACAAAGCAACCTGGCCATGTTTAATTTACCCAGAATTCAAAGCAAATTTGTTTTATGAAACATAATCAAATACATCTGAATTGAGACGTCTGTTTGAACTCTTCACATTTGTTCTAAGCCACAGTCTCATCTTTGTGAAATTTAAGACTATTTGCAACACAAAAATGCAGTGTTAACTTTCACAAACAATGAAAGATGCAATGAAGCTGTGCAGCCGTGTACTGTGTATAAACACATCTAAACAGTTTATTTGTTGATTTCTGAAGGCCTTCTGTTATTGCTCCACTGTGTGCACACCGACCTACTCTGCAGGACTTGTGTATTGTACAGGACCCTCATAGCCCGCCAATGTTCCACCATAAAACATTATTTCATCATGTGTCTTAACTTTAAAACAAAATGTGATGCTGGATTTTTACTCAAAAGATGGCAGAGCTGAGTAGTTTTCAGTGTTCAGTTCCAAAGCCTGAAAATGATTTTACCATCGTGCACATCTGTTTTGTGATTTTTAAGTCATTTATGTTTTACATAAAGTACAACAATTGTCAAAGATGCATCTTGTATGTATAAGTGGGTTGTATTTAAAATTTGGATGGTTAAGAACTGGTGGGGTGATGGAGAACGTCTTGTTATAACACATCTCACTGACTTAAGTTGGATTTTTGTTAATGCATAATTATTACTGTTATATATACAAAGGACAATGTGTTTGTTACTGTCTGCTCTAGTCCCTGATAACTATTAGGAAAATACACTTATTTACAAATCAAGATCAGTACTGTACCACATATGTGCCACATATCGAACACACAGGTTAATGAAAGTAGCTTTGCTTAGCACAAAAACAGCATGCTAGCACCAGCAGCTATGATGATCCAAATTATCCTGGAAAAACCATCACCTGTAAGTGAAAGATTTTTGAGAGAAGTCATTATACTCAATGTCTAATGTGATGCCCTACAGAAGATTGAAATTGCTTTGTAGCATCTCATATTGAAATATGATAACTATTTTTTAAAGCTGTAGAGTGATTAGAAAATTTGCTGAAATTGTTGGTCACCGTTGACCATGCTACAGTTGCGTACTGATATTGACTTATCTTGGAAAGCTCTACAGTCATGGCCAAAAGGCAGGTACATCAGTGCCAAAATTAAATTTCATTTATTTGCTAACAAAAGTTTTTGAAACATAAAAAAATCCTCACAAATGTTCTTCATTATATCACAGAAATATGTTAAAAAAAACCCAAAACAAATAAAAACGAAAGCAGCAAAATGCACAAAAGGGAAACTTTCTGTCACTGTAAGTTGATTTTCAAAGTACAGCTACAGTCAGGGCCATGACTGTGTCTGTTATATAAATATATTCAATATAGGATTGTTGGGGAGAACAATGAAATTGAATTTACATTAACTATAATTCTGTTAAAGTGTTGTTTTGCTTTTTGCCGTGTTTAAATTTAGTCGAAGTCGTCTTGCACTTTTAATGTAATGCATCTTCACCCTATTTAAGACTGCTCAAAGAATGCCCTGTTCTCACTTACAGGTGCTTCCTTCAAAGTTATAAATAAATAAACACATACATCATAAAGTAATTGTGATGTGGGATTACGAAATTTCTAGATGCTCTGGTACTTTGCAGGCAGTGGGCAGGAGCTATGAACGTAACACTAAGGTAACATTTGCTTATTGAATGATAAACAGTTTACATTTCAGGCGATAGGAAGCATTATTAGCGCTTATTTCATTTTCTTCAATAAATTTCTTCTGCTTTTCATAACAAATCCTGAAACAGTTCACATTGTTCCATCATTAATTATGTGAAACCAATAAAATCAATAATGGTCTTTTATGTAGTTGAACCCCTTTACATGCAAATACTGATTATAACATTTGAGAGTTAAGCGATTACACAGTGTCCGTAGTGTCTTTAAATGAAAAGAAACTATTTGTATGGAGGTCACTGTTGATTGTTGGGAGCGAAAAAACTGTGCAGTAGCGGAGTAGAGAGTGTGTAAAAAGTCAGACTTTTCTGATGCCGACATGTGTGTGTTTGTGATTCTGTGTCAGAGCCAGATTCTCTCTTTAAGACTGTGGATTTTTCTAGTATCCTATCTGCTGTCAGCTCTAAGCTGCAGGCCTGATCCTCCCATGTAATGTGGTTATTTATCTTTCAGATGGAGGATCCATCCTGACAAGCTCTCTCACATACATAAAATACGTGCATGCCTGCACACACACACACAGGCAAAGGCACACAAAATGAGAACCACATTGAGCTTTTGATCGCTCTCTTCTGCTCTCTGAGACAAATTTAAAAGTGGATGAATTATGTCTCTTTCTTTTCTCTGTCCTCTAGTTCCTCTAAATCCTTTTGCTTCATCATCTACATCGCTGCTGTCCCCCTTGGCTTTCCAGAAGAAGAAAAAAAGATTTGCTAATTGCCACATGGCAGTTGGCAGCTACTCTTCCTGTCTGTCAAAAATCATAATGCGGCTGTGCGTCTCATTTTCAAAAATGGAATTTTTAGTCCCAGGTCTGCAGTATAAATGTGAACATTTTAAACATACCACACAAAAACCCTCCTCGTAGATTTCTTTTTATAACTTTAAAAATCTTTTGCAGATGTAGAAGGATGTGTGTTTGCATTTCATCTCTTATGCTGTTTGTTGGTTTACGTCACTTTTTAACATTGAATAGCACAATATTGTTAACAGTCCCTCGTTTCCTATGCATAGACTACACTTTGATGGGCAATACAAATATATTAATTAAACTAATCCTGAGGAAAACACTGCAGCCTCATGGCAGTGGGCATGCAGTACAATATGGTGATTTTTACACATGAAAAAGATATTTGTGTGCACACTGTGGGTGTGTGCGTGAAACTTCAGATGGTTATCCCATAGATTTTTCCGCTTTGCTGTAGAATGCAGAGCCCATTTATTTGCCTGGAAAAGTGGACTTCATGCACGACCGCACATCCTGACTGGCACATAATAAGTTTACAAAAATGTAACAAGGTCCGCAGTTGGAGAGGTTCGATAAAAGTATCATTATAGATTTCATATTATAGCAACTTGGTGAGACAGTGATGACAGAAATATCTGATCTTTGTGGGGTGGCAAGAAGTGGAGTCATCTGGAAGAATGAGCGTGTCCTTTAATGTGTGCAGTATTTTCATCCTTGAAATGCTCTGACCTGTATGGGAGTCTGTAACTTAATAAGCCATTCTACTCATGGCATCAACAGGTTGGAAAAAGTGAGTGGAAAAAAAAAAATCTAAATTCTTGTCTTATTCCATACTCAAAATCACAACCAGTCCAAGCGAGGAAGCTTGCACACACTTGACTGAGCTGTGAAAGACCTACTCTTGGCCACGGCAGCAAACATTTTCCGACCGCCTGCACCTACTGGAGGCACAGAACTCGTGGAGGGTGCACAAAAAAGTCAAGATTTTGAAATTTTAATGTGTCACTTTGATATTGGGAAGAATTTGGTGAGGACTTCTGTGAGTGGTTTTCCACCAGTTTAAATGTGATCTGTTTTCATGGAGTATGGTGACCAATGTCCTGTGGATAAGAAATTTGAATTTTTTTCCCAAGTGTAATCAAGCTTGTGTAAACTGACAGACAAAAACTGATCTTTGCTTTGTACAACTGCTGTTTTGTTTTCTTTTTTTTGCACCCATTACTGATACAGGTTTTCCAGCTGTGTGGCGCATGTTGGCAGATCTGTTGATGATGTGCTGAAAAGCCGTAAAATGAAAGAAAGAAGTGACGAATCTGTGATGACAAAAGCAGCAAGGGGACAGTGTGACTTAGTTGAGAAAGGAATGTGGAATAAAAGGCACCAAAATAAGAAAAAAGGGCTGCACAGTGGCTCATGACAGTGTGCGGTAGAGAAAATGTCTGATTTTATTTTTTCCTCACCACAAAAATAATTCAGGAACCACAGGGATCCTCTGAACCCGGAGTATTTATTACTGCTGGAAATGGTAAATGGGCTGGTTCTTCTCATACATGCACTTTTTTTCTGCAGTCAAAATCTTTCTATCTCAATGTTTTGGTAGCAGCTCAGGGTTATAATGACATTCATAATTATTACAGAGTAATTATGAACATCAACTAAATAAGTTAAGAACTTAAACATATAACCACCTCCTTCAAAACAATGTTGTAACATACATCCGTGTAATTTGGGGGTCTTGTACAAGCCCTCATATTTTAAGTCTCATGTTTTACACACCAGGATTAAATCCTTCTTCCACTTAGTGCTATTTTGGCCAGCTGTGCCATTTAACTTCAGTATTTAATTTGAAATAACCTCAAATTTACGGCACAAAAGTCAAGTTAAAAAATAATGAATAAATATTAAGCTACAATACATTTCCCAACCTTTTGGAGCCACGGCAAATATTTCACAGTAGAAAAATCGCACGGCACACCACCAAACAAAAATGTCACAAAAAGCCTATCCGGTCGTTCAGTCTGACGTCACTAGCCGTGTCTGGGTCTAAACTCCGCTGCAGGTCCATATATCAAACGATCACTGTGGCATTACTGAGAGTTGAAAAACTGTCTAAAGTCTTTCATCTTTAATAAAATGATCAGCGTTCTGCTCTACCAGGTGTAACAATTGAGTTTAACATCCAGGCATCCATGAAAACGGAATTTATGACATTTAACGGAGTTAGAAGTTAGCAGGGAGTTAGCTCGCTAGCTTCTATCTAAATACAATATAGCATGTCCTGACTGCGGGGTTTTGGAAACAAATTAAAACGTACAGCTCTGCTATCACTTCCAGCATAAATGAAGACAGAAAACTAAACAGCAGTGACGTTTGTAGGGTTACTGAAGTTGGGCTAGCTGGTATATAATGATGTGCTACGTGACCGCTAGCGACATAGCTATGTTAGCATAATATAAACAAGCTAACTTTTTTTTCCACTCGATAAAAGTTAACGTGAGTGTTCTCGGTGGTCAGAAACAAATGTAATCGCATGGCAGGATGCTGTAAAAGGACCAAACTTCAGCCAGGAGAACAACTGAGATAATCCATCCACAATACGAGGTTAGTCATTCATATACTGCTGCATGGGCTGGGCTGTAGTTACATCCTAAGGTTTTAAAAACTGAGCTTAAATAAATGATTAGCGGTAATAAAAGCCGAGGGAGGTCAACAGTGATCACTGACTGTTTTAGGAGCTTTTTGAGATCAAATAGAAGAAAATACATAACATTAAACATGTTAACAACACAAAAGCCATATTAAACGCAGACTACTTTAGACCCGGAAGTAGGATTCGTCGCGTCATCACTGAACAACCGGATAGATAATTTTTCCCCACGCACCAGGTATTTGTCCACAGTATACCTTTTTTGCTTTCTTCTGACCACTACTCATGCTAGGGCCTTTATCTGGGTCGGAATTTTCTCCAGGACCCAGGTCAGACTGACCAGTTTTGTCTTTTCAAATAGTTTTCTATTGCTATTACACTCTGCATCCTCAGCATGACTATTGTGTAGTTGCTTCTTCCTCTTTTTCTGTTTTATTGGCAACCCATTTAATTAGAGCAGGTAGTTGTACTGCCCTCTAGTGGAAGAGAATGTAATTGTTCTGCCCATTACTCACGCTGATCGCTTAGATTACTAATCAGGTGGAACCAGATAATCTTCCACGGCACAGGGGTTGGGAAACACTGGGAAGAAAGGCTACTCTGTTACGTTTATTGAGATCAACAGCAGACTTTAAGAGTTTCAGAGTCAATAAGTATATGAAAATGACTTGGCTCTGTAACATGTTTTACAGCATCATGTACTGTAGGTCGCAACGAGTGACAGTCTTGTTAGAATTCATCTTTTTATGGAGGAGTGTGACTGCTTTTTTTCATTAGAGCATTGGTTGCAAAGCTAACAAACATAACTGTTTTTATATGTGCAAAACATTTCTTCAGAAATACTAACTGCAGGATTTGGCAGGCAGCAGTAGCGATGCATTACTGCAAATCAACAGTTTAAAATAAGAAGATGCAAATTGGGAAATGTAGGGAATTATGATGCCAAGTGGTTGAACTCAGGAGGAATAGAGCTAGGATTTTTCTTTTTTTGTGAGTCTACTGTAAAATCTGACGCTCTGAACCATTTATCTTTTATTTAGTTAACAGCAGTTTTCACTCTGAATCACTGCTGCTTAGTGTTTCAATAAAAAGTTGTAACAGAACAGCTCAGAACATCTACCCCGCGTAGTGTAATTCGTACTGTGAGCCCTGAAAGTGAAAGTCCATTTCTATTGTTGTTTGTGCTGTAAACTGTTTCAAGAATGCCGCACAAAAATTAGTTCCATCCAGCAAAATGCGCTCTGCCAAAGGGTTTACATACAAATATTGTTTATAAGCTTTGAATGTAATGTTCATTCTGTTTCATTGCAACTCTTGAAAATATGAATTAGGTCAGTTGTTGACCACATATATTTCCTCTAGTGATAGAAACCAGACTGCATTCAACAAGGCAAGTGGGATGATGGAAACCAGAGAAATTGGTGGTGTTGCAAGGCAGTGAGAACATTGGGTAAAAAGTTGGGAAAAAAAAGGCTCTTTTTTGGATAAGATATTTATGAGAGGTGTGAAAAGAAAACTGAGGAAATATAAGCGTATAAGAATAAAAGTTGTTGTTGGTTGTGGTGGGGGTAAAGATGAAGTAGTAAATAAATCAATAGCATGGTGTAAATGGTGTAAATGCTTTAACTGAAGTATTGTACTCTTTGAGGTACTTGCATTTTTCTATTTACATTTCTTGATGTTTTTACTTTGACTCCATGACCCGAGAAACAGGGACTGTTTTGTAAGGCCACAATAATACGCTGTTCAATATTAATTTTACCTCTTTTTAAGCTTATTGCTGCAATGCTTCACAACAGTCCCAGTTTCTCATTTGGACTCTTGGGAAAATGATTTATCTATGCCTGCTTTAGAGGGAATTATTATTCCCTTTTTACTCTATTACATTTATTTGACAGCTATAATTGCTAGGTATTTGTTGAAGCTGGGGCTGCACTGACCTTATGCTGTGCCTTGCAAGCAGTTGTGTTTGCCGTGACCATTTTAACTGGAAGGATTACCGCCAGTCAAACAGAAGAAGAACCCAAAACTGCACTTTGCTGGAAAAAAAAGCTGTTCCAAGACTGGACAGACCTGCTGCAGACAGAGTGGAACTAACCTTATTTTGTTGATTTGGTATTAGTACAAGCAAAAGCATGGCTCGATATCAAAAACAATCACACTCACTTAGAAAAACAATCTAAGCTTGTCAGTGACAAAAAAAGCACATTGACTTTGATGCATACAGTTGCCTGTGGGATTAACTCACAGCTGTTTTGCAGTTGCTGGTTATAGCGCTCATTGTTGGACAACATCCAGACATTTGTCCATGTAAATAAGCTGCATACAAAAGGGTAGAAAATAAAATATGTGATTTTTCTGGTTATGTAATGGAGGTAATGCACTTTTGGATGTGGATGTATATTAACCAGAGTATTTTTATACCCCACCGTACTCAGAGTAGTGGCAATACACTCCCGAGCTGCTTTTTTGGTTATGTTAGTTTGCTCAGTAGTTGCCTGGCTGTTGTTTTTTTCCCATATTTGGTCCGTGGATATTCCTGTATGAACCCGCATTTACGCTGGCATTGTAAAAGGGAAAATGGCAAAGCTTTCATATTAACTTGATTTGTGGGTTTTAGATCAGAGGGGCCCAAGTTAGAAATCAAATTCTTTTGACCTGCTTAAGAAAGTTTCTTTTAATGCTCTTTTATGAATCAATCAATAATTTATTTGGTCTTTATCTGTCATGTTTCCATTCATCCCACAGAAAAGAAGTTTAAGGAAACTGGTTACACCCAGTCTTCATAACTTTTTTAAAAATTTTCACTAGTAGCCTATGATTCATTTTTGGTTTAATGGATTCTGACGTGATGAAGGCCAAAGCTATCTGTTCAGGGACTTCCACAGAAGAAATACCTCTTCTGGTAAGCAATAGCATTTCCCGTCTCGTGTAATGACATGTGGGATGGGATGGAGTGCAGTGTATTGGAGGGTGGAGATGTTTAAATACACATGCACATAAACACGCATGTGCTAGCAGATGTGTGAGCCTTGCACAAACAGTCTGTGTCTGTGTCTGTCTGTGAGGGCCGATATTCTTGGCTGACCAGAAATACGACGGGCTCAAGGAAACGCAGTCGAGCATGCACACAAACAGATGCAAAAACGAAACGCTGTGACTGTAAAGAGTGGTGATTTCAAAGAAAGCCCATGATGCAACGCTGTCACCATGTGTTAGTGATGCACAGGAAAATCATGTCCAAATGTATGACACATGGTTGCCAAAGGCAGTTGCTTTTTTTTTTTTTTTTTTTTTGTCAGCTGGTCTGTGCTGCACGTGACTTGCAAAGAATGTATTTATAGAAAGGATGATGGCGTTGTTTCCAGCAAATGTAAAAGCCTTATTCTGTACGCTCACAACTTGTCGAATTTGGATGCACATTACATCAACTTGTAGAGACTTAAGTGTGTGTATGTGTGACTAAGTGACATATTGGGGATTTAATTGGAACACACTCAGGCTGTGGAGACCTGCTGCTTGTAATCCCACATTTATTTTCACATTTAAACCACCAGTGTGGAACTTTTGTCTCCCCCTTCTGGTAGTGAGAGTATTTACACTAACACTGTCAACACATGACAAACTAAAGCCACACGCATGGTAATCCCTGTTTGGCCTATTTGTTGATTGGGTTTCTTGGTTTGATGGTAACCATTCTGCTGAATGCTGTGTTTCAATGTAACTAAAGCATTTTTTTATGGGTTAAAGCTATATGGCTGTATGGCTAGCCATATAGCTTAGCCATGGGTAATTAACACCGCCTAAAAAAAATCATTGGCTACCCTCTGCCACCCCTTGGAGGCTGCTTCCAACCACTTTACGCTCCGTTGTGTGTTTTTTCTTGTTTTGTATATATTCCTCTTGTCTGTCTGTCTGTCTGTTTAACATTTGGCATGGTGCACCCATAATTTCATTGTACATGTACAATGGTAATAAAGGGCTTTTCTTCTATTCCTCTTCTTCTATTCCTAAGTCAGGTAGTAGCCTACTTCCATTGTGGTTCATCTCTTGAACTCCACTCATGCAAACCACCCACTGCTGCATGTTAATGGCAACTCTGGTACTCTGTAACATACAGATAGATGTGTAAGTAAGTAAGTAAGTAAACTTTATTTATATAGCACCTTTCACAGACATATGTCACAAAGTGCTTTACAAGGTAAAAACATAATACAGTCATAAAATACACCATGAAAACCCTGGTCTAATTAAAAGCTTTTTGAAATAAAAATGTCTTTAGCTGCTTTTTGAAGGTCTCCACTGAGTCCAAACCCCGTAGAAATAGGGGAAGTGCATTCCACAATCTGGGTGCAACAGCTTGGAAAGATCGGTCCCCTCGGGTTTTAAAGCGAGTGTGGGGGACCACGAAAAGGTTTTGGTTTGCTGACCTCAGGTTACGAGTGGAGGTGTGTGTATGAATCAGATCAGCAATGTAGGGAGGTGCCTGTCTCTGTAATGCTCTAAAAGTTAAAACTAGAATTTTAAAATGGAACCTGAATCTGATTGGTAGCCAGTGCAGCGACTTTAAAACAGGGGTCATATGAGCACCCTTGTTCGAGGGGGTCAGTAGCCTCGCTGCAGAGTTTTGAACAACCTTTAGGCGGGCTAGCCCTTTCATGTTTAGACAAGTAAACAGGCTGTTACAGTAGTCAAGTCTTGTAGAGATAAAAGCATGTATTATCATCTCGAGTTCACTTGTTGACACGATGGATCTAAGTTTAGAAATGTTCCTCAGGTGAAAAAAGCAGGTTCTTACTGTCTGATTTAAATGTGCACTACCTTGTGGTGACAGACATACTCAACGTTGTTTGCGCTTGTATGGCCATTTATAGTTCTTTTTTCCATAGACAATCTTTACACAGATAATGTGATTGTATTTATAGAAGAAGATAGAAACAGACGCAAGGATATTTTTTTGGAAACAACAAAAGTGCATTGGATGAGATGATGCACCTGATGGAATCAATCTTCTCAATTTGATTCCAATAGACTACCTATTCTGATTTCTGCTTGATTTGAGCACCTGACAATCTCTTCTTTCTCTACAGACCTATACTGTTTGTATTCTCTTTTTGAGACTCTAGGTCAGGGGTCCCCAATCCCGGTCCACGAGGGCCAGTGTCCCTGCAGGTTTTAGATGTGTCCATGATCCATCACAGCTGATTTAAATGGATAAATTACTTTCTCAACATCTCTTGAAGTTCTTCAGAGGCCTGGTAATGAACTAAATATGTGATTCAGGTGTGTTGACCCAGGGTGAGATCTAAAACCTGCAGGGACACCGGCCCTCGCGGACTGGGATTGGGGACCCCTGCTCTAGGTCAGCAGTCAGAGAGGATAAAGCTGTATGATATACGGAGTATGTTTCAGCTGGAGTATTGCATAGAAGCTGAAACAGCTTCATCCTCAAGTTTTAATGTGACTCAGCTCAACTTTGCTGCACAGGATAGGGATACAAAATATTCAATGTTCATGCAGAGTTTATTTAAAAAAAAGATCTTTAACTAAGTGTTTGAGTTGCCCTCAAACATTTAGTTGCCCATTTTTCCCCTGGTCAAAGGTGACAGAAATTAGACAAAATCTAGGGTCTCGCAAAATTCAAATCCAAAGATTATTGCTCAGACAAAAATCTGATTTGACAATATGAATAAAAAGATTTTTAAACTTTCATGTAAATGTCATATTTGGGCCAATGACACTCTTAGAGGTCCTGAAAAGATTTACAGTGACGAGGTAACAAATGGAGAAATGGGGACACAACATAATGATCTAAGAAAAGAAAAGAAGGCTGTGGAGGGTGGGTGGCTTGGATAAAACCTCCTCTCCATTTGCAGGGAAAGAGTGTGAAAACAAGAGAGTGCGGGGGAAAGGAGAGATGGGGCAGCAGGAGGAGAGTGGGTGGGTCTTGCTCCATCTGTCCCCTCCCTCTGATCCAGAGGTATAGATGGTGCAGGAGCAGCCTGCTGCATCCAGAAGTCCAGTCTAGGGAACAGCACTAGTCCCGAGAACCAGAAGCTCAGACAAGTATCCAGCCACTCGGACACGTCTAGCCTGATTTCTGCAGCAGACACTTCACTCAACCACCTGTTGACAAATCAGTGAAAGCATTTATTTGACTCACTCGTGGTGTGAGATCTCTGAGATCATTCAGATCACTGCAGATCTGAGAGCCGACATCAGCAGATGATGAAGATGCAGCAGCACTCGCACATCTTTCTAGCCCTTATCCTTGCAGTCTTCATCTTTAGGATAGCTCTGTCTGGTCCCTCTGTGGTCAGAGGTAGGTGGTCTTTGCATTTGTCTTACTGTCATGTGCTTAAAAATTAGCGACGGGGGAAACTACTGATTGCATGACAAGTGAGGTATTTGTTACATATTTTAATGAGTGATCATTGTGGTTTTCTTCATTGTAGTTCTCCTTCTATAGTTTAAGATCACCAGATTACCAGCCTCCCTGAAAACACCACTTAAAATTAAATACATACAGACTCTTCAGATTTAAAAAACCTGCTGACCGAAAAATATTTTTGCTAAAGTGCCTCCACTCTGACATCTACAAAAATCAGCTTGAGGTCTCCAACTCATCAACACCACCCCGTGTATTGAGTCTTATGTCTACTTTGATTCTTGCAACATTCTTGGAAAAACACGCAAATGTTTTACATGTTATGTAATTATCCAGATACCAAAGTACACACACAAAGTAAAGCAAACTTTGAGACCATGCTTCATAGCCTTGATGTATTTCGTGACTAAAACTTGGGTGCCCTTTAAAGATTTGGATGGTACTAAAAGTGATTTGGGGTGAGAGGGCTGGAGTTGGTGAAAATAAAGGCTGCTTCCAGTGTGTAATCTGCTCACTGAAGTTGGCTTACAGACAAATCTCAGTGTGCAGCTTTGGCAGCTAGATGAAAGGGGCTGTGTGTATTGATGCTATGGGAACAGAGGGGTAAATGTCTGTATCGTTCTACTTGGACCAAAGATAAAACCTGGTTTGCTGCAAAATTAGTTTGCTTTATTGTCTGACAGATAGAGCAAAATATATGGATGTCAGTCTACTTTCCAGTGCTTTTAATTCTTAGTTATGCATTTGTGCTCTTAAACATTTTTCCCATCTGTATCTGAATGAGTTAAATCTCTGCTAATGCTAAAATTATTTACCACTATCCCGCTTGAGGACAATATATTGTATAGGATGCTAACTGCAGCTGTGCCAGACCAAACATGGCCTCGTGCAATGTGGAGATTAATGAGAGAGAAATATGGCAGGAGAGAGGAAAGTGGACGAGATTAGAGGACAAGAAAGATGAATTCAAAGCACTTTAGGAAGTTAAAAAGAGGATCAGGTTGATGGAAGGATGGCTATTGAGTCATGCAGGATGGCAGAGATGGAGAAAAGGCGGTGAAGGACGAGATGGAGCTACGCCATAGGAACAAGGGAAAACAGCTGTTCCTTGCAGTTGAATCTGACATGGGGGGATATTAAATGTGAGTGCGGCGAGACCTGCATGGAAGCCAAAGTTGGGGTAAAAAGTAGGAGTCAAATTCCAGGCACAATTATCTGCTGCTAGGCTGCAAGGTACGGTCTCCTGCTGAATTACAGTAGATATTCTCTGGGCTGAATTATCCTGGTCTGGAGTGGTTCTCATTAGAGCCATTATAGGTCAGTTTTTCAAACACCTGCTGCTTTGGCTGGCACGGGGCTCTGAGAAATGTTAACACTCCATTTTGTTACATGAAAGTGACTGTTATACCAAGCTCCATAAAACATCTGTCTGTCCTCACAGGAAGAGGAAGCCAAGTCTCTCTACGTCTTTACTTCCAGGACAGAAATCCGAGAGGCCAAAATACTCTACACCAGATCAGAGGATACTGGGAAGGATATCATGTTTGTCTATATAGTTAACGCGGGCTTCAGAGCAATAATCACAAGCATTGTATTGAAATTTGGTTAGCTGTGGTGTTCGGCTGCTCTGACTCAAGACAAACTAACATGAAACCACTGTTCTGTGTCACTTCCATCCACCAAAACTACTTCAAACAAAGACAGCAACATTTCTTTTCCATTGCATTTTGAAAACAAAACAAGCCTCGCAGCCTCCTTCAGATTTGTTTTTATGGGGAGGTTGTGTTGGGTTTTGCATCTGTATTTATCATCCATTGGTTCTCAAATCAGCATGAGTGGAAAAGTCAGTCTATTTGTTCTCATTTAGTACAATCTACTACATCAAGAGAGGGCTGCTCATGGTGAAGATTTGTAGTTTGATAATGTCAGACATTTAATCATGTTTTAAAGCCAACAAACCATACGTTATGCAGATCCATGTTGCAATGTTTAATTTTAATGACCAAACATAAAAATATCACGTTGCACTCAGGTTGAAGCTTAAGAGAGCAACTGACAACCCAATTAACCTACTCTCTTTACTGCAGGATCATCCATCAGTGATCCAACACGGCCTCTCTGCAGAGCCAAGATTAAGTTTCCCATTTGAGGGTGTTTCTCTATATCCAGCCAGCAGGATTACGTTGTCTTGATATCGGTCCAGGGTGACTACGAGCAGAATTGTTTGTTGTGTGATATGGCAAAGTTTATTGCATAATCCGACATAGGGCTGGGCGATATGACCCAAAATTCATATCTCGATATTTTTTAGCTGGATGGCGATATAAGATATATATCTCGATATATTTTTTTAAAGCCATAAAGTAAGAACAAAAAGAGAGTTCTTAGTAAAAGCTGTGTCCCAGATGTCACACAGGCACTTTTATTAACATAGAGCAGATGTACATAAAATTTACTCAAAAATAAATTATGAGCATTTATTAAATAATAATGCTCCATAAATAAAAGAAAACAATGTTGTTTTTGTGCATAACAAAAAGCTCACAATTGTGCAGTCAAAATGTAAACTAAAAGACGCTGAGCACAATAACAAAGACAGATTTCACAGCTGCTCTGTTCCCAACTTGTACTGCGTGACTGACAGCCTGGAGTTTGAAATCCGCTTCGCAACCACGTCTCTTAACAGGTGCCATTTATAGTCCTTATACACAGTAGGGTAATATTACGTTGAAGCACAGTACGTATCACTCCGCGAGGCTCAGCCGTAATGCTCCGACAATCCATCAAGCGGTGCAGCTCCGTAGCTTACCAAAGTCGTACTAAAACATTTTTTGACAGATTGCTGAGCGCCGTGTTCCACATAAAATCGGTTCGCGGCCATCAAGCACAACCAGAATTCATACATAAGGCGCGCTGTCAACTTTTGAGAAAATGAAAGGATTTTAGTCCGTGCAGCCCCTCTGGGCTGCATGGCGTTAGCGTGGTTAGCTCGTTAGCGTGGTTAGCTGTCCAGCCCCACGCACGGGGCGATGCGCAGTAACTCGTTAACGGAGATTTGCCGTGTCCATCTTGTCGCTTCCTGCAGGTTCAGTGAAGGAGAGGCGAGGCCGAGTAACATTGCGTAAAGACGAAAGTGAACGAAAGAGAGGCAAACCTGCGGCTCCACAAGTATAATTATAACGTAACATAGACTATATCGATATAAAGGATATTGTCACATCTTATATCTCGTATAAAAATATATCGATATTTTTTAAAAACTCGATATATCGCCCAGCTCTAATCCGACAAGTTTATAGGCCAACTCCCAGTGTTATGATTGATGTGCTTATACAGTATTCAGTGATGAATGGGCTTCACCCCCCAGTGCGTGTTTGTGTGTGTGCAACATACAGATGAAACTGATTAAAACAGGTTGGCATAGTAGCAGCTTTTTTTAATCAGTTTTCTTTCATTCTTTTTGCAATTATGACATTTTCTCTTCTTCTCAGCATTGATTGTTATCGTTTTCAGACTCCTATCCTTCCTCAGAACATGGATTTTTCTTTTTAATATCACAAGCTTTTCTTCAACGTTTCCTTAAGTCTTTCTGCCATGATCTCCACCATACTCCTAGCTGGTGTCGCATGCTATGCGTGTGTTGGTCTGCTCCTTCAGCTAAGGCAAACTAATCATTGCTCGCTGAAGTGAAATACCTACTGGCGTACCAGCACAGAAATGATACTTTAACACTCTAGGATATTGCCAAGAGATTTACTCAGTGCTGGATTAATCAACATCGGGTTAACTTATATGGCAAAAGGTTCATGTTCATACAAAAGTCCCACTCTCCAGCTTTAACATGGACCGATTATGCGACTCTTATTATTGATCCCCTGGGCAGAGCTGCAAAAGCTCCTCCAGCACGCTTATGTAACAGGTCACAGATCTAAACAGGAAAAAATGAATTTGTTGTTTTGGTTCCCTTTTTTGACCCTCCTTTTGGCCTGTTCAGTACTCCGTCCTTGGTTATTAGGGGTGAGATTTTAATTTCAGCTCTGAACTCTTCTAGGTGCATGTGAGAACACACTGTTTGACATTAAATGGTCCATAACTTGCCAGGTCTTTGTGTGATGATGGTTTGCTCTGATTTAAGAGAAGCACAGGTAATGATGGTCTTGTGAGTGGCTGTCCTGTGTCCTGCCCCCCTCTGCTTTATTCGGGCTACACCCTTGCCTAAATCAAAACAAGTGTTTTACAGCAGCAAACGTAAAAGTAAAAGTTACATTTCATGTGTAAAAACAGCTTGAACATCAGTGCTTTTCCTTTTCACTGTACTTGATTTATTGTCAGCACTTTGACTGGATTCATTCCTAAACCTTTATTCATTTTTCTCTGGAAATACAGATAAGCCTTAACAGTGTGTAAGCGTTGCATGGGCCAGATGACCGGGCTTTGGGCAGGTTGTCATGGGGCAGATTCGATGTTTGCTTGTTCTGGAGTTTAAAACGTGTTGCCAGAAGTTTCCTAATATTTTATGCACTCTGAGCCCATCTCCCCCTGCACCAGTTTCTTGTTTTTATCGGAAATACTGATGTGAGAATCGAAACAAATGCAGATTTTACAGGAAACACATCGCTGGAAAAGCATAAGGGTATTTTTCAAATCCAGGGCTTCCCCCTCTTTCACTGTCAGTGTCTGTTTTGGCATTTGGCTGCTTCCTGGCAGTATTCCTCCTGCAAAGTTCCACTATTTCATTTAACTGAAATATGAGCCAAGGACATGTGCTGTGGAGACTGTGATACAAGTCGTAATCCAAGCAGAAAGCCCATTGTTTTAAACCTTGTAGACTATGAGCAATTTAGTGCATGTAGGCTCAATTGTGAGATCCACTGCAAAAAAATATTTAAAGATGCAGAGGATGACGTCACTGAATTAAAGCAGACTGACAGTCTTTCCATCATTACTGCTCACAGCGTATTATCCAAGTGTGCACTGGTGTTTTTGCTTTACATGTGCATCAGGCAAGGGTCAGTCACACTCCTGGAGCAGCTGCACTTGTCTCAATTCTCTGATGTTTATTAGTATTCCTATTGTAAATTGGCTAATTGTTAGCATTCCTAGTTATTGGCTAGTGTGACGGGCCACATGACAGAGGCAAATAATGAGAAAAGGTAAACAAACTTTTCCACATATTGTGTTTGAAGACACGGAGAGTTCCTTTTTCCTTGACTTTATGATGATGCCAACTTTTTCAGGAATTTATGACACCATTTAATATAGATAAGCAGATTGTTTTAAAGCCAAGACAGATCATTTTCCATGGGACGTGTCAGCGCTGAAGGTTTCTTCTAGGTCACCATGAAAATACAGCCATGGTGTGCATTCTGGGGAAGCTCTCTT
Source organism: Rhamphochromis longiceps (assembly GCF_057381845.1). Taxonomy (NCBI): domain Eukaryota; kingdom Metazoa; phylum Chordata; class Actinopteri; order Cichliformes; family Cichlidae; genus Rhamphochromis; species Rhamphochromis longiceps. Next base: position 17,527,552 of record NC_140572.1, read on the forward strand.
CCTCTTTAGTGCCTGTTCTCATCTAGCATTTGTCCTATCTGACTGGGACTGTATTCTTTGTGTTTGTGTTTGCCAGTTTTCAAATCAAGACAAGAACGTTCCAGCTTTGCTGATCTTTTTTTTTTTGATATCTGAAATGATCAAAGATTGGATATGCACTGCTGTTTTTAAAAGCTGCTTCAGAGCACTTCAAAGTCCTTGATCACTGCAACAAGCTGCAGTTTATGATGTTTGTAGTTTGCAGAAAACAATAATGTTCTTATCAATTTGGAAAGCAAGCAGACATGTGCCTGCTTAGAAATCACAACTATTGTCTTGTACCTCAGTTGAACTTCAACCAGACAAATCTCTGCTTTTACTGTACTTGCTACTTTGTTGCTTTTGAAGTAGTGGACAGCAGAAAAGTCTGAGAAGGTGTAGGTACTGAAAATGACAGTTTTTGTACCTCTGCAGAAAAAAGAAAGAAACAAAAGAAAATGTAAAAGAAAATACATAAATCTGATACTGCTTCCTCAGTGAGACGCCAAAACATGAAAGTCCGCATCAGCACCACAGGAGACACCATTGTGATGAAGTTTTTGCGTCCCAACACTGACACCAGGCTGGAGGGATACATCCTGGGATACGGCGGCAGCATGTTCTCCAAACAGTTCATTCAGCTGCCAGAAGATGGAAAACCATATGAGACAGAGTTTGGTAAGAAAGCCTGGTGATGTGCCCTGCAGGACCAGGTGTTCATCAATACATTGTGTTTGCTGCTGAGGCTCAGAGGAAATATAACCTGCAGTTTGTTCTTCTGCTTTTAGATGCTGAGCCCAAGTACCTTATAGCTGTCCAGCCTATTCCTGCTAACGAGGTGAAGAAGCAGTGCACAGGTATGTCTGCTTAAAGCAAAGGACGTTATCACCAATGTGACTTGCTGAAAGTGTTTTTTGCACATTTAGTAAGATGCAAACCTTTTCTCAGGTAAAGTGGAATTGCAGAAGCCGCTGCACCTGGTCATTGGGTCGGTGACGCCAACCTCAGTTCTTCTGTCCTGGGGGACACTGCTGAAAACCCCTTATGAAGGCAACGTCATGAATGACTGTCTGGAGGATGGGTGAGCTTAAATGTGTCATTGCGCAAAGCAGGCTTTTCTTTAAAAAATGAGACAGAACCATTGTGACTTTGGTAATATAAACACAATATAATGTTAATATCTTATCATTTAGTCTGTTTTTTTAATTTTGGCAGTTTGGCAACATTATAACCAGGGCTGAACATAAGTGGTCCGCAGGTGCGCATTCGCTGTCAAAATAAAAGACACACCAGATAAGAAGTTGGTGAATTTTTGAATGTTTATATCATATAGACATCAGATATATCCATCTTTGGGAGGTATTAGTTGGAGTGATTTTAAAAATGTGTTATGTTTGCCAGCTCAGAGGTTTTGAAGTCACAAAAGCAAATTGGAGTATTCAATTGAGCTTTGTGCAGTTATTGCTATCAATCCCACTGACCCAGCTCCTCAGAAGTGAATGAGGACATCTGTTATTCTAAGGATATGTTATGCACCCGTCCCTTTTACTGCTTGCAATATATTAATGCTTACCAGTGGCATAACTGTCACTGCAGCCAAACTAGACTAAATGCTTGTACTTTTTTCCTAAAGTACCAGTCTAGGGTTTTGAGATTTTCTTGTACCAATGCTGTACTGTTGTTACGATGAGCTCAGTAACAGCTGGTGGAATAAATCTTTCTCTGTCCAATCTCTATCCTCTCACACACACATTTGCTGCAGAGAGTCTGGAATAAGTGCACAAACAGTAAATGAGTCCCTGAAGCCTCTCGTGTTACTTAGCAGTGGATCCAGGGCAGCCTGTGCACACAGGTGTTTAGGAGTCAACAATCTGTGACACAGATTGTGTTTGATGAAGTACTACTTTTTTTTAAAGTGACGGTTCTGTTGTTTGCAACAAATCTTCCAGTGGTTAAATATTATTTTCATATGTATGTCTTATATAAAGATTAATAACCATGTGTTTGTTGGTTCTGTTAAAGGAAAGGAAAGAAACTAAGTTGTGCCACAGACTCAAGTCAAGTCAAATCACGACCTCACTGTGCAGTTCAGATGATGGCAGCGATACACAGCAATAAATTTGATTGAACCATTTTCAGGGGGATTTCTGATTTTGACTCCATCTTTTAAGAAGATGGGTTCAAGGCGCCCCATGTAGCCAAGGGAAATCCAAGAGAAATGGAAATGTGGCATGGAAAGATTCATTTGTCACTTTGCTTAATGAAATGGAATTAATTGACAGCATCGTTAGCACGCAAGGTTTCGCTAAAAAGAAAATGAAAAAATATTACAACAGTAGCATCGTATTCTCCTTGTACTTCTTGCATCATGCCTCCAGATGTGATCATTAGTGGATGCATTGTGTGTGAGTTGTTCTGTTTGTTCTGTGTCTTGTTCTCAGACACTACACAGTGCGTTACCGTGAGAAGAACAGGAAGTGGAACTACCAGACCTGTCCAACAAGCGATACAGTCATTGACAAACTGAAGCCAAACACAGTCTATGAGTTTGGTGTCCAGCCAAATTCTAAGGATGGCACCGGTGTGTGGAGCAGGCCGGTTGTTCACAACATCAGCATGCCAGGAGTCGAAGGCAAGTTTGACTTCTTTGCTTAGCCATATTATCACCTTCTGTAGCAAATACCTCGAATCTGACTACAATTATTTTAACATCTTAATAAAAACATGGATTGACAGGTAGTGCTAGGAAAAAGGTAGAAATTTCTGGGACAAATGCTACAACTCATTTTCGTATAAGAACAGAGTCATAAGAATCTGGTTGTCTCGTCGTCTGAGAGCAGGTTAAAGACAATTCAGCATTCAGTCTGACATGTGCAATCCCAAAATCTGCTCTGTTAAAGACTAGAGGACTTCAGGGCTGCAGTGCATGTTTAGATAGGGCTTCAGTCTTTACCGATTATGTGAGCATGACAAGGCTACAGTGCAGTACTGCATTTCCAGTTACTGAATCGAACCATTTTTTTTCCTTTCACATTGTTTCTTCCACTGAAGTCACTTATTTACTGATTCTTCTCTTGTGTTTCTAGAGAAGGTCATCAGGAAAATCTTTAGGCCTCCAGTCAGCCCTGCGGTATGTAATGGACACAGCCAGTTTGTTATTGAAACAAACCCAAATATTCAGTGTTTTATTCTATTCTTATGTGGATACACGTGCTACTAGAGGTCGAATAGGCTCAGTATTGCAGTAAACAAGTGTGTGTAATGAAATGGCACAGGTATACTTCCATTTATCAAAGAAAACAAAAAGGAACTGGTTGTGCATTTGGAACGGGCAATCTGCTTTAGAGTCCTTGTACACTTTGGTGAGCTTATGCTATTCTCAGGGTTGTTTGCCTCATTAATTTTCCATCCAACTGCTGAATGGAAACAGCATTGATGCAGCCAGGACTGAGAGAGCAGTCAAGCCAAAGAGAGCAGTCTGCAGCTACAGCTAACTTGAGTGGGGATTAAAAAAAAGGGAGATGAGTTGGAGGCACAAGGGAGGAGGGATAATAATGCTGAAAAGAGTTCAGAAAAGAAAAGTGGCACAAATTTTCTAACAGCGCGGCTCTGCTCTATCATGCCAATCTCACAAAACAGCACAACTGTTGAGATTTAGCCTCAGGACTTGCCCTTAAAGGAAAGCTTTGAATAACAAGAGTCTCACTAGGGACTTTACCAACTTGACATGGTGTAAAGAGGCCATAGGTTATAGGTTATGCAACAAAGGAAAAGACATGGTACAGCCCAAATACTAATTCTTTTCACCTGTTATGATAGTCATAGACTAAACCCACTTTTTCTTCATGTCTTTTTTGCCTTTCACCCATCAGAAACCTGTACCTTCAGGTCCCCATTCCTTGCCCTCATTTCCTCACCTCACTTCCTCAGGTAAGCAAACAGAGAGACACTGCTGAGTTGAATTTGATACAGAAGGCAGAATCTACTGCTGCTTAGAGATCTCTGTTTGAATTCCTTTCCACTGACCCCTACCTTAAGATTTAACACTGGAAATATTAATAAAGCCATAATTTATTGTTCTGCGGACAGGATTTCCCCATATACCTCCAGCTTCTAAAATAATTTTACTTAGCTGGGCATGCAAAGTACAGTTTTTAACAGTACTCAGCACTGTATTCCAAACATCTACAAGAACTTTCCACGGATTTTCCATCTTTTCTAGCTCTTCTTTCTCTTCAAGTAATGCCTGAGTGACTCAATAAAGTTATGAAGAATTTTCTGTGGGGGTGATATCATCCGTTGGACTCCTTTTTTTATGTTCCTTAAAGTGATTTGTCTTTAATGTGATTATATGTTTGAGGTTGTTGTCATACCACAGCATGAATTAATCTCTCTGATAATAAACAAGATACTCAAATGCTTAACACAATTCCACTGAACGCAGTCTAAAAAGATTAGTTTTGATAAGGTAAATCAACTAACTTTCTACAGCAATTATGATGGTGTGGAGTGTTGTAATGTTAGGCGGTGTACAGTAATGTCAAAAGGGTTGCTATTCACTTCTACATTTTAAAAGACGGTAAAGAGTATTAATACGACAGAGGGATGAAATGTCAGCATTGCATCTACAAATTGTTTCTGTTGACACCAAAATCAATTAATGCACATTTGAATTATTTCCTAATTGTTTAATATTGGAGGATTAAACCAGCACTAAACATTTTTGTGCAAAACGTTTAGTGAACTGACTCTTTCAAAACACATTTTGCTGTTTTTAAATGACTGACTAATCATGATCATTTACCGCTTTTCAGAAGTGAAAATTAAGCCATTGTAATTTTTCTCTCCTTGACTTTAATCTCTGCTTTGTCCTTGTCAGTCCAAAACAAGACCAGGGGCAGACTGCCCTTCTCCAGGAACATAGCCACACAGACGACTCTTGGTAATGATTTTTCTGACCTAAAACTGAGTTCAGAGGTCAGAAAGATCTCTGGACCTCATGTCTGACACTGACTTCTCTATCGCTGTCGTGAAAGCTAATTTTTATTATACAAACAATATTGCCCTGCACATTCTACAGGTTGTAGACCCATACCTTTTCTCTTGGTTATACTAACATACACTATTTTTCTTAGCGCCAACCACAACCACAACCAAAACCACAACTACTACTAAGGAAACCTTGTCTACTCGTGGACCTGCACCTGCTGTGATCAACAAACAGCCAATTGGTAAACAGAGAATCATGGTTCTTTTTGAAAAGCTTCATGGCTCTCATTTCAGCTGTGTAAAATGATGGACGGAATTGCACTAGTTGCATGAGCAGCTGTTTGGGCTGCAATAATGTGGGTGATCTTGGATGCATGGGATTTTAGGTAAACAACAAAAGCTTGCAGAGATTGTTGATGATGTTCTCAGGGTTCAGTTGTTGAAAGTTAGTTGAACAAGCCTGCAAGCCAAAACGATTTTATATTCCTGAGATATTAGTGACTTTTAATGAGCTCTGAGAACCTCATTAACTGCTGCTCATTCAAAAAAATTGATTTCAGTCATATCATACATATTCCAAATTATATCTCAGATATATCCACTGTATTTTTTAAAAAGTTTTTTGTATTTCCATGTCTAGCATTTTTTTTGTTGGTATGTTAAACTCTTTATTTTTATTTCAGGATTCACAGTGTGGTTATTACCATTTTTGGATGATTAGAGGCTTTTGCTTTTAATGCAGTGGAGTTGGTGGCAGTGGAAATCTGCATGAATAAACTGCATGATGGAATTTTTTCTCTTCTTCCAACAGGAACTTCAACAAACTATGTTATTCCTTTTTCTTCCCTGTATTTCACTGTCGTCTGTTCCCTCTTTTTTACATTTATGTTCTCAAACACAGGGATCTGCAGAAACACAGTGCTGGAAATGTATTTTGAAACCATGAAGGTAGACGCTGAAACACAAAATGGGATATAGTCAGTTCCTCAAGTAAATGGAGATCATTCCAAACTTTTGGCCGTGTACGCCACCATAGTTTAAAATTGGATAAAATTGATCTGTTACTGAAGTTGTAGCTTTAATTCAAGGGGCTAACTATAATTCGAAATTACATCCATTTTCTACACAGCTCCCTGTGTTTTCAGGATATGCTAAATGTTAATGGGAGCAGTACAGACCAAAAGAGCAGAGACTTTGGTGCATGATCAAATCAACTGTTTTTTGTTGTCTGTTTTGTTTAAATCCATGAATCAAAGCTGAACGGCATTAACATCACTGTTTGTGCTGAGATCCACTGAGGTGGTGTATAGATATAAAGTTGTGAGAATGGAAAACTTTATAACAATACTATTGTTTTCCTCGTTTCCTTCTCTTCTTTTTTGACTTCCTCTTTTTCTTCATTCTTGCTCATTGATGGGAACATCTCATTAGATTGAACAACCAGGTTAGAATGGTCTATCAAACTTCCACACTAAGTCATCATAACCAGTGAATTTAGATGCTCATCACACTTAACAACAATAGCCGTTCCTGTCATAACACATAATACCTGCACAAGCTCTATCTGCCATTGAAATTGCACTTGGCCTATGAGACAAACATAGAGCAGTGTTGCTTGCTTTCTTTTTTTTTCAATAATTGCTCTGAGTAGCACATCAGTTGGTCTAAACTGTTGGCTCTCTTGCTTTTATGTCTTTCCTGGATGATGAAAAAAAATATATGTATATATTTTTTTTACATTTTGTAAATGGAACAGAAGATTATTTTTGAAATTTTACAGTACACAACTGTGGCTTCATGGGCATCTTTTCTTTTTCTCACATAACCCAGGAGGAGGAGACCTCTCCAGATCTGAGGTCCCATTAACTCCCAAGCTCCATCCTTTACTACATATAACAACCACCATGGCACCTGTGCCAGTAGTCCAGGCAAATGTGGAGAATCATGGAGGGCACGTACAACCTCAACCTAACTTGAAGCTCCAGCAACAGTATTCAGGACTACCAAAGCCCAAACCCCAACAGCCTCAAATGAAGCCCAGAGTTAATGCTCAACGTCTCCCAAAGCCCACTGACCAAACTGTGACACAACCCCACACAACACCCCAAATCAAAGTCCAAACCACATCAAAACTCCACATAACACCCCAGTCTATAATTCAGATCCAACCACTACCCCACACAACACCCCAATTAAAGGTCCAAACCAAACTACAACCCCACACAACACCCCAGTCCAAAATTCAAATGAAACCACAACCCCACACAACACTCCAGCAGAAAGTCCCGATCCAACTACAACCCCACACAACAGCCCGTACTAAGCTCCATGCACAGCCAAAACCCCTATCAACAGCCCAGCCTATATTTCAAACAAAACCTCAACTGCAAATCCAAACAACATTCCAGCCCAAACTCCACACCCAACCTCAACAACACCTGGCAGTATCCCAGCCTACAGAGCATACCCACCCCCTTTCACTGCCTCAGACAAAACCAAAACCCCAATCACATCTTCAAACCACACCACATCTTGAATCAGAACCACAGCCTCAGCCAACACCCTACACCAAACGCCAGGCCCAACCACTAGCACAAGAGGTACATAAGACCCAGACACAGCCTCAGAGACAAGATCAACTAAGT